>NC_092464.1:32270864-32870864 GCF_047495875.1 Pithys albifrons albifrons
ATTCATTTCTCATTTATACTCAAAGCAAAAACAAGCTGGCACTAGTTTTTCAAAGCTGGCTTAAGCAAAGCCTAAGTTCTTTAAGCAACCAGTGAGGAGAAGGAGAAAAATAGGAGGGTATGAGGATTAGAGCAAATCAGGAAACAAAATAAGCTTCCCAGAGAGCAGCATGTAAGGTTGTTTGCATGTAGATTCTTCCATCCCTCTGAGAAAGTGAGAGAGTAAGAAAAATCAGGTAACCTAGATAATACAACAGAACTGAGCCACTTCTGTGGCAACTTGGGTGATGCCCCTCATCCTTTTCCTAAAGCTCATGTTTTTTGGCTTGGGTAGAGGCACAGCATCAGCACAGATCCAGGACTAGCTGAGCTGCGTGCCCTCTGCACTGACCCCAGGCTAAAGACTGTTCTCAGAAGCAGGACTACAGAGGGGACAGACACATGGCTCCAGCCCAGCCAGTGCTGAGGCTGCACTGAGCTGCCCTGCCAGGCTCAGGCACTGGCAAAGCTTCTTACCTTGGGCTTGATGGCACTCAACTGCAGGTGACTACTGGGTTCAGCAGTAGCACTGTGACATTTGCACAGCAATCCCAGACATAAACTAATAGGTCTGGTTGGACCTAAACGGGATTTCGCTAAAGGTAAGCATCTCTGCACCCATGAGTAAGATACTGCCAACTAAAAGCATTAAAAGTTTAGGTCACTCATGCCCTAATCAACATGAATAAAAACCATTTGAGTCAGAAGGGTTTTTAAAATCTGGATAGAACTTTCATCCTTCTCACCATGGAAATCATCTTGCTTGCTCATCTGCCATTCAACTCTTCATTACTGGGGACAGTCTTCTCCTGCCTTTGGCCCAGCATACCTCAGCGCAGTTTTAGGGTAAGCTTTGAAAATCAAGAAGCAATCACTACTGCTGACATGTCCTGAGACCAAACATCCTGTTTCAGTTTAACTGCTTCTAAGAGCAGAGGGCTTCAAAGGACTCATTTGGTTATTTTTCTTACAGCTGGGGCCTCTTCACCCAACTCAGCTGCAGCAAAAGAGGGTTTGACAGACACCTGGAACTGTGAAAACTCAGTGAAGGGTAACCAGCTCATCTTTTTGATGCAGATCAGTGTTGGGGGACAAGGGAAAGGCAGCTCAGGGCAATGGCGGGGAGAAAACAGTAGTGCAGAGGGCCAGAGGCAAAAGGCCAGCTAAAGGCTTGGGCTTTGGTTCTGTCAAGCAAAATCTACAGGTAGGAGGTTATTTTAGGTCTAGCTTGCACATATTTGTGTATTGCTGAGACCGTTTGCTTGGTTGGTAATAAAAGCAGGTGAAACATCTCTACTTCCTTGCACCGGCAAAACTGTAGATATTTTTGGTTACCTCATATCACCAGCTACACTTATGTGAATGCACCAGTGTTCCTGCATTAGAAAAGAGTTGTTGGTTTTCACCAAGGCAGGATCTTTCTGGCAGGATGCTGAAATCTCTGGAGGCTGGGCTATGTTTTGGTTTGGTTTTTTGTTTTGTTTTGGTTTGTTTTTTTTTCTTAACCTAGCTTATAGATATAATATGTTCTGCAAGGGGTAACATAAATTCCTCAAATCATATCACATTACCACATAATTTTTTTAACTTAAGACAGTTTTGTAGTGTCCTTTATCATAAGCAAAGTTGCTGCTTTAGCATTAGTTAATTTGTTATCCTCCTAGCTCAGAGAATATGACCAAAATATTTTATTTGGATGCTTTCACGGTGCATTTGTCTGGATTTAACTTGCATCCTTCTTTTTCACGATTAATGGTTCAGAACAGATTGTGACATACATTTCACCAGGCCTGAGTTCTCATCTGAAGTTTCTGCAAGCCCACAAATGTGCCAAAAGTATAATCCATTTATTTGAGCATAAGTTACCTGAGACACATAATCAGTGAAATCCATGATGCTTCAGCCCCTGCCAGTGCCCAAAATCTGTGCTTTCCAGGTTCTTATAACAATCCATTAACTTCTTACCCAAGCACATTTCTATGAAGCTTTAAGCCTGAACATGACAGATTACTGTTTCATTTACTTGTTCTTTTTCATCCTCACTCATCAACTTTGCAGTTCGACATTTTGGATTGTTCCTTGGGAGGTCCTTACATGATTTTACACCTAAGGCTGAGAAAGATTTGTCCCAACTTCTGTACTGTAGACTTCACCCGTACAGAAAAGTTGTAATTTGGACCTCAAGAGTTATCAAAGACAGTCCTGAACCTTGGGGTGACCTTTGACCTATTAAGTGCCTTCAAGATGAAATCTCATTACTTCAAATTTTACTTGGGCAGATCACTGCAGAATGGGAGGATGGAGGGGTACTTGAGATGTCGGCACAGAGGTGCTGGTAGTAGTTCGTGTTAGGTCAACATTTCACATGGATCACTTCACCACTCCAGCAAAGCTGGGAGTATTATTTAGTCGTCTGCCTTGAGGATCACCTATTTTTTAAAGTGCTTTTCTTAACTTTGTGTTTATATTGTAACACTGTGTCAGAGGGCTGTCTATATTTCATGATCTGCTACAGTAGCCAGTATAATCCTGTGTGCTCCAGAGGAACTAACCTAATTCATGAAACACTGCATTTTTCCATGACCTCATCTGATTTCAGTCTTTCTGAGTTGTCTTTTTTCATTTATTCTCAAGAAGGACATCCCCACTTTAAAAACAACCATCAGTGAAGCATTGGTTTACAATAGGCAACTTTCAATATGCTACATATTATGTTTCAGTACAAGTACCTTGAATATCTGATGGATTTCAAAATGCATAAATAGAAAGAAAGAAACCACAGAAAAAAACAAATTCCCCCTAATACCACCTGTGATTCCTTTTTTCTCATCACATGTGGGTAAAATGTGTAATGAGGTTAATCTCAGATTCAAAAAAAGCTAAATATAGACAAAATCCTTGTCCATGTGCAGTTGCCTAAGCTGGGTTTCTCTTTCTTGTCTTTTTTGGTTTGCCTTAGAAGCATCAAACCCCCACTAGGGTTGATAGGGTCAATCTTTTATGATACAACATGCTTTTCTTCCTATCAGCAATGAACTGATTAAAAAAACTTAAGATCTAGTTAGTATGGTAGTACAAAAACAGAGATCCAGCCTAAGAAATAGGAGGCGTAGGCTTAAGCTCCAGTTTTGCTTAATGAAAATCAGCCCTGGGCCTTGATATTGAAATCAGGGATCATGCTACTCCTCCCCTTGTGTATTAAGCTTGGGGCAAGTACTGCTGTACTGGACATTCATGTGTCCTAAGGCTGAAACAGAAAGCACAGCTGCAGTAGAAATAGTCAGGCATAAGCAGCCATCTCATTAAACCTGTAAGTAGACTAATACACAGAGCATTAAGCTTGTATATGCATCCAAAACATGAAGGTGAAATTAAGTATGGATTTCAGTGAGGTTTTCACCTCAGGTGCAAAATGAAGAAGCACTCATGGAATGAAGTTGGAGACACATCCATAAAATGTGATTTCCAGCAACTTTGGCTAGATGTATGAAGACAAAAAACTAACAGCAGAGGTGCAGGAAATAAAATGTAGCTATTTTTCAGTATCTTTTTAATGATATAACTGTCTTTCCTACATTAACACAAAGGCATCTGAATGAGGAGACTGTGTTTCCCATAACAGTGTTTTTTTGTCATAAAATGCTTTTTTCATCCTTCTCCACTTCTGGAATGAGTGATATGGAGACACATGACTGGCTTGGTGAAATCAGCCACTTAGCAACACTAGGACCAGATGCCCACGCAATAGAGTGCCAAAGCAGAGTCCTGGCGTCCTCCACAGCTTGGACAAATGTCCAGATATAATGACTCCATGGCAACTCTGTCTGCAGAAAGTTCAGGGGCATGATCACAGTGCACAGAGAATTGAACCCAGTGGCAAAGCCTGGGGTGGCAAATTTAGGTGGCTACTGTATATCATGAAACCATTATTCTGGTAAAATGTTGGTCAATTTTTGCAAGTATTCTGGCAAAAAGCAGTTTTTGTGTGCCTGCCCTATTTCACTAATAGTGAAAATCACACCCAAAAAAAGAAAAAGTAGCAGTACACCTACAGTCATAGTGCTGACAGCAAAGGACTTGTAATGTATGACTTGTGCCTGTTTCATTAATTTCTATTTCATCTTTATGGGGATTTCAGTGTTTACTTCATAGCAAAAAACTGCTTCATGTAGCATCTCAATAGCTTAATGTGACTGCACTGCAAAACACTTATTTAAACAAAAAAAGAACACTTCCAGCCCTCCTTTCTGGGGAGAAAAACATTGAAGCTGTGAATTAAGCTCACATTTTCCAAACAGAAAGAAAATACAAAAGCTCAAACTATATTTTATTTGTAAATTCATGGGTTTTAAGTGGTGACTGGAAAATACTTTGAACATTTGATGATAAACCTTGTATTCAGTATTAAGGAAAACTATCATACTGCCAAGAGTAACTCTTAGCAGCGAGTCAAGCACACCCTCTGCATGGATGCTCTGGTTTTCTCCTTAACATTCAAAGGCCTATGTGTTCTATAGTGACTGAAGTCATTATAGAGTAAGCTACCAATTAACATCTTGAATCTCTGAATCAACAACCACTTGATTGCAAATCTTTGTCACTGATGCCCTGGGTTGATTTGAATCATAATCCACACGGAAAGATACAACCCATGTGGTTGCACAGATTATACATCAGCGTAATTTTCCAACTCATGTTGTCTAAGGAGTCAAAGAAGCACTATGATCTTTCATCTTCCATTCCCACTAGGTGAGAGGAGTGTCCGAGACTGAAATAGTTAATGGCTTAAACCTTGTAAGATCAACAAAAGACTTTTGTCCACTGTAGCAAACTGAAAAGAAACAGCTGCTCACCCAGCAAAGCCTACCCCTCCCTGAATAGGCCTACTTCGAAGGACCTTCAGATCAGATAAGTGGGTGCCATTGTCCAACTACCCCAGGTGCAGAAGAGTGTTCATACCTGAAGCTGCAAACTGTATTTCCAGATAAGGGAAGAGGTTAGCAAGTGGCAAATTCTGTGAGGTGGGATAATCCTTCTTATCATGACAATGTCCTCCCTTACATGATAACTCTGCTGTAAAAATCCTTCCAGGCAACTTTGAAGACATTTCACATCTAGCCTGGACTATTCATCTCAAATGTTGGACCATGATGGATCGCAATTGACACTGACTTAATAGGCAGCTGTAACCTCCTAGGAGGTGTCAGAAACTTGTGACTTGTCCCGTGACCTGATGCTATCCACTGCAAAACTCCCCACCCCAGGTGAGATACAAGGCATTCCCACCTGAGCTTGAAGTGTATAATAACTCATGAGATCTTTGAGTCTGGGGCGGGGGGACCAAGACCATCATTTCAATCAACAGACTGAGGACCAAGTTTCATCACTGAATCCAGCATTGGATTCTTTCCACTTTTTTTCTTCTTTTTTTCTTTCTCTTCCTTTTCCTTATATGTTTCCTTAAGTGTTATTTTTGTACTTTAATATTGATACGTTACAGTAAATGATAACACCCAAACCAGCAACATTTGAAACAAAATTGTTCTAAAATAAACTCTCTCTATATATTTACAAACACGGATTATTCAGTGTCATTTCACTTTCATCCACTCCAAAAGTTTCATTAATAAGAACCTGGGTTACCCTTCCCTTCTGGGGTGGATCATAACAAGAAGAAAAAATGGGCTTCTTGATTCAAGAAGGTAGCTGGCAGTGAGGAGACCCAGGCTGAATTTCCATAATCTGCTTCAAATTTTCCTGCTGTTGGTAAGTAAATCCCTACAGGATTATCTGTGCAGAAAATCCTTCTCTACATCTCAACAACATGCTCAATACTTCTGGTTTCTTCAACTCCATGAGAAGATGTATCATGGTAGCTAAATTGTACTCAGAAGCATCACAGGGGCTAAGGACAACAAGAACTGGACCACAGAAGTCAAGGATAAGAACTGGAAAAGAGATCAAAGCATCTCTCCACAGCTGCCTAATGTATTGAAGAGATTCTGCATCCTGAAGGTCAGGCCTTGGGCATGTGGGGAAGGCAGTGAAGATGCACATTGCTGGAAGCTCTTTGCCACAAACATTCATCTGTCACTTATAAACTGTGAGAAGAAACCTAAATTGCCACTGAGCAGAGTTACAATGGTTGATTATGATACAGAGCAAAGTATTTCTAGCAACAAAGGCCCTAAGCATATTAATTCATTCAGCTCATTGCATTGTGTGTAATTCTTGCTTACACTTGCTGTCATGCAACAGACTTAAAATTTACAATCTTATTGATGTGAGAAGATATTTTTATATATGCTACTTTGTTAGCCATTTTGCTTCCTAACAATTAATCAACTCCCCAAAGAAGTATCATGTTGGGGAGTGCAGATTTATTTGTGTTATTAAGCTACTCTAGCAGAGAGTTTCTGTGCGGTAGCAGCTCTGTTACAATATGGCCCGCTTGTTTTGTGACAAGTTACAATTTTCTTGTAATGTTAGCTGCAATTTGTCTCAATAATTATGCTAAATTAAGTGCTCATGCACATACAGAAATAAACATTAAAATAAAGTAAGAAACAATTTAATCTCTCTCAAGATCAATAGCATGGGGATTGCTTAGCAGTCCTTAACTCACCCACCTAAACCTGGCTGAAGAGTCCCAGGGCTTTCAGCTTTCTGCGACGGGGTAAACACACGCCATGGATCTAAAAAGGACTTTGTGGGTCACTGATTTCTATCATCTTCTAGCAAACCTGCAGCCCTTCTTTCTTTCAGTGGGTTTGAGCTTTGCCCTTACCCAGGACTGGTGGTGCAGCCCCACAGTCCCCCGAGAAGCTGCCCTGGAGCCTCACTGCTCACACAGCTAAATGGCCATGAGATGTTATGGTCATGTTTCTGCCTGGGGAGGATGCCTCTATCTCTGGAGAGGTGGGTCTGGAGACAGCCTTGTGCTGCAGCCCAGGATTTGCTACAATTCCTGTCCTGCTCAGCCAAGCTGAGCACTTGGACTGGGACTTGTGAAACTAGTCAGAAAAGAAGTAGTTTTGTTAGGAACTGACATCAGCCTCTTGGTAGATTCCACATTCAGAGCCATGAGTCCATCCTCAGCTGTTCTTTCCACTCAGCACTAAAAGCTTCTGAGGAAGGCCACTGGTACTACATGGGCAGGAGGGGATACTAAAAAACACAAGTACCGTATATTTGCCACACATGCAGACATTTTGTACCTGGTACAGAGACCTGATTGCAGAGGGAAGACAATGATATGCTTACTTTAAGCCAGCAGAGTTTTGGACAGAATCCTGTTCCCTTCCCTTGGGGACACAGTGAAAGCTATTTGACAGGGAAAAAGGTGGTGAGGAACCTGGGAAGGAAGCAGGAGGGTGAACATATTGTCCTATGTCTTTGAAAAGTTGCTTAGCCTTTCCAATAGGAACTAATAAAAAAGCCTGAAGGTAGTTATTGAATCCACTGTCAAATCTTTTGTAAATGAGGCACATGCTTCTATCTGTTTTTTATCTGTTCGTCTGTTCCTTTTTAATCAGTGTTGAAAAAACTTGTTTTAAAAATCTTTCAGAGAGGATTATGCTCAGGATGGCACCTCTAAAATCCGCCACAAAGCATGCCTTGACTGAGGGTTAGATTCTCAAACCACAAGTCTTTGGAAAGGCTCCATCTTCCCTGCCAGAAAAGGAAGGTGATAAGGGAAATGCACAGGAGACCCTCACCTTTGGCAGGTATGCTGTGAGCCTTTCTAATGATCAGCATGTTTTTCTTCTCTCCTTTTAACATAGGTTTCCCTAAAGAACATTTTTCTGGTAAGTAAAGTCACTGATCATAAGTAGATTTGCCTAGTACTGCTGAAAATGCTTTAACAGCCTTAAAACATAATGACAGGTTATGTGCTTGTGACTGGCACTGAAAACAGTGACAGAAAGAAAACAGTGACATAAAGGGAATAAGATAAAGACCACTAGAAAAGCAAAATACTTGGAGATAGAGATTTTCCAAGATCTCTTGCTTCATGCAGGTTTCCAGCATGAGAATCACCCAGCTGGCCAGTGCTACACCTCTCCTCAGCGTTAGAGTCACAAAGCCACATGTGGTGACTACATGGTCACCAGTTACAGCAAAGCTGCATTGTCCCATAGCTATGACTGGGACTACACTATTGTCCCAACAGCTGCAGTCGAGAGTGGAGCAATGCTCCACAGTGCTCTTTCCATGGTACAACACTTTCTTCTACCTGTAATTACAAGCTGGCACATCATTGTTATTGTCTCAAGTAAAGCAGGGACTTCAGAATAAAAGATAGTCACTCACTTTTCCAGAAAAAAAAAAGTCTAGTCAAATGTTCTTCTGAAATATGTCTTCCTCATTGTCCCATCAAGCTAAAAGTGGTGTTGGTTTGCTCTCTTTGCTTCCCTAGAAGACAGACCACCTGCTTGGATGCAAAGTAGCTGCACTATGAATTATATAAACACAGTTGTATGAACATGTACTTTGATTTTTCTTTTTTTTCTTTCTTTTTCCTTAAACTGGAGGAGCTGCTGCTGTGATTATAAAACATCAATCCTCTTTTTTGTTTTAAGATATCATGTAATTTTGACATATTTTGTCATCTAAAAACAGAAACACCATCAAAGAGAAAGCCTTGGATGACTTCAGGGCCATAAATGGACATGATGTTCAAGGTTGTTCCAGCTTGTGAGTCTGAATCTGGGCTGCCTTACCTGATTTATTCATTGCCACCTACCAGGAAAAGATCAGCAGACTGTTCAACATTTGTGAATTCTTCTTTGCTGCCTGATTTTTTATGTAAATCCATTTTCTGTATGATATGAAAAGTAAGTAGCAGCATCTTTAGGAAACAGCCAATTGCTTGGACCAAGGCTTGGTCTTAAAAGGTTCATGCACTCACAGCTTTGCCTACTTATGCTTGAGCATTAGCTTAATTAAGCTGAGAGTCAGACGAACTCAACACCATACCCAGAGTAAACTCCCACTAAATTCAGTTTTCTCACTGCCATTCAAAAGTTTTAGATGCATGAGGATTTTGACTGATACCAGTTGAGGCAATGGCTTAATCTACTGCCTTACTTATTCATTCCACCTACCTTCCTTGACTTCTGTGGCTGTTTATCCACATAAACACATAATCTTAATTAAGACTAAATTAGGGACAGAATGAATTCCTGCAGGCTATTATACAGTGTGTGATAAAAAGCAGCAAATAAACAAGCATGTTGCATACCATGTCTGTAATTACTGTGCTCAGCTGTATAGGTAAATAGGTATTGCCTTACCCTCATCTGTTCTCTGCAGCACCCCAGTTTTCTCTGCTGCACTATAGAATCTGCACATCCTTCCAGAGATTGGTGACTTGCTTCAAGGGACTTCAGTGAACCTTTCCAGCTGAGAGGTCTTTCTCCCTCATGACTGTACTGAGTGAGAGCTGGACGATGGACTGGCACCAACCACCAACCAGCCCAGCCAACAGGCAGAGAGTGTGGCAGAACATATGGCACTGTACATCCCTAAACCACATATTACTGCTCAGGGTGTCCCTTAGCAGTGCAGGTTCACCTGCAGATGTTACTGGTGCAACTGGTTTTGCTCTTGACAAAGGTTTTGCTCTTGCAGTTTGTGCACTCATCCAAAGATGCTGTGAGACAAATAATCCCTCCCTAGCTGAGAATATTTTTCCATTTCACATTTCTGTGGGAAGCAATGCAATTTATTGTTTCATATTGACTTGTTTTTGATTCAGCACGTACAACACATATTTCATCCATAGAAGCTTCTTGTGTCAAATTTCATATCCTGCAAAGGCAAAAAAAACCTGTCTCAAAGATGTGTTGCTATACAAATAATGACATATGTAACTATAAGCACCTTATTTTCTTTGAGCAAGTAGTCAAGTATTTTCAGGCCCTGAATTTTGTTTTCAAGATCGGCCCTATTAGCTACTGGTTCTTTACATTCAAGAATTCCTAACCAAGTTCTCAGATCACTCATTTTTGTTTACTGAATTTATTTTTTTGCCAAACTGAATTTGACTAAAAATTGAAGATATACTTGTCTTGTAGGTGTTCAGTAGAAAGGAGCTCTGAAATGTTTTGAATCTGGGCTTAAATTTGTAGTAAGCTAGATTACTAGCTTTCAAAAGTAATTAAATATATTGTAGGAGGCTGAATAAAATAATCTGTTATCTTTTGAAAATTTTCTATAGTGATAATGTTGTCCTGAAATACTCCATGTTTCTTAAATGCAGTTGAGTATTGGAAAGTACATCTGTACTTAGAAATCTGTATATGCTTCAGAAGTTTGGAATGTGTTTCAAATGCAAATCAAAATAAGCAAAACCATTAGGTCATGAGCCTTTGCCAATGAGTCAGTTGTGAATTACTCTGGAGGCCATGTGCAAGCTCTTTCTCCAAACAATAGATGCACGCCAATAGATAAACCACCATATATTGTTGTGCTTCACCAATCAGAATAGAGTATATTGATTATTTCCAATGTATTAGGAAACACTGAATGCTCAGTGTATGAGGCATTGAAGTTTATTATTTTTTGTTGCAATTTTCTCATTTCTTCAAGCTTTGCTCAATTATTTTCCTCCTCAGTGTCTGTTGCTACCCATTGTATTGAAATGCCAAAAATGGGAGTCCAAATGCTTTTCAAATACTGTAATTAACCCAACATTCACAACAAATACAGTTGGTGTGTCATCTGTTACGACATATATAGCGTTTGATGTAACAATATCAATTTCAAATTATCATTTGCACTATTGCTTCAAAGGCATTCTTGCCTTTTGCTGTCCTCAGAAGTTTTAGCAACTTTACTAATTCTTCTTTCAGTTCTGTACAACTTTTATGTGTTTTCATCTAGTTAAATGGAAGACAACTCATTTTTCAGTTAGTTTGGTAATCAAATTCTCCAGGTAAAGACTCTGCACAAAACACATTATATCATGCAATTGCTGTCAGATTTGTTTTTTCCATGAAAGCTGTGCAGTGTGCCAGGTAACAGCATCCTGAAACAATATTGTTGCTGATGTGGACCTTCCCCCCTGAGGCAGTGAAGTGGTTGATATATATAACTGCATGATAGATAGATAGACGGGCCCATAGATAAAATAATAAGTCCCTATATGATAGAGATGTAACTGTAACTAAATAAGTAGATAAACTAAATAAGTAGGCAAACTAAATTTATTTAATGTAGTAGATTATTTAATCTGCTTTTCTTCTTCCACTTCAGTATCTGACATGAAAGGTAAAAACAATCAAAATTTGCACTGAATTTCTCACTATGAAAATTCACATTATCCACCTAATTTCAAATATTTTAACAACACTTGCATAAAATGCTTTTTGAATCTAGATCTCAAAATCCCTCAGAGAAGAGGCAAGTTTTGTTGTTATTTCCACAGGCAGCAATGCATGAGACTGCACTAAACAGACCCTTAGAAGGCTGGTGGCAGAGCTATGCACAGAAGGGAGATTTCCCAACTGTACTTACTGGGTCACTTCGTCCTCCACATAGCTTGTAGCTCATCCCTTAGGACCTGCAGCAGGAATAAAAGATGTGACATTATGGTTTTCTCTAAAAGGGCCTACTTTAAATCTGAAGCATTTTCACAAGTGTAAAAGGTAGCTTGAATTTATCCTTCTGCAAGTGCAGGAAGAACCAGAATCTTGCTGATTCCTGCAGGGTCCAAGCAGGAGATGAAGATACTCTGGCATCAAAATCGGTATTGACACTGCACAAGGCATCTACATTAGAGCAGAATAAAGGCTTTTTTTCTCTGCTATTTGGTGACTCTAAAACGACCTTAAGGAGGAAGAGGAGGGAGGGAGGGAGATTTTCTTTCAAAAAGACTCTTAAATGTGAGAATTTAGACAGCTACAGAAGAAGGTCTTGTTAAATCAGCATAGCTCTGACTAATGAGCAAGAGTTAAGGAGTTTAATGACTGCTTCCCTCCTTGCAAGGCTTGCTTTCCTGCTAGGCTGATTCATAACAGCAATCCACCGAGAAGAGTGCTACCTCAGGGACCATTACAATGAAACCATAGGACTCCTACAAACAATTTACTCTGTGGGAAAATACCCCCTTGGAGCTACTATTCTTTCCTGAAGCCTTACTTGACTTTTCATTACCACAGCAGGGACAACTTTTTTCCTGAAACTCTGCCTGTGAAAATGGAGAGACTGGCTGCAGCAGAGGCCATGGATGCTATCACTGTGCAGCACAGAAAGGGTGCCTATGTGGACTGGACTTA
Source organism: Pithys albifrons albifrons (assembly GCF_047495875.1). Classification (NCBI taxonomy): domain Eukaryota; kingdom Metazoa; phylum Chordata; class Aves; order Passeriformes; family Thamnophilidae; genus Pithys; species Pithys albifrons. The sequence continues at coordinate 32,283,184 of NC_092464.1, forward strand.
CTATTCTGCCACCACCTTTTTGGCACAGTGGATATATAGGAGGACTCCTGGATGCATTGTAGAGGGAAGAAAGGGAAACTAATTCATCTGAAGAAATGCAGGATTAGGACTGTGAAAGTTTTTTATTTTCCTCTCACTAAAACAAACAAACAAACCAAAAATTCACCTGCCTGTAAACATTCCTTTTAACCCTTCATGAAATACCTTGTGGTTCCTAAAAGAAAAGAAAGGCTGGATTCACAAAGGAGGAGGAAACAATATATTCTGTTTTCTCAGGAGCTCAGTCACTGGTGCATTAACCCCAGAATAAAGACAGGTTGAGTTTAAATCTCTTCTCATCTCTCTGGGATTTTACCCTTCCTTTCTCATCCTTGTGCCTTAACCATTATGCTGTATAATATTGTGAAAATCTACAAACTTCATTACATTTTGTACCACTTTGTAAGCATACATTTATATTTTTTAATTTAAAAAACCCAAATGAAACATTTAGCTGAAGACAAAAGTGGCTTATAAAGAAATAAAAATGTGGCAGGAGGCAATGACAGCCTTTCAATTTGAGCATTGTACAGGAGTGCCAGGAGCAATAGCAGCATAATTCTTTTTCCTAGGTTTTTTTGATCCCCTTGCTGGCTCACAGTGTTAATCTCCTTATGACTTTTTTTTTCTGAAATCAAGTAAATAAAAGAAAAACAAGGTTCTGGGTGTACACACTGATTTTACTTGTTTCTTTGTCTAAATGCAAGAGGACTAGGGATTATAGAGTGATACGTAATATACTGAAAGTTGATCTGAAGCTATTTTGCTTCTATTTGCTGGTAGAGTAAAACAATGTTATTCACAGTTCCTTGATTAGGAAAACAAAAAGAACTTAAACAGAAATATTTTGAATTCTGTCGAGAGTTTTATACTATTAGACTTGGAAAATGGGGATGGTGCACTGACTCATTTTGAATTAAACTCAGATTTATTTCTAAATAAAGTTTGACGCAAGAATACCAAAATAACTTTCCTTGGGTTTTTTGGGTTTTTTGTTTTTTTTTTGTTTTTGTGGGGTTTTTTGTGGAGAGGTAGTTTGTAGATAGCTCTGTTTGATTCCTACATATGTTTTAGTGACCAAAAAAAGTGGTGGAGGAAGCCAGACAGATCTCTCATGAGGATTTTGAAGATGCTTAGTAATTCCTCCAGTGTTTCTTTTGTTTAGTCCACTGTTTTTTTAAAGAAGTTGTGTTTTTTTAAAGAAACTGGGTTTTTTTAAAGGAACTTTGCCACCAAAGATATTCTCAATTCACTGAGTAAATAAATCAACTATGAACACATCTTTTAAATATGAGTCATTATACACAGGCAGCTGTCAGTGTGGGTTTGTTGCCATCAATTGGGATGCAGACTGCACCTCACCATCTGAATGCATGAAACTCACAAACTCCACAGGAGCCAGTGTCTATTAAATAGTTTACAACTTTCACAGTTTTTATATTTGGATTAAACAAGTGATCAGTTAGCCAGACTTTATGGAGTTCATCTTGCAGTACTCACAAATGTCTGTCTCAAAGACAGACTTTCAGCATCATTGTAATTTTTTCATTAAATTTGGGTAGCTGAACTTTTCCCTTCTCAGTGCTGTGCTGGTGAGATGCCACTCCACTGCCATGGGAGACACAACCAGTCACCAGCATATGTGAAAGGTTATACAGAATTTCTTAAAGCAACAAGATGAAACTCTAGGAAGGCCATGATTACCCCCATCCCTCATGTTCTCCAAATCCAAATGAACATACAAGAACAAAAGACTCTCATTTTTCATCAATATTCCTGTTCTGCTTCCCACAGCAACTACTGGAGATAAGTTCCATGGGCCAGGTGAAAATGTACCACTATTTTTATTCGTTCAAAAGTCCTGTCTCACATTGTTCCTGTAAGGCGAAAATTTCAGTGTAACTGTACTGTGTATGATCATGTGGGTCTCTTGTTTTCCACCCTGGTGTCTCTTTTCCCAGAAGGAAAACCTAATCTCAAGTCTGGGCTTTCTCCTGCCTGTCTCTACACCTTCTATTGCCCTGTCTATGGTGGACCGATTACTATCAGTGTCCAAGATAAATGGTGTTCAATGTGTGAACATGTCTGTGGTTTACAGAAGAACAAAATTATGGTTTCTGTCCTTTGTTGCTCCTTTCCTAGTGATTGCCAACTTTGTGTTTACCTTCTGAGTGCTCAGCTGTTGAAAGACATGAAGTACTGACTGGAGCTGTCTTTCTCATGAGATCATTTGCCTAAAGGCTGCAGCGCCTTCCCATTGAAGAACAGATTGGTGGACTGCTAGAAAACAGGAACATTCGGAGCATGTAGGCCTAGTGAATTTGAACTGAGTAGAACAGAGAAATACTGCAAGCCTTCAAACAAGGGATGTACAATACCCACTGAAAAATTTTTACTCAAAGTTTATAATGCCATTATGAAGTGTGAGTGAAATGAAACTCCTCAGATACAAATGTTTTCACGTTGGGGTAACAGAGTTCTACTAGGAGAACAGTTCAGCATCATCTCCTCCCCATGTTAAGCACAACATGGCAAACCCTCCAGATCTGGTACCTACTGCTCTGGGGTTGGTGGACTAAAACCTTTTCTGTCCCAGAATCACAAGGAATCCTTCATTTCTGGGAAACCAGAGGATATGCTTAATGAAGTAGAGGACATAAGCTGACAGGAATGTTGGAAATGGGTGGAGAGGAACCAGTGGATCACAGGCAGAGTTGGCAGGAGAGGCTGCTGGCCATTGGCCAGGGGGAAATAGAGTGGAGCTGAGTGTTGCCTGTGGCCAGCTGGTGAGAACAGAAAGGGAGCACAAGGAACTATTAAAATCACAAGCTCAAGCAGGACAGAATTTGATGTAGAAACACAATTTACTCTTGAAGCAATAAACCTCAATAAAATAACTAACCCTGCCAGAGCCATACACTATGGTAAGATGGTGAGATATAGAAAATCCCTTGGCTTCCAAGGCCTGTAACCAAATGTAGAGAGGAAAACTTCTGCAGGAACAAAGGCCAGACATGAAGCAGGAGAGAAAAAACAAAACACTTTTACAAAAGGACTCTGGTCCTGAATTTTCCCTGTTTTGCATTTTATCATCAATGAGAAAAGTGAATTTCAAGTTCTGCTGAAAAAATAGAATGTGCATCAGTATAGACAGCCATGTATTTAAGAAATTATTGCATTTTCCTCTTCAGTACAAAGTTCCAGTCCCTTCCTCCAGCATGTTTTTTCTTAATAGCCTGCTACCAAAACCACTAAAAATTACATAAATAAAAATTTCACATTTCACAGTATTTTTGTGCAAGGTGAAGCTCTGCTGAAGCTGGTAGAAGCTTACCTAGATAAGAACGAGGATATTTCAGCTCCATTAACACTTACATAGTTCTTCTCAGGTAATTATGTTCTTCTAGCAAATGGAAATCTGTTATTTAACTGTATGAAAACTCACGTCTTGTTGATTCTTGTTATTTGACTGAAGGAATCCACATGCTGTAATCATTCTTTTTCACCAGTTTGAGGAGAGGGGGGTGGCAGGGTGTGTGTGTATATATGCATGAAACAAAATGGATTATGAATTTGAAAATTGCCAATTATGTTGCATCACACAGCTCAGAGCACTGGCACAATGATGAACCCCAATCCAGATTTTTCAGCTTAAATGGCTTTACATTCAAGCAAGCAAATCAACCATAAAATAAAAGGGGTTTTTTTACAAAATATCCCAAGAAAGAATAAACTGCAGATAATAAGCACCAATCTGGTGTTGAATGCTGCCCAAGACACCAATTGTTTTAAGTCACGACAAAGACAGCTGAATGCTCATCTTGTGGGTATAGAGCATGGATGATTGCTTGCCATGAGTATCTTCTCTCACAAATAACAGTTTTTTCGCTCTTAATTTTCTGCTAAATTGGAAGCTAACTGCTTCCCACATTGTCGTCACAGCACCTGCAGCTGTGCTGGATTTCTGCGCACCATTTCTTTTAGGTAAAACAGCACTCCACTTCCTTGAGCTCATCATTATGTTTATGTCTTCCTTTCATTGCACTGCCGCACTAATGATTCAGGCAGGCTGGTCAGTCATTAAGTGACAAGCAAATGATACCATATGCAATGTGTGACTAATCGGTCTGAACAAATGAAATCACAGACTTGCTTTTCCCATCGTTCATTTCACAAACAGTAGCAATGTGGTGCACAGCAGGTAGTTCAGTTAAAGCCAGCCTTGTAAAACAAATTTCCTGCAGCCGTTTAAGTGCACTGTGACAGATTCAATGCTTTAGCAACCAGACTGTGCCCAGGGGAACTAAGGATGGTTTGGGCAAAGGGAAGTAGGGAGGAGGAGAAATGTTCGGTACATACATTTCAGTAATTAAAGGTTTAGTTACCTTATTGGTTTGGGTATTTTGTTTGTATGGTTCACAGAAATGACTATTGGGTTACCAAGCCCAAAACATACATAACATACACAATGCTTATCAAGACATAATACACAGCTCTTTAACCGAAAGTTCCTCAAAGATGAGTATTTTATGCAGATCTAAGCAAAATTATCTCTTATAGTTATAGTGGGAAGACATACATAAGCAAAAGTGAGACTTAGACCTTTCTTTTATCTGTGCTCCAAATGCCTTTCACTGATTTTAATGATACTTTTTGCAGCAACACTAGTATTAAAATATTTAATTTTAAAGGTATTTAACACCTGTGTTAAAAAAGCATAAACATTTAAAAAGGAAAAAAACTAATGTCATTTGCTATCATTAAAATTTTGCTAACATTAAATAAAGGTCCTAAGTAGCTAAAACCATTTCCTAACTGGCTAGATGAATGGTTTTATTTTTGTTGTTGTTATATGCTAGTTCAGAGCTACATGCTCATTGAGAAGGTAACAAAAAATAATTCTGAGCTTCTTCAACATGGACATGAAGGGTCCTCTATCCTAAATACATTCTTCTCATCCTTCTCAGAGCTGAAAAAATCTACAGGAATAAAAAGAACTCAAACCAATTTATTTTTTTAAGACAAATAAATCAAGAAAGCCCAAGAGCATGGTAAAAGGTAGAATATGAATGCATCCACTTAACCCAAACCAGGGCTTTGAGAAGTTACAATCATAGTTAATGAGAGGGCTCAAGAAGAATTTCTGAAGTTGCTCATGTAACATTGTCAGGACCCTTGATAAGAAAGAAGTGGACTCATTCATCTGCCAGCATATATGTTACTCCATAACTATTTCTCAAACTTCACAGAGATATTTGCATAATTAGAATGCAAAACCAATTCTTAAGGAGGATCAAACAGTCAAAGGGTACCCTCTTTTGACCTTTGTCAAAGTAGCTTTGCAGTCTTCTGAGTCATTGACAATTCAGAGAGGGAAGATCATGAATACTTACATATCAATCATCTAACAGTAAAAAAAACATCTAACAGTAAAAAACCACAAAACAGGAGGAGGTGGTACTTTTCATATTTCTTAGCCGATGACCAGCTTCCACAGCATCCTTCTGAGAGAAACGAAGTTGTGCTTATGGAGAAAGAGCATTTTGAGGGGTTTGCAGAACAAATGCAAGCAAGGAATATGCATTTGTATTTATAAATCTGGAAAAAAATATGCAGCATGTCTTTACTAAAAGGGGATATGATTCAGCAAAACACTACCTTAGAGTAAAACCTTTGAGTTCTGGTGGACAGTGAAAATGTTTATGTCTAATCACCATACTGCCATTGGCAAAGGGCTAATGTGTCCTCTGTGTGTTTCAAGAAAGGCTGTCACATAACTGTAGAGAAGTTATATTGTTTTTCTTACTGAAACACTACCTACAGCTCTTTTACAAATTAAGAACCATATTGATGCATTCATAATGATCAAACAAGTGCTCTGTTTTAGCAGATAAAAAGCTAATTTGTTACAGATCAAAACAAACACCAGTTCTGACAAGTATCTCCCTAACTATAACAGACATGGATATTTGGAAAAGAGAGTATGAGGACTGAGCAAATTTATGATTCTTCTCTCTAAACTCTCCTGTCCCAAAAACATTTTTAGTTCAGGGTCTTTTCAGGACCTCATGTTGTTTCTATACATCTAACAAACATCCATGGATTTCTCTCTCATGAATGAGTTTATTGCCCTGTAGAATTGCAAGAAAGTAGCAATCAAAGGCAATAGTAAGCTCGAAATGGGAGCTCAACATACTGAGGGTATGGATTTTGCTGTTGAGATAACTAACAATTCTGATGACGTAATGAAGATTGTAGACCACTAAGTCGTACATCAATTTCACTGATTTCTGCAAAAATTTACTCTAGTTCAAAGGACTGTTTAGGCAACCAGTACACCATGTACTGTTGTGGATATCAGAAAAAAATCAATACAAATTACCAATCACAACCTTCTAATCTATTAATTTTACAGGTGTGAGATACCTTTTTGCTTCTCTTCTACATAAATTTAAAACACTGTGTATTCAGTGACATAAATTATTGCATCTTTAACATCAGGAAAGGACCTTTTTATTTATATCATATTGTGGCTTACTGTATTATTATAACCTCAGTAGTCTCCACATGAGCTAAAAACATACTGACTTAGTTCTATTTATTGGTGGCACTCTAATTCTACAAATTGCACACGATATCTAGCTAGTGCTACAGTTTGTAAAGATGTCTTTCAGAAATCAAATATTTCTGCAGGAGTTTGTGGGTTTGGGTTTTTTCTAGTTACCGTTCATTATTTAAGTCATTACAACAGGAAGAAATAATATATATTGCCTATATCTACTGCAATTTTTCCTTATCATGTCATAACCAAGAGGCTTCTGACACAGGATGTCTTTCTTATTCAGGTCCATTTTCCTCAGAGAAAGTAAAGGCATGAATAATCCAATAGCAATTAATATTGCACATGCCATTCAATACAATTTAAAACTTATCTGAGTAAATGTTTATCCAGACATTATGATATCTAAAACAGATTCTCTGAGTATACCAGGAAGTTGCAAGTTACATTATGAAGTACCTTTTCCACATCTTGCATCTCTGAAGAGTCTTTTTAATATTTTGTAGAATAAAGAAATGTAACATGGGACAACACAAGGTAAAAACAAATTTTAAAACCTTCTTAGCATTGTGAACTAAAAGTCAATGCTCAGATATTTCCCAGTGACTTTAGTTTCTTTCTCTCTTTTAAATACTGCCATTAAAAAGAAGAATTACAAAGGAAGATGCCCCCCATGGCTTTCTGTCAGATACCATCTGATTTGTAAATACTTTTTGTGGTTTAATTGCTCCCTTTGTTGTTATTTTTCTCCCTGGTTAAAGAAAAGTCTCCAAATTGTTCTGTGATCTTTGTATCTATGCAGATGACATTTGGAAACTAAGGAAACTTGCAACAGCTACATAATTAAATGCATAAAGAGGTCTGTCACACTTTCTTGGGGGTTTGAGAGTTTCTGTTTGGTTGGTTTGGTCTGGTTTTTTGTTGGGGTTTTTTATTATTAATGCATATAATAAGAAACATTTGTGGAGTTTAGAGTTTAAAGAAATATTTTCTGCAAAAGCCCGACAAACACCAAGTTATGTAAGAAAGTAATAAATTGCTGCTTTAGTAGAAAAGCTTTCAACCTCCTGTCCATTTGATGTTACACCTTCAGCCCTTCCATCTCCTTTAATGAAATCTACAACTATCTGTACTTATGGCTGCTTTTGTACAAGCATCCCCAGAGTGTGCTGTGCAAAACTGAGGTTATAAGCTAGAAGGCTGAAAAAGGTACATATCAGACTGCACACTTGGGACTGGAAATGTCAGGTTGCTTCTTCCTAACTGTCATGAAACCTTTCAGTTTCCACAGAGGTTTAAAGGAGTCTGAATGCAGAGTTCCTATGGTACATTTTGCCATACAGTTACTACTGCACTAATCCTGCAAACTGATAGGAGAGGAAGTAACAGGTTATTTGATTTGCCTCTTGCTGTATACTGTCTGTCTGTGCCAGAAGGTTCAGCAATGGAATTTAGCTGGTCAACACAGAAGACATCCTTCTCTTATGGTGAGTTCAACAGGGAATGCTGAACAGGGCATGTGCCTCCTGCAGATAGCAAAAAAATTGCTGGATGGAAAGGTGTCTTCCCCAAAAGCTTTATAGACAGTACTTGTTAGCAATGATAAGGATTATACAAAAATGTCCTCAAATTGTCAGTGGAAACAGGGATGAAAACCTCGGCTATTTTTACCTGATTGCCCACTTTGATCATAGGCTGCATAGAACATAACTTGGGTCCCTACAAATGAAATGGGCTTCAAGACAAGGAGCACGTGCATGTAAGTCTGTCACTATCCAATACAGCCCATCTTCAATTACTTTTCCCACCACAAAAGCACCATGCATTCTGTTCTGCTCATACATTTAGAACTATATCCCCCCAAAATATAGAAATTCTGTTTTATTTTAGATCCCAGAGCTCAGAAGGGTCAGCCGCCTGTGTGAACACCGCTCAGCCAGCTGTCAGAGCTCAGATTCCCATGCAAGGAGCCCCCCTTGAGTCCAGGTATCTCACAGGGGAGGCAATAAAAGGAAAAAGCAGAATTATTTTAGCACAAATGCCAGGAAGACACTGTCACTTTGATGTACACTTCACAGTTTTTCCACTCTCTTGCTTTGCCAGGTGTCTCACTGTCATATTTCTAAACCGCTAACAAAAAGTTCAGTGCTATACACTGAACACTTTCATTAGGGCTGCCATTTGAAGAGGGAAAAAAATGGCTTCACAAATGCACTTACAGAACCATAGAGTACTGGAACAGTTTGGGCTGGAAGGAACCTTTAAGATCACGCAGTTTTAAGCATCCTGACACAGACAGGGACTCCTTTTACTAGACCAGGTTGCTCAAAGCCCCATCCAATCTGGCCTTGAACACTTCCAGGGTTGGGGCATCCATAACTTCTCTGAGCAACCTGTTGCAGTGCCTCACCACCCTCACACCAAAAAATTTCTTCCTAAAATCTCATGTAAAACTTCCCTCTTTCAATTTGAAGCCATTACCCTGTGTACTATCACTGCATGCCCTTTCAAAAAGTCTCTTTCCAGCTTTCTTTAGGCACTGGAAGGCTTCTACAAGGTGTCCCCAGAGCATTGTCTTCTCCAGAGTGAACAACGCCAACTTCCTTGAAGGTTATTTGGTGCTTTTTCATTTCACAGTTTCGTTGTACAGCACCACATGAAATTTGAAAGTTTCCAATAATCTTTTAGAAACTGATACAAACTAAATGGAAAATACTTGTGTATTTATTTTCTCTCCTAGAAACTGCCTCCTCATTCACACTACCTTTGAGAAAGTACTGAGACTTAAAGTGTATGTGGGGTCATTTCAATCTTAAACACAACTTCAAATGAATGTACAAAATATGTATGTTTCTGGACAGATCAGGAAAACTGAGTTCCTGTCACATTCCTTGTCATGCTACTTTTCACTCTTATCAGTTTTTTTAAGGATATCTATTTCCCTTAAGCTTTCCTCATGTTGTCAGTGTGTCACACTGGCAACCCTCTAGTTTACTCATATCTTTTCTTCAGTCGGTATAGCACCAGTAGATCTCCAAATGCTCTTCTCCTGTTCAGGTGTCTGCAGGGATCAGGTTTCCAAATGCATTTTAACCTGGTTTTCTAAAGAAAAGGGACTGATCCAATCATATTATTCATTTACTGCTCAATCCCTCAATTTTAACTCATGATTTCTTCAGCCAGCTGCAATTAAATTTAATATATAAATTTATCATACATTTTCAAAAGTTACATAAACCCAACTTAGCATCTACCCTCTTTCCCTGAAAATCTGCTGGGTGAGGTCCACCTGTTGTTTATTGGGCTTGTCCTGGCCAGAGTAGAACCAGAGAGCCTGTCCAGCATGTGCCCACCTAGGGGTGAGCCATGATGGACATAGTCTGATGGTCTTCAGCAAAATGCTGAGGGTGTTGAGCCCTGGAGAAGGCTGGCAGAGGGAAGGGAGATTGAGAATAAAATGGGACATGTGGGTAAGATGCAGACTCCATTGTAATGGACATGAAGAGATTGAGTGTAGAAATTAACAGAAATTGCCAATTTACTAAACTGAAAACCAGGTTTCATTAATTTCACTGTTCACAGAACAGTCTTTAATAAAGAAATTAGTATTCAGCAACCCAGTGGTTTTATAGTGGTGGGTGGAGGAGAAATGGAAAGAAGTGAGTTTTACTTTAAAAAATATATTTTGCTAATGGAAATCTAGCCTTATTGGCAGGACTGACATTTGCAGCTACATCTATTAAGGAAACCATGTTCTCATGCAAAAACTGCAGGCAAAAGGTAGCACTGCTGCCTAGTTTTAACCTCAGTAGTCAGTACTGTAGGCATTTTGTTAAAATGAAAATCTTGGAAGCAGGAACAAGAAACTAATATGAAAAATTTTGAAAAATTGCAGAACTGGTTGTGATCCTGATGCACACCCACAGAACATCTGAAATCACTTTGCAAAAACCTGCTGTTTCAGGGAGGTGTGGAAAGGCACCACGACAAAGGGGAAGGAAAAGTTAAAACAGTAAGAGGAAAATAAACATTCTCTCTGTTGCCCTCCTTCCCCAAAGGTAGGGGAAGGGCATGCAGAGGGCTTTGCTCTTACAGCTTGCTTGGATGAGTTGAGCACAGCCCCAGTGAGTAATTTGGTGCAGAGAGCACTCCCATTTGTCACTGCTCAAAGGGGCCATTAATCCCAGGAATTCTGACTTTCTGATTTACTAGTAGAATATCTAATTTATAGAACTGACACTAGTCTTTAGCAAACTTCCTATACTGTGTAACAATCCAGTACCTGGCTCTTCACAAAAAGACAGCACTTTTTTTAACTTTTTTCCCTTAAAGATGAATACATATATATATATATATCTATATATCACATATATATGGATTTTGCATCATAGCATCTAATAAAAAAAAAATCAATCATCTCTACTGAAAATAGATGTAATTTTACCTTAGTACTGCAGACTCTCTGCTGGTGCACTTTGGATCCGAAAGCACCTAGCAGGATTTGGGCTGTATTAAGTATGGAAAATAAACCAAAAGAAGTAGTTCAATTTTCAGTGTTGTCTGCAAACATTGTCCTACCAAATTACATGGAAATGGCAGAAGGTTTGATATGTAAACCAAGAGGAAAATTTCCTCCAAAAATTAGAGGTGCCAGCAAAACATCTCTTTATTTTATTCTCCTAAAAAAAATTGCCCTTGCTTTCTCCCTCCCGTCAAAAAAAACCCTCTTTCTTCTTTCCTCTCCTGACACCCTTTAATTAAAGCTCTTTTATAGGTGACACTGTGCACTATGGTTGTGTGGCTGAGTGGATACCAATCCCTGCTGAGGGATGAGGCACCCTGCAGAGCACCAACACAAAGCTCCAGCACCTGACCCGGCTGGGGTCCTATGAATATCTAACCCTGTCTTTATTTAGAGGTGTGTGAGCACCTGTTTGTGCTGAAATAGGAAAGGGAGGATATATACATCTAGATGTAAAACCAGTGCATCTACAGGAAAATTCAGAATGTTATACATGTTGCTTATCCCCAAATGGGGTATTACCCTTGTCTGCAAGCAGGCATGTCAACATTATCAATGTTTCTCAACCAAGGCCACTACTACCACACCAAAACAAAATGAAGAGAAGATGCCAAAGAGGTGTGGGACCTGCTGCCCAGGACCTTGTCTGCCCTTAGGGCTGACCTGTCATCCAGCACTGGCTGTGGGAAACCAATAACCTCAGATGCAACAGACTAACAATGCGTCACTACGTAGCCAGGGAGTGGAAAGGGTCTAAGTTTCAAAACCTAAATTTCTGCAGTAACAGGCTAAAATCCAAAAGGCACTGAAATACAAACATGTCACTGACGTCAACAGAGACTTGAGGAATAACTAAATTGCCTACACAACTCTATGTGGATTGGTACTTAAAGATAACACCATATTAAATTTCAGATAGCAGCGCCAGCAGTAGCTTTCTCCTGACACTGCATCTGATATAGTAACATGACAGACTATTCAAACAACGCTTTATTCTCAGCTTTCCTTCAGCATAATTCTTGTCATACCTGGTAGGCTCAAGAGGGTGCAGGTCATTGAGACAGAGGTAAAACCCAACTAATGCTGCTTGATGTGCAAGGAGACACTTGTTTACCTGGAGCACTATGATGCAGTCTTCAAGAATTCTAATACATATGAATAAAATCATTAAGTAATCTACATTTTTACTGTGCAAGACTGTCAGTTGTAGGATTATTAAAGTAAACATTTAAAAAAGATCTGAACTAGCACTGCTGTAGTCATGCAAATTACACTGAAAAAAAACTCCTGAGGATACACAATACGGAATAGAGCCCAAGTTCCTAGTTTTGCTCTTCTAAAAGAAAGGAAAGACTGACTGACTTGCAGAAAGTTTTAGGGACTATGATCTAAACCTTTTGACCAGTTTCAAATGGAAGAAATGGTGCTGAGCAGAGTTGCCCCTGCCACTCTGATGCCTGTGTGCCAGAAGAGATGCATGATACGAGTTGTGCACACTGAATTATACACCCCATATTTCCATTATACAACCACTTTGTATTGTACCCTGTTGTGTACTCACTTGGTAACATCCTGTAGGTACCTGTTACAGTATTAAAACTTTGGTTTAACCTCATGGTACCTGATAACTACTGAACAAAATGTGAAGGAATTTGAATGATTTTTCATTCTTAAACAGAGCTCTTCATGCAGTTTTCAGTAACCCAGCAAAGAAGCAGATACAGGATGCCTTTCCAGAAAGCAGAAGCCAAAGTGGATTATTTCAGAATGCAATGTGGCAACTGGAGGGCAGAACTGTGGTAAAGACCCTGGTCTAAGGCTCCAGGTTCAGAAGTACAGCCCCCAGCTGTGTCATACCCTGCAAAAATTATTTGAGACATATCAGCTAAAATTAATGCCAGTAAAAATCCCAGATGCTTCAAAGCAGGTGGTTGCCCCCCCCCAAAAAAAACAATGCTGGCTGTCAGCCACATCACCTATGCAGCACCAGACATTGGAGAGGGCATCTCCTGAGCAAAGTGGGTGCTGACCACATGCAGAGCAGGAGGCAGAGGGCTCAGGCATGAGACTCCCATGCCCCCACACCAGTAGCTCTCAGGCACTCTGCTGAAAAGTGAATGTCATTGCCACCCCACATATTCCACAGCACCTCTACTTCTGTTATCAAATTTAAAGACCTGATCCGGCAGTGTCAGTGGACTCCACCTGGCACTTGCACCATGAGAATAAAGTGGCCAGAGGTTTGAAATGGGAGATTTGGGTTGTGTTTCCTTCTCAGTGGGAAGGAGATCAAAACTATATGTGAGATCTCCTTGCAGCTTGCCTGAGTGTGATGCTCCTCTGCCAGTTCCCTTGATGCCAGAGGGAAAGACACAAGATTTGACTTTGTGGTTCAAGTCCCTGAGCCCCACCTGGGGCTGGGGAGGCCACAAGGCTCAACCTGTTGTCCACAGAACTTTGTGAGCCTCAGGTTGCAGCCACTGAACAAATACAGAGAGATCTTAGAACACAGCAACCAAGCCCCAGGCTCCCCTTAATCCCTCCCAACACATAGTCAAGAGCTTTATCAGGATGCAGAGTCTGGCTCCCTCTTGTGCTCTCTCCTTTTAACGAATTAATTTAGGAAGTATGACAGTGAAATATTTTTAACCTGTGATTTAAAAGTGCCTATAAACTAGGGCTGAGCCCCTCATGCAAGCTGCTGTGAACTTGAAGCCATTCAGGTAAAGAATTTGGCTTCTCATTCATTTGGGAAAGCATGTTTTTAGAGGGAAAAAAAAAAGGAAAAGAAGTGAAATAAGATTAGTTTTCACATTTCTAATCTTTTTGCAAAAGATTTTTATTACTGATAAGCTGCAGCTTCTGACCTTTCAGCCTGGGCTGTGTTTGCACAGCCCAGTAGGGAAACCATTTCTCTGCAGAGATCCCTGCTTCAGCTCTCTGGCAGCACATAAGTTAGGAATTTCCAACGGCAGAAGCTGAAAAGGTAAGACATGACATTTCTAGTATTTTACAGAAGGTGTCATTGTTGTCCTATTCCATTAGACAAATTCCTCTCCAGTGTTCAGCAAGTGAGGAATCACTTCAGAAAATTAATCTTCTTTCATTCTTATTCGGCTACAGTCTATCCCATACTAAGCTCAAGGTTAAATGTTTCCTGTCATAGAATTTAACTATACATATACATAAATATCACAAGCTACTTCTCCATTTCCTTATAGAGAAGATTAATTGTGTGTGGTGTCTGTGTGTGTGTGCGTGTGTGTGTGCGTGTGTATGTTTGCAATCTTACAGAATCCAGCCTTTAAATCTCTGGTAATAAATCTCAGTTTTAACAAAGTATCAATAAAAAGCATGTTGGAAAGAGTATGATAATCATTATACAATATTACCTGCACTCTTTTGGCATGTCTGTATTGCATGTGCTTCGATCACTATACAGATGCTGGAAATACAGAGACTCCTGGGAACAAATGTCATCCCGGGAATGTGTCCAGCAGCTGTCAGGCACCTGCTGGTCACCCCTATTCAGAGACTTCACACTGGTTATCACAAATACCCCAAAAATCATGCCTCTCCAAAGAATGTCTTACATCTTACTCACAGAATTAGAGCAGGGAAAATCATTAATGTATAAATATAAAGCAAGTCTAAAATAGCTTCTGCTACGGTTGCTGAAGAATGGCCCAGGATGCCAAATACATATATCTTCCTGTGATATTACATACTTCTAGTTTAATCATCACAACTCACAATCAACCCTGCCACTAGTGTTACGGTAGCTGTATTTTTTGAGATACCTTTGTTCCAATACTTTTGCTTCAAATGATTATGATGATGCCACTTCCCCAAATCTAATTCTGCCATAGACGGTCAACTCATGTGTTTGCAGCAAAGCAAGAATGAGGCCAGGCCATAGAAATGAGGACCACTTTTACTTGAGAGAAATGGGCCATTCAAGACCATTCTTCACTGAGTGAAGAAAGAGAAAAGTCTGATCCTGTTTCCTGCCAGAACTAAAACTACTCTTCCCTTATTTGAAGCCAGATTAAGGAAATAGTAAATACTGATCCACGTGTTTTTCAAATACAGGACTTACTTGAGTTCTTCCACGTATTGGACATGAGTGCCTGTAACTTTTGACAGCATATCTATGATATTGTATTGCTCTCTCCCCTGTGAGAGAGGCTGAGCTTTGGGAACTGCTTTTGCCAAGGTGAGAGCAGCTAAAATGCAATGCCAGCTCCCAGCTAGTAGGAACCTCAGCATAGGTAGTCCTCTCTCAAGCAAGAGAGCCCCTAGACGGCACCGTGGGACTCCTCTTCCACTCACCAACGCTGAGATGGGATTTTTCATACCTTTCTGTTCCTTTTCTTAAAAAAAAAAAAAGCTCCTCAAACAACCACTATACAAACTTCAGTTCACATTATTTGAGCTCACTTGAATGTTATATATTTGAATTCAACAGAAAACTTGATCTGTTTCTTTCCCACCTTGCTCCAGCTAGAAGCATATCTTTATTGATTAAAAGCCAAGCCAGTATGTCTCTCAAAAAGTACACTTGTACTGGTTTGTGCAACAGCAGTTCTAACTCACGTTTGTGCCATTACAGTATATTGAAATTGTCTTGCTTGGTCAAACAACATTCAGGACCACCATGGCTCCTTTCTTCCTGAAGCACTCAGCTTACACTCCTTACGTGAGCTTCAGAAAAGATACTGTAAGGTAGTCAAGAGCTAGTCTTTACATTGTAAAGTATCCAGGATAGAAATAGGACTGATATTCAATTTCTGTTCCCCTAATTGCTCTTTGCATTGTGGCTGAATACATAAAAAACAAGGAAGAAGAAAGTAAAAATGACTCCTGTGCCCACCTCCAATTAAATACAAAAAATGATACTTCTGATTTACTGATAGTAATCAGTTAGGAACAAGGTAAAAAGAACAATAGGATATCAGTGTCACGTACCGAGGTCCCAAACAGTCTCCTGCCTGAGACACTGAGAGAAAATTCATTCTCTTTGCAGGGTGTACAAAAAGTCCTACCAGCAAAATTTCCACTGGGCAAGAACTGACATGGATCAGGTAAGAGTTAGCTTGGCTGCAGAGCACCACAAGGATGAGGAGCAGTGCTGCAGCCTTCTGTTTTACTTTCCATCATCTCTCCCAGTTATCTTTTGAGCACACTCACAGACATATAATTCTTTCTGGGCCTTTCATGACTCTCCTAGATTTAGTGAAAAGTATCTTAAGTACATCAAAACCTAATAAGGGATAAGAAAAGGCAAAAAAAAAGTCAGACATGTTTCTTCAGAAACTAGGTTAAAACCACTCTTTTCTCCTCAAACATATCACCAGTGACTCCTTGCTCCCACAAGTACTGCCTGTGACTCTAGAAGTAACCACCGCCATAAAGGAGAACAAAGCTCAAAACCAAAATTTAGTGGCATAGTTCCCTCATCTGTCAATCAACTGATGGTGCAACCCCATGCAGAAAATAGGACATAATTTTCTAGGTCAAGTTACCTGGTTTTTGGCCACCGTGTGCACTTGTCAGAATTCAGCCTGACATTCTGCCAAGTAGGAGTACAAAAGTAGCCCCTCCTTCTTTCAATAAAGTGATTCATTAAAAAAAAAATAAATAAATCCAATAAGCTAAATGATGGTAAAGCCTGAACCATTAAGAGTTTATTGGTATTTTGGCAGAATAAGAGACCTAGTGAGTAAACCACTGACAATGGCAAGCCACTGAGGAAGATGCAAAGGGTCAGACTGGAGTTGTGACTACCTGTAGCAAGTGAGGAGGCCTCAAGAGGAAACATCTCCTTGGAAGAGGAAACTCTGTGTGTGCTGAAGCAGTTTGCTCCAAAGAGTCTGAGAAAGGTGCTGCACCTTTCTCCAGCTTCCAGAATGCCCCCTCCATGCTGGCAGTTGTGGAGTGTGTCATCTATCTCCATGCAAGTCATCTTCCCTACCCAAAAAACCACTTCAGTTCCCTGGAGTATGCTTATCCAGCAGCCATCAGCCAGTACAGGAAACAGATGAGAAGCAGATAAACAGGAGCTCTAGAAAGTTCACTGGCTGGGATGGACATCCTGCTTAAGAAGGGGAAGATATTCCAAGTTACACTGATTTCCTCAAAAAGAAAGTATGAAAAGCCTCAAAGTCCACAGAACAAACAGCCTGTGCAAGCAGCACCATGGCTGCTCTGCTAATCAGAAAATCAGGCAGTTCTCTGGAGACAGAGGCCATTGTGTAGCCATCCAGGAGGAGGCTGTGTGAGGGGAGTGCTCAAGGATGGGTGAAGATCAATATGGATGGTGTCCTAGCACCATGTGACCCAGGCCAAGTTTCTCTGACTCTCAGGTTTGTTCACCTGTGAAACAGCAAATGCTCTCTGTTACCTGGTGCCCTTAATTGAGGAGCATTTTCTATTTGCCCTCAAAGCCCTCTGAGTGACACTAAATTAGTAAGTTCTATTGGTATTTCTTTTACCTGCTGCTCAGGAGCACTCTTCTTCGCCAGTCTAGGATAGGGCAAGTGTCAGCAGTCCCTGTTGTGACCCTAGACTATCACTGTGACCATAGTTGTCATATCACAGCGACTTTTCTCTGGGGAAACCCATAATGAGCTGCACTTATTAGGCCCAGTGGTAAGGTAAAGCAAAATAACCAACGTGTATGTGTATCTCAAATATGAGTTTTTTACATAAAGGAGGCTTGCCTTGGATATGACCATTTCCCAGGCATGATTCAGCTTGGGGTGCAGGCTCAGGAGGAGTTGCATCAACACATTGGTGGGAGTGACTGACTGGGCCTCTCTCTAGTCCCAGCTAACAGCTGAAGTCAGCTCTTCATGAAGGTACTTCCCAAAGCACTTCTGTATCAGATATTTGGAGCCTTCTGCTGAGCAGGAACAATTTATCAAACAGCTACAGCCTAAACAAGTATTTTACTTTTGGACGCTTTTTCACAACTATATGATACATATGTGGTTGATTTACAGTCCTCCTATTTGCCAAGTCACAACAAAATCTGATTAGTCTTGACTTTCTTCAGAGTCCCTACAGCCAGCAGTTGTTCCTGACCAACACCAGACACGTTCAGCCTTTCTGAATTTTGCTCACTTTAGCAGTCATCAGCTTACAACACAAATGGATCCAAAATGCTCCACTATCTTATCTATTCCTGGTTTCTCTGTGGCACTACATGGCAGCTGCAGCTGGCTGGCCACAGCTGTGCTCATGGGGGTACCACCAAGGTGGAGAACATAACCACACACTATCACCAGACTGCCAGGAGCAGTTGCACAACAGCACCTTCCAGAGAAAACCCACTCCCTGGGCTCACAAACCCACTTCTTTGGTTAAAGAGTGAATTCAGCCTCACACCGTTAACCCAGCAGACAGGAGATTTGCTTGCTTTTGACAAACACCCCCAGACAGTTCTGTGGCATGTTTGAAGAAGCTGCCCCAGACCAAATGCTCGCAGTGATGCCAATAGCTTTGGATAAGGCGCTAACTCCAGGGGCTACTGACAGATGAAGGCAGAGTCTTTATTTCCATTAGCATCTGTCCTAAGTGAATGTGCACTCTCATCATAAAGCCTAAATGTTAAATCCATGGGGAAACATGCACAGAAAAGCTGAACAGATAATCCCATCGGTCCACTTAAACCAGAATCTGAGTCAACAAATCTAATTAACTGGGGTCAGTGGACCACACAGATGACAGAGGAGCCTCTCACTGCTGCATTATGTCCTGCAGTCTCTTGAGATATGCCAGCAGTTTTGATGCAATAAACCAGCTCTCTGGGCAGAGAATTTCACCACTAGATGTCAATAGTACCCGAGGTTTTGAAAGGGAAGAGACTGCTAAAAGCAGGTTAGCTGCTGGAAAAGTTTATTCTATCTGACACAACCTTTTGTTGCAAGCAACCATAGTTAATCAAGCCCTTTGCTTGGTCAGGATGGTGATGTGGTTTTGCAGAGATGCCCCCAGTAAGAACTCTGCCTGTCTTGTAGTAACACCTGGCTCTAGCAGTTTCTTGTCTGTTTTTTTCTAGGAAATGGTACTTACATTCAATCATGTACCTATCTCTCAATGTCCTCTGAAAACCTTAATATTTAGCCTAAGTCTTTCCTCATTTGCACTTGTACAAAGCGAGACCAAGTTCTCTGGAGTCACTCATATTGTTGCGAGGAAATAAGTCAAGTTAGCAAAATGCACAGAATTAAATTTGATTGACTAAACTACATTATACTCTACAGCAGAAACCCTTGTTTAAAAGGAAAGTGAATTAGCTCATTTAAAATTAAGTAAAGCTCATCAAATAAGCAGTAAACAAGGATCTAAATGAATTTCAGATGCGTGCGAATTTTCTTTAGATTTGCATGTTATTTTCCCTTAACAGTCCTTCCCTGTTCTGATCCTGCTATGTTGGTCTTGTTCAATTCATTCCCACCCTGTCTTATTCCTCTCTTCTAGTTCCTACTATCACATTGTCACCTTCTCAGACTTAAAAAGTGGCTTCCAACCAACAGTGTGCCCTGAAGCTGGAGCATGTAGCTGTATCCTTGAGCCAATGTCAATGCTGGCAACTGGTGTCAGCCAGAACAATTTTCATCCCTGTGAGTCTGATAGGGCACCCAACACCCAGCAGCTCTGCTGGTCCTCCTCTGACACTGCACCAAAACAAGAGGGATTGGTCTTGTATGAAGCCCAGCATCAGTAGCAGATAAAGCAGTCATTTACTGCTTTAAAGGGTTTCAGATTGGATAGAGAGACTATATTCTGTTTTATAATGTGGCCAGAGATATTTGAACATCCAGAGCTTTTAAAATCTGATGGAAATCAATAGAAGTTCGATTTGATTTCACACAGTCTTTCTGAAGGAAAGAGAGAGACACCCTTATGACAGCAGCTGGGCTTGTTTTGATCAAAGTTTTTGCAGCAGCTTGACAAAAACTTGAAAACTTGAAAAGTTTTGCGGGTTTTATGGCTGAAGGATTGTCACCTGGAGCTGCTGAGCTGATTTTCTCAGCAGATACCCGCCTGTACCACAGTCATTCCTAACAGGCACCTTAGGCTGGGGGTAAGGCCATGCAGGAATCAAGCCCTGTGACCTCAGTAACAGCTGAACAATTGTTCCTGAAGCAACAAAACCTTTGCCTGGTGTTACAGAGAGCTCTCACAAATATTTGTCAGAAGCCACTATAACTCACCAAGGAGGCACTTGATCTAGGGCATGATCCTCACCATCCTTTGTCATTTCTAGGTCTGAATCAGCCCTGTTTACATTTCACTAAATTACCCTCCAGCAAAGGACAGCTCTTTGCTTTCAAGCCATCTGTCACGGCTGGCAATATCTCTCTCAAAGGGTACTTCACCACTTAGGATAAATGGACAGGTTCTGCCAGGGCCATTTTTCCTTGCTAAATAGCACTCCCATCTAAACCATTTCCCTGAATAGACAGCTCCACACTCAGCTGGGACAATAGCATGGCTTTTCCTTTCCTTTATTTTTTCTTTATAATCTTACCTGGAGCACTGGGAGTTGGTCTGAACCAGCTCTTCCTATGCTGCAGACAGGAGAGGACTTGCACTGGCGTCAGCAACAGCAGAACAAAACAAAAAGTACAGGCTTTAGAAGCCCTGACAACTCTCTGCAAGAAAATCTCTTTTGACAACTTTCTGCAAGAAATGATGGCACAAACCATCATTTTAGACCCTTCTACTTAAGACAGACTGTCCTTCAGTGTGGTTTAGCTTATCTGATTCTGCTTAAAGACATATTCATGTCTGACTTGTGTACTTCTCTAAACTTATACTACTGAATCACATTTTCAGCTAAAAAGGGTAAGTTTGTGTTTCCAGTCAAATTTTATTCTAAACTATGTTGATTCACTATTTTTAGCACCTCCAGGACTGCTCTGACTTCTTACCACACAGATGAGAGCTGAAACCTTATAATAGGAACTAGGGGCACTATGACAATAAAGAGCACTCAAAGCAGCCCACAAAGACCTCTCGTTAAGAAACAAGACTCTTAAGTCCTACTTACATGCAAACGCGGCATTATCGCCATCTGTCCCTGCAATGTAACAACCAGCCAAATACCCAGGTGCAATCAATCAGACCCATGCAGATAACGCTAAAGAAGAGCTTCCTGCTCACTTGCTGCATTTGGGTGATCTCTTAAATGGCTGTTCTCTTTCCTGACCACAAAATTAGTCTTTGCCTGGGTTTTGGCTGTCTGGTTTCTCTAGGATTGTTGTGTTTTTCTTAATTGGGAGAACTGCCTCTACCCTGAGGATTTTTCCCTGGGTAAATCAGACCTGGAAAAAGACAGCAGGACCCTTCAGAATATAGGACATTTTCCAAGGCTTGCAAGATCATGCCCCTTTCCCTCCCTGGCATAGGAAAGGGATGAAAAAAACCATACTGAAATCCAGCCAGTTACCAAAATGCATGGATTTGCACCTCTGCAAATAAATAGTATACACCTGGAGAGACCACCAGCTGCAACTGCTTACCCCTGAAATAGGCAGTCAAAATTAAAATTGTGCAGACTTGCCATTTTTGACCTTTTAAAGGCTCTGAGGCTGGACTGCTGCTCAAGCTCACTTTTGTTAGGCTTTCTGGATCTTTATCATCAATCAATCATCATGGCTAGGCTTCGCGAATGAAGATTTGAGAAGGGCACTACCCGCGCTTGCTGCAAGCGTGCTGGTGGCTAAAAAGGCCAATACGGGATAGGCAGGTCCGGTCACAAAAGGCACAGCGGAACATCTCCCTAGGTGACATTGGCAAGGAACAGTTCTTTCTGCGTTGTCTTTTGTCCTCAAGACTGACTCTCCGTGCATTCTCAAAGGAAGCAGCAGCGTCGTGAATGGTGTGTCTCCATGAATCCCGATTGGAGGCCAGAGTGGACCACTGGTGGCAGTCAATATGGCCAAGGCTGAGGTGTTGTTTCAGGGAGTCCTTGTATCTCTTCTTCGGGGCTCCTCTCTTGCGGCAGCCGGTGGCGAGTTGACCATAGAGCACAATCTTCGGAAGGCAGTGATCCTCCATCCTGGAGACATGCCCTGCCCAGCGTAGCTGCGTTCTCATCAGCATGGCCTCGATGCTGCTGACCCCTGCCTGTTCAAGAACAGACACATTGGTCACGTAATCAGACCAGTGGATGTTTAGGATTGAACGGAGGCAGCGCTGATGGAAGCGTTCGAGAAGCCGCAGGTGGTGGCGGCAGATGACCCAGGATTCAGACCCATATAAAAGAGTACAGTGGCTCTGTAAACACTAATCTTTGTACTTTATAAGGGTCTTATGAAATCCACAGACCTTCTTCCAGTCAAGAGGGAATGCAGAACATTTCTCTCCTTGCTTCAACAGTTGTTTGTCCCACCTTTGCAGGCCTCCTCAGTTCTCCAGACTTTATTAACTACACTGCTCCATTCTTTCAACTCTGATACAACTACAAGCATTTTACAGTATTATTGTAGCCATGAATGACAAGTGAGTCATGAATGACAACATGAGTGATATCACACAAGCCTCCTGTGTGAAACGGTGAACACTATAGGTATGGAGCCAGAAGAAGGCTTACCTTCTTAAGGTTTTATTGTGTGTGTAATTCAGTTGTCACACCCATGGTAGAACACAGCAGGACTCCAAGGCAGAGGCTCTGGGTGGCATGAAAGTGCACTGGCATGTGAAACACAGCAAATATTCAGGAGGTTTGTTTTTCCATTTGAGTGCTTTCTCCTACTGAGAAGACGAAATCACTTCTATATAGGGTAGAGCAGTTGTCCCCATGCAGGTCAGTCCTGCTCTGCACAGAGAGCAGTGCTGGCTGCCCTCACCTGCTACCTCTCATGGTCACATGGCTCCTAAAGGGATGATTCATCATAGGCCTCTGATTACTTCAATTAAAATTCAAAGTTCACTGGGCAGATTAAATTGCAGCTCTTTGCCAATCAAGCTCTTTTTGGTGGACAGGGATAGAGGAACATTTGTTTGAAAGTTAACAAGATGGTCTGAGGGGATATCTGCAGTGCAGCCTCCTCTTGTGGCTCTTCTAGCACAGCTGGAGGTGTAAGGCAGCTGTCCTCAGCTCTACACTCTCTGACTTGCACATGACATTAAAGATACCATCACTCTAGCTTCTTGTTAAAATCTTCCAGCATGACTGACAGATGAAAGGAGAGCACTTTGGTGCAAAGTTAGGTGCTTGAATGTAGCCACATGTAGCAACAGGTTAGGAGATTCTCCTCTGATCATCTGGGCTACGCTGTGGAGAGCAATGATATCCAAAAAAGGGACAGTGATAAACAGCTGAGACTGTAAATTCTTCCGCTAGTGCAGCCGGATCTGAAAAAAGATGCCTGTAATATATCTTTAAACATCACTGCCGAAAAGTGTCAACAATTTAGGCTTGTTTTAAACATTAAGACTAAAATTCACCCTATCTGTATGTTAACACTGGCAGAACACTTTGTAGGTCAGGCTTAAGAGGACTTAAGGTGGAGGCACTCAGAGGATTAAGTACTGCCATTTTGTAAAGCACTTTGAACAGACATCACGCTGTAAGCACCATGTGTTATTTCTATTTGAAATGCGCACTTACTGGTTCCTGTCATTTGAAAGGAGAAAGGGTGGAAGGATGGGGCAAGCCTCAGCTGTGCCACAGTGCACTTGAGTTCATCCTGAGCTTTGTCTTCCCTGCTGCAGATCAGCCCGGAGGAAGGAGAGGAAACCGCACAGCCACAGATGACTGATGACAGGGGAAAGCATTTGCTGTTCTCAGCAAGAGGATCAAGTGCCAAAAAACAGACCCCAGAGGACATGAAGATAGATTTACTCCTCCTCTCTCCCACAGGGACTTCTCATGGTGGTTCAAGGGCCCTCTTTGACTCTGCTGTGATGACAGAGCACAGCTGAGACCCCTTTAACATCATTCCTGCTTCTAAACATTGT
Source organism: Pithys albifrons albifrons (assembly GCF_047495875.1). Lineage (NCBI taxonomy): Eukaryota > Metazoa > Chordata > Aves > Passeriformes > Thamnophilidae > Pithys > Pithys albifrons. Next base: position 32,307,279 of record NC_092464.1, read on the forward strand.
AGTACCAGGAAGTCCCACTGACCAGAGACAGATGAGCAGCTCTGAATGGGGGGTCAGGCTCCTGAGCCTCTATGTGAGTCTGCATCCACCACAAAAGCAGTGAGAGTTTGTGGAACCGAATGACTGGAAGTAAAATATTCCATATAGGAACAAGAAGTATATGTGGTCGGCATGAAGGCACAGAGCCCATACTTTGTTAAGGTAGTTTTTATATTTTGAAAAGCAATATTAAAAAACACTGGAAAATGCTGGATAAACATAACAATTGCTTCTACAAGTTTTAACCTTGTATTGCTTGGCCATTTTGACATATAAATTATTGCTTACTAGCTCTCATAAATACATGACACAATAATATGTACAGAGGCAAACAAGCATGAAATATGCAAAGGAAAACATTGGCAACATTGATTCTGGTAAATCGGATTACTTCACACATACCAGGTCTCATAATGGTGGATAACTACCAGCTGTAGTCCCTGAGAAGTTAGGTAAATATCTTGATTTGGGGATTTCAATTTTATTACTTTTAATGCAAGCTGACACCATTATGGCACTCAGAGAATAGGCAGGTGTTCTTACCTCAGTTCATTGACTTCATCCCAGTGTTTAACAGTCTATAAGATGACAAATAAGCTATGCAAATAAATATTACTCTGCTGAAATGTTTAGTATTTACATCTTTCTTTGTAATTTTACAGCAGCACAGGTCTTAATATTTTTGATAATACCATTTTTTGCCACTGTTAAGCAAATTAAATTTATTACTATCCAAGATGGTGCTGGAATCAAAAAGCTGTGTCATAGAAACATCTAAATTTGTTGAAGCAAAATCCCATATTGAAGAGGTATAAAGTGACACAGCTCATTCTTTTGTTATGTCTAGTTCCTCCTCCTAGCTACTAAAAGAAATACACAGAGTATTCAACTCCAGGTGTGATTGATAAACTGAATTTACAAGATTTATAGACTTTACTCTATGTAACCTAATTGCACTACTGAATGATGTGAAAAAAATCACACAGTATCACCAGTGCTGGACTCTGGCAGAAGCTGTATACTGTTGCTCTTCCCTTTCACAGGGTCTGCTTCTAGTTATTCTAACCACACCTTCAAACTGCTTGCTAGTCTGCAGCAAGACTCTGCAGTACTTTACCTGTTGAAGACTCTGAGGGGCCTTTCTTAAAATCATTCATATTAGCTACAGGTTTGGGCTATTTGCCTTTCCTTTATAGTAACAGTTATAACATCCATATTTTCAGCAGGGGATTGATGCTGCTATGTTGGATCCTGAGACCAGAAATTTATATCCAAGTTATACAGGACACTATAAAAACTAGTTTGTAAAGTTATAAACAGTAGTCTAATTAGGTAATTAGTAGTCTAACACAGATAAGGTTAATTCTGGCCACATGCCTTCAAACTGATTGCATGCCAGCAGAAAGGGGTAGACAACACCTGATTTCATGTGAAATTACAGTGGTGCAGATAGCCAACACCTCAGCTGGCTCGAAGCCTATTGATAGTTAACCCATCCCTTTACTTCATTTTGAATTGGCAGAGCGAGAAGCCTTCAAGGCCACTCTAGTAGGCTTTCAATCAAAGCCTCAGCACAGTCATCGTTCTTTTTTTTTTCTTTTCCTTTTTTTTTCCCCTTCTTTTGTTTCCTTATCTTTTATTCCTCTCTGGCATGCTGTTGGCCTCGTCAGCAGTAACTACCAGAACTATCACAGAGCCAAATGCAGTGAATTGAGAAACAGCACCACTGTCTGACCCTGAATACCTTCTAATGCTCCCTCTCCCACAGATTTCAAGAGAACAATTTGTAGACTGAAGTGTTACACAATATGAGATGAAGCATGCAGGCTGGTCTACATACAGGCTTCTAAAAATAACACCACAGTAAAAGAAAATTTCACAAGGGGGAGCTCAAAACGCAGGAAACCATCCAGGTAATGAAGCGAGGGGGGGAATTCGGAATTCTATAGCCCGAGGAAGAACTACAATAACATGAGCAACAAATTGTATCTGGGTTTTGTTCCTACACTGCAAATAGGAGCCCACCACAGCTAGTTTCTTCATCTGAATAGTTTTGGTTTGTTTGCACAAAAGAGTTATTTACAATATGTGCAGTCACATCTACAGAAGAACATAGGAAATTTTTACTCCATGGCCAGCAAGAGTTTATTTTTTTTTCTTTTTACTGGGTAAAAAGAAGAATAATTTTTTCTAAAAAAAAAAAACATATAGTATTTGATAGTAACAAAGTACAAGCAAATACATTTCTGAAACATTTGTTTTCTTTACAATAGATCTATACAATATTTCACAGATGGGAAAACTGAATGCATTCTACAGATTCCTGCACAGACTACTTATTAAAGCTGCTTTTTTAATCCCTTTAAACCAGAGATACCACAATGATGAAGAGCATGCTACTTCAGTATTCCCATATTTTAGTAAATGAGCATTTTCTTATAAGTCTTCCTCATGTAGAAAACACACAATAAAGATGGGCAAGCAATGCAGTGTATCCTCTCTGCTCTGCAAAGGGACTGTTGCCATGAGTCAGTGTACAAACACGTGCCAGACTGTGCAGCACCCTGCACATCATCTGCAGCATTCACTAGATTATTTCAGGGCAACTTCTTAGCACTGAAAACCAGAGCTATGGTCATGGTGGTGCTTGCGATGTAGTTGAACTGTAGACAAGGCTTCAGAAATGCTGCCTCAATACATGCCCAGATGCAGTTCTTTTAGCTACATAACAATTGTCTAGGGGAGGGGGGACAAAAGTAGTAAAGGAACACTGATGCTGAGAGCACATAATTACAGTGGTACTCTATAAGGTGCACCTTTCTGTTCTTTAAAAACTAGAAGCATCTGCAAGCTAGGTGATGTTTTACCAGCTGAAATCGTATTTCCAGCAGATGAGCTAGGAATGTAGGTGGATCTGGGCATTGCTTCTGAACAGACACCAAGGGGGCTGTAAGTCAAGCAGAAAACAAAGCTCCTGCTATCATCATTTATAACATGTTAATTGCAGGACCCAGTGCTAAATCTGAGATAACTGAAAAGGAAGAAAATAACACGTTTTCAGTATACAGACAATTGTGTCCATAAATTGCAACAAAAGTGGAATGGCTCTAATAGTGTGGTTTATAAAACATATTCTTGAAGGGACTGTAACAGCGTGAACTGTTTACTGCTGACGTCCACATCACGACACATTCTTGGTTGCACTGCCTTGTTATATTCCGATTCTTGGTTGCTCACACTCATCTCAAATACGATGCTCCAGTGGATGAAGAGGAGCTGCACAGATTGCACCTTATTTTTGGCAACAGTACTTCAGCAGCCTTGAATTAGTGAGGTACATACTGTGATGAACTGGGTCAATCTCCTTGTTGCATGTTGCTTGCTGAAATGTTTTGCTGTTGTGACATGGTGATTCCTTTCATTCTAATACTGTCAGAATCTGCATTGAAAGCTACACTGGACCAAACAATATTTTTACAGAAACCAAGCTCTTGAGCTCAAAGGACACTGCTCGACTCCTTCACATCCTGGGGACCAGCAGGAATGACACCAAGCTTGCCCTATAACTCTGTGAGCAGCTCCTTTGCTGGCTCTTGCCTGATTTTCCTGTGCATGTTGTGCGAGCTACTGATAAAACTCAGTAAACTGTTCTTATATAGGGAAGCAACATGCTTGGCATAAACATTCACTTAATTCAAAGTGCTGCAGTTACAAGGTTATACTAAGCTGTGTACGCTCACACTCGTGGCTCTATCCTGTGAGAAAGCTCAAACAAAGCTTGCTGGTTGTCGATGACATGCAGGTGATGGACATATGGCTTCAGCTCATGATGCTCTTTCGAAGGAACTTCACTGCCTGCAAGACAGGAGAAAGGGGATAGATCAGAAAACCATGCCTTGCCTGCTTCTCTGTCCTGTGTTACAAAGTCTCAGGTGCTATACAGACACAAGAAAGACAGCAGTAATCAAAAGTACTTGCTGTTTAAGTGCAATGCATGAGGTAATGACTTGATAGAGAAAAGGGGAGAAGAAGAAACAGGCAATGCTGGGCAGCCAGCATGCACAAAGGAGGGACAAGTGGACAGCAAGAAGCTGATTCTTCCCAAGGGGAGGATTTACTCCTGCTGGCAGTACAGGCAGTCCATTCCCTGTTAAGGGTGATTCAAGGTTTCCTTTGTGCTGCTCTGGCAGCACAATGGGACCTTGAGCATGGGTGGGCAAACCAGTCTGTAACTTCAAAAATGTTAACACAAGTTCAAAAAACAGCAGATCCTGGATGATTTTCTTCAGAACTGGTGAAAGGTGACAGCACAACAGATACCAGATACAAAAGCTCTTCAAAGCTGCTCTGGCAGGCCCCCACGTTTTGATCTGTTATGCTTTTGATTTCTGATCTAGTAACAGACAAGAGTCATGCTGTCATTTCATGGGAGTTTACACAGCAAGAGGAATTAGCTGTGTAAGAAACAAATTGAAGGGTGGCTTGAATAGCTGATGTTCTCTGTTACAAGCTTTATGCCCATCATGGGCTTGTGGGAACTCATTGTCTGTGAAATGCTCCAACATGGCTAGTACTAGATGTAGAAAAGGAAAAGCTAGGCCCATGGCTGAGATCCATCAAGATAGGCAGAGAAAGAAACATTGATGACTGCTGACAAACAAGCAAAGGTTGGAAAGCTTGCTTCTAGTCAATGTGGTCAAGGAATTTTTAATATTATCATAAATTGAAAAAGAAAATCCCTCAAAATTCCCTGAACTGATCAGCTCAACTAATACACTTCCTTCATTTCCTGTGTTTTATTATCATCCTTTTCTCCATGCTCTCCAGCTATACAAGAAAGTTTCCAGGAATCAACCATGCCACTTGTTTCTGAAGATCGCTGCATGATGCTGCGTGGGTAACGTGGCATGTGGATGCAGCCAGTTCTGCACATGGCTGCTAATGGGGTTCCTGGGCAGCTATTTTAAAGAGCTGTTTTGGAGCAACCATCTAACTTAACTTGAGCAAAGTCTGAGAGAGCAGGACAATGTGATCAATCTGTGTCAGAATACAGAAATGATCTTTTTGTTCTAAGGAACAGGATCCCAGCAGCTGTGCTGAACATACTGAAAAACATTTGTATTTCTCATTAACACCTCAAATGACAAAAGCTTGAATTATGTTATTTTCTCAGACTGCTTTGCCTCACTTTGGAAATGCTATTATTTGTTTTCAGGATTTAGGACATAAACTTGTTATTTCCACTAAAAAGGCATTTCAGTCTCATTTGGAACATAACCAGTTTCTAATCCAGAAACACTGTGGCCTTCAAGCTTAATACACAATACAGTTCATAAACAATAATGATATTCCTTGCTTAGTTTTGTTTGAATTCTTTCCTACAGTGAGATTGGCCTGCTGTTCTTAGGCCAATCAGGGAATTGATGCAGTAGAAATATTCACATTTCTGAGGGTAAAATAAGCCCACTAGAAAAGGAAACTGTCCATAAAGTCTCAATAAATATTCATTGAATTCATTTCATGCCTAAACGAATTCAAGGGAAAAAAAGAGTGCCTACAGAGATGTCTGTATTAGTTGCTTTTTAAATGCCAACTTCACAATAAATCAAGTCTGTGGTAAAATAAAATAACAATCACATACTTCAAACTAACAGATTATATGATAAATCTCAGGTATTAACCTTGGATTTCTGTTGCAAGACTTAGAAAACCACTTGGAAGAAGAAAAAAATAAAAATGAGATGAAAGATGGGCAGAAAAGGTGCAAACCCCCTTCTTATCATGAAAAGGCATCAGTGCTACATTTTATAATGCCAAATAAGAGACATTTTAACTTACACAGGCATGGTTTGGATTAATCAATATTTTCTTCATTATCTGAATAAAAAGAAAAGGCTCAAGGCACATCTTGCTCCTTCTCTCCTTCTCTTTTATATATATAAATTTATGTCAGAATAAGACAAGAACCATAATTCTCCAAGGTACCTGTATTTATACACAAAATTATTATTACTCTTTTTGTTGGAGTCCATGCTGACAGCTGCCAAAATTCAGCTGGAAAAAAAAGATTATTCATACTCAATTTTCCCAAGGCTGCAGCAGTTCTGAACTTCTCCTTAAAAAGAGGTTTTAGTGGCCTCAATAAATGACAGTTTAGTGGGTTTGGCTTTAAAAACTGCTTCCTGAAGTAGTGTTGTTTTTGTCTCATTCCTGCATTTAATCTCTCTGCAGAAAATAAGAAACACTGAGAAGGAGCAAAATGAGGTTTCTCCTCGGTGAGCAGCAGAACAAAGCAAGCTGGGGTCTTCTGCCTTGGTCCTTTACGGCTGGATTATCTGGTGGCTAATAACGCAGAAACCAAACCAAACCAACCAAAAACAAAAAAAGCAAACAAAAAGAGGTCTTCTGTACAGCTGAGGCACTCGCAACCACTTCCATCAGCACAGATCCTCCTGTGTTTAAAGCAGGCAGATCTTTACTTGCAGCTTCCCCTGGCAGAGGTACTAACACAACCCCTCCACTTCTTCCTACTCAACTACTTTCATGAAACCTACAGAACCCTCATATGTTCAAGAATACTACAATTTCATGAAATGTCATTAGGAACCCAAAATAAGCAAACAATTCCTCATGGTGAAAAGCCAAGTGGAAAGCTGTGGTGATTAATGCCATCTTTTAGCTACTGGAAGCCAAGACAGCTGTGAATCCATTACCAAAACACACAGACTGGCAGGAGACAGAGCTAACTTGGTCATATCTGGAAAAGGGAGAAACAGCAGCATACACAAGAGGCCTCCATTATTAAGTATAGCTGGCACAGATCTTACACAGGGTTTTGAAGAAGTGGTAATTTTTCTAGCAAAATAATTTATTAAAATTTGGAGGCTGTTTCTACAAACATTTTGTGAAGTAAATTTCATCCACTGTGGTTTCTGCTATGCAGACCTTCCAAAAATTATGCCTTCTCTTGCCTGTTGGTTAAATAATTGTTGACCACATTTTGCTGCTTTAGTAAACATGAGCACCTGGAAAGAAAACAGGGACAAAAACCAAAACCCCAACAAACCCTCAAGGCTGTACAAATGCAAAATAAGTAGGAAATTCTGGCTACTCACCAAATTGGTTATTTCTGCAATGTCTCAATGACCGAACAGTATCTGCAATCATGTGCTGCAAAAACAAGATAAAAACATCAGTGCGAAAACCTGAGACAGATTCTGTCATTGGAAAAGCCTGAAAAGTCTCCTTGTTCTACACTGTACAGCAAAAAGCAACTGTAGTAAGGTAGAAGGTTAAGACAGCAGGAGAAACTTTGCTCTTTATCTCAGTGATACCATCTGATGAAAGAGAGTTAGTCTAGATGTCTTATTGATATCACAAAGATTACATCAGAACAACTCCATAAGAGCCCAAGAAAAGTGGTAATGAAAATAACCAAACAATTGCTCATTTTGGTTTGTTCCAGTGACTTTTATTAAACTGAAAGCCCACACCAAATAAGTCCTCTGGACTGGGTGAGTGCTTCAGAGTTCAACCCAGGTTTAGTACATTTTCCAGGATATTCCATAGCCTGCAACCTCTCCTTCTGTCTCCACATGTTGTATAATTAACTCTAAGCCTCTTCGTGGCACAGACTACACCCCTTAGCATATACTTGTATAATGCCTAGTACAATCAGGCACCAATATCAGCTAGGCAGTTTTCTGCAGTATAACCAGCACAAAAAAAGCAGCCCATAGCCTAAATGCCACTGAGTGAGCACCCTGACATCTCTGCAGGCATGTACCAAATATGACTATCCTGTAGGTATGCTATTTTAACAAAAACTGGTGCTAATAGGGATGTTGCATGCTTACTTAGATTATGCAGAGAAAATAAAGAGTTTAAGTTTGGTTTCTCACTCAGGCTCAGGTCTTCAACTAAGAAAAACTGGGATTGTTCACTACAAATCAGCAGACTGAGCTCATTTTCACTAGATACTACCCACAAAGTTCTTAAGGCATTATTTTTTTTAATTTGACTGGCTCTGTGATAACTCTTCATGAAATCTAGTAACTAATTGAAGCAAACTGCAGTTAGCAGGAATGATCTGATAGCTCCTGCAAACAGCTAATGCTCTTCTCACATCTCCCTCAAAAATGATCATAGATGGAACGGTTTAACTGTCTCGAGCAGACTACGTTTAAGACAGGAACAATGCAGAACAGATCATCTCTCAACCCCCTGGGAGTGGTTTATAAGGCTCCTCCACAGAAAAGCTTATCACAAGAGCATGTTTAATGGAAACTTCATATTCCTTTCATCAGTGAATCAAAATAATTTTTCTTGTTACCCGCAGTGCTTCATTTGCCATGAAATCATGCAATCTCTTGTGCTGATGTTCTTGCACTGTTTATAATGAAGTTCTAATGAGATGATCCAGATTTCATGATCATTAGCGTGAGTACTGGGAGAACTACCAGTACCACCAGTATTGGTACTTCCACCAGTGTTGCTACTGTGATGTTTTCCAGCTGATAAGATACCCGTTGCATTTGGATTTTAGATGTAAGAGAGATGCACTACTGCACATCCTGTAACTCCTTGCTGTTTCTCCTTTGTGGTCAGTCAGTGCAAGGGTCCATTCCCAGACTGGCTTCTGGAGGTGATGCTCTGGTAAGGGAAGAACCTCTTTGTGCAACACTTGGAGCAGAATCCTAAATCTCCTAGCTTTAGTAGCCTAATTAGGAATTTCTCTCTGTTTTCAGCTCTCTGGGATTCAACAGTATATAGAAAATCAGCCAATGTATCTGCAAAGCAAATGCTACCTCCTGACTGTTTAAACAGGTGTGTACATACTGTTAGTGGGATGAGTAATACACATTTCTTGTGGCCTTTCAGCCTACCAGTTACTAAGATCATTAGCACACCTTTAACTGACAGTAAAAAATCAGGCTCTGGGCTTGCATAGGTATTTGAGGGGTGGTGGTAGAGAACCCTCAGCTGCAGTACACAGTCCTTACAGCTTAAAGGCATTAGGTAAGCAGATGATATCGAAAATGGCAATGGCCATTTACCTGTATTAGAGTTTGCTGAAGTGGGCATAAGACATGTCATTGCTAAGATATGGCTGATGGCTGACTGGAGAGAAAAACCTGAAGAAGCCTCCTTTCAGTAAAGCAGCTCAGAAAATACCATGGAAATACTTTGAGATGTAACAGTGTAAGACCATATTTGCATTTATTCCTTCAGATTTAGTTGAGGAAGTAAGTATGGTACTCAGTACCAATCTAACACTATTGTAGATTAGACTTTCCAAAAATGGAGTTAAATAAACCACTGCAATTCCTTCACCTTTTGCTAAACCTTGGTAACATTCCTGAGACAAAAGACCATTTAATTTTCTTCCCTTTGCAAATTTCCTTCTTGATATTTTGAATTAATTTTTTCTTCACTGCAATCATATAATGTCAAATCAAATTCAGTCACGGTAGGATTGTTGAGGTCTAAGAATATAAAAGAAGCAGGGATTGCAGGGAGAAATGAGATCTTTTATTACACCAACTAACATAGTTGGAAAAAATAATGGTTCAAACTGACAAGTCCTCCTTCAGACGAGATGTTTAATGCAAAAATGAAATATTCGAAAATACTGGTCCAGAGACATAGGAAACCATCTTTGCATTGATATTCATAAGCAGAAATTCTACTTATTTATGACAGTGAATAAGTTCCTTCCCCAAAGCAGTAATCTGCTATGGTAGAATAATTCTTTTCTTCTTTTTCTGCAACAGTGAATTTGCAGGTGAGGTTCAGTGGCTTGATCCAAACCAAGCAGGAGTCAATGTCAATCCTAATTTTTCTCAGCAAAGACCAGAAAGTGCTCAGCACTTCAATGTTCAGTGCAGAACACCAAGGAAGACATTGTTCTTTGGGATAAAACCCTTATAATTAGAAAAGAAACATGGACTGATGTATATGTCATCATGTGTGATGCATCTTGTTAGTTCATGCCCACTGACTAAATACCTTAACATCCAAATGAGCCAGTGTAATACCAGTGTATTGCCTGAGTTTCCACTACTGATATTTAAATTTCTCCAAAGCCCCTACTTCCTAAGCTTGCACTATTGCCTGCATTCATATGTACACAGGGATGATTGAGAGTTTCTGAGAGCGTGATCTGACTAATAATTTGGAGGAAGTGTCAGTCTAAACAACCCTTACCCCACTACCATCATCTCAGATCTCAGACTCTCCCCCCCACTTCGTGCTATTTAAAATGCCCATTATCCATTTGAATGGAAAAGGTGAAATCCTGGCTCACTGAAGTCAATTAGCAAAGCTCCCTCTGCCTCTGGAGACACAATGGTGACAGGAAGGACAGGAATTCCTACCCAACAAGCCCAGCATACATTAAACATATACATGATTAAACAACAGCCAAACAAACCAAGGACTGGCTAAGACTGAAACATGAATTAGATCCTACATATTCACTAAACAAATATATGGGCCAATAGGGGAATTTTAGTAACAATGATTGTGCATCAAGGGCTAGTTTAATTTGCATGTTAATTGGATGTACTTCCAAGAGGCAATGAAGAAGAACATGTTAATGACTTTTATGCAAACACCTAAAGGTCAAACAGTTAATGGACTTGGGATAAGAAAACCTTTTGTTAAATGCAAATCACTGTTCTCCTAAATTCTACAACAAGAAATGTTACAGAAATCAAAGAGAAAACACAAATAAAAGGAGCCCAGGTTCAAAAGTCAAAGTCTACATCTGCTTGCAGGTTGAAAGACAATGCACATTATGATAGGATGTGAAAATAAATTCAATGTCTAGTTCATGAGTAACTCCATGGTTGCACGTTCATTCTCAAACAAGTATAAACACATGGAGAAAACAGTTTGGAACAATTCACCAGGCATTGCCATCTGGACTAACAGTTCCATGGCATATCTAGCGGAATTGGGAAAAACCAGGTTGGTTTCTTGATCAAATACTACTGGCCAACAACAACAAAAAACAAACAAACAAACAAAAAAAACCCCAACAAAAAACCCCCCAAAACAAACAAACAAAAACAAAAAAATAAAAACAAACAAAAACAAAAAAAACTCAAAAAACCCAACCAAAACCAAAAAACACCCCAACAAAAACCAACCAAACAAAAAACTCCAGATCCCAAAACAAATAAAACAAAACAAAACAAAAACTCAAAAGAACCAACCAAAAAACGAAACAACAACAAAAAATCCAAATTTCTCTACTCCACTACTGTTCAGATATATAGACTTTGGCTTTCAGCACCATGAATATATCATTAAAAAATGCAAATTATAAAAATCAAAACTCTATCAGTAATAATATGCCAGAGTAGATATCATAAGATATCCCGTGATGTGGCCAAAGAGACAATGTAAGTAAGTGTTACAATAGTGATATTACAGTCAAGGATTATTTTCTTCATCATCTAACCTATATCAAAAATCTTCACTTTCATTCAAGATACCCAGAATTACCATACCAGTGGCAGGTGATAAACTAGAGGAAACTTTTCTTAAGTGACAAACTAGAGAAGCCTTGAGAAAAAAAAGAAAGGAAACATAATTCAGAGAGAGCTGAAGCAGAATTTTACTGATAAGAGGCAGTCCACGAGGTGGTGCAAAGGAATTGATCTCACTGGGTAAAAACAAAAATGAGTCGACTGTGCAATGGCCATTACTGGCTTACACATTTTACACAGAAGTGGAGGAGGAAGGAGTGAGAAGAGAGTAACAGAGGAAAAAGGCAGTAGAGATAGACTGTTGGCTGTTTTATTGTGCTTGCTCTTTTTTATCTCTGTTTATTTCTGCCTGATTCATCCTGAAGAAAACCTTTTCGTCCTACAAGATAAGGAAGGGAAAGCGAAGAAAAGAACATGAAGCTTGTGAAAAACAGGAAGGACAAAATTAGCTTACCAGCTTTTCAAAATTAACAAGGTTATCCAAAAATGTTTTATTTCCTTCATGGATGAATGTTACATCTGAAAAACAAAATAAAGGAAAAATAATTGCTTTTCATGGCTTTATTGCTTAATACAAAGAAATAAAATTACTAAGCAGCAACAAAAAGAAGAAAAAAAAAGCAAAGTATCCCATTAAGGATTGACACAATACCTTATAACAGTGGAACAAAAGCCTGGTCCAATGATGACATGCAGAGATTATTAGATAACAAAACTACGTACACATTACAACATGAGTATTTTCAAAAGGGAGCATGGATTTCTTATTAAACCTGGCCAGTGTTACTTCTGGGGTGCATAACATTCAGAGAATGGTTGGGAGCAGGGGATGGGATCCAGAGGGAAGGCCCTGGATGGCATGGCTGCTCTCCACACACTGTGGCACCGATCCAGACATGCTGTCCATGGCTGTGCCTGGGCTGGGATAGCTCAGTCCCTGAGGCCAAAGCTCCCCGGGGGTAGAGCTACCAGATGCTGGAGTTGGCTCTGACACCCCTTCATCTCTCTCTAGGGGACACTGACTCTGAAGTCCTACTCAGAGAAATGGGCTACAACAATAGCCAGCCAGAGAAGTTAAACACAAGGCACTAAACTGAAGTTCAAAGCCTTGAAATAGGCATTATGGCTGGGGAAAAACACTTATATGCACTGTTGTTGGGAGAGAATTTGCAAAGGCAACAAAAAGGTCAGAGGAAAAGGAAAAGGTCTATATTTGGCTCCAGGAAGAGAACCGAACATAGTGTAATGAACTGGAGAGAGGGGAGTGTCAGGCCAAATAAATGTTGCCAAGATAAGATTACAATTAAACAGTAGCTTCAGGTAATTTTCTCTTTTTTCTAAGCACATTAGGACAAAAGTCAGTACAAAGACCATGAATAGATTCCCCATAGGGACAGAAGCTCTGACTCTAATAGTGCACATGCAGACTACTGAAAATACTAGCAGGAGCACCACCACCATGCCCCTATCAGTTCTCTCATGCTTGTGTGGATACCCAGGAGTGCCAGGAGGAGTCAGCAGTACTGTAATGAGATGGCACTGCAATACCTCTACTTCTTAAAAGTCACAGCTGTGTCTGCCAGCAGGAGAATGGCACACAGTAAACAGGACATAGGTCCCTCTCAGCAGAGGTGCCAACCTCCACCCCACCAGTCTAACTGTGCATCTCAGCATTTCTCCTGTGCTCATCTTTAGGACTCTCTCTGATGCCAACATGGACCCCGTGGTTTTGAAGGAATTTAGGACTGGAAACCTGCAAGACATGCTGGAAGATGCTTTGTCACATCCCCTGCTTCCCACACACACACACACACATTCCACCCACCCCCACCTTCATCCTCTCACAAAACAGCCCACCTGATTTATTTATTTGGGTTTCAAAGACTCACTCTGTGTCTAAGGGGCATTTTGTAATTGCTTGGAATTGAAATGCTAATGGCATCATATGCTGGTGGAAAGCTAGGGCTGGGACTCTTCTGAGGGGTGTTGGAGAGCTTCTGTGCCCCCAGGGCAGCTAGGCTGGGATCTGCCTGAGGCAGGCAGGATGCCAGCTTGGCCAGGAGAGTCTAGGTGGCCCTCTTGAGCAAGAGCAGAAAGCATAGTATATGTTGCCGATGCCCTCAGCACCTCTGCCTCTGGGCAGCATTCTAAAAACCAGGGGTGAAAGGAAGGAGCAGGATCCTCTACACCTTTTTTGCTGGCTTCTTTGGGGCACCCAGGGAAAGGGACACAGAAAGGATACAACTTCAGGACAGCGGCATTACTTGTCTCTATACCAATGCAGTAAAAACTGTCCATCACTTCTACTGAAAGACTTATACTGGAAGCAGAAATTTACACACGGCTTTTTAAGTCAATGACAGCAAGTGTATAATTCTGAGGGCAGAAGGAACAGAAATTTCCTTTGTGGCCAACAACTAAGAGTCTAGATAAATTCAGTGGAGCAGAAAATTGCATCTGAACTAGGTTGTAAGGGCATATCACAGTATTTTATTACACATTTGAAAAATCTGCCAGATTTTCAAAAGCTGGGTCTGTGTGCTATGAGAGCTCTGCATTTAAATTTAATTAACTTTTTTTAAAAGGACACTCTAAAGTTATTTTCACAATAACTTTTCAATTTTTTGTTAATTGAAACTACTTTTGTTCTTCTTGTGTTGTAATACAGCAATATGCTGAGTTACCGATGTTTTCTGTGCTATCCATACCTGTTTTATTGGTCTTGCAAATGACCTTAATACAAACACATGTGATAAGGAGTAAAGTCCTTTTTACTGTGCAATACTTTGGGAATTACCAACCATGGCAACATTTCCTTATGGACCACTGTATTGAAGGAAATTATAGCATTAATTTCAAAGTCTTCTTGCTATCTCCAATACAAGTTAAAAGATAAAAATGCTGCTTAGGTGCATATTCTTATACACCATAGCGTAGTGCTGCAGAGATGTCATTGCTACAAATAACTTGTTTATGTTTTCAGGCAAGACATACTCCAGAACACTTTAAAAATATTGATTTTGAAGCCCTAGTAATTGTATCCATCAGAATTAATGCAAACTCCTTTGATGTGTGCAAAGAGGAGAAGTGTCGTGTGGCTCCCAAACTGTCACCAACTGATCTGGAGAACTGCCTTCAAACATTTCACAGCAGCAGCAGCAGGTTGGGATAAACAGCCTAAAGAGAACACTTTCAGAACACAGGAATAAACAAATGAATTTGCCATGTTCAAAGACAAGGCAATCAATAATTAATGACCCCAAGACAATGAAAAATTTTAAATACTTGGCACTTAATTAGCTGCCCAGCTCACTGCATTAGCAAGTAGCTGCACTTTATTTTAATGGATTTTTTTTTAATAATTTTAAATAGTAAGATCTTTATTTATCTCCTTCAGGTCTATAAGAGACTTGAAAATGCCCTCCTCTCAGGACAGATGGACAATTTCTGCCTTCAGGGTGACATCAGGTAGGTTTACCCAAGAGAAGCAGGGAGGCACCTCTGAACAGGCATCTCAGAGCAGCAGCATGGCTGAGGCTACTGTTGCAGGTGCAGCCAGTGCAGCACCATTCAGGGGTTTGCACCATGTCACTTCTCCACTGAAGATGTGGCCAAAGCAAAGGCACACAGCTGTATCCACACCTGACGGGAAAATATGAAGTCTAAAAACCTGTGTGAAAATTCCCATTTCCCCCCGTTTTAAAATGAAGTTGTTTATTATTCAGACCAAGTGCTACCTTGTGGATACCACTATATCTGTCACATAGTTATCTTATGACCACTTGAAGGAAAAATCATCTTAAACTTATTTTAATTCATGACAACACAGAGTTTCGAGCTTTAACATTACCTTTCAGAAGTAAGGGCATGAAGGGGATTTTTGGAGATTTCATTTTCTTGAATGCATCTCTGTAAGCTTTGTGATTCAAAGAAGGGTCCTACAAAACCATTTGAGTAATAGAGAAAAAAATCAATAGGCTATAAAAAGAGCAATTCTAAATCCATTACAGGCTTATGATCTAGATATAAAAAGTCTCTTTGGGAAACAAGGTAGCTAAAGGTTTTCTAAGCTAGGTGACATGCTACACTGAACAGGAAACGTAAACAGTGAAAAGAACAAAAGCAATTATGTTCCTCTAGATGAAGCAGTGCTAAAATGGGAGTAAGCTGCAGAACAGATTCACTTGGACTGTTCTGGAATTTTCCCATAAATTTCTATTAGCAAAATCTCTTCCTATCTAGTACAAAATGTATCCCAGAATGTACTGCTGATGAGTTCTTCTTAAAAAAAACCCAAACAATACCACAACACAGCAACAAAAAATAAATAAATAAGGGAGTGCGTTTCAGTCGCATTGTGTAGGCAATTCAAAATCATCTCAATTTCCCATATAAACAAATACTTTTGCACACCAGCTCACAAACAATCTTGAAAACACATTAATTTACTACAAACTCCAAGTATAGAAGCTTGACAGCTGTTAAAGCCTGGATTTCATGTTCCCCACACCAGGCAATGATCTCACCACTCACCCACTTCCATGACAGCCAGAGGAAACGTTTGTTTATTCAGCTTTGATAATTCTGATGAAGACCCTCAGCCTCAGATGCTGATGTTTGTTTTTTAAAACTTGAGCTGTCCTCTTTTTCTCCTGATCTGCAGCATGTTGCTTCAGATAAAGGCTAATAAACTACCAGAGCAAAAGAAGAGCTTCCAAACTGATGCTGAGAAACTGATACTACATTTGCCTCTCTTTGTCTTTCCTGCAGCTGTTAGGAATACAGCCTCTTTCCTTTTTGTGTTAGGTGACTACCTCTGAGCTGTGGAAAGCCACATCTTCGGCAAATCATGGATCTGGCACAACAAATTCCAGCTCCAGCCAATAACAGGCAGACTCCAAGAAAATTAGGAAGAAAGAAGGCAAGTAAAGCAAGCAGTGCTGTTCTGCTGTCAACACAATACTTACTGTCAAACTTTCAAGTTCAGTGAAAAGTTTCTTGAACTTCCCAGGAATTTTCTGAAGTGGAAAAAACAGATAAAGGAGGAAAACAAAAAAAGAAGTTAATTTAGGCAGAAAAATGCTAAGGCATTTCTTTTTCCATGAGACTGTCATGTTAGCATCTGGTTTCATTTTCTTCCCTAGCTTCCACACCTGCTACATTTACCTGAATATCCATATCGAGTTAGAAGCAGTAACACAGGCTGAGAATTCAGGAACTGTGATCATATCCAGGTTAAAAAATTTGTTTTAATCAATCTTCCTCTAAAACACGGGTTCTAGAAATTAACAGGCATCGCGCTCAGTGCTGTTTGATAGAGTACCCAGGTGGTCACAGGGGTTACTGCCACATGCTATTGCCAAAGGGAGAGAATTTTCCTTAACAAACGGATTATCTCCAGTATCTCATCCTAATCCTACAGGGAGGTGCATAAAACACTAAAAGAGTCAGAAACAAACTATCATCTTGCCCCACATGCCACCACCTGCTCTAATGCTACACACACCCACTCAGTTGCTCTCTAAATGCTTTAATGGATTCAACTTATTACACTCAAAGCAATGTCACGCAATTTGAATTTTACTGCTGATATTTCAGACTTGAAGAATGGTGTGTGTACCATAAAACCTTACTTTTCCCAGTTATATTAGTTAGTTTAGTAAAAGATATCCCCTCTTAGTACAAATCCTATCTTGTCTTTGTCCTTACGCCCTGACAGTTCCAGTTACATTACCAAGAGAAAGGAGATCTAGAACAATCAGATTAAGTGGATGTGCTGTATGACTAAAATGCCAAAATAACTGAATGTGGAATTGCAGTTGCACTTTTTTTATATCTTCAATCAGGGAAACTTAGGCTTGTTAAAACTCTGGATACTGTAGGGGGAAAAAAAGCAGAAGAAAATGCTTGGGAGGATACTACTTGTTTAAGAATTCAAGATCAGAGCCAATATAATTTAGTGTTTTAATGGCTGCTTAAATTTAGGTTGTTACATTTACATGTGTAAGTAATTATAATTAATTTATAAACATTGCTCTACTTTCTAGAAGTCACATTACTAATGCAAATAACCTTCTGCTTTTGAAACTTCTAGTGCCATGAAGTTTTACAAATAAAAAACCAAAACAAAACACCCACATGTGACTTCATAAATATTTTACACACAGAAACATGACATATTTACAATGATACATATGCAGATACACTCTTTGTTCTGACAAGCAACATATTCTGCTCTTCCTGAGAGAAGCCCACTGGCAGCACATGATCTCCAGAGGTCTCAATACACGGCAAAGTTCTACATTTCTCTGTGCAGGAGAGATCTATACTGTTGTCACTAGGTGCCTTTGATACAATACTTGGTGCCTTCCACTCTCCTACCAAAGCCCAAAGAAACGGGACACAGGCAACCTGTAATAGTAGTCCAGGACAAATGTTCCCTAGAGAGGCATTTTAGAAATATCAGAGACAAGGGGGTTTCTGTATCATCATCCTCAGGTATGTATTTTTCTCTAAAACTTTAACTCTTATTTAAAGTGAGCTCTTCCTTGCCTATTTGAGTCTCTGTAAACAGTCACTGTCCTTGTTTCTTTGTGCATCAAAGCCACAGATAGGCAAGTTATGTTTCTGTATGCATGGTTTCAGCTAATGGGGAAGATTTTTCTCTGGACAGTGTTAAATAGGTTTTTAAGTCTCTAATGTCCATTTAGTTTCAGCTGTTGGTGTTCAAGAGTGTCTTCAAGCCACGAGAACACAGCCCTTCTCTGTCACTTTGTATTACAGATTCGTATTTTTTACATACTGCCCACTTGTGATGTTGGGGGCACGAAGGAGGGATAAAGCTTCACCACATTGCACTCAATTACTCCTTCCCCAGCTTTGGTTCATCAGCAGATACAGTAAGCTTGCAGACACTGGACCCAATATGGACATTAATTAGATGGAAACAAAAAATCTACAATATAAATACCGATCCCAGTGGGACCCTCCTCTAAACACACCCATGACCTGTCCATTAAGGTTAGTTTCTTTAGCAGATAATCTCCGCTTTCCAGTATGCTCATTCATCGCACATTTCCTAACCTTGTTGTTCAAGATGAGCAATTGCAGAAGAACTGACAAAGGAGAATTAAAGCTTTGTTTCTACTTTGTTGGTTTTAATTAAATTATTCCATAATAAAGTATTGCTAATTTGGAGCCACCTTTGTAAGACTTTCTGTTTTGACATCTACTTAAAGTGCTAATTTAATTTATATGACTTATTTTGTTTAATAGGATAAGATCTCCATGCTCTGTTCTTATTTGAAACTCTGGAAGGACACATTTAGGTTTTGGGTTTTTTTAAATAGCTGTGTATGTAAGTTTTCAGTTGACAGAGAATTTTTCCCACTAACACTGACTCCATGCTTGATGTCATCATGAAAAACCAATAATTAGAAGGAAAAGGTAATTCACCAGTTTGCAACCTTTGCACGAAACAGTTTTGATGGCATCTAAAAGGTGTAAAAACGTGTCTTACCTCCCAGGTCTGAGACAGCCGGCTGACAGATGCAGTGTTGAGACCCATAACAATAGCAAAGAATGAATTCAGATTTCTTTGGGCTTTACAGCTGAGGAATAAAAATAAGATTTTTTGTACTCAGAATCAGATAAATGAAATGCACAGGTATCCTAGGTTACTGAGTCTCATTTCAACCCTCAGCACTAACATACAATCATCTTCCACATAACGAACTCATTAAATGTCCTCTCATAACCACCTGCAGTCTAGCTGATGGGGTCTCTAAGAAGTTTTTTAGAAAACGTTCTACTGTCTCATCAACCCTGTTGTTGGCAGGTTATTTTTTCCCATTGCTGTCAAAAGTAATTTTCCCTTTTCAATGTTCAAGTTACTCCCAGCTGTCCTTTACCATACAGAATAATTCCTTGACCTCTATTCTGTTGTATAATAAATATTTTCATTTCCTTTTTCATCCTTTCTGTAAATTCTACATCATTGGTTCCTTCAATTTCTCTTTGTGGTCGTGACCTGCAATCTGATTTTCCATATTGCTATTATCTTTCATTGAATTCTTTGTAATTTATTTTAACTTAGGTGTTTCCTTCTTTCCTTCACCGCCTTTTCATGTAGTGAGACAGTGGGGAGGGAAGGAGAAACATAATTACTGTTTTGGCTCTAAGTCCTCACATCATTCTCTTATGCAAGCATAAAACAAACAGCAAATTATTTATTTGAAACAGTATCACATTTTGTCCTTTTAATTTGTCATCTATTATCACCCAAGGACCTCTGTCAGGGTACTGTTTTTTACAATCATGCATTTATTTCTTCAGCTCAGTATTAGCATTCCATAGCTGAATTACTCAGCATCTATCTAAATTAAATCGTATCCTACTGTTGTTTTCACATGCAACTAGGCTTCTCAGGTAATTCTTTCTTTTTTCTACCCTTCAATGTATTTGCAATCCCTCATCATTTTTATTGTCTGAAAATCTGATTAATGTTCAATTTACATATCCCTATAAACTAGTTGAGTCCAGTACTGGTTACAATACAAGTTCCTATGTAATTTGCTTGATGCCTCTATTCTTTGACATTTTACTATATACAATTAGACCATGCTTATTTCATTTTCTAGTCCATCAGTAAACTTGAAATCCTGGAATATTGAGTCCTTTCCAAACAAAAAGATTTCCCTTTCTCGTGCAGATTTTTCAAGACCACTATAAATACACTTGTGCATTTGTGTGTGAGAGAGAGAATCCTCTCTTATGATAACTTTAAGTACGAATGAATCCACTGTCTTTACTGGGATTTATCATGGGAAAAGTACAAGCCAAGGCCTTAGCCTGGAAAATTGCCAGCACTTGTTACAAGTTTTATAAAGCCTGCTCTTATCACTGTGTACTATCTTGAGATGCTGTATTTCTCACTTCACTTCAGCCATCTTAAAGTTAATCCTAACTTTGTTGCTTAGACTCCTTTTATCATTAAAGTCAAGCAGTTCCCAAAGGCAATTAATTTCAAAACAAGGAACATGTCCAGTGCAGCCGCATTAACTGTGTGTTGGGTGGGCCCACTTCTCACAGCAAGCTGTAGAGAGAAGGTATGTCTTTTCCAGTGAGCCACTGCTTGGGAGCAAGAAGGCTGCTGTTGTAATCTGTTTATTCTGACCGTATATTGACTTGTTTCTATAACTCCTCAGGATATTAATTTCTAATAACATGATAATTAATTTTCTTAATTGAATCACTTGTTTTCTCTTTTAGACTACTCATCAACAGAAGCATATGCATTTGTGTTTCAAAAACTTTGTATTCCTTTAATGTATTGACACGCTTATGTAAAACCCTTCCATTTTCTTCAGGCATTCCTGAACACTGGAGCACACAGACACGGAACATGAAATCTTAGTCCTGGTGCTTTCCTGACAGGAGGAAAGTCATAGACAAAGATTCCTGACTAAATCTCTGAGCAGAGAATAAGGAGCAGCCAGAGCTGTTCACAGCTCCCTACCTCTCTGCCTGAAGCTATAAACAAGACAGCATGGTTGCTTGGCTTGTACCTGACCAGGAGAGTTCTGTGCTTAGCACACTATCCTTCCACCCTAATTGTTCCTCTTTCATCAACTCTTCCAGAACTGACATGATAATGTGTTATTTTAGAAAGCAACTTTTCTGATTAAAAAAAAAAAAGGGCACGAAAACTATACATGCTACAATGATGGGTGCTTCTGCAATGGACAGAGACCCTGTCTACCATTTACTGACCACTGTATTTAGTATCCATAACTTCAGCTTTTCACACAACAGAATGGAATCAATTCAAATAGAGCAACATTTTAGTCTGGTGAAAAATATATCCTTATTCATGTGGACAGACGAAATTTTTCCTGGGATGCAAACTAATGCTACTGTGGTGCAAGGAAGGCACAGAGAACAAACCGATTTTTTATGTAACTGGACCAAACTTGGCGATTGATATGGCAGAAAATAAACATATTACTGGATACCATACAACCTGCAAACTAAATCAGATCACATTCATGAGTTACACTAGATTAGATTAGAAGAATTAATTTCTCTGAAGGCACTGCTTCAGCAGAGGACAGACCTTTGTATGTAAGTGTCCTGTAAATTAAATCAAACCAGTCGATGAAGGGAACAAATTGTACATTTTCCATGATCATGCATATTCAAGAATTGCAGAAGACCAACAAGTGGTGTGAGAGGTGAGGAGAATGGTTGCACATATTTAAATTGCACCATTTCCTTGGTTACCAAGATAAGAGTGGTTACAGAGAAAAGAACTCTCAGTGAATAGTATGTATCTGTATGCTGTTTCAAGGCATAGAATAAATGCCAGTACTATTTTGTACTGTGGAAGAACAGACTGTCAAATCTAACAAATGAAGAAACCCACCCCTCCAACAAATAAATGTATTCCAGAGAAGATGACAAGGGGCAACAACTTTCCTCTATAGACATAGGGCTTTTGAATTGGTAACAGCGTTTTGGTTTCAGGTAGTTTTTGGTAACTGATTGTTTTGGTGCTCAGATAGTTCTGTTGAATGGTCCTGAGTTCATGTCAGCTAAGAGAGGAGCTATCTCTGCACCACCAGGGATGTTGCAGTTGGCACTGCAGATACAGCAACTAAACTGCAGGGGACGATTTGAGCAGCATATACTCTACCATGTCTAGTGTTGTTCAGTCCTGTTGTTATTTATGGACTGTTTTATCTAGGTATGCTTTCTACACTATCAAAACACAGGATGACAAATTAGTTTTCTTTCACTGCGTTTGCACCTCCTCCTTCCCAAATAAGGTCCCTGAATTCAAGGATTTTTTTTGGAATTTTAATAACTTACTGGGCAGCAATCTTGATGAACTTTTTGACTAGCTGTACACGCTTGCAGAGCTGGCTACAGAGGAGTATCTCGGTGGCAACCCAAAGCTGGACCTCATTACATCTTTGAAGCAGAAGACTGAGATTCTCAGTGTTTTCAGCACTGCCCTGTCTGCTGAACGTGAAGTATATCAGCTCTTGCTGGAAGACATTGACAGCATTATTAGGGATATAAAAACAATTTATGTAAATGTAAATATAAATGAAATATAAACTATTTAGAAGTATGTTTTTGAAACAAGATCTGATAACAAATTACTATTTTTTCATTATCCATGAGCCAATCACAAATGACTCAGGTTTGGCTTAGCAAAGTCTAGAGACTTATTACAGCAAGTGGACTGCAAGTCCTGCAAGACATGCTTTTCCTTTAAGACTTCCTGCAGTTCCACTTCTGGCTACAGCCAGGTATAAGACATAAACAATGTCTTTCTGTAATTTATCACTTCTGTTCCAGTATGAAAAAGCAACTGTTATCAGACCACTGCAGAATCTGAAAAAATTCCATTCCAACTTCTTTCTAAATTAGTCAATTTTTCATCAACACAGGTGGAGGGTCTTAATTTCTGTGCAAAAATACATCAAACTTGGTTCCAATCTTAAAATGTCTAACCTGAAATGGAAGATCAAGAAAAGCATCTGATGAGAAGCAAGGGAATTTCTAATTCACTTTCTCAGAAAGCCTGCATGCTTTTCAGTGAATGATATTTTCAAGTGACATTTTTTACTGTTAACTATGTATTTTATTCAGCAGCTCACACTAGAACCTATCAATGTCATTGAAACAACTCAATGGGCCATGAAGTGGGACATTATCCCATTTAGGAAACTCTGTCCAGTATTTTTCATCTCAATGAAGCCTAACAGGAACAGTAATGTGACCATTTAAATTGCTGAAACTGTGAATTCTTTTGTGGATAAAGTGACATCAAAGACAACTATTTATGGAGCCCTGTATGTACTGAAACCCTATGAAGTGCATAAGACATTTTGCATATGCAAGATATTCAGATAGGCAGCTTTTAGAAAATAATCATGGTCTTTTACTCTCTTGAGGCAAATCTCACTAAAATTCTTCAGGTATACCAGTGAACATAGGAGATGTCCCAGAACAGGAACGTTATAAACCCTTGACAATTTTTTTCAGTATCAAGGATAGCAACACCTCTCTTGGACCTGCCACCACTATTGAGAGCTACCAAATCATGTTGTCATGACAGTAATATGCCAGGAAGTGGATGAGGTGCTTCTTACCTCATGAATTGCATTGAAGAGGCTCCAGTCAAAATTGGTTAGTTCTAAGGCAAGATCCCAGGTGTTGATTCCCAAAATCCTCACAGACCTTTGTTGCAATTCCTCATTTTCAGCAAATGGATTCTAAAAGAATAGCCAAGACAAAAAAAATCCTCAGGAAATGCCAAAAGGAAATGCCATTGTTCTGCAATGAAATTGCTATTGGACTAAGGTACCAGACAGAGCCGAATAAGTCATCTTCTCTACGTGCACAGTGAGAGGGTTTTTTTTCACTGATCAAAATCAAGGAGCTATAACCTATTTAATAAAGAGCTTGAAATGGGAAATGGGTCAATAGGATCAATGATTCACTATTGAAGAGGAAAGCTCTTGCCCTCTCTTCTCTCTCTTTCTCTAAACCTTGAATATAAAACACTGACCAAGCAGACAGCATAATGAAAATAAAGTCCCTGAAACCATCAGAAAATAAAATCTAAATTGAGACATCAGGAAATTTTCAAATTATAAGATAAAAGAATCATTCTGCAAACACATCTGATTTATAATAAATACACACAACTTGCACTCCAATCCACCTTGAAAAATAACATAAATTCATACATTTCATGACTAATCTACCCCAAATATAATAATAAAAAATAAAAACACTGTGTGTCCTGATTCATAAAAGTTACTTAGTATATTACTGTGGAGTGCAGTGGTACTAGTGGTGTTCAGGGTCACTTGACATTTCCATTATTAGCTTGGATTTTCAAAGTTTTGCATTTCCCTGGGGTTTTTAACCTCATCAGGCTGAAACTTGGCACATGAACCATCTGCCAAGATGAAAGATTATTCTTATTGGTTAAGCCATTACTTTTGGTGCCGCAATTCTGACAGTTACAGCAAGTTTTGCCCTTTTTATTACGTAACTAATGAAACTAGGTTGGCTGTCACCTGTCTGCACTGGAAACCTTTCCTTAATATTCACATTTTCAGAAGTGGCTTGAATGCCAGTGATAATGGGGATGACAGATTACAATGACAGTGGAACATCAGCTCTTCGGGGCCTATTGATCCAATAAAATGTAAATAGGCATTTCTCATCCCGAGGATGAATGCACAGATCCTAGAGGTACTGACAACACGTAAAAGTCAGTTGCGATAGTTTTTGCTCTTTCCTGGAAACATCTCCATAATTAGCAGAAAACTATTGAAAGAGTAATTCTCTGCGAGCCTGACTGTGTCTGCCTCATTGGGGTTTTGGGAAATCATGGCGGGAGAGAGTTTGCAATCCCAGTTTCTGAAGGCAGAGGGAAAGACGAGAGGGACCTGATTCCTTTCTACCTGCTCCCCTCCCAAGTCCCAGTAAGATGATGGAGACACAGACAGACAGAAGGAAGGGAAGAGGACATACCACCAGCGATATGCCAGCTAGAGACTGACCGCATGGCTGCCACAACACTGAGTCTCACTGATACCCAGTAATTTTGGAGGAACTCATGTGGCATCTGTTTCTGCATGTAATTCCACGGACTTTGCCCACCACTTTGTATGATTATGTACCAGCCACTTTAAGGGTTACAGAGGCATAAGGCAGGATGTGGGGTAAAAGTCACAATAGCCCTGAATAACCCTCATCCCATCCATTTCTGTACAAACACAGGTCAGCTTTTCCAGGATGATTAGACTGAAAGATTTAAGCTGTATAGAAGCTTTGGTCTATGTGAAATTGATGAACAAATTCCATTACAGTTCAGTCAAATAACTGCTGTTAATGACAATTGTTTTTAGGTACAGAGCAGCTCAGTAAGCTTTACTAAGGAAGCAAGTAATAAATTCTGTATTGAAAAAGCCCTCTGAGAGGAATATTAAGTTCATAATTTGGAGTCAGACAAATAAAAAATGGGAAGCATACAATATTGATCCTTACCAAAGAATCAGTTAGATCTTTTCGGTAGACAAACATACGACTGGATGACTCCAAAGATTTTGAGATAGCCAGGTCATTTGGTTGTAGTTCATGTTTTTCTGTACAAACAGCAAGCAAAACAGAAGTTTCAGAACACAAGTAAAATCTGTATGTGAAAAAAGGTACAATTATATTTGTAAAGCCACATCAACTTCTTAGAGGGTAGCATCATCAAATTCAGTCCTAGTGGGGATCCATCCTCTACCCTGTTCAGGCACAATAAAGGCAAGATGTCTCTGATGGACTAGAGCACAAAAACTTTCTGTTTCTTCTTTCAACCTGCACTTCACATAGCATGGAACAGAAAGAAACACTTAAATCATCTAGTTTAACCTCCTGTGTCTTGTAGAACATTTCAATGCAAGCCATTGTATCTACTGTAAATGTAGTGATTTTTGTTAAAGTGTCTCAGCCTTCAGAGACTCAGCTGTTGTATGTCACTGGCAGACAAAACCAGTGGTGGAGGTGTCAGCAGTAGCCACAGTTCTTCAACAGGAGAAGAACTTTAAAGGACCCCAACACCATTAAATTCATCCCATGGAACGGAGCTGAAGAGCCCTTTATAACAGCATTTACAGAAATTTTTCTAGACCCAGAGTAATTAATATTAGTAATCCTCTGCAGACCTGACACATAGTAGGCCCAAAAACATTACAAATATGTTGACAGCTACCTTGGACTTTGCACTGTCCATGAGAGAGCAGTAGGACTAGCAGGAGTCTGAGAGCCAAACATAATTTCAGAGAGTTTGCCCTCTTATCCATGTGCACATTGATATACAGATAAATTTATGCTGAATTATCATTATGTTTTTTCAAGGTAATTTTCAATAAAGAGCTTGCTCTATCCATTACTATAGTACCAAAAAAAAAAGAGTTCTCCAATGTTCACTCTGCTGCCCCTCCAAGTGCATGGAAGACAAGAGTTCTGAGTCACGCAAATAGAAAAAAAAAAAAAGAAAAGGAAAACTGAAAAAAAAGGCACGTTGGTGTTTATTACAGCACAGGAGTCACAATGCATTAGAAGAAAGATAATGATATTTTTGTATTTCAAATTATTTCAGGCAACGTGATAAATAAATTTTAGGGGTTACAATGGTCATGAACAAATGACGGTCTAACTGTGCTTGCATTTGAATTATTGTTTCTTATTAAACAGCCAAGCGGTAACCACTTCTATTCCATGACTTTTTTGGAAAGCAACGTGGTCTAAAGATAATAGTGTGTTTCGTTATTTGTCAATAGTTGGTTTTCTTTAGCTAAGCAAGCAGTTAGCACCAGATTTATTTCTATCAGAGCAAAACTTGCCCTGCTCTTGAACAGGAGAGCAAGACCTGAAAACCAACAGTTTTCAGTGATACTGTTTTCAGTTTTTCGTGATCAGTGATACTGCGGTGCTGTGAAATGCACTGGAAGCAAGTCTGGGCACATATGGAGGGTAAAATAGTATACACGGAAATGATATAGCTTGCCTGGCCAGGACACCTATGTAATGCTCCTATATGGCTGCTCCATGACCAGGCTCTCAAGAGCCAGAGCAGGCCACTGTGTCCCTGCCACCCACACCAGTGCCCGTAAAAATATGGTTATTTAATTGAGCTCAGCATGGAGGAGAAAAATGTGACCTTCCACTTCCCAGCTGAACAAATAAATAGGATAATTCAGCATTTGAGTGTATTTCATTTAACTAGACTGACAAAGAAGTAACAGTGCTGTAATTCTAAAGTTACATCCTTTGTCTCAGGGGATCAACATCAGCTAATGCTGGATAAGAATATGGCCAGGATACTTTACACTTTTAATCCTTTTTGTAGATAGAGCCTCACATTTCTATGCACCAAGTTAAACTGCTTCTGAAAGACACCACACTGAGAAAACAATATGACCTAAGAGATCGAGACCTGACAAACAGCAAAGAAAATCTTGGGGGTTTGTCTGGTCTCTATTACCAGCCCATGATCAGTGTAGTCTTCCTTAAAAAAGAAAATAAGCCCTTCTGTTCAACTAACACTAAAATAGGAAAAATATGCCAGTTGTAAGGAGGACTGCTTACAAAATATTGCTGAGATTGCTCTCAGCATCTCAACTATGCAAATACATGTCTTACTCCTTTCTGCTGGATAATATTTGTTATCCATGCTGCAAATGAGGAAACAGCCATGCATATAGTATTTGTTATTCCCTTCTACATTTTTAAAGCAAACTATGCCTCATCGCCTTCAAAATTAATTTAAATTCCAAAGTAGGAGATTCATCTGTGGAGAAAAAATAAAACCTTACAATACTGCTGGAGACAGAGTTCTTTATACTCCATTCCCAGCCAGGAGATGTGTATCCCACGGTACCCAAGAATGAGCTGTTGCCATGGAAACAACTCTCTGGGAAGGAGCTCCTCATTGTTCCTCATGGTCATCCAGCTGTGGGCCAATACAGGAACAGCTGCATCCTTGCAATAGAAAACGTCAGCCCTCCTTTACATGATGCACTTAAAGTAAATAATCAGATGAAGGCAAGTTATTTACCACCAGAGAATGTGACAGTCACCAGTGCCAACTCCTCCTCTGGATACTGGATCTTTTCTGCCACAATCTTCAGTATCTCCTGAGCTGAAGTGGATACTTGAGCTTTCACACTGACATAGGAGTGCTCCGTTATATACACACGGCAGAAAACTGCACAAAGGAAGAAAGACATACTCAGCAGTAAGCAGAGACACCTGAACCGACTGCCCTTCCTGCACCCTGACACACAGGGGCATGTATGTAACTAAGCATAAATATCACCATCTTTGCCCTTCCCACCTCCTCTCCCTGGGAAATGAGAAAGACAAGCAAATGAAAGACAGACTACCACTGCAATACCTATTTAAGACCTCCTACCATGAGGATTTGTCACAGACAACCTCCACCACTGCCTATCTTCATTGTAAACTCTGCTGCCACCATCTTTTCTCCCTTCCTTTTAGGTTCAGATAAATAACTGTCCTTTAAGTATATTTCATATCTGCTGCAGAAATTATTTTTGACCTCCTCTTTCACCTGGAATAGGAGGCTTAGCAAGAACAGTGCTCCCAGGTATTCAGCCACTCCTGATAGCTTATCTGTCTAGACATCTAAACTACTTGCATTGCCAGAGTATTTTAGTAGCAGCAGAGGCTGCCCAAATGACAATGCAATTAATTCTGACAATTTTCATTTACTTGCAGCACATGCCAAAGGGACTGGTTTGGAGAAATTCCCTGGGCTCCTCACTTCCACTGAGGTCCATGAGTTGGTGCAGCTCTGGGAGGGAGATTCCCAGCAGTATCAGAGTGGTCAGCTCAGCTAGTATTTTTTTCTGCTACAAAAAGGGATGTACAATCTCTCTGCTTGACAGAATTTTATTTTGCCAAATTTGCCATAGCTAGTTCTTTGAAATAAAGCTGCCATACTTAAAGGGGAAGAAACAGAGTTGCAGACTTGCTTAAATATTTCAAAAATTACAACATCTGCTAATCAGAATCGTCACAGCTCTTGGTTTCTTACTCACTCCAGTGCTTAATTAAACTTTCTATTTCCTTCTACTCTAGCACTTATTATGGACAGCCTGCTACCATGCCAGGATAGGACAATTTTTCTTCTCCAGAAATACTGTATTTTTTAAAAATTATTTTTACTGATAGATGTACATAGCAATAACTCTTTGCTTGTCCTACAAATCTTCATGGCTTCAGGGCACTTTCATTAATGGAGACCATGCCCAAAGCAGTTAAGAACTCTATTCTCAACAACATTTTTTTTTCTGTTGTAGTAAAACAAAAATGAAGATGAGAATGAAGGAGGAACTTAACATTGAGCCTTGGGGAAGAAAAGTCATTTGATTTTATAATTCTCTTTTAGCCTGTCTCTGCTGACAGACAGTAAATCAGATACTCATCCTATGGCAGAATCTCTCCTCAGAAAGGATACAACTCATGGTGACACAGACATCCAATTGCACCTTAAATTACTAGGTAAAAAATAAATTTTAAAAAAATCGGACAGGAATATTTGGACTCCATATGTAGAGTGAGACACAATTTGCTTACAGTGAAGTTGTTTGAAATGCCCTTCTCTCTGTCATTTGCAAAGGGAAGATGACAGCAATGTTAATTTATAAAAGGGCTATTGATCTATCCTTTCTTTAACACTGAACTAAATCAACCCACAGCTCAGGTCGTCAAGCACAACCACCATAATGATTCTCCCCCTCACACCTTTCCAAAGTCCTGTCTGTGGTATCTATTGGGATGGACCACAACACCTTTTTCAGGAGCCTGCGCTGTTCCTCTGCAAGAAGGAGGGATTGTGAATGGAAGTGGCCATGCCCTGCAAGCTGTCCTGGTAATGATTTCATTAGGGAATAAGATGCCACTGGTCAGGTGACATGGTGCAGCTTGGACAGACCCATCCTCCACAAGCACCATCGGTCAGACAGCACTTCACCACACAGGTCAGATGTCCATCCTCAGCACCTATCTCTCCCTCCTACAGCTTCACACTGGCTATTTAGTTTCTTCAATCCCATCACAGTCCATCATTCATGTTCTCAAGGACTGATACAAAAGCAATTTACCCCAGTCATAACTGGCCTTATTGGGTCCTGCCTTTCTTGTTCCCACAATCAGGCTGTCTGTCCCCTCTCTGGTGCACCTCTACACTTTCCTTACCAATCACACACAAGCTGTGTCCAATCTTTTAAGAAGAATGACTGTGGGGATCCTGATCCAGAAATAACATTTTTAGAAGCAGCCTTGATAACATAAACCTTAAAACCCCCTATATTTTTAGCACAAAAAGAGGATTATCTATCAGCAGCACGTACTGTGCAGAAAGACTTGTCATTGAAGGAGCTCAGTTTTTATTCTGTCACAAATGAGCACTAAAAATACACAGACTTCAAGTGAATTGATAGAGTTTTGTTCCCAGTAAGAAACAAAGATATACTGTCAAAGGATGAGACTGCCAGGTAGGAGGTCCTTCTGCCTATTCCATGTTCGTGTACACAGTGTTCTACTCTCTGCCTTCTTTCTCATACAGGCATTACAGGAGAGTGACAGCCTTACCGCATTATAGTATAAGTAGTGATGAAGGGAAGTGGCTGACATTGAAGTGAAGTGGCACCTCGCACTCCAAGTAGAAATGTTTTCAGGGAGAGAAGGAACTAAGGCATGTTCCCAGAGTTAGCAGATCCTGGCCCATTTTATGTGACAGGCTTACACGTTCACCTTTCACAACCAAGATAAAGGTCAAGAGACCGAGAGCATGAAATGGAGCAGAAATAACGCCTGGACGGGCTGCCAGCACGCCTGGGAGGCACACAGCTCTGTGACAGGGGTTCTGAAGGAATTGGACAGAGCAAAACCTCCTTGAGATACTGCAGCACTGTTGAACTGTTGCAAAGCAAGAGGTGGCAAGGTAAACCTACACAGCCGAATATTTAATCTTTTGTGTCCCTAAGGTCCAATTCAAAAGCTGTATGTCAGTTAAAGAATATTTACATTGAAGCACCCGAGAAACAGTTTCATAGGTTTTGAGTTTGTTCCTCACTTTTTCATTTATACTCACTCTCTTCTGTTTCATTCACGGTTCCTCTGTGCTGCAGCCAGTTCTCCTTCACACTGAACTGGTGGAAAAAGGTTTTATTCTGTGAGGGAGTGGGAAGGAAAGAAAGAAAGAAAAAACCACAACTGTGACTTTTTGCATCCCTGCCCTTTACAAAGCAGTCATTCACAGATTACAGCATTCAATCTATGTCTGGCCAAAAGGTTTCTGTATAGGAAATCCACCCACCTTTTCTTGGACCAGTAAATTGGGAGTTCCCTTACTAAACAATGACCAAGTTGGAGATTTTGGAGGAAGCAGGACATGCCAAGGCTAAACAGCCTACATGATTCAAGATTTTCTGTAGTCATGTTCAGAGCCTGTTTTTTATACACTTACTCATATATGTTTCCCATGTACCAACCAGCCTACTTAGCAATTTCACTACAATCTCATGTTCTGCCTTCCACATTTTCACAGTAACATTTTAATCTGATGAGCACAGCAATTCACCCCTGAGCAGTCTGTACGCCAGCTTTCCCGGGCTGCATCTTCTTCCTCCAGTGAAATAGACAGACTCATGTTCCTCTCTTTTTCTCTGTCCCTGTCACAACAAATCCATCCTTTGCTCTGTTTACTTGACATCTATGTCAATAGGTGTGTGCCAATGCCTGTGGTCAGCATGGTTTGCTGAGGTTGCTATATGTCTCTAGCTCAGTGGGGACACACCACCTCAGGACCTCTCCTGAATTTTGACATCTCAAAGCATCTTGTTAAGATGCTAATACTGTCACAGCCACTGCAGGTTAGTTCACATAGCTGATATCCAGGATGGACTGACAGTAAAAAACGTTCCTTAAGCAGCACTGCAGGTCTAACCTCACTGATGTGTCCTATCATGTTTTTGGCCACCAGTCACTTTCAGTCAAGAAGCTAAGAAAAGAGAGGGAAGAGGGCAAAGGGGAAGCAAATGAGATGGTAAGTTATCTAGCAACTAGCAACAATCAGGTTGGCATTACCTTTCGATGAGGTGAATACTCATCTACAGTGCTGAAATAAAAAGGAAAATCCGAATTATTCTTTCCAGTCAAAGTTAGGAAAATAAAGTTTTAGCTATTACAAAGTTTACAACATCAGAAAGATTTTAACACTCAATGGTCAGTGTAAAAAGGCTGCAGACCTCCTTCAGGAACAACTAAAGGTATCTAGCTCAGCTAGAAAGCTTTTCTTTGACTTGCACAATTGATGCAGTGAAAAGCAACGCTACCAGCCCACAGGAAGTCTCAGGGTCACCCTCAAGAACACAGCTCCTTTCACTTCCCCAAAAGCCATGGAAACAAACTCATTTGTTGAAAAAACATGCCAAGGAAATATCTGTTATAAATACCGTAACTATTAGTCAAATAAATAACCCTGAGATTACTATTACAAGATATTTGCTTCTCAGTACTGCCAAGTGCAGAGAAAGAATGAGAATGAAGGTACAGTCTGAAGTCATGACTGCTCTTCTTGCAAGTAATACCAAAGAAAACTGATGGAATCAAAGCCCAACAAACATCAGAGAAAATTCAGTAATCTAGCTTTAGTTTAAAAAAAGAGGTGATTTGTAAAAAATGAACAGGCTACTCGTATCACTCATCACTTTACTGAGTTACAGCAAGATGGCAACAAAAATAAATTACACTCTAAATAAAAGGCGACTTGATCAGAAATATAATCAGTACTTACTGACGGCGATGCATCCCAAGTATCTTCTGAAATTCTTTCAGGTCCTTCTCAAGAATAGGATATTCATACACATCATCTAGCACATTTCTGTATATTGTCTACAAAATAAAATAGTATCTGTCAATATCTGACAACTCAAACATAAATCAAAGGTATCATATCACCAGTCTAAATCAATTCAGGCACTAGTCTACTAAAACAAATTTCATCACTATATTTATGTAAAACCCACAAGGAGAGAATATTCCTGTTTAAATTTCTCAACTGGAAATCTGGATTAGGTCAGAAGAAGACATTCTGAAGCATGACAGCTTACCACACCACACCATCTTCACTTACCCAAAATGATAACAAACAGGTTTATTGGATTAAGACTTTTTAAAGGGCAAACATTCTGCTTTACCTTTCCTCACAGTTGCATGCATTTTCAACTGAGCTGATGCCTTCTGCAAACTTCCAGAACTCTCCTTAGTTGTAAACTGATAAATAAACCATACTTCTAATTTTAGGGGAAGGCATTGTCATGATGGAAATTGTAGGAAACTTTTTCAGAATTTGCACATAGTTCCTTCTCCTTCCCTTCTAAGAAAATGAAGATCATATATATGAGCTGAGTCATCACATTTGCTTTAGCCCAACTAACACTCCTACATTCACAGATTTCTGCATGAGTGATTTTATCCTACAATTCTATATGTTGTTTTTGCACATATAACTGCAAAACAACAGATTTGCAACAACATCATTATCACTACTGCTATCTAATATTGCACAGAAGCTTGAAGAAGGAAAACTGTGTGCCAATGCACAGTCACACCTCCCTGGCCCTTAAGATCTTCAGTTGCATACAAAGAGTGTCAACAGGAAAAGTGGAATATCCTGCAAAGTCTCCTAAAATACTCTCATCTTGAACCAGCAGATGGGGAAAACAAATCATATATATATTTTGGAACTAATACAGAAATATCAGATCTTTGCTAACAAGACAAAATTTTATTTATTAAAAAGACATAAAGTTGTGCTGCTCTCTAAGTGCACCTGGCACCTGGCAAACACTGTGGAATATGATTTCACTCCTCAAAGAAGCATCTTTTACAGGGAAAATTCTTGTCTGTCATCCTGTGGATACTGACTGTAGACCCTGTTCTGACAGACATGATCAGTGTGTACAAAGAACCTCCATGTCTTTGTAATTTTATTTCTTATTTTCCTAACTTTTCCCATTTTCTAGAGATCATAGAATTTCTGTAAGTTTTGTATGTTAATGATTTTGACGTTGAATGTGCTGACAACACAGGTTTTCTGTTCAAACTATCTTTAAGGCATTTAAGGAAGACACATGCAAATCATTTTATATTACAGATTTCATAGAGAAATTTTAAGTATGAAAAAATATGTTTTATAAGTTTTCCTGCTGGGGCTTATTAGTCACAGTAAGTAATTAAACAGTGCTGAAATGCATCAGGAAGTGTTTCAATACCTTTAAAAATTGTTTTAAATGCTCATCTTCATGTAACCAGTCTTTGTAGAGAGAAGTCCACTGAGACACCAAATGCAAGACTTTTCGTTTCCTACAGGACACGTCAGAGTCGTCTTCTTTCCCTTGGTGGTTCTTAGCACAATAGGTGCATTAGGTTAAGGACTGGAAACAAAGGTCTCACAGAAACATAAAAATTAACTGATGGCAAAGACTTTGCAATCATCTCATTTGCTAATGATTTTTTTTTCAGTCCATTGCTCAGTTTTAAATGTTTTCTCCTGTCTAGAGCTTAACATGTTTCAACTTTTGGGAATGAAATTCTCAGTAACAGGCGTGTCAGTTCATCCTCTGTGCCAACAGGATTTTTCTCCAGATTAGAGAGGCGATTCTTTAAAAATAAAATCAATTCAAAAGGAATTATACAATGCTGAGTCATATCTTTTCTGCAGAACTGAGAATGACCCTTTGTCCTGCATACTGATGCCAGTGTTAATGTCTGTGGGAAGGAGAGCAATGATTCACTAACAATAACAAAAAAAACAGACAAAGGAAGTCAGTTTCTTTTTGCCTGCACAAATTAGAATATCTGCAGAAATAACACTAGTAAAATAAAAAGAATGAAAGGCTATTTCTACCACTGTTCTCTATTCACAAAGCAGAAACACCAAATGAGAGACGATACCCGCTTGTTACATTTTTCCTGTTCCTTCACTGTTCTTTCTTATATGAGGTAAAAAGATGATGTTTTCACCTCAAAAGGTAAAGAGAGGAAAAAAAAAGGCATAAAAAAAAAGCAAAGGAAGTTCATTTTATAGTCACAAGTTTATTAAAGCAATGCTCCACAGCTTATGGAACTCATTGGAAATATATTAAAATAATTCTTTTGTCTCAGAATGAGTTAAGACTTACATCCTGTATCACATGATAAAAAGAGCAGAGATTGTAAAATACTTATTCTTTACTTTTTCTCTTTGTGTACTTTGAAATGTAGGTATTCTAAGAATTAACATAACCTGGAGAGGTTTTAACAGTCCTTTATATGTTACATTGTCACAGTTAAAAAGATTTATTTATCTTTAAACAAAAACAGACATAAAATTGCATTGTTGCCATGAGTTAGTACTTCCTTTAATACATCATTCAAGCATTCTTGTTAAGTGAGTATGCACATACACAAATGGGTGTGTTTGTATGTTTTGGACACAGGTTTATTCAGAGGCAGCTTTATTTTTGTATATTCAATTTCAGACCACAATATTTCTAGTTATTGTTTCCTCTGCTATGTTAATTCTAAATGTTCTAATAAGTGAATGTGTGTGTGTATTTCTGTATCTAGTTACAGGCACGTGCCAGTTAGGGAAACTCACACCCAACTTTGGATTTAATGTTTCCAGTTTGAATTTCTTCATCCTCCATTTGAGTTAAGAATACAATATAACCTGAATTTCTGGAAGCTATAGATTTCAGCCAAATTCCAAGTATCATAAACCTTATGATTTCTTCTTATTGCTCTCCAATATAAAAGATTCTACTGTCTCACACATTCTCCACTCCACTGTTCATCTTCTTAAGACAAAAAAGTCAAAAAATCCAAGTTATTTGCTAATATCTAATATGAAAATGTCTTACAGTGATTTTTTTCTCACTGCCTTTTGTCCCATCTGGCACTGATACAGGAACTCCTTCTTCCCTTATTCTTTAGGTACCTGAAAGACAATACCATTTATAGATTCCCTTTTTTTCAGTAAAACAATTCCAATTCTTTCACTTCTTCTTTGTAGTTTTTTTTTTCTTCTAGAACACTGGTAATTCCCACTGCTCTCTTCTGAAGTTCTCCAGTTTGTTCATGCATTTCTTGGGGTCTTATACCAAAATCTCGAGTGCAATCCACTTTCTAAGCACACCATAGTAAATATTAGACAATACTATCTTTACTTACCAATTTTTCAAGCAACCTCAAATAATCATGCAGGGTTGTATTTCAATAATATTGATATGCAAAGAATAAAATCAGGCATGCAATTTTGATATAAGGCTCAACAACAGATAAAACTAGGAGTAAGTGTGTGAACCCTGTGAATACAACATTCAATAAAAGGATATTGCCTCAGAAGTGCCTGGCACAAGTCATCGGTTGTCATGAAGACTGTATATGTGAGAAGGAAGTCATCCAGGAGAGTTTCTGCAGAAAAAGATAAAAAAAGCCCAAGGTGCAATCTATCAGCGAGAGAAGGAAGAGGAGTATCTATTCCTATTACTGTGCATGGCAGGAATGGAGACCCTCTCCCGCTAAAACATGTCCAAAGAATACTGAATACATAAAACTAAGTTTCAAAAAGCTAATAATATGTTGCCACCGCAGAGATCAGTCCCTTTCATTAACAGCCTCCAAAGCACCAACAGGCATAGGTACGCACAATTAAGTCACAATTCAGGAATCAGTAAGAAAGAGTCCTTATCACAAACACCACCATCCTGGTTAGCTCAGCAGCACACAAAACAACCTTTCCACACACTAACTTCTTCTGTTGATTCAGAAGAATAGTTTTTAGTAGTAGGAGAGAGAAAACTGTCATTGCCATGTACTGTGATTACATCTATGCACAGTAGTTGAGAAACATGAAA
This sequence comes from Pithys albifrons albifrons, assembly GCF_047495875.1. NCBI lineage: Eukaryota > Metazoa > Chordata > Aves > Passeriformes > Thamnophilidae > Pithys > Pithys albifrons. The sequence continues at coordinate 32,344,318 of NC_092464.1, forward strand.
TAAATATAGTAAAATCTTTAGCTGGGTTAGTCTTGTGGGCATCACTGAAAGTGCTGAGAAGCATTTTTGAAGGTTTATTTAATTACATTATGGAAGAATTTTTCCTCCACCTGGATTCTGTAATTGTTACAAAGCCAATCTGAAGGTACTTGCTAACAGACCATCCCTACACACCAGCTGTAGCACTTCAGATTGTCAGGATGAATGGCCAGCTTGGATTTCAGTGAATCTGTCTCATTCCTCATTCCCATGTTGCACTATTTTTCGGGATTTTTCCAAGCCTTTACAGCACACAGCACCAGGCTGAAAGCACTGGCTTTGGTCTAGGATGACAGGGTTCAGGAGTAATCTCATAATGGTCTTCAACAACTCAGCAGCAGAGTGGAGGTAAGACCAAGTCTGGAGACTATCTCTACCCTTTTCCTGGAGATGTGCTACAACATGATAAGGGGCAACAATCAGACATGGCAACAAGCAAAAATTTGTCCAGGTCAAAGGATTTCCTTTTTCCCTCCTGTGATGAGGGAACAGGTTACCTACAAAATCTCCAAAACCAGTATATTCAGGACTTGCCTGTGCAAATCTGCAAGAATCCTGGTCTTACTGGATCTGCTTCCAGCAGGGGTTGGGCCTGATGCTTTCAGAGATCCCTTCCAACTGAAATTATTGTAAAACTCTGAAACCAATTTGCTTTACAGTTTTAGTAAACTACTCATATATGACTCATGATCTAGGAGTGAATCTGTATTTGGTTCACTAAACAAAGTATTTTCTTTTTTGCAAACAGAAAATTATATTGATCTTTTTACCTGCAAATTAGAAGTGTTTTGTTTTTTTGGTTTTATTTTTTCTTCCCCAAACAGATTTTCCTCAAGTTTTGAGGGGTTCCAGTTCAGTGTATTTCTTTTAATTTCAGCAAATACACTATGTTCCTTTCAACAAGAGAACAGGTTTGCTTTCCCAGAGAAGAACAGGAACATGGACAGAGGCTGAACAATAACAAAAGTGATTTCAGTCATATTTCAAAGCAAAAATAGTTTACCAGTATAACTAGAAGGTACTAGTTAGCACCAGTTCTACTCAGTTGGTGATTTAACTGGTGGATTTAGACCTGCAAAGACTACGGTTAAACCACACCTCATATGAGAAAGACAGGCCTGAACCCTGACTTTCATATCCTGATTTTCTCACTATTTATTTGCAATCTGTTTCAGTCCAAGCTGGTGCTTGTGTATGAGTGTGCAACCAAGGGCATCCCAGCAGCTTTTCATGGTAAGGCTGCAATTTCATAATAATTTAGACCAATTTCCATTATAGTTGCCTTGGACCTCCTTGTCAGCAAACTATTGATCCTATAGCTGTGGTGCAGGAGACAATAACAATTTGTCCATATATCATTCAAAGACAGATGTCATGTGGATATCACATGGATGGATAGCTAATGACATCTCATCCTGTGAGCATTATAAGCGAAATATCTCCATTCTCTTTTGGAAAAATTTGAAATAAATCTATCCAAATCAATGCATGGTCTAGAAAGAGTCCTGATCTAAAGATGTATAGCAAAACCCATTACACTCAGAAACAAAACAACTAAAACCTTTGTATTTCACCAACATTGTTAAAAATGGTGTAAAATATTATCTCTGCATAAAAAGAGTTTTCTGTCTCAGTAAATGAAAAGACATGGTGAACAGCTTGTTCTCTCTCTGAAAGGTCATCTATTCATTTTGTTGCACATCTTTTGGATGATAAAATGCAGCTATTCCAGTTGGAGGTTTCACAAACATTTATTTAGAAATGGGTGAGCTTCGAGTCAACAACTACATTTTAGTTCTTCCTTGAACTAGGTGACTGAGCAGTAATCCTCACAAAGTCAAAGAGACATTTACAACAGATTATTTCCCTAACTTGCTACCCTGTGTAGGTGGTATCTGAGTTTCAGCAATACATAGCCATGTGTTCAGAAAAGAAATTAAGTCCTATTTGAAGCAAAACTGTAATTCTTACCAACGAACTTCTGCAATTGTTCAAAATAGTATGACTCCATCATGCTAACTGGTGTTAGAAAAACAATTCACAGGCTTATTTTTACTACCTAATAGTATGTTTTCCTGATGTCCATCTTCAATTCTTGTAGCATCTCAAAGTGTTGCAATGGAAAGAAAGGCTGGTTTTGCTATGATCTCAGTTTTTTGCTTTTTTGCTTAAACTTCTTGCATGAAGTATGCTATAGACATTACTGATAGAACTCTCTTAAGAAAAAAAATAGTGATAGTGTTGATTCAGATAACTTACAAAGGTTTTTAGGCCCTCTGTTCATGCCCATCTCTCTACATACTCAAGCAGACATACCTCCATTCACAGTCTCTTGTTTCTAACAAAACAAGGTATTTTGTTGAGCTGACTTGGAAGTCTCACATATGTATACATAGCAGTTTCTTTCACCCTCTACATGCAGAGGAAATGCCAAGAAGAAAAGTTAATAAATTATGTTTCCCATAACTTGTATATAGGCTAAATTTCTTCAAGTTGCCTCTGAACTTGTTTAGAAATTTAAACCCTAAAGGGATGTTTTCAACACAAAAAAGTCTGGATTAAATGTGTGGCCCATTAATAGCACCACTCATCCATTAAATTACTTTAACAAGTAAGCAATGAAAGTCCTTTTGCTAGATTAAATATCTATTACCAGACGTCACCTAAAGACTTTATATAATATTTGTATTTTAAAATGCCTGCACTAGCTTGCAGGTATTTTCCTAAAGTCTTACTGTTTACTGTAACTATCTTCTGTATTTTCTTCCTAAATGCCCTCTAATTTAGAATCATTCCAGAATGGTTTTTCATGCCATAGCGGGAATACAAAACCTTAGGGTATACTGGTCCTTCAAAAATAATTTGTTGAAAACAAACAGCTGCACACTTGTCAGATACTGGACATTAATACAAGTCCCCAAATAATGATTTGCTGGTCTTAATCTACAAACAGAGAGAAAGGGTAACCATGACAGAATTTATTCATAGGATATTATTCATTCCATTACTAACAGCAACTAAGAGCAGTAAATTTCAGTGAGGAAGGACTCTAAGTCTACAAGTTGAGCTGACAATTACGAACAACAGTCTGTTTTTTTCTGTTTAGTCACAGTTGATTTAAGAGATAAGAAAAAAAGGCAATCCAGTCAAATCAATAATTTACAGTCCACCATAATCCCACTCAGAATGGTAGTGAAATGTATAGCCCTGCTTTTAAATTTTACTCACTGTTCCAGTTTCCGCCAAAATTTGGGAACATTTCTGCTACTATTCCCATAGAAGTTTTCCTATCATTCGTAGCAAACTCAGAGAATAAAATGCACAGTAATAGTTGGAAAAGAAAAACTCCCTTTGAAAAGAAAAGCTCCAGTTGGAAGGGAAGTCTTTGTGCAAAAGCATGTGATGTTAGGCTATTTTTTTTAATTTCTCTTTTCATGAATTTTTTATTTAATCCTTTTCTTCTAGCCATTAATCTAACTTCTTCACAATTTTCCTTTATTTAGCTAAGCAATTATTACAAAATATGCAGTTAACTTGCAGCTATGGAGTATTTTATTTCAAAGACAATTTCAAGCATTTTAAAGCTTCACTAAGACATGCAACAGAACCAGCATGTGTCCAATGGGCTCCTCTTCTGGCAGCTCTTTGGGGGCAGCCTTAGGCAGTAATCTCACCACACCAATTGAGTGCAAGTTGCATAGACATAAAAATAATAAAAAAGCAGGTATTGTGTTTGTTTGTTATTAAATAATCAATTCACACCAGTTTCTGCTGAGATGGTTTCGCCCAGGCTATGTGTCTCCTCCCTTCCCCAAGTGAAATAAAGCATCATGGGCACCAGCTTTACTAGGAGCACTTAGCATTGCTCATCCCTTTTTTCTGCAATGTACAAGTTCTTCTGCAAGACACATTCAGGGTGGCTGAGGGATGGGAGAAGCAGTACATAGGTATGGGATGTTCTCACACGTGAAACATCCAGGGAACATTTGCTTTCAGCTGGTAACTAAAGGGCCCAGCAATACATCTACATGAGAAGTTGCAACTGTATTGGCTGTATAGGGCGATGAAGCCAATAGCAACAATAGTGTACTTGATGGAAGGAGGAATCTAGGGTCCAAGAGACACCAACAGGCAATATATTTGGATGAACAACATCTCTTATATTCCCACCTACTTAAAAATATCAAGAGCATTCCCTGCTGCTTATGTGCCCACTCACCTCTCTAACCAGATCCTACGCTTTCTCTCCGAGAAGACAACTCTAGAAATACTAACTCAAGGTGATGGTACAATTGTAAATGCCAGGAGGAAAGAATGCATTTTCTACACAGGTTTACACACAAAATATTATTTTCCAATAGTTTCTTTTGCCCTTCTTCACCCTCTTCTTTAGGAGGGGTATCAATCACTAAGGCTTAGGACAGAGATTATACAGATCTGTAGAGAGAAATAGTCCATGACATGCATTTAACAAATCAGAACAGGTGGTACACTTCATGATAATGCCAAGTCCAACACCTGTAAAACTCTTCTCAAACTTCAACATTTTCTTAAACTATCACAGTGGTACTGCATCAGTGGAGCAGTCTCACATGAGTAACTTGTAATGTAAACATGAAAAGCGACTTAATCTAAAGGAAATGCCTTTGTCATAGGGACTAAAAGTTAAATTCTTTTGATTAAATGAAATATATTTGAGGACAGCTTTAAAAAGTAAATATTTAAAAAGCAATCACATAGAATGAGTAAAGAATGAAAAGTAGGGAAATACTGCAGTGTTACAGATACATACACCCCTCTACCTACTCACCCAGCAATTTGTATGTCCAGACACTATTTACTAGCACATGCACCAATCAGCATCTTTAGACTCTCACAGTTAAACCAATACTGTATACACATTTACAGTACAAACACATCCAACAGCTCGGAATATATTCAGAATACACATATTGCTCCATCGCTAAAATTAGACTCACTGTCCAGCTATGCCTGATATAATTATTCCTAATGCCTAAGTCATTAATCCCTTTATACCCAGAAGAAGAGATAACTTGAAGACAAATTCCAGTTTGTCCTGGTTTTCTGATCAGACTATTACATCCTGAATAGTTTTTGGTTTGCTGCTTCTCAATGGCTACCAACAAAAAACAAACAAACAAAAAACCCAACAAAAAATGAAACCTGCTGAAATTACAAGAACTATTCTCCTCTTCTTATCAGACTTGACAGAGCAGCATTTCAGACACTGTTCTTTCCACTCTATAGCATTTCTTTCCATGCTCTTTTCATTACCTGTTTATTTAAATATTTAGGGAAAAAAAAAGCTTTGCAAAACAAGGCAACAAAAGGATTTAAAATAAGCAACACATCAAGCTTTTTTCTTATATTTGTATGGTTTACAAAAGGTAACTTCCTCTCTATGAGAGAGTATAAGCATATAGACTCCTTGCATATAATCTATATTCCTTTACCTATAGATTGTCTGACATGTATTGCTCCTTAGGGAGAGGGTACTGATAGTGAAATCTGTTAAACTGAAAAGAAAAACAAGTAATCTGCTTGGGTTTGGTTTTTTTTAACTTATTGCCATTCTGAACCCAAATCTCTTCGACTTTGCACAGTACAAATCCATTGTGAATGACGATGCAAGAATTACAGAAAGATTTAGGGATTTTTCAGGCTTGTACTCCACACTAAATCGGATTATAAGGAAAATATAGATAAACCACTGGAATGCAAGACTTTTTCCACTTCATGCAAAGTAGTGATTCAGCTTTCTCCAAGGATTTGCTGGTAGAGGCCAAATCTGTATGGAGATTGAAGGGAAAACAAAACAACGATAACAAAAAAGGAGAAAAATTTGCCTGGATGAACAAGCCACTGGAATACAGTTAACTCATAGGTTAAAATTATTCTTGCCATCGTAGTGGCAACCCTTAGTCATCCTACAGAGCAATTGTAGTTTTCACTACATATGAGAGAATTACTGAGTAAAAGGATGAAAACTCATGCACTGGATTAAAAATATGACACTCTAAACTCTCTGCTTTCTAAGCTGAGGAAATGACTAAGTGCCCTCCCTGCTCAATTTACCTTTCAAAAATATAATAAATAAAAGAAGATCATAAGATCTTCTTCATCCTGAAGCATGTTAGAACCTGAATATAATGTATTGGTCATCACCATGTAGGGTCTCCAGCAGCATGAAATATGAATGGGGGCTACACATGCATTTTCAAACATCAATGCAAACTCAGTTTTGTTTTGTGTGATGAAGAGGTCTCTTTGCTGTTTGGGGGGCTATTTTTGAGAAAGACAAAGATGGGAGAAATAAATATATTTTAGACAATGTATAACTAATTCTAAAACCTTTTAGCTATGCTGTTTCGCATTTGTGATTATGGCAAAGATGATGAGATGACCATATGGTCAGCTCCTGACATCCCCTTATGTTAATACACTTACCGGTATTAGCCAGAATTACAAATGTAATAATCACCAACAACTTCAAAATTTGTTCTTATTTACATTCACTGCATCATCCCTACCTTGCAGGACCAGCCACTTTTCTCTAACATTTTGTGAGGCCCATACTCCAGAGTATATTTGGGGGGAAAAAACCCAACCAAACAGCTAAACCAACTGAATCTTTTGGAATTTTTATCTTCCTGTCTATGACTAAAAAGCTGGGATCAATAATACTAATACACCTCTGACCTCATAACACATACTGGAAATAATATTTTTAAGAAAATATTCACCAATGGGTTTAGCAACACCATACTGATCAGAAATTGTTACAACTTGCATGTCTCATGATCATCAAGAAAAGCAGCCCTATGAGATGGGGTTCCAGCTGGGCAAAGAGACAGATGAGCTCCCTATGTCTGAGTAAAATGGATGCTGATTACTTACTATTCTACAGGGAATAAACATTTTTGCTATTTTAAATATTCAGTCGCTGAGTTCAAATTAAACAAAATGAGGGCTACAGCAAAGCATTTTCAAGTTTTTCAGCCTCTCAGTGCTGAAGGCTCGTAGGTTCCATAAATTCTTGTCACACCTCATACTCTTTTTTTGCAAAACAAGAAAATAATAACCACACCTCAAGTCAGATAATGCCACATGTATATTTTTTGTGGTTTGGTTCACACAATACTATGCAATGCTCTGAAACCTTTCAGCAATGCACATACAGGTCCTGTGGGTTCTAATTGTAATCAGAAAATTGCTTGTTCTGCAGAAACGTAAAAACGATTTGATGGCAACTCTTTTCAAAGATAGGAGTTTCTCAATAATCTGTAATTTCACAGCAATTTACTAAAAATGTCAGGATGTCTCGGAGTACAAACAGTAAATGCAAATTGCTATCATTACTATCTGATCTAGAAATATATTGCTCATGTCTGAGCAGGTGCTGAGTGGTCCCAGACCTCCCTTGCATTCAGCAGATGGCAACGGTGCTCAGGACCTCACAGGATTAGCCTTTAATTCAAAATCCAATCCTCTAATAGTGCTATGCCACCATGGACACAGCATGAAGCAAAAAATGAAGATGATGTTGAGAAAGAAAGGTCAATAAAAAAACATCGATATATAATTTGCTGCTAATGTATTAAAACAGTTAGAGTAGTTATGTCATCACCTAACCACCAAAGCATCGAGAAATCAATGCACAAAGGAACAAAGAGCAAGCCATTTATTTCTGGCATAAGGTTAGAAAACGAAAATACATAAGGGCAAGATATTTAACTTGTACAATCACATTTTCTATTAGAGCACAAAAGTCAGAACTGGGAATGATTTCTAAGGTCATCTCCCAGAAATATCTGGCAGTATTTTAACATCTGCAGAATGAATCAAACACATTCTGTCTGGTAAGGTCAAAGATCTTCCTAAAGTTATGTTCCAGTTGCTGCTATCATATGTATTAGAGCAGTTCCTTATTTTGTTTGAGGCACTGAAAGCCCTGAAGCCACAGGCAGAGAGCAAATGTCAAACCTGTCGAGCTTTAATGAGACACTAATTTTTCCACACAGAAATCTGAAGCTCCCTTTCTCACCCAGGTAGGAGGGAGGCCTGGTGATTAATATGCAGCTATAATGGTCAGGATTACTTGAAATTATTGAACAAATCCTCTACGCCTTATACATTTTGAAATGTTAGAAATGTTGCCTATAGCAGTCACCCTGACATTGATACTTTTTGTTAAAAAAATGTCTTTGACTGCCTCAACTAAGACACTCAAGCTTTCCATGCAGTGAAACTTGACTGTAAATAGAGGTATTTTAATGCACATGTGAAATGTGAAGCCCTCACACAAGCCCTGCTGCAGAAGGCAGTTACTCCTTGTTCACATTTGGCACCTCCCAAAGTACTTCAGGAGAAAAAAAAACCATCTTCTCCTTCCATTGATGATTTAAAATAAACCAGCCAGCACAGGATTGCCTGAAGCAGCAGGACAGACGATAAAAGATTTAATGGTTCCCTTTCATCCTTCTGTCTGCAGTACAGCTGCCTTAGCACAGCATGCTGTGATCTGCCCTCACGGGTCTGCACCTCCAGCTTGCACACTGTCTGGCACCCCAGGCTGCAGTGTGGCTCAGTGAAAGTTGTATGAGCAAGTACAAGGCAAGCCTCTTACTGTTCTGCTTCTGTCTTGCACCTGAACATCCTTGCATCTGTGCCATCACTCTCCTCTGCAGGCACCCAAGGAGATGCAGTCTCTCCAGCCCAGACCCCTCACTGAGTTGCAGGTTCCACTGAGGGCTGTCACCGCCTCCATGGTGCCAGCAGCGCAGGACCTTTTGTAGCCTGGTGTCAGCACAGCACACAGACAGCCACAGACAGCAGCACACAGCAAGGGGCTGCATCATCTGTCCCCTTCTGCCACTGAAAGCCTGGTCTTACCAAGTGGGTGCTCTAAGGCACCAATGCCTTTTGCCAGGTCCACCAGCTCAGCACACATTTGAGTAAAAATGGAACTTTAAAATGAGACATTCAACTTTCAGAAAGTTAACACCAAGGAAGATCCATTTAGTCTTTATTCTCTTTGTCTTTACTGTCCAACATTTAAATGGCATTCAAGAATAACCACATTTTAAGTATAGCATGTCTTTCTCACTGCTGAACTGGAAAATCCACTCTTAGGAAACAATAATCTTCAAATCTAACATTATATATAAACATAAAAAATCAACACATCTTCAAAAAAAAAGTGCCAGTTCTTAATTGCTGGATTATCAATGTAAGAGATGCTTTAAAACAGCTTACTTTTCAGAGACTTTTGTGAGAACATGAACCCAAATTTTCTGTTTGCAACCCAAAAATAACATACACACACACACACACACACACACACACACACATATATATATATATACACATACATATGTATGAGACCATTAGCCCCAACATTTTTAACTTCAGTACCTAATGACAGGCTTCAAAATCCACTGTATTTAGACAATATCCAGTCCAGTGGATTATGACAACTAAGTACAGTGATCAGAATATATTCCATGCTGATTCAAGACATTGAGAAAGGACAGGTCAAACTACCCAAGGCAACACCCAACTTGAGCTCTGCAGGACAGATACAATGCCTAGACTTCAGTGTGCAGTGTTATCCCCATTACCTGCTGCTAACTGCTTTCCATACCAACCAGAGGGACTGGTCCCTTAGGGGAACAGAAATGTATGGATCTGCATTGTGTATTTTTTAAAAGTGTTTAGCAAGAAGCTTTGATCTATTATTTTCCCCTTACAAAGCAGTAAGGAGAAATTTTTTGTGCTTCAGCCTGGGGAAGGAGATATAAGAGGAATCTTGCTTGCCCCTGGGAGCCAAATTATCATAAATATGCTAAGCAGCACAAGCTCCCCAACATGTGGCACTAGAGCATGTGCAGTAAATATCACAGCATCTCTTCAGGGAAGCCTAGCATGACAAAACCTCCACCGACAAAACACTCCTGGCTTCTGTAGATTTGGCAGAACTGCCTATAAAGGGAATGATGGCATTTTCATCTCAGCAAGAACTGTTGGATTTGGTCCAAATATCTGTAGGAGATGGGAATAGCATGCACTAGACTAATGAACAGACCATGCACTTCTTCCAGCACATGAAAGGTCAAGTGGTAGGATATTTTTGGTGTATTGGGTCACACACATTAGGTCATATACACAGCTGTGGCTCACTGTCATGTAACCTCCTAAGCAGAGACTCACTTGCCAATATCTTCTGATACATGGAGGCAAAAGGCCCAGCAGAGATGCTGCCTGACTATGATGTGTTAGAGGCTCTGCTGGGCGGGGGACAGGGTAGAGGAGGCAATACATCTTGCACACCCACGGGAGACCCAATGTCCCTGCTGCACTGAAAGATGCCACTTCCCTCATTTTGCCCAGGGTGCACGATACTTCAGGCTGATGGGCACACACTTCTCAGATACCTCTGAAATAACTTCCACATTATCTAAACACCTGCAACACACAGCAGAGACCTCTTTGTACTGGAACGTGGATGGCACAAGGTACACAACATCCAAAGGACCCAAAAAACAAACAGCTATACATGCACCTTACATTTCCACACCTGTCTTCCTCCCCACTCCCCAGAGCAGTGAAGCATGGCTTCACAGCAGAAAACCAAAACAATGAACATCAGAGCCCTCATAAGGCAGCTGCATTTTGCTTCCCTGTGTGGTGAATGGGTTCCAAAAAAAACCTGATGTGCTTCATGATGGTGGTGTTAAAATTCATTATTACACTAATCGTAGACTTACATTATATGCATCCTTAAATTATAAACTTGAAATTGTACTTGCTATACTGAGACACCCAGATCATTCCAGTGACATGTTAACACATAATTAAAGACAGCTTTTCTCCTTATTATTACAACTTAATGGAAGACAGCAATAAAAAGTGCCTTGCACATAGTCTGTGTGTGTATTAAGAACATCTAACAATTTCACTAACGTGCTTGTCAGTGACAGCTGAATGAAAGAAATAACAGAGGTTCTTGCTTGTACTGTTTAAAGATCACACAGGGGTAAGACACCAGGAACAGATATTATCCAGAGTTCAACTGCTTGTGAGTAAAACATCTGCTTGGGCATATTTCCACATGGCAGCAGAACTATGTGTGTATTGTGGCTGCTTGCAATACACAGTAGCTCAATGCTACACTTCAAAGAAAGAAAACCTTTATTTTGATATTTTTCAAACTATTTTCTCTCATTGGGGACCTCAGCATTAGATCATGGATTCAGCTGCACCATAATTTCTCAGGGATTTTATTTGATAGCCTTGCTTACTTCAGTTAAATAAAGTGGAGATATTAAGCAATTATAGATGCAAGCCTGGTGGGGTAATTTTCCAAAAGTGTATATTCACTTTTGATATTATTTTGGAGTTTTAGTGCTACTTATTGATTTAATCACAAAAAAATTAAAATATGCAAAACACAACTCTTAGATTGCTGGACTATACCAGTCCAAAATTATGCCTTTCTTCCTTTGTATCTTTCTTTTACAAGCCTTATGAGATACTGCATTTTTCATGCACACACTTGGAAAGCATTTAATGAGATTCTTTTTGCATCTTGTGGAAATTGTTTGTTCAGTTTTTAGTTCTTCATCAAGACAGCCAGCTGTCTCCTGGGCTTCCACAGGGCACAGAGGAATCTTTGTCTGACAGGTAAACCCTACCGTGCTGTACAAGCATGTATGATATGCTTATCTGATGCAACATTAAGGGTAAAGGTAAAAATCACAAACTGCAATAAAAGACAAGACACAGTATTAAACTGTGCCTCTTGGATCATCTGCTCCACAACCATGTTTCACCACGACATGTAACAGCATCTGGCTGTGACTAGTGCTCGCTGTCATCTTTCATTTCTATAGCTCTTTTAGGCCATAAGTGCCAGACCAGTTTTCATAAAATGTGCTTTATTTTTCCAGTTTGCGGAGAAAAGGAGGCAGACACAGATTCAGGAGAGGAGGAAGGTACCTGCCAAGGCTGAGTGCACAAACCCAGTGTCCTCACTCCTTTTCTGCTCACCTCTCCACAGTCCCATGCAGATAATACCAGTGCATTTGGCCAACACCATTAAATGTGAGTCAGACGGTGATCCCTCTGTAAATTGCCTTTCCCTATCAATTTTTCATACCCTCTTTAAATTAAAGAGGCTAACAGCATACTTTCTCCTTTCCTTCAGCATTTCTTCTTTCTTGTTTCCCCAAGGAAAGTGATTTTTGCAATTGTCTGTCCAACAGTCTGTCAATCTTGCTTTCCCTTAGCCCTGTAAACTTTGAATCTGTTGACAAATTTCAACTAAATTTGAGACAGCACAGCAAATTGTCAAAGACACCACGTTTCTGTAAGTAATGAGAGTAAGTGCACGTGTAGAAAACAGACATTATTGTCTCACTGAAGTAAAGGCTGCCATTAAGCACAGCTATGTTTGTAGATGTAAAATAACTCAGCCAAAGGAGATGTAGAAACAGGCACTCTTTAATAGAGTGCCTTAATCTGCATCTGTCAGTATAATTTTTTTTATTAAAATACATAATTTCAAACACTGGGACTAATAGCATCACTGAGATATCCTCCATATTTAAAATTCTGCAAATTGTGTCCATACTCTGTTCCTCAAACAAGGCTTCCTATCACTGTTCCCATCTCTCTGCTGCATTACATTGTTAAGTCTTCTATTAGTGCACTGTGTAAATTCCCAGGGAAGAGCACTGTCTGTGTATTTGCATAACATCAGTCATACACATTGTGGCTTCTGAATGACTAGATGGATGGATGGATGCATGGATGGATAGATAGATAGATAGATAGATAGATAGATAGATAGATAGATAGATAGATAGATAGAGATATACATATATCTATATAATATAGATATATATAATGATAATTCATTACCTTTCTGCATTTGTTACTGTAAAAAAAGGTTTGGGGGTTTGGTTGGTTGGGGGCTTTTTTTCATTAAACTGCTTTTCTTATTCTATTAGTCATTAAAGGCAATTATTTAAAAAAGGGTTTTCTTTTCCTTACTAAGAAGCAGTATCCTTTCTATATCACCACTGGCTAGCCCACGGAAAATCATCAGTCTCAGACTGCAATCACTTGTCCGTGGCTGCAGCTCAGTAAACACTTCTGCTAGGTGTAACACTTGTTACAGCTTTCAGGTTACAAAATAGTGAGCATATATTTATTTTTTTTAAAGAGTGCCTGTCAGAGAGGGTAACAAAGCATCTTAAAGGAAGACTGAGGATTACATATCACCCTACAGCTGGCTGAATGCTTCATAGGTAAGAACGTATATTTAAAAACAATTTTCCAAGTCAGTTTTTAGAAACACATCACCGATTACAGTAAATACATAAAAGCTGGAATCAATTCCATTAGGAACTGCTGTTCTGAAGACGCAGTAGCCCACATCCCAGAAGGACAATGAAGTATAATATGCAAGCTCATTTAATCACTGTATCCAATTACAAGGAGGAATAAATCATCACACACATGCCTATGCCTGAATTTTAAAAAGTAAATAGATCATGAATAGTCAAGCCAAATGCTGTGACTCTCTGGATTCATAGATTAGCAGGGGAAGTGGTGCATTCACTTCCCATTTGAAATTTTTTGTTCAGTTTGGAGATTGATCATAGAGATCTAAAATTCTCTGCATTGGAGAACACAAAATCCTGGCAAACATTCACCTCAACAGAGCTTGGTACATGGTCTAATGACAGACTTTCCTAGTCTCTCTGCCCTGATTCATACCCAGGATTCCCCTAAGTCACTGGGGTTCAGAAGAGGAGCTGGCTTTCTTCTAATGCTATGAATAGCAGCACTACGGTCAACTGCTCCTGCCCTTTGCTGTAAAACTCCCTCATCCCAGATCTACATGACCGTATCCTCCAGGAGAATCTGAATGCTCTCCATTTGTCAAGAAAACCTAGTACAACAGCTTCTTGCAAAGTTGATGGCATTTTCATGTTTTTCAGATGCTTTTAGAAAATTATTATTAAATATTTATCAATCTTTATAATCAAGAACATAGTCGTAACTTCCAAATTACATCTTACTAACCTTGATTCCCTGAACAAATTTCAATCCTTTAAACTATGATGTTAAATCAAACGCTCTATGGCCCATCTGCATGTCAAAACCCTCACCTCACAAGCAAGATTAGATTCTCATTAATACTAACATGATCTGTATTCACACATCAAAGAAAAAACCTACTCTAAATATTTACAAAAGCTGCAGAAGCAACCCATGAGATGTTTGCCTGGAGAGATGCAGGAGGCTGTAACAAAATTTCTTCAACTCAGTGATACCACAATAGGACAGACCTCAGAAAAATGCCTCCTTGCTGCTTTACAAAAGGAGAAGGCCAGTTTCAGCAGGCAGAGACCTTCACTTGCCTATGTTTAGACTCAGCCTGCCCAACATGCCTAGGTTTCTCTAATGATCACAACCCAAAATCTCCTTGTGTGTGCTTTGAGGCTTCTGCCTACAGCAAACCTCAGGGTTCCAGCCAGCCCCACAATGGCAAGGGCTTCCTAGGGTCTCACGCTGCCTAGGGAAGGGCTCCCTGCCCACTAAGTGGCCCTCCTGTGAAGAGCACACAGTCCCAGCACAGATGATGTCTTTCAAGACATTTGCAAGCTGTGTGTGGCCCAGGAGCCCTACAGTGTAGTCACAAGGACAGCAAGCAGGGAACAGTGTTGTTTTGCTTCCATGGCCCTGCTCTGAGGGACATACCTTCTCTGGGTCAGGGAAGGGGGAAGAGGGCAGCAAGGAGGCTGCAGCATGGCTAGGGGTGCCTCCTTGCGACCAGTCAAGGCCCTGGCAGGTCAGAGGTCTGTACCTGTTTGTCCATCTTAAGAATTACTTGGCTGCCCCTACACAGCCTCTTTGTTCAATGCCTATGTAGATGATGGTGGAGGCGAGGAGGTGTTTCATCTGTTAAAAGTGGGATGCACGTGTTTGTGGCAAATTGCTAAGTCGTCCAGTTGTTGCCTACCTGCCACTGCTTGCTGACACATACTAGGATGGAATTTTTTCACTTTCCTGTTAACAGAGTTCGATTGTAAAGACAGCAATGCAGACAGCTAACTAACCTCTACAGACAGTAAGAGGAGAAGTTGTAGTCACCTTAATAGGCAAAATGTTGGCATTTGCCCATTATTGGTGGTTTTCATGCTTTGGAGCAATGCTATATCGTCATTGTTGCTTTAAGACTTTGAATGAAAACCCTTTGACAACAAGGATCTGACAAACGCTATTTGTTTGTGGTTGCTTTTCACTGTTGTCTCTGATTCCAGCTTGTGGCTGTGCAT
Source organism: Pithys albifrons albifrons (assembly GCF_047495875.1). Classification (NCBI taxonomy): domain Eukaryota; kingdom Metazoa; phylum Chordata; class Aves; order Passeriformes; family Thamnophilidae; genus Pithys; species Pithys albifrons. The sequence continues at coordinate 32,359,725 of NC_092464.1, forward strand.
ATCCCATGATGTACTAACAGAAACAACAAACAAAATCCTGTGCACAAGGCTCCTATGGGACAGGGAAAGAAATCCAACAAGGGTTTCATTATTGTATTGATGCCAGGGCTCTGAATTCACAACTGAAAAAGAACAAAACCAGGATCTGGCTTTCTGGTTTTAACTGCAGTGGTTCCTAGAGAGAGGTCAACCAGTCCTAACTCCTAAGAAATGGGAATGGAAAGGGTTAAAGAAAGATTTCTTGCAGAACTAGCAGAGCCTTGTCTGCAATGGGAAGAGGAGGGATAATAGTAGGACAGGGATGCAGGGTGTAGCAAAAAAAAAGGGGGAGAAAGAAACTGAAAAGCAATAAAACATGAGGTATAAAAGCCTCTACCAGTCCTGAGTCTGACAGCATTTCTCCATGATTACAGCCCTGATTCTGGCAATTTATATCTCCATCAAAACCTCAAGTTCAAGCAAAGGAATAAAATCAGAATTGATCCCAAATGCTGCTGCAAGAAAGCCAAAGTTTTTTATTATTAGCTTCCATCAAAATTAGATCCATCAATGCTGCCACTTTACTTAGATTCATCTGTTTTCCCTGAACTCTCACCCTAGACTGTTTTTGCATTTAGTGTCCTTGAAAACATCACATTTTCCCTTCAGAGAGAGAGTGCTGGTTTGGTTTTGGAAGGATCTCCCAAGCCTTTCTGAACTGAGACAAGGTTATCTCACGATCACAGCCTGGCTTTGGAGACAGTGATGTGAGCTGCTGCCACAGCTATAGCTCACATTGGTATTTTTCACCTTGTCTGAAAGATAGGACAAGTAATGTACTTTATTGCAGTAACTGATGCTATTCTGAAAAGCTCTTTCTGCCAGAGCCAGCTATATTCCACGAGGGTAACTGACATCTCAGGAAATACCTTTGGCTGTCAAAGTGCTGTAATTCTACTCCTATTTCAATCTCTGAAAGGATCAAAACTGACTTTAAAAAAACAAGCAGGACTGTCTCCAATGCCAATCACACAGACTCTCCTAAAAGGTGTTATATACCCCAAAATGATACCAAACTGGATCAAACCTTTCTCTCCAAAAATGCAACAGCAATTTAAAGCCTGTGTCACGAGTTTACCAATTGCAGTTAATGCACAAGTCTTCTGAATTTATGCTCAGCTCATTCTGCTTCATCATCTCCTTTTCAGACAGGCCCCTCTGCTCTCACAAAGTATTCCTACTGCAACCATCTATTCCTATATCCAAGAGCTGATCTTCTGTCTTGCCTACTAAAATCAAAACCTAGCAAGGCAACACAAACCACAGCAGAATGCCCCATCAACCTCTTCCAGCACACATCAAATTTGGCCTTCAGCAGCTGCTGTCACATCTGCTCTTTCCCTTCTGTTTTCCCTTGGACATGCTAGAAAAGGCAGCAGCCAGCATTCCGGGCAGGGCAGAGCCAAGCTCTGCTGCACCGGGTAGTTTGGAGTGTGTTGGCACCAGTTTGTCAATGCCCCAGACAGGCTTTCTCAAGCAATTACATTTATTCAGCTACACAGCAAGCAGAGGCGTCTGGTGCTGTAATGCAGCTCAAGGTTTGCAGCTATTAAGGGAGGTCTTACCAGCCCAAAAAAAACCCTCATCAGGCACTACCCGTTGGGAAATAGGCAGAAATCTATACCAATTAATGGTTCACAAATAGGTCTTGGGTTGTGGCTTTTTGTTCTTTATCTCCCCGGGTGACCTCTCAACCCAGGGATTTACAGAAAGCAGCAAAATGGGAAAGAAAAGGACTGCATCAGTACACTGTACAATCCAGTATCACTTAACGGTAGTAACAGGCAGCATGACAGGGAAAGCAAAAGTAACTGTAGTTCAGCTATAGCTAAAACGAGTCTCACTCTCGTGCACAGAAAGACCAACACTGCTACTTTCATAGTACCGTGAAACTGTTTGAACTCAGGGCATGTTAAGAAGGATTGTGGGGGAAGGAGGAATTAAGAGCATCAGAATAAATTTAGTTCACAAGGGGGGGAAAAGAGCTGCTTTGAAGAACAGATTTCTTTCAGACTCTTAATACACAACCTCAAAGCACAGGTCTGCAGTGAATCCATCCTTCCACTCTGTAGGCGGGGAATGAAGGCACTCTTTATATTCCTCAGAAAATGTTAATCTCACAAGAAAATCATTGTATTATAGCAAATCAGAGCACTGGAAGCACTGGAATTCAAACCCCAAAGACAGTGCGTGAACTGTATTTTTGGACTCAGAGATGCAGTAAGTATGCAGTAAGTAAGTAGTTTTATGTTTTCAACATTCTCACATAAAAATTTCCCCACTCAATAAAAGCTTTCTTCAAAAATAATCTGAATTTCAGAAAACCATCTCCCAGTTTTATATTACAGATTCTGCTTTTAGGAAAGAGTTTTTTTGCTGTGTCCTGATAACAAGTTTCTGATTTAACAGCCATCACACTAAGTGCTAATAGCAACATGAGAGTCAATGTACAAACACACCTACTTAGGTAGGGAATCTCTGTGTGATAGAAGAGGAACAGAAAAAGGGAGTACTGAATAGAGTGTCCAGTTTTTCAACAGTTTGCATATTAGGGTTTGATAGTAAAAAGCCTTAAGAAGGGAAGAAAGGATCCCAACATTGAACAGTGAGGATGATAAATGGCCAGGAAAGATGAGGAATCTGTGGTGAAGGGCTCCATGGCTGGCATTTCTGAAGGACAGTGTGGTCTGTGGCTCCCACTGAAGTAACAGGACATGTGGATGCTTTATATGCAGCAGCACTGATATTTCAGTTTTGCATTTCCAGTTCCTGATCTCACAGCTAACCGACCTGCCAGCCCACACACCAATCTGTTGCTATTCCTCTTATGCTACTCTCCTACAAATCAGGTCTCACTTTTCACCTACTAGAAACAGCACTTTTGAGATAACTGTGTATGTTTTATAATTAGTCAGCTTCAGTAAGCCACATTCTGGGAAAACATGAAGACAGGGCTGTATCTGGAGGCTGAGAGGATCTAGAAAGTTGTGTCACCTTCACAGTAGAGTCATCCTCTCTCTTCATACATTTCACACTTGATGGTTTGACCAAACTGTTGCAGGGGAATGGATTTCTAGTAGATAGAAGTCAGCAAGAGTTATCATAGTTTAGATTCACTTCAGACTTTGGCTATGAATTTCTGTTAAGATGATGCTGACTTGCTTTGTTTTTGATGTTTTTGCGGCTTACTAGAGCCAGTATAACATTAGTTGCAACAGAAGGGACCTGTTTTGCTTCATCTCCAGACATGCAACTGTGGAGCTGACACAGCTTCCAGTGCAGCATTTGAGCCAGACAGGGATCAACCCAAGAGGCAGGCATATTTCTAAGATGACAGACACCTCCCTTGATGAGAGAGATCTCTTTGGCATGATCGCTGTGCAGTGACTCAGTTTTCCCCTTTGACTTTATTGCCCTCAGTCCAAACCTTCTGACCTGGGAACACAAGTTATTTCTGCTACATTTGACAGTATCCAGCCACACTTGAGTGATGAGAAAAGGACTCAGACTAAGGTAGAAACTAAGAGGCAACTCTGCTACTCCTTCTATCACTAAAATACAAGCATTTTTATAAAATCTTGTGAGTATTTTTTGTCCTTTCCATGCACTTTGTGGCTTAGCAGCACCAGACAATTAGGAATTAACAAAAGCACCAGTTCTATAGAAATGCTTCTCAAATGCACAAATATGTCTCTTTATTATCTCAGCTACTTAATTCATCTGTTCATTTAGATATATAAATATGATGATATATTGTGACCGGACCTGCCTATCCCGTATCGGCCTTTTTAGCCACCAGCATGCTTGCAGCCAGCGTGGGTACTGCCCAAATCTTCATTAGCGAAGCCTAGCCATGATGATGATGATGATGATGATGATGATGATGATGATGATGATGATGATATATAATTTCATATATTTGAAATACTTACTCCATTGATTTGATAGTTCATATCACTTGACTTCCAATGTCATTAGGGCAAAAGGGATGTTACAAATAACTAATTAAACCTCTTTAGGGTCACATTTCCAGAAACCTTACCAAATTCCAAGTATTGTAACGTCTTATCTTCCAGATACCTCATCAAAATGCTTCTATCACCCAATCCTATTTTGCAGTACAACAAATTAACACATTCTGCCTTTTTTTACTTGAAAACAAAATTAAAAGCCTTTTTCACTGTCAAAAGAAAATTATTCCTAAAAATGTTTTCCTGACAGACCTACATTTTCCAATTCTTTCCTGCTTAAAGAACTAAGATCATCAAAGTCCCTGATACTGTCTAAAATGCACATCCTCATAATAAATGGTTTCACACCAGGCTTTTATGATATCGCCTTATCACTTTCTCACATAGCAAAAGGTGACAATTAGCTATAAGGTATCACAGAATTACAAAGACTGAGAAACTAAGAATACTATAATCTAATTGACTGTCATATAGAATGAGTAGCTTTTTCTTCTGCAAATTTGACTCAAACATAGAATGTTAAGCCCTCCAGGCTCTACCAGGTATTTTTGCACAGAGTACAAAAAAGTTTATTTAGGTGCCCAAGGTGCACAAAGGTGCCTAGGTGCTCCTGGGCACACTGAAACCATGTGTTTGTCTGATGGTTACCTCAGTTCCCTTCTCTCCCTGAAGGGGTCTCATTTGCTAGGTGCGCCTATAGCATAAAAGTATTTGCAGTGATGAACTGAAAAAAATACCATCTATCCAGTTTATATACCAGTATCTACAGAGAGAGTCCTGAATATGAAGACAAAGTCCTGATCAGTAAGGATTTTCATCATTCCCCATGCTGACTCTGGTTTCCCAGTCAGATATAATGGTGAGACAATTCAGGAGCAGCACTCCTTTTCAAAACTTTGCCCAAACAAGTTTTACTGCCCAAATGCAAATAAACCTTTTTCAGGCTCTGCATTCTCATTTCTCAGAAAAACTGAGCTCCTGTCGCAAGGCTGCATCTTAGACATATTCCCCTCATTGGCATTTCCCATTAGCTTAGGTAGCGCAGTGTGTGATACACTGTCTGCAGTGAACCTCAGACAGGGTGCTCCTTCTGCAAGTTGATTCAGCTCACTACTGTAATGAAAAATAATCCTATCAAAGGGGAAAAAAATAGGTTCCTACTAAGATACCTAAATCTGCTTGGTACAAGGTCAAACCAAGTATAGCAGAGGAGAAGGGGCTACACAGCAATATACAGGAGGAAAAACGAAGGATGTCAGATCTTCCCATTTGACTAGAAGCCAGTGTCACTGCTGGCAGCTTTGGTCCCAACTTCATGCTATCCCCAGAGCTCTTGCTTCTCTTGTCCCATCTTCAGGTCCCACCATGTCATTTGCAAAGCCATTCAGCAGAAAACTCTTCACACTCTGTAACCAGCTGAACTGATAACTTACTCAGTTGTCCTACCTGAAAAAACTAGTATCTTAATATAATCTTGGATTCCAATTAATTCCTTCCAAACCACAACATACTGCATGTGATAGACTAGGTCAGATCAAAGATCCCCATAAAAAAGAACCAAGTCTTTGACAGCAGCCAACAAAAGATGCCCAGGGGAAGAAATAAACTAAGAAAAAGACAAATACAGAGTTATCTTTCTCAGAAACATCCTCCTAGCTTCCAGCAACTGGCTGTGTAGGCTTCCCAAATGGGAAATTGTGTTGATACCACTGTAGTGATGGAGTTTTTGCCAGCATTTTGCTAATTTCCTTTTAAACTCTTCCAATCTTTGGCTTCCCCCAAATCCTCAGAACTATGAATTTCACGGTTTTGTTGTGCAGTATCTCAGAAAACAACTTCTCCTTATGAGTTGTAAACCAAATAATTTCACTGTGTTTTAGAACACTTGATATATTATGAGAAACAATGAGCAATCTTTCCATCTCACCTTCCCCACATAAGTCATAGTTTTATAGGTCTTATATGCCTGCTTTACCAAAGTTGTATTCATACAAAGACCAGACCTAGGCTATTTATTCTTAGATGTATTTAACCTATAATTCCAATCACCCTTGCTGCCCTTTATTTCATTTTCACCTTTCTGAGCTGAGGGAGAAGAAGGAACCATATTATACATACCATATTGCACATTTATACAATGGTGTAACTATGGCTCTTGCTTCTCTTCCTTCCTAATTAGCCAAAATTCCATTTGCCTTTTTGATCACTGCTGAACAAAAAATGTACAAGAACTACCCACACTACCTCCACAGACCTCTTTTCTGCATAATAAGAGCCAATTCAGCACCTCTGTTGAATATGTATAATAAAGATTTCCTCTTCTCCATGGTACATAATGCATTACTTTGCATTTTTCCAACTTGGATTCCATCTGCAATTTTATCCTGCAGTCATACAGATATTTATTCCTTTCATCTTTCTTCAAGCCACAGGGCTGGTTTGAGGGGGCCCACTCCCAACTTATTTCCCCCAGTTCTACACTGCACTATTCTTACTATTTTTATGAGGCTATTTTTTGAGATAAATCAGTTTCTTGATCTAGCACAACAGCTCAAACAGGCAGTTGGAGGGGGATAACAAAGTGTATAAGAATATAACCTTACATGGCCACCAAAGGTGAAACCATGGCTTTATTTATCGTGAGACCCTTCATCATTTAATAACATCAGCAGATAATGTTACCTCAAATTTTATTCCACGCTCAGCAGCAGTCAGTCTCCAATGGCAAATTCCCTCCATTTTAAACACTGACAATTTACTCTTACCTTCAATTTTCTCTCTAAGTAATCATCAGCCCTGAAAAGCATCTTCATCGTTATCAAAACCCTCTTTAAATTTCTTTAAAGATTTTTGGCAAGGGACTTTTATCAAAAGTCTTTTGGAAATATAAATGTAAGATATAGGCAGAGCAGACCATATGTATCCCCCTACTCCAAGTCTTCAACAGCTCTACAGGACAGAAAAGATAGGAGCTGTCTGCACAAATTCCCCACATTTCTCTCTTCCCAGTATGATATTACTGCATGCATTTCTTCCTTCTGCATTTACTGTACTAACATCCAATTAGCCATCACAAAGTCATAACTTCATGCTGGAAATTTGTAACTAATCAAACTCCTGTAACCAAGTCCAGCTCCTAAAGACACCAGTCCTTCTCTCCTGCTGTCCTCACCTGTGCATCTCCCACTCCCTCCCACCTTCTGTGTCAGAGACAAACTTCGTGTCACTGACAGATTAAGTGGACCAGGAGACTGATCCATCTAAAAACTAATAATTTAGTACTTCCTACGTTAGTATCAACCAGGACTAGCTCCCTACTTGAGTCTGCTACAGCTGCTACAGAATCACACGACAGGCTGTAGAGACAGCAGTGCACTGGCAGGAGTGAGCTTCTGGGAAAGGCTGAGTTGCTTCATTTGACTACAATGACAGTTTATGCTGGAATACTGTATTGGTAAAATGACAACCTTATTACTTAGATGTTCCCCAAACAGAGCCATTTCTTTCTATTGGCATCACATTTTCCACCTTCCTCTGCCGTTCAAGCTGATTTATATGATAGATTATATACCACTGTTAGTAGTTCAGCAATTTCATATCAGAGTTCCTTTAGAAGTTTTTGGGGAATAACATCTGATCCTGGTGATTTGTCACTATTCACTTTATTGATTTATTCTAAACCTACTTCTACTGACACTCCAATGTAAGATACCTTAGACTCATGCTGCACAAAGCAATGGTCCACTGCAAGAACCCCCAAGGTTCTCTCACACAGAGCGCTGAGATATATTATTATTTTAGCTTTTCTGCAATTCTTACGTTCAGGCACTCTACTAAACTCTTGACCTCCTCCTATGGACACAGCAGTAATATGCATTTAGACCACTCAGTTAACCAAATTTTTCCATAACTTTAGGGAAAGGTTTACAAAATCCCTCAAAATTATGACCAACAACAGATCATTATAAAGGACTGGAAGACAAAGGGTTAGCAGGCATTTATTCTCTCCATCCTAAAAACTAGAAGGTAGTATTACAAAGTGTTGCACAAGTATTTATTCCCTTAGGCACCAGTACACATGCATTAGATACATTTAAGTTGACTGTGTGGCAGTCACAGGAGTACTTTTTTAACACTTTTTAATCATCATTAAATAGCATAGTGAACAAAAGACCTAACAACATCCTTCATACAAGGTCATGTACAGTTCCACAGAGGTGTCATTGCCCAGCATCAAAGCAGTGTCACTGATGTAAGTGTAGAAACAGAATGTACTAAACAAAAGTAACCCCTACCACACAGCAGTTCTAGGACAGACATGGTCTGAAGGCTCCTTCTAGGTGCTGTGTTATGATCTTAAGTCTAGGATCATAAGCTGTCACTCTGCTTCTGTATGACAGAGGAGAGTTCCCACTAATCCAGGGATCATGTACAGTCCCAGATAAGGTGACACAGCATGGCATAAAGGTCATTACTCCTTTCTTTCCCTATTTCAAAGAAATCCAGACCGTACTTACACCTTTCTGTATCTCTTCCAGCTACTAGCTACATCATGAGAATTTGTCCTCTTTTTCCATACCCTCAATCCTTCTTCAGGCCTTCCATCATTTACCATCCCAACTTCCACAACAGCCTAACAAAAATATCAGGCCTACCCCTTGCTGCAATCCCTTTCACTCAATCCACTACAAAGACACATCAGTTAAGACTGTCACTGTCACATTGCTCCAGTCATACCATTCCTCATTTATTTCCTTTCTCCAGATCTCCATTTCCCACTGTTTCTTGCCCTCAAAGACCTTCACAAATCAATTTCTTCTTCTCTCTACTCATTCCCTAAAATGAACCCGACAGCAAAAATGCAAAAGGCAGGTGGTGCCAGCAGATGTGAGGAGGAAGATTATGTTCTACTTTGGCAATGTTCTGCTTAAGCTGCCTGAGAGAGGTGGCCCAACAGGTGGAAGGAAATGGTCTGAGGGATCCAGACAAGGCTGGAGAAGCAGCAGTGAATGTGATCATCACTATGTACTTCCAGAGGCTGTCAATCATTCCATGCAACCACCACATGCCAAGACAGTATGTTTGCACAGAAATCAGCCAGAGGATACCCCAAAGACTACATGAGAAAAATATGCAGAGAAGGAAATGCTGCTAACACCTAAGAAATAAAAGATTTTGCAGAAAAAGACAAGTCTGAAAGAAATGTTGTGGTCAATGTGAAGGGATTAGAGATTCTAAAACACTAAGATTTGGCCTCTTAGAGATTACTTGTTCAAATCCCCATCCTTGATGAGGATTAGCCCAGGAGATATGCCATGCGTTTTCTGCCCTGGATATTGACATATTCGAAGTGTCTTATTCTGTTCAATTCTTAAAACTTCAAACTGCACTGTAAAATACACACTCAGCAGACATTCCCCAGTGATTCAAACAACCTTTGAGATGACTCAGAAAACTTGTTCATTATAGGAATTTAAAATTTCCATCCATCTCAGGGTAGGCAACAAGAACAATGTTCTTGGGAGTTGGTACATTACAAATTATATATAACTCAGTGAGATAAAAACTTCCTTTCTTCAAGATGGAAGCTAGCAACCCCTTGTTAGTGGCAAGCCCATATTTAAGGTGATATCTCAAGAACACACACATACTCCCTGGCATAGTCGTCATAAAAAACTCTCAGTCATTAATCAGTTATTAAGTATGTTAAGCCTAAAGAGTCTTGCAAACCTCAGACTTTCAAGACATCCTGCCTACAGAAGTCCCCTGAGCAACAGACTACTCTAGTTGACCAGGTTGCAGCGTCCTCAGTTGCTAAACAGTGCTCTGTCACATCACAGGCAATGCAAAAACTCATCTGGTCCGGTCCCTACGTGTTTGTTACAGCAGAGCCTATTAAGCTGAGTGCTTAAGGTATCTTGCCATAGGTTTAGTAGCAGCTGTAGAAAGTCATAAGGCCTGGCCTGGTCCCCAGTTAAATTTATTCCAAACCAGCCTCAAAACTTTCTTTACTGTTCCGGGTGCGAGCAGTATCTGCTGAATTGGGATAGAAAAGGGAGGATAGCTGGGACCAATCCATGGCACATTATTCAGGCATGTCAGTGTTGATAAAAAGTGCTACTAGCCCCAGGATAGCAGAGCTCTGTGGTAAACGACCATAGAGCGCTGCAATCGTGATTTGGTATATAAAGTGTGGGAATGAAAACACGCAGAGCATCCCTCCTTGAAAAGAAGTACAAAGGGTCAAAGAGAACAACAGTCCCCCGTACATCAGCCTATGTAAGAACAGCCCTTTATCATGTTCTTTACAGATACAAATAAACAAACTGCATTGAAGGCTGCAGGGAAAGGAAGAGGCCACAGAAGTCATCTGGAACTGGCAAACAGACAGCAGGAGCAGCAGCTGGGTACAACAACATCGTCCTTTTATGTTCCACAAAGCTCTGTCTGCTAAAATACAAGCCTGCAGGACTCTGCAACTCAATATGAGATGGGCCAGATTGGAACTAGAAAAAATACAAAAACCACCGGATCCAAGTGCACAAATAGCAGAAGGATGCCTTCAGGTGTACACAAAGATGTACATGTGTACAGTCAACATCCCATACTTCCTCATGCCAAATGCCACCGAGTCCGCAAAACAAACTGATAAAAACATTATAGGAGCATCCACCTCATAAACCACTGGGAAACATAACTCCCAAAGTCTTCTGTTTTGATGAAGCTCTATATTACCAGATTAATAAAGTCAGAAGAAAATTGCATGAGAAGCTAGCCTTGAGGGAGTGAAGGGCCGCTGGGCAAGGTTTAGCACACATCTTTGTGATGGCAAAAAACTGAAGACACAGCTACTTTGTTCTGCCCCTGGGATCCAGTTAACCCTGGCTGCAGGACACAGTCTAATTGTTTCTTTCTAAAAGGAGTTAGGATAAGGCAGAAGAGGTGAGGGGAAGCTAATCAACCTTTAAATGCTTTACCATCTGCTGTCAACCAGGTAAGTAGTGGTTTAGCATTTGTTTTGAGGACAGTTTACCAGCCTCTCTCAGTAACATTAAGACCAGGCTTATGAACAGCCTTTCCCTTATGGGAAGGAGAGAGACCAAAGAGAAAGAAAGAATAGGTAGTAAACGGGAGGGTGTATGATATATGCAGCATCTAATGCTTTATGTAGGGAGTGTTTTGCATTTATAAGCACTGAAATATAATGCATATCACTAGTGAAATTCTCACTGTTTTCCAGCAAGATCGTGAGCTTATAAAATGAAGCAGACTAAAAAGACTGGCAGTTGATGTCCCCCAGTTTGTGTGTGATAAACATTAATGAGAAAACTCATTCTAGATTCAATATCCTCACTACACTGTCTATGAGCTGGTTCAAGTAAATTATACCCAGAACTAGTCTGAGTGCATCTGTAGAAGGAAAACAACCACAGCCTCTCTCAGCACTAAATATTAATGTCTGGGCAAACAAAAGCAGCACTAGGAACACCGTAATAATATCACCGGCAGACACTCTGTACATTTCTTCAGGGCATTGACACATCAGCACTAGGAATCTGTCTATTGTCCCACATTAAACTAATGACTTGTTCCGAGACATTCCTATGGGAATCGCAGATGTTATTTATAATTTCAGACACATAAAAGGATTAAAGTGTGTTTATTCTCAGTAATCTCATTTGTAGAGAACGATGTATACAGGCAGCAGGAGTATGCATTTTAACCCTATTGGGGACGACCAAATGCACAGCTCCACTGACAGCCACCTACCCTTCACTTCGGTATTTGGGATCTCCAAAGTCTTACCAGCCCAGCTTCTTTCATTAAAACTATCTGCAAATTGCAGGTTACAGGCACGCCTGATAAACTGCATGAGCTCTTGGTGACAGCAATCTGTGCATATAGCCAAGAAATCCAGTTGAAAATTAAATTGCATGTCAAGTAGCCTGATCCATATAATAATCGCTCGAGGCTGGAATAAACTACAGTCTCTGAAGACACGCAAGTACAGCATCGAGCGATATGCTGTGCCCTGGGCTATGAGGAAATTTGTAAGCCGTTTTTATGAAACAGAAGATGTGCCAAAGTACCGTGATGGTGTCAATACGAGTAGCTTGCCAGGAGGTAGGTGTACTGCAAGTATCGTAATCAATAACGGCAGGCTACGAGGGATGGCAGCCCTACCTGCAGATACACGAGTGCTGTACAAAGCCCGCCGCAGCCTGCGCTACCCAGGCGGCAGCCAAAGCCGAACGTAAATCGGCCCGAGTTGTTGCTGTGTCTGCGTCTGCCGAGCGTCTCCGGTAACGCCGGCACTCCTAGCCCGGGGCCGGCGCCCCGCTCCGCCACCTCCCGGCTGCCGCGGCGCGCTCACGGGCTCCTCGCACGGCCCCGGGAGGCACATCAGCCTGGGAGCCGCTTTCGGCCGGGGATGCCCGGGAGCGACCCTCGCGCCGCCCCGCCCTGCCAGCACCGCGACCGGCACCGGCACCTCACTCCCATTCCCTCCTGGGGACGGGACTGACGCTCCCCGGCCGCCGCCGCCGCCGCCTCCCCCCGCAGGCTCGCTCCTTACCCGTCTCTTTGTCCTGGGCGGCTTCCAGGTGCAGGTCGCTGAGGAGATGCTCCAAAATCTTTTCCGGCGTCCCCGACACCACCACGTATCTGTCGGAAAGCAGAGAGTCCCCAGAGTCATCCTCGGTAGAGGACTGCGAGCGGCTGCTCCACTCGTCCTCCTCATCCTCCTCGTCGATGTACTTGAAGTAAGGCACGTCGAAGGTGGGCAGCGGCCGCTCCCCGCCGCGACCCCCCAGCGCCTCGGGCACCCGCACCCTGCCGCTGCCCATGGCGCCCCGCTCCCGCCGCGTCCGGCGCCCCGTCCCCTACGCGCGCCCCCCGGGGGCCATCGCCCTGCCGGGGTCGCTACCCCGCCCGCCGCCGCCGCCGAGCCCGGCCCGGCCGGCCCAGCCCCGCACGCCCGGAGCCGCGGAAGCCTTACCTCCCGCGCCGCTCGGGGGCCGGGCTGCGTGACCACACCTTCCGCAGCACCAGCGCCGCGCCGGCCGCCTCCCGCGCCCGCTCGCCGCCGCCTCCATCGTCCGCCTTCCGTGCGCAGGGGGAAGAGCGACAGAGAGAGCGCGGTCAGTGTTGGCCGGGGTCGGGGCTGGGGCTGGGGCTGCGGCTGCTGTCCCACTGCGAGCTCCGCCCGGGGGGATTCGCTGCCGGAGGCCTCAGTTGGGGAGGGGGCTCTTTGCACTGCGGTGCAGAGAGGAGAAACGGGTTCCCTTTTGTGAGCGGCACTGGGCTCCGTGTGTTGAGTTTTAATTCACAAAAGCCAGCGCCGGGGGAAGAGGGGCTTTGACTATGCGGGTTTCCATGTCCCCAAGGTGATGGCTTGTTTAATTCCTAGCCAGTCAAGTAAAGCAGGGGACAGATAACGATAGTCTGAAAGCGACCAGTGCTCCCGGGCACACCATTTAATACAGAGGCAGGAATACACCTTCTGTACCTCAGTAAAGGCAGTAAAACCAGTGGGGCTGTGTTTCTGAGCATCTCCTGAAATACTCCGTGTGCAGATCTCACTTCTTTTCAACAACTTTAACTTGGGAAACAAACAGTCCGAGAGAAAGTTCAGCCCAGTGACTGCCCCGTGTGTGAATCTTGCCTAAGCTGCGGTTTGGACATTTTCTCCCTCCCTGTTCCCTGAAATAGAATGGAGTTGAACCATCATCCATTTGTGCACACGCAGCCCGCATCCCCAGCGTAGCCAAAGCTAGCTGACTGAGCAGTGCAGGAGATGAGGGGTTGCTGCTGACTGAGCAGGGCGCATTGAAACACGGCGGCTGCCAAAGAGCGGCTCGCAGACCCTGCTGGATCCTTTGGGAGGTTTAGTCACCGAAGGGTGAGCGAAACAAAAGAGGCAGTGGATGCAGTGCAAGTAAATCCAGGTGCTTTTCCTCTAATTTTGACCTCGTTTAATTATATCGTTCAGTATGTCAAACACGCCTATGAAACCAATACATGTACTACTCAAGGAAGAGAAAACAGCATTTGTGCATCGAGTACAGTACCCAGCAAGTGGGCTAAAAATTGCTGAGGAACAGATCTATCTTGGTGAAACAAGGGAGAGAAATCACCTTGACTCCTCTTTCTATTATTTTATTTCTATTCTAAGACCCAGTGAATCTGACTGCTACTTCTGGTTGTCACTGTGGTGCAGACATGTCTGAAGATGCAGTCCCTACCCTGAAGAAGTTCTCTTTATCAGTAAACAACATGTAGAATTGATCTATTAAATTTCTGCGAAGTCAGACATACACGTACTGAGCCAATTAATGTCAGATTTTCATTGTAACACTCCCAGGAGACATTACTGAGCAGCCACGTTACAAGAATACTGATACATAACTGTAATCTTCCATTTCACTGGCCAAGGGGTTTTGTTGCCTACATATTTGAAAAACTGCAATGAAAGAGGCAGCAAAAGAGGAGAGGAAGAACAAAACATGAGCACAGTTTTAAAGCAATTCAGTGACTAGGGAGGTTTATCCACACAAAAAAATCGCTCCATTTCTCTGTCTTTCCTCTCGTGTCCTCTAAAATAGCCCTGATTCTCATTTCCCTGTGCTCACTGACATTCCAAACTGCAGCACATATGGAGCATATATGTGATGTATGGTGCTGTATTTGGACAAACCATCTATTTCCACGTAGATGGGAATGCATTTTAAGCACACCCATATACATTACATACATGAGCAGCTGGCAGCAAGTCAACAGGGAGCACTGGGAGGGCAAAAGCTCTCTCACACTGAAAGGACATTAACAATGGTTGTTCTGGATGATGGTGTTTCCCCTTCAGCATTTCACTAAGCAGAAACATTTTCAAAAAACCTTTTGGGTACTTATTTGTGAATTAACAGCATAAAGTGCCCCAATGGGGAGATTTTCACAAGGCTCTTCCTCTTGTCCTTGCCTGTTTTAGCAATTTCAAAAAAGAGAAAAACCAATCTATTTTATCAGGAAAGACAAAAAATGGTGCAAAACTAAGGCCAATTGGGTTGAATTTGGATTTTCATTACCTATAATAAATATTTCCCAAAAATAGGATAGGGATAGAGGATGTCTGTATTTTACTATCTTATATTAAAAATAATTTCACTTTAAGGGAAGAATTATTTTTTCACTAAACCCCTACTTATGCATGATGTATTTTTTTGTTCAATCAGGCCCTTTAATCATACCATAAACCACAGCAACTAACCTGAACAAAGCAAAACACAAAAACAACTCCTGTGTATTTTCACAAGTTCCGATTTCACTACAGATACTACTCTAAAATGACATCAAGGCACTCTTCGTTTATCAGAATCTAGAATGGTCCGTAAAATAATTAATTCTTGCTGGAAGAAAACCAGGCTGCTCTCAGCATGCTCTATCTAAATCCAGTAGCAGATGAGGAGGATGCAAGGGGCCCCCAAGTGACAGCAGTGTGTACTGAAGAGCAAGGCACCCTAGCTAAGTCCCTAAAAGTCAGCAGACTCAAGAGACATTCTCCACACACTTTCAATTAGTAATGAAGCCTCCCAGCACTTTTCAGGCCTTTACACAGCCCTTGCAACCTGTGCCGACCACAGAGGGTCACAGCAGCTCAGTGTTACCATCTCTCTCATTTTATGGCTGGGCAGATGAATTGGGGCGGAGAGGCTACCACTGGTCATGGTCCAGGTCAAGAGGAGAATCACAGTTCACTTGGGTGATGCTATACCAGCACCTCAGCTTTGAGCCCCGCCACTGCCTATCTGGCGTTTATTTCACTCCAGTACAGAGGGTAGGAAATTAACTCTCAACAGCTGGATTAGAATACATTTGGACTTGTGCTTTCACAGAGGTGGGACAGGAAGGGGTAGAGCACCAAAGCTGCCACAGAAGTGAATCGCTGTCTCCCTTTGCATGTGACCTTGTGCAGACTCTTCCTGTCTCAGCTGTCCCTTCAAAAACACCATTCATATCCTACTTGAATGTTGTAATCAATCCCTGGTGCACATTACCCATCACTAGGAAATTTAGCTAGCTCTGCATCTGTCAACTATTATATTTCACATTTATTACAGCTTTTAATTAATCATCTCTTGATAGCTAAACACAGCACTATCAACCTCTATGACAGTTCCCAGCAGGAATTTCAAGTAAACAGCAAGGCACTCTGGACTCAGTGGATCTTCCAACCAATATTATGGCCAGTTTTCCACTCCTCTCATCCATCTTCCTAATACTGAGGTAAGCCATTTATCTCCTGGGTAATATATTTTAACAGCAGACAAGTGCTACCTTTATTTTCAGCATGAAAGGAACCCTGGGGTGGTATAAATATTTATATGCTTATAGGAATGAAACAGCTGGAAGTCCTTGCTTAGCAGGTTTCAACTTGTGCAAGTTACACTTTGCATGAGCAGGAATATGACCCTCTGAATTACCACAGGGGCGGAAGAAAGCAGAGGTATGTGTGGCAGTGTTGCAAACAGCCACAGCATGCCATCTTCCTTATGGAAGACATTAGGTTTCTGGGTTATTTGTAATTGACAGGGAAGAATCCAAACTCTCGCCAAAGCAACCAGTAACTTTGGTATCAGTCGGGGATATTTCTGTGTTCCTTGAATTCCTGAGTTTGGGCTTTTAATTAATTAAGAAAGGAATGGACACCCAGAATGCCCTGCCTCACCTCTTCCTATGCGAAACGTCCACTGTTTGAAATAGCATTGAAGAGATGCTGCATTTCCAACAGCTTCCTAACAGAAGAAAAACAGTATGCTCTGCAACAGACAGTATATTCAGAAGCCTGCTTCACTGCAAAGAAACCGCATTTTCGCATAATTTCTCCACAAGACAGGACACCTATAGAACGATTTATTTCTTTATCTGTCTTACCCATTACTGAAGTGCCTGTTAGGTTGGAACACATCTAACCAGCAATGAAAACTATGCCCTTCCCCATGATGGAACTTTTGTCCAATGTCTCTTCACCAGTTTTTTTCAAAAAAGGACCAGACACAGAGCTACACTGGCAAACCCCACATCCAGAGAGGTTCCATACTGTTGGTTTCAATGGGTAAAGAAGTAATACAGCAACTAAGAGATAAGGCACTTGTAAACTTAATGGAACATGGAAAATCCCATCTGCAGACATAATTTCCTGCTGCCAAACAACTAAGGAAAGGCAAAGAGGATCTTCTTTGGGCAACATGCAACAAAGCAAACTTTACACAGGCTAACTTTCAAAATCACAGCAAATAACAAAGAAATTGCCTCCTCTAGGAGCTATGGAGAGCAGGAACATTTTGTTTTCAGAGCATAATTTGGTAAAACTGACTCAACACAATCATATAATGCTAATCACTTCTGCCTCTATGTCTTCATGCTGGTGCCAGGTCATGTCCTTGAGACCTATGGGGAAAGGCATTTGCCAATACTAGTAACAGACAATGATACTGAATTCTGGCTGTAGAACACAAACATATTTATATTGCAAACATGGCAGAAAGTAAAATACCAAAATGCAACATTCTATTAACGGCTCTTTCTATAAGGTACACTTTCAGACAGCATCCATCAAGACTAAAGATGATTACCTGCTTAAACTTCACTGTTTTTCCTTGGAATCTCTTACTGTGGAAACTGCAAAATTAGATTTAGTCACCAAAGTACAAACAGATGTACAAAAATTACTCCACTCTTTACAGGCTATTCCTCTTCATTTGACAAGTAAATGGAAATGAACAGATCACAATTAAACTGGAGATGGACAACAATTTCTCTGATCTCTGTGAACATGTTACTGTATTTCACAGTGTTTCAAGAGAAACCAAAATCTGCATTAAGATGTTTGATTCTCTTTCAACTACAAGAGGAGAAAAGCATTTCAAAGCCCCCAGCACAGCTTAATCCAACTATATAAGGAAGAGACTGGTATTTTTTCTGCAGTGGTTACCCTGTCTTTATTTTAGAAAGATGAAAATAAAAATATAGTTACTACTCTACCTCTATTGAAAATACTACAACACAAAATGTTTTCAATGGGATTGCCTGTTTTGTAGTTGCATGGTCACCACTTTTTCCAAATTTCAAGGGAAAATTTACCTTACAGGACTGTAGGACCATCTGCACCAGCAGCTTTTCATATGGCAATTCTTAAGAATAATAAAAAACTCTTACAGATTACAGGCTGTGTTATTTTATTCTATTAAAAATACAGCTCATAGGACATATGTATTACATTTTATTATTTTTTTCTCATGTCATCATTTGTCCAGTTCTTCTTTGTACTCTAATATTTTTGTTTTCCTCTGCAGTTGTCAAATATACTTTTGTAAACATGGGGTTATTCACAGTATACTGGTAGAAACAAAAATTGACTAGAGCCTCACACAGTGATTTCTCAGTAACTTCTGACCAGGCTGTAAAACCATAAAACACTGCAAATTTGACCACCACCTCCTTCAGCAAAAGGCACCCATGGATTGTACCAAAACCTCCTGGTGGTCTCACACTAGCTATCAGTCTCAGAGATGCACAACAAAAAGCCAACACTCAGCTCAACACAACCTCCTCTGAATTTATCAACTTCACAAATGGTGGTAAAATGAGCACAAGCAACAACATGAAGAAAAAATCAAAATCCTTTGTTTGTGAAGCCAGTTTTGATGATTGCATCTGATAATGCACAGCACAAGCCCTTTTAGAAAAACTGTTGATGCTGTTATCTGCATATTGAGTACCCGCAGCAAAGGCAACATTAATAACAAGTTATCCTTGTAGAGGGGTCAAAAGGACAGTGCTGGGATGACAGACAACAGGCATCAGGGAAAAGATTAATATCCCTACACAGTCATACATCAAGAAACTCAATTTTTGCCTGTAATCCCAAAACTGCTGAGAGTAGGATTATTCCTGCTTTCCCTGTTACTAAGAAGAAAGAAATTGTTCATGGGAATAGGGCACTGCTAAATGTGAGTCCTTATGTGTGCAGAAAGGCTACATTTAGGTCCTAGGGAAAAAAAAAAAAAAGCTGAGTTGCATGATGTTCCCAAGCAGGGGTGCCTCTACAAGCCAGGTTGGGGGTTCATTGCACAGGCCACTTGAAAACACAAAAAAAGTTTGTGTAGTTAAAGAAAGACAAAGGAAATGACAGAAGAGGAACCACATGCAGCTTTTCATAGAATCATAGATTTATTTAGGTTGGAAAAGACATTTGAGTCCAACCAGCAAAATGTTTACAGTTAAAAGAAAAAAACCCCTTAATGTTCTTTGGAAAATAACAGAAGCATAAAATCCGCAACTGAAATGGGAATCCTGGTTTACACCTCCCTGTGGCACACTTTGATGGTGCCATGATGCAGTACAGCTGAAGGCACAGTGTTGGCCATGTCATTGCGGGTTAGCTCCAAGAAGTGCCTTACATGGAGACCAAATTGTCCATTCTCCTGATTGGCCCCCAGTTTTCTCCAAATATAGTTAAGGTGAGAACACTTTAAGGACAGGGGTTTAATGAAAGGAAGCACCACCTCTAACACAGGGAAAAGGACACACTTTCTAAAATATGAAAAAAACCCATTACTAGTGTCACAGCCACCAAAGTACTGTTAGCATGACCTTAACAGTCTACATCTCTGTCAGATAATGAAAAATGTCTTCTTAAAACAATTGAAGGCTATGCATTTTGGTTTTCCCTTCCTTGGAGCACACACTCTTCGTAGCTATTAGTAAGTAAGTTGGACAACCTGACAAAGAGCTACCACCTTGGCAAGGACAACTGAAGAGGCCTTCTCTCTGTAACAGTACAAAAGCAGAGGAGTTAAAAAAGGGGGAGGGAGTGGAGAGAGAGAGAGAGAGAAGATGTGAGGATGGTATTAATATTGTTATCATTCTGTCACAGCTGGCAGGACAGCACTTACTTGAAAAATACCAGTATATGGAAGAATCGCAAGCTTAGAGTATCTGTAGAAAAACCTGTGCCACACCAGGTCAAAATTAACATGACTGTAGAACAAAAGTGGCAGATGCCAACCATCCCTTCCAGTGGCTTTGCAATTAATGTGGCGGGATATGGAGCTGATTAGAAATTTTCCAATGCAACTTTTTTTACTGAAAAAATATGGATTCAGTACAACTGAAACCATGCCAAACAGTTTGAACAGAAAGCAGCCTGCTGTGCTCCCCCCCTGCCTACACATACTGCCTATCCCGGGCTGGCAGGGTTTCTGCATCCCCTGCCACCCTGGAGCTCAACAGACCTGGAGATCCAGGTCCCCAGGTAAGTGTCAGGAAAATTCAATCTGTATTTCTGCCCTAAGAGACTTCTGTGATTGTATTATTTTCACTAGAATCAGAATTGCAACTTTTTCCTCCAAAGAATGTAAAGTTTCCTTCAGGATAAAAATTCAAACACCAGATGCAAGCATCTCCTTTGTGTATGGAATGGAATGGAATAGACTAGACTAGACTAGGATAGAATAGAATAGATATATGTAGATGAAACAATAGTTCAATCCTCTGGTTAGCTGGGGGATTGTTTCAGTGTCTTCCAGTGATGTCACTGGCAGTGGATCAAGCCTTAGCTGCAGTGAAAAGCATGAGGAAAATAATATAGAAACTGCAGGACTTACCCTCTGGCCAGGAGGAGGGGAGGAGTGCCAAGGTTTCAAGAAGGACTGCGGACTTAACCCAGATACATGAAACTGATAACACGTACTACTATTACCATATGGGTCAGGGAAAGAAAAATAGAAGATGATTGTGTAGTTACACTGAAGATATATTAATAAGAATAATCTTAGCATCAAAAGGGTGAAATTCTAGAAAATACTGGAATGAGGGGAAATACATAACAACTTGATTACCATCTAACAGGGCTGGAACTTGACTTCTCTGGCAGCCCCCATACAGCTTTCACTCAAGAATGAAAACTGCAGAATACAGCACACTAACATTATTGGACTTCACTTATTAATGCAGACTAATATTCACCATGCTAAGTATACATGTACAAAGGCCTTACAACCTTTATAATGAAAGCAGCAATAAATAAGGAATGGAAGAGAGATGGCAGTAAATACATGACACTGTCAGCCTTGTATTGCTCTTATTACCAGTTATGGACACATAACAGCTTCTAAGTGAAATAGACAAGATGGCTGATCCATTTCTTTACCTTTCAGTCCAATTTATACTTTCTGTGTAGCAAAGTATTATTTTAAAAAACTGATTTATCCACTCCCTGTCTATTAGAGAAACCTTTGTCTCTCGACTTAGGTCCATAGTACCTCTCAATACTGCCAAGCCATCACTCTAGTAAAAATAATATAAAATTAAAATATGTATGCTATGCCCATTATGAGCCACAATTCCAAACTAGGAAGATTAAAACATGCCTATTAAACTGAGATGTTGCTCATTACTGTACTACATTTATCACTGTAAGGCATATATATTTTGAGGAAGCAAAAAGGTTCACAGAAGGATGAAGCTAATTTTTCATGAAAGAGGACTCAGCAAAGGTCAGTGCTGAGCTGGTTCTGACTTTGCAAAAGGGTTAAGATAAACTCTGAAGCTGAGAATACTATATAAAGCTCAAGCTCATTCTCAAGAACTCCAGAATCAAACTCGCTCAAATACACTGACATTTAACATGGTCTTCAAACAGCAAGTGTGAAAAAGCACTGCATAAAAAAGTACAAAAGAAAAGTCCAAAGCTAATGTTTATAATCAAAATTAGTTATATAACTTATAGATCAACAGTAGTCATCAGAAAGTAGAATTTATATCCTGTGATTTGCTTGTGTTTTCAAATAAGTTAGATATAATGCAGTGATTTTTTCTAGAAGAGCATGAATCACTATGGCCACAATTTTCTTAGGTTTGGATGACAGTTTTAACTTGCTCCAAAACAGTCTGAAATCACCAGCGTTTTTACTAGTGCTTTCTAATGGTTCTGTTCTTGCTAATTAATTCATGAATCTAAATCATTCGAAAATAGATAATCACTTGCAGACTTGATAACAGATCCTAAGTAGACTGCAATGTGTAGAGCATGCAATAAAGCTGCCAAAAAAGAAAGGACAAAGGAGTTAGAAGGAAAATTAAAACTCACTTCTTCCACCTAATAGCAGGAGATTTTATTCTGCATTTATCATGCAGGATAAAATACTCACTGATGTCAACAAATAATCAACTACAGAAATTAGAAAAATCAGGCTGGTTCTATACAGGGGCTTTTTTCTAGCATTACATGCACAGGAGAAAATTAAAGGACACATTTTTTGTTTGTTTTGGTACAATGTTTGTTGTCCACGCCTAGCAAAAGTAAAACATAAAAGAATAAAGGAGATGGGAAAGAGGAGTTAACAATCAGCTGTTGTCAGCAACAATTAATTCAAAAATGGTGATTATAGCACACAAGAAATGACATTTTATTGCAAGATCACAAAAAGGAAAAGAAAAATGCTTTGTTGCATGTCTACATAAGGAAGAAAATTATAAAATGAGAAATTTAGATTTCATGTATTGAAGAAAAGTGTCACAAAAAATAAAACTTACAGAAAAACATGCAATGACACCACATTATGAAGTACAATTCTATACTTCTCCCATTTTATGATTTTAAATTATCACATATAGCTTTACTTTTATTTTGTTCCAGATGGAATCATGTACCTACTTCTTAACTGCCTACATGCTCTAAAAATTTATTTCAATATGAATGTTGGGAGTCTCCTCTCTGCTTTCTTTAGATGATACAATCATGGCCAACTTTAGAATGGAGAAAAGTTGGTTATACCAAGGGCAATCTCAACATTTATTCAAGTTATGGAATGAAAACTGCATTGTTACCATGGCAACTGTTAAACCACATGGTATCTGCAATGAGATGCAGGACATCTTGAGTAAACACTCATCTATGTGCTTGTGTGGTCTCCCCCGCAAGGAACCATTCCTTTGGAGAGGAACACACACAGAATTGTGGCATAGTCCAGATTTCACTGTCTCTTCTGTAAAAAGTTAATGGAAGTAATCCAAAATACTATTTTTGCTTGGGGAGATTTAAGAAGATCTATCATTAGAATAGGAAGAAATACTGAAAAAAACCCCAAATGTTGAATGTTTCGCTAGGATTTGCCTCAGTCAATATCATGAAATCTTACAAATGACAGTGTACCTCTCAAACTCACTTTGTACCCTTTCATTAGAAGACCATTCATAACAGCACTAAAAAAAAAGCCTTCCTGACAGCATGAAGGCTGCCAGACATGCTGAAGCACATCACTCTGGGGCTGTGGATTTGTTACCACCTCCAGCCATCTGCCCCACCCTTCTGAGGGATGTTGCCCCCTCTGAAACAAGGGCATCTGATCTACCCTTAAATCAACCCTAAACCAGGCTGCTGCATGTCTTGCTGGTCTCTGATATTATCATCATCTAACATACCCCCTCTCCCTGTGAGGACCTCCCTTCCTCCCCAGGAGAGGAGACAAGTCTCTCCAGAACAACTCCCTCAGACTGTATTGTTCTACTGCCAGTCCCATCCATGAGTCCCAGGGCCTTTACTTTACTTTTCTGCTGCCCTTTTCTAGCTTACTTAGTCACTATCATGCCCACAAAAGGCTTCTTCCCTGTCCTTTTAATTCACCGCAAGGAGCAGCATTGACACCAGCTTCCCGAATAATCTCCCTTGGGTCCCTTCCCTTCTCTTCCCTCAAAGTAACTCCTCTTTTTTGACCTCCTGACCAACCTGGTGTTATTGATAGGGAGAGAGAGAGAGCACCACTCTGTGATGCCACTTGCCAGCTTCTGCAATTGCACTGTATGCACAGTTGATTTCTTCAGCCAACAAAGGCTTCACTGGGGGAGGCAACTGTCCACTGATTTATGTCTTCTGATCCCCTTCTCTTCCTCTCATCACATCCCATTACTTTCAGATTGCATAGTACAGACTACTTAGACACTGTCAACACCTATTTTGCCACCCAAGAAATATGGAAACTCTCACATGTCTCTAATCCTGGCCTCCCTTCCACCATTTCTGGCTTAGATTCCTTCTTGACCGTCAGAGCTTTAAACAATTTATATGGCTTTCTACAACTTTGTACTTTTTTTCACATATAACCTTGAGAGCTCATCTATCCAACTTCTTCCTCCTTACTCAGGAAAGTGTCTCATAACATCACCCTATCTCTTAAGTCCTTCCAGAAATGACTTCTTAAACCTCTTTACTTTGTCATTGCTGGGCTCTTCCTTCCCACATGGCTGGCCTTTTGCTATTTGACCTGAACTTTGACCGGTAAGAAGATGCCATGAGTGAAGAAGAGAGATGTTCTGGAATTTACCAGCTGTCATAGAGCATTTGAGTAACAGAAAGATAAAATGAGATATGTGAACAAATGACCAGGTCTTAACTCCCTAATAGAACCCTGTAGAGAGGGTTACAATATCCAAGTACTCCAGGGAAATAACTAATGATCCTTTCTTGAGTTCAGTCATGTTTCAAGAAGCAATTGCCTGAGTTACTAAGTGCTTGAGACAGCCTCAGTAATTGCAATGATTTATTTTATGCATCATCATAACTACAGCACTAGGTCAGGAGGACATGTGCCTTACGGATGCCTTGAATTTTAACACAGGCACTGGAGGCAATCAGAAACACAGAGACCACAATGATTTGAAGAGGAGGGTGAAGACAGTGTCTTTAAAATCCTATCTAAAACATTAGGTTTGTGTTAGATTTTTAGTAAAATTAATTATATTTTCAGATGATCCTAAACAGAAGTTGCTCACATATTCTTCCACTCCCTTAAAATTCAAGTGACCAGAATCTAATGCTCCTGAAATCCATTGTGATTTTTTTTCCAGTGTAAGTAATGAACATGCAGCCTACAGTGTAACGACCCACTCAGTAAAGACAAAAAATGAAAACACAAACCTGTTGTGTCTGTCTTATACCTCTGTCTATTCCAGAAGAAAATTTTCCTATGCAAAGCATGTTTCTTCATCTACCCTTACTCTGTACTGGTGCATTGGCTGCCTGCTAACAACCAGTAAAGAGGGGAAGAGACTTGGGCTCACAACCATTTACTGGACATAAGAAGTATGATCTTTATACATAGCTACTCACCTGACCTACCAAAACCATGCTGCACCAAGGATATGTTGTGAGGGCACACATTCAAGTTGCAGGAGGGTATGTTTGCACAGCATCAGAAGGGGTTGATGAGCAGCTTCTTGGGCATCCCCATCCTCCTGATATTACTTACTCCTTTCCACAGTCACTTTTTCTTTTAGCTATGTGTACCAGTGCACAGAAGGACATTTTTAGGATAACGAAAATTTAAAGTGCTGTCATCACCAAAACTTTCAAGCTATTTGAAGACCTTGAAGAAAATTTCTCTCCACTCCCATAAACTTCAATGTGTTTCCCTACGATAACTAAAGGCATTGCTAACCTTCAGCACTGTTTTTCCAATTACTGTGTTTCAAGATTAGCAGTGTAAAAATACTAAACCAACACAGTTTTCAAGGTCAAACTAAAAAACTCAGCAATGATAGTTCACAGTAACTTTCATTCATTTGGTATTCAGGATGCATTCTTTCTGAATATCAAATCACAAAATCGTTGCCAATTCATCAGATTTTAAGCTTTAGCTTATTAAACACTCGACTATGCTAAAAATAAAATCAGCTTTTTATTCAATCTTATTAAGATGCTTCTGTACAACATGATCGAAGCGTCTAAATATCTATATCTCTATATTATCTCAATTGTTATTTCAACATGAGGCAATTCATAATAATGCATTTTAATAGGAAATATTAAAAACCATATACTAAAAAGTGGTAAAACACTAGAAGTCAAAAAGTTGAATGTCATGATGCTAAAAATGAAAGTGTTTCTCTACATTGTGTATGCCAGGAAAGCAAGAGCTCACACGACATCTGGCAGTGATTTCCCATGATGAAGCAATGCTTTGAGGATTTCATTTTGTAAAAGCCCTAGTCTATTTAGAAGTAGCTCCTAGCTCCTTGCTCTTAACAAGGCAATATAGATAAAGTTCATTAAATATATTGTCTAAGGTAGGAAAGTGAAGAAGTTTTGCTGTAGCAAGCACTTAACCTGTGCATGGAAAAAAAAAAAAGTAAAAATATTGGAGCAAATTATTTTTATAAACAGAAAAGTGATAGAGACATATTGGTATTGCATGTTTTGCTGCATTTGCAAAATTGCCCAAATGAAGAATGTCCAGAATGGGAAGTATTATTAGATCTTAATCAATAGGATTTTTTTAAAATAGGCTGGGCATCCAACCATTTGATGCAGATCTTTTCCATGCCCAGGAGCACTGGAATCCTGGAAACTACAGCACTAATGAATGACAAGGAAAATTGCAAATGCCTATGATTTTATAGTTAATTTTTGCATTATAATGGTCAAGCAACTTTTACAACTTTTTGATACTTTTGCTGGAATGCTAAACCTTTATTTATCTTACAGCAGGTAAGACATGAATTTCTACCATAATTTCAATGAGTAAATTGTTTAATTTTTATGGTTTCTATTCTTAGGGGATTCTTAATACATATTGAACATCCTGGAAATTAAAAACTAATAGCATTTTAAAACTGTTATATGCATGATTTACTGTAGAGCTTTTGTCTAATGCAAATATTTACTATTCACATATCACTGCAATGAAAACAGTATGTTTCAATTGATTAACAAGTAAATATTAGACAGAATTTGAGCACATTGCTACAGCAGCTAGCAAGAAAAATGCTGTAATGAAACTGGAGCTTTTTTCACAATGTAGTACACAACTAACTTTTGTACCAGTCATATCTGTACATATTCATATGTGTGTCTGTGAGACAGCTGAGGGTGGGAGAGTGAGAACAGATGAATTACAGGGAGCATACGGCCATCCAGTGCAGGAACAGAGCAACTCTGTTCCATGGATGGCTGCAGATCCTACTCAGATTAGCACACATACCCACAGCTCTGTTGTAAAATTGGAACACCTTCCCTCAGTTTCTGCATACATTCCTACAAGGAAATATCTAAAATGAAATAAGAGAGTCAGATTTTTAGGGGTCTCCTGAAATGAAAGCTAGAGCTGATGGTCTGAAAAAAAACCAGAATTGATAGGGGCCATTTTTAAGAAAGTATCCGATTTGTGTGTCCCACATAAAAAATCTGCCACCTGAAGCAACTTTCAGGTGGTTCAGGTGTTCAGACATAAAAAGTTAAGCTGCTTCAACCTATCTATAATATCACTCAGCTAGCCAGTGTACCCTAACTACTCAAACACCGCATTAATGTGGGATAGCATCTTGAGAGCCAACATTCACAGTACTCCTAAAAACGGAAGCAGCACTTCCATCTACTAACAGGGATCTGAGATGCAGATGACTGGTCATTAGCCCAAGGTCTTGGAGGAAGCCCATGCAGGACAGGGAGCTCCCAAGTCCCCATCTGATGCCTCAACTTTTATCACTTGCCCTTCTTCAGAATGGCAGGTAACATGTAACTACAGAAAGTTACCTGCAGGATAAGCCAGTGAGCAGACAGCCTGTGTCTATTGCTTTTTCTGTCAGCAGGCACTGGATGGAGAGGGGAAATGGTCACATTCACAGCCTGACATCCCCAAGGTAGGGGCACAGAAGTCTGTGCAGGTCTTAAATGTGATGACCAAGACCCTGATTTTTATCCGAAGAACTGAAAAGGAGGTTGAAACTTTTCAGAATCTGCTAGATGAAAAACTGTTGCAATCTGAAAAGAGGCGGAGGAAAGGAGTGTCAGAACAGATGGGTCACCAGGAGAAAGCAGCTTCTTTATGTTAACAGCTGAGACTGTGTGTAAATGACTGGTTCTTTCTACAACGAGAAAAAAGGTTCCATAAGTTGTCCTTGTAATTGATCGACTTTGCTTTCAGCAAGGTTTGCAATCTGTTTAATGAATAAATATATACAGCTCATGCAAATGTAGGCAGGTATATCTACAGAAGGACAACTGGGGGGACCATTAGCACCACAAGTTCCTTGGTGGAGTGGGATTCTGCCACATCCTTGGTGAAATCCTGAGAAAGGCCCCAGATGCAGGAGGTCATCACCTGCAATGTGCAGGATTTTATAGGTTCCCAGTGGAGCACTGGGCACTGCTCAAACTCCACTGGAAGGATCTTGTGATGACAATGATAAAGCAGGTAGGAAAATCTTCTATGCAGGCTTAATTTACTTCTGCCTTGGTGTGAAGTAGGAGTAAAGAACTTACTGCAAATAGAGCTCTGTTTAGAAGTCACATGTTTCTTTTGCACAAGTTCATCAAATCTAAGAAACCAAAATGAAATCAATATAGCCCAAGGATTAGCTCTATATAGGTACTGCATACAGACTGACAGATTATTTATACAGACTGAATTAATGTGTGGATTTCACTAAAAAGGTTCAGGTTTCTCACATGAGGAGACAAAGCTGGAGTGTTGATACACTTTCCAGCTGTTTGCCATCCACACAAGGAAGCCCAGTCCTGAATATGTCTGAGTTTTAGCTCAATACCTGAACAACCAGGCTTTTGATATGAGAACTGAAATTCTGGTCT
The DNA here is from genome assembly GCF_047495875.1 of Pithys albifrons albifrons. NCBI lineage: Eukaryota > Metazoa > Chordata > Aves > Passeriformes > Thamnophilidae > Pithys > Pithys albifrons. Next base: position 32,388,375 of record NC_092464.1, read on the forward strand.
CTTCAGTCAGCTCTGATTAGTGTCTTCTCTGACCTTGACACATCAGGTCTGTATTAACTTGCTAAGTGTGGCCAAACAGCATATATTACAAACAGCAAACCTATTTAACAGCCACATGTATGTTTTAAAGTTTCCTATGGTGAATAATACCCTACTTGCAGTATCAAAATATTTTGTAAAAAGGCCTAAACTGATCTTGTATTCACTAAGCAAATATTAGTGCATCTAAAAACAGAAGAGACACTGTTATCGCAACCAAACCAAAAAGGTGATGCATGTTTGCATCTGTTCCTGTCTCCTACTCTACTAAAAGGAGCAGGTTATCTATCCTTTGTTCCTCCTAGCACCGGACTAAGTGGAAATGCTGCTCCTTATACAGCACACACAGGTCTACTCCCATCACCTCCCAGGGAAAATGGAGATGAAATAGGGGATGGTGGTCTCAGTTCAGCCACTCCAGGAGAGACAGCAGCATTAGCCAGGCTGGCAGGGGACAAAGCTGACATACAGCAGCCAACAAAAGCATGTGAGCTGTAGGCCCTTCCCTTGATCAAAGAGGGACATGTAGTTCAGGATCACCCCCTGTTAACGGCTTACCCTGGTTCAGAGCTTGGAAATCCATCTGAGATTTGATCTTCAGCAAGCTGTTAAAGGAAATACCAGCTACTATTCATGCTCTTCCTGAGTTATGTCATCCTATTATTGTCCCAGTCACCGAATGCGGCTAAAGTACTTTTTCCTGCAACCAGCAACTGCTGCTGCTCCCACACATCAGAGTCTTTCTCTGCTCAGATACTCACATTCCAGCCAGTGACAAAAAGAGCTGGGAACTGCCTGCCACATGATCTCAGAAAATTTATTTCAGGAAGGCCACAAGGTCATTGCTAATTTCAAATCCTGTTTCATGTTTTCACAGGAAAAATCTAATTAAAACTTTTCACTGGGTAGTTTAAATGAAATTCATGCATATGCACTTGAGACCTCATTTTCATGTGCTGTGAATTAGAATATAGGAGGTGCTGCACACAGCAGTAGGAACACTAATCGAGGAAGGAAAGGGGAATACCGGCTTTGATTTAGAGGAAGACAGTCAGCAAAAATACTACTAATCGCCTGGGTTTTCTTTTCGTCACTCTTTGAGCTGCCATATACAACCAAGAAAAATTACTGCAAATAGTCTATTAACTGCTGCCACACCAGCGTCCTCCACAGGTGACTATGTGTCAAGCACATCTTGCAAAATCCACCACCTTCCATGGCTACATTGTGACAAAAGCATTAGACTCTAAGGGCTATACCCTGCTCTCACCAAAAAATATCTACTAACATCAGCAGGAGGTGAATTAAACTTTAAAATGCAGGCATAGTAAGTGACAGAATGACTATAGCAAAAGCACAATTTTTGTTAAATTTTAGAGCTGTCTCATCATTAAAATAAATAAATCCTGAGAGGAAAAAAAAAGAAGCCTGCAAAAAACACAAGGTCAAGATATCCTTACATTCCTGCTGTGGATGTGGCTTCAGCAATGGAGGCAGAGATAGACACTTTTTACATCTGCCCCTTTTCCATAAAGCCCTCAGTGCAGATAGCCTGACTCTGGTACAGGAGATGCAAGAAACAGGCTGTCTCCACACCAACATGCTTCAGGCAGTCTCCAGGGCATGCCTACAGGAACAAATCCCAACAAATTCTGGCAAGCATTTATTCCAGTGAAGTCCTGACACGGGCCTCCATTGACTCCAGAGCATCCTGCCACTGGAACCACACTGATTTTAGCATACAAAGTAGATCTTACTACAGAATTTGCTCTGGTGCAGTTTCTACTCCAAACAAGAGCAAAGCTTGACATGTGAAGCTTGAAATATGTTCACCCGTCTAACAATGCTAACCATGTATCTTCTGAGTTACTGGCCCAAATCTTAATTTTGCACTGATTCCTTTTTGTATGACTCTGATCTCTGGGCAGGCTACCAAATCTCAGAAAACTTCCAAAGAGGATGATGTGGTGGACAGCCATCAGCTTTTTGGCTTATCAAAAAGTTTTCCACTTATCTTGGATATTTCTTCTCAGCCAGGTCCACATTATGAGCCACTGGTTTCAATTCCAAAAGAAGTGTCTAGTAAAACAATGAATGACTTAAAAGATCTGCACCACTGAAAGGTGAAGGACCAAATTTACTTCTCCTGAATTTCAGAAACTGCTTGGTATTTCTGACTTAAGTTTGCATGGTACGTATTCAAAGAATTATCAACTTTTCTTTTCAATCTTCCTGAATTCAAGTAACAATTCCCTAACTTGACAGAGAGCTCTAGGCACCTTTATTATTGAGAGTTCCCAGGACTGGAGTACCACCACACCAGAACTGTGTAGTTCCACTGCTCATGAAAAACAGCACTCCCGTCCTCTCCTTGCTCCTGGATGATGACCTCCATTCATCATTCATCCTATTCTTTGTGCATGTATGCCTTCACATAGCCACATAGTGAAGTAGAGTATCTAGATTAAAATACTGCCAGCAAAAAAAATGTAAGGACATTTCATTTGAGCCAGTTCAGCTTCTGGATTTCAGGAATGAAGGAGGGTGGTTGTATTTCATTGGTAGCAGCAGAGTAGCTCTTGCCAACATGGGTCACCCCTGATGCCATATCTCATTCTCACCTCATATCTGTGTCCCCATAACATGAGGCAAACTGATCCAGTTGGAAAATAAAACCACAAGAAAGGTGTATTTATTTTATTTTTCAACTTCATTATTCCCTTCATAAAGCAGCACTGCATGGGCAGCCCGGGGCCGAGGACAAGAATTTGGGGTAGTACAGCCACTAAAGAGATCCCCAAGACCCAGAGGCTGCATAGTGACTGCAACTGCTTGGCTCTGCCTCAGCTATGCTGAGGATTTAAAAAATTATCCCACTGGCCCTTAGCAGTTCAAAGTCCAACCCACTTCCAACATTTTTGGGTTCCCCAAACCAACTCTCAAGGATTCCAAGGCAATTCATCAACATTCATTAACCACTGCAGGTTTTATGGTAGGTCTCACATGTTTAAGACCCCATTTTAAACCTGGTAAACAAAGGTGCAAAGAGGTAGCAAGATTTGAAGAAAGTTTTTTATTAAATAAGCAATGGAGTAAAAAATAAAAATTCAAAGTTCTGGTTTTCAGATTTTAGCCTGCTAGATACCATGTGCCCTTTTTACCCTTTTCAGCCCAGGAGCTAAGGCATTGTCCCATGCAAGAATAAGTCACCATTCCACACCAAAGAAAGCCCAGTATGCAAAATGTGTATGTGGAATTTCCTTCTATACAAAGTAGTTTAATGTTACAGAATAAATCAAACAGGAGCAAAATAAGCTCTCTTTTCTTTTAAACACCAGTCCAAGCATCTGGAAGAAAGAAAGTATTGTGGGAATATGTAACTTGTCTCAAAGGAAAATAGGGAGGTTTACAGTCAATGTCTTCCTATACTATGCTCACAACATACCATGGAAGCCCAAGCATGACTGCAGAGATTTCATTTTACAGGGAGAAGGACTATATAATTTCACCAGTATTTTGCATTCCTGGCACAAGGACATCCTCCTGCAAAACTTTGGCCACATTAAATAGACTCAACACAAGGAACAATAAGTCCTCTTAAGAGTATATAGCAAATAAAAATACTTTTCTCAACTCTGGCAAACTTATTCTGTTTCAAAAAGATGTCTGTGCCTGTTGTGCACTGAAAAAAAAAAAAAAGCCTAGGATCTGCAGAAGTCTTTTCTTCTCAGAAGATAAAGAGTTTGGCTTACTAAGAACAGGTGATCCCCTAGGGCTATGCATTCATTCCAGCAGATGAAAGATCGACCATCTGGAATAGGACACTCTCTCCAGAACAAGACAGAACTAGATTCAAGTCCCTGTTTCCCCAATTCAGACCAGAGACTTGAACTTCAGCTTACCTCCACAGCAAGTATGTACCTATTTCTTAATTACTCTTGCTCAACATGGAATATAAACTGACAACCTCATTGATAGATTCATTTTTTTCTTGGCTCGTAGTTGAAAACAAAATTGCAAACTATAATCTTACCCTGGTACAGCTCTCTCTGCTAATGCTGGCATATGTAAGAGGTGTAAAAAGAAATAGCAAACTCCTGTGCTAACATGCTGAATCTGTTCTGTTTAAATTACTTTAGACATCTATACAACCTCATAGCTACTCAAGCCACAAAAGTTTCTGTGCTATAGTTGTGTGTAGTTGTGCTACAGTTGTGCTAAACTGTGTATAGTTGTGTCCACTTGATCCACAGTTCTGCAAGAGATGCACCACAATAACTGCCAAGAGTCAAAAGCAGTAAATCTGCACTCAAGATACCCAATAGGTCTGTCCCAGACAGAGCAGATACAACAAAAGTGATGCGGTTTTTTTAGAAAGTAAAGCACAGATTTCAGTCACTGACTGTATTCAGATGTCATTTGATATCAAAGTTGTAAAGAATATTTTTGCATCGGAGCCCTGATTACTGGCCATCAATCCAACAGTACACCAGTAGAGTGCCACAGCTTTGTCAAGCTAACAAAAACAGCAACTCTGGACATGTCCTAGCATTCATTCTTGTCTCCTTGCAGATGCCCAGCTGGACAAGTAGGTTCGCCTAAGACAACGTTGGTGTGTCATGGCTGGAATTTCCTTATGAAATTCCTCAGTCGTGAGTAATCTATACAACTCAAGGCCCTAACTCATTAATCTTCTGTTGTTGTAAGCCTTTTAACAGCTTCAGCTCAACCACTAACCTGCTTCAATGAGCAAATCATCTGTCTTCTTAATGAGAACACTGATTACAAAATTAGTACCCAGTAAATTAACAAAACTTAGTATCTCTTGCCCTTCTGAAAACATATCTGCCTCCTGTAATATATCTCTTTCATCTTGAACTAAGTCACATAATAAATATGTTCAAGCTGTATGTACTTATATACTTTTAAATAATACGTAACTCTAATTAGTATATATATATTATTACATAAAGGGATTATAGGGTCAATTTAGGAAATGTTCGCCTCCCCATTGATGCAGGGAAGTACCAGAAGAACCTCAGCCTAGAATATAATTTATATAGTTGAATAAAGAAATTCATATTCTTTAGTTCCCTAATGAGCATATTATAGAACCTTAAATTTCCTTTGAACATTACTGTCAATTTGTAAACAGGTTATTCAGTTGATCTGACCATGAAAACAACATTATAATCTAAAGAACATTCTCCCCATGTTGCTGGGGTGAAAAGTACTTTTCCAACCTTACTAAGACAATCCCACCATTAACAGATGTGATTTTTCTTAATGAGTGCAACACTTTATTAAAATAGTAAGTGGAAACACTGTACAGTTTCATATCTATTATAAAGCCATTATTTAATTCAGTTGTAATTGCTTAAAAAGACGTTTCAAAAACTATGGTTTAGTGCAAAGATGCCTCAAATGCATCTCAAATGCTGGAGGAAAAAAGCTATGATAAATTACTTCAAAAATTACTGTACTTTACATACAGAGCTTGCGTTCTGTATTATAAACTATGTAAAAACACAAATATCCAGTTCTACTTTTCCCTAGGCTTATGAGTGTGATTTGCATGTAATGATAAAATTAGAACTGCAAGCTTACATAGTTATTTTTACTCTAGCCCACATTTGATACCAAAATAATTTCTGTGTACTTTAGACAACCATTTTATTTTATTTATTTATCAATTCATTGTATCTCATTGCAGGAATTCAGCAGCACAGAGAAGAAGCTTATCTTCCTATTTACAAGCTTGTTTAGTACTAGTTGCTTTCTACTCACTAGCAAAGCTGAAGTTCTAGGAGACTTAACACATGTAGGTTCAGTCCCTTAATTAAGCACCCTATTCTAACACATTAGCAAGTGGGAATGGGAAAAAATCACTGTAATTTAGTTTTTCTTTTTCTTTAAACGTCTGTGAGTACCACTATGATTAGAGCACTTCGCAAACAGTATATTCACCAGAGAAGTTGGCACTGTGTGGTACTGAGGAACACCAGTTCCAATATACCAGTTCACCTAGTCACTGTCAGTTTCCAGTGCCAAAATTAAGCAGATCACATATAACAGAGTTTGAGCGCAGAACTTCTTAAATTATATTACTTTTTCAAAGCTCTTTTTCTTAGTCAGATCATAAATCTGAAAAGAAATGAGAGCATACCAGAAAACTGAAACAAAAGCAATATGAACTTTCTGATAAGGATGCTTAAAAGTCTGAAGTAAAAGTATATGCATGTACATCATGTATATATATATACACACACCCATTTTATGCCCTCCAGAACACAGCCAGACTAAAGGAATCCCTTCTCTCACCCACTATAGTTCCAAACCAACTTTTCCTACAGCAAACCACCCAGCCGTCACATATTTTCTCTCTTCCAGACTGTCTGCTTTTTCTGAGAAAAAAATAATTATATTTTGTCTCCTTCTGAACTATCAACTCAAACCAATGTGTCCTTCATGTGCCCCTTGTAAACCACAGACCTCCAACACACACCTTAAAGAACAACTTCAGGTAATTTATCTGCCCAAAAATCTCTTGTGCATCCACATCGTCTGCCTTCCCTAAGTGAGTCACTAACTTCTGTCCTCAAACTCAGGTGAGGATGGTGACTATTTATTTTAATATCAGAAGAGCTCACCAGTCCCCTTAGTCATCCAGTCTAGCTCCCCATCATACTCCATATCTCATTCACAGCACAGGAAAAAGAGGTATTGGGGTAGTTGGTACCAAATTCTGGAATTAGGCTGAGAATCCTTCCTTCTTCACAGGAAAGTACAAGAATCATCAAAACCCAATTATATTACACCTTTTCTTTTTTCCTATAAATGTTGAAAATCCATGTGAGGTCGTACTAATCTGAAGATATTTGCTTTAGAAACACAGTGGGCAGCACCAGAGGAGCCTCAGCTCCATTTCCCATCACATGCCTGGGACACAGTCCATGTAGAGTACACATATTGAGTACATGTGCATATGCACAATTCTAACCCCATATTCAACTTGGGAGTTTTGCGGTGGGTGGGGTTTCATAATTCTAGAGGAGAACAAACTAGGACTCCAGACAAAATTCCCCATTGGCCATCTTGGAAAGAACAGCTTTACTTCCAGGCAGGTTATAAAGGCCTCAGCTTTGAACAGTGACACTGGCCCAAGCAGACAGAAACACACGGACTTGCAAACCAGCAACATTTCTGTTTCCACATGGGCTGTCAGGAGACCAGCCCAGCTAGCAAGCTCTCCAAGTGCAAGGAGAGCAGCCTGGCAGGGTGTTCAGGCTTCTGATTTAAAGACTGCATGCCTTCCCTTTGAGGAAGGCAGATGATCCAACAAAGTACAGTTTGAGCTCCCCGGGAGGCAAAGCTGGTGAAATCTTTAGTGCAAGGATACTTGCTGAAAAATGAGGGTCTTGTGAAAAAGATGCAGAGTGTCTCCACTTTACTCCTCCACTGAATGCCCATCACTCTGTGTTTCTAAGAAAGAAATGTAAAAACTATGCTTTTAAAAAATAATTTTAAAATGGGCATGTTACACATAAGTACACCACACCCTGAACATGTTGTTCCTCTAACATTTACAGTGAGCCCAAGGGACTGGGTAGGAAGCCAATGCCAATGAATCTGCCATCACTTTTGTAGCAGCAGGATGAGATGGGAAGGTCTGAAAGCCTGAATCCAAGTAGTATTTTCTACTATTCAGCCTGCTGCTTTTCTCCTTGGAAAGGAGGGGGAATGGCTTCCTGACAGGGTGAACTCTGCCTAGCCAAATCCTGACACCTGCACATGTGCCAGATCAGCTCTCAGACCACATGAGAGGAAGGGAGGGAGAGGAAGGGGTGGAAGCTCACAGCTTCCTGGACGTATGCAACCCACTGCCCCACCACAGCAATGGGTGCATTTTTTTCAGGGAAAGTTAGTTACCTGAGTCAGCTAAACTGAAAAGCTATGACAAAGCTTAACCATGTTCAGTAGTGCCTTCTTGGTGACTATTCCTAATGAAATCAACAGCCTAGTTAGGGGCTTAGCAAATACACCCACACTGCGGACTGTAGGTCTCTCTGACACCTGGGCATGGGCTGCCTGGACTGAAGGGAAGAGACACATCAACCTCCACCCTACAACAACCAGTAAAGTGCAGAACAAGGAAAGGAAGCACACCATGATTTATTATTGCCTGTGCTAGCTCTAAGACATTTCCCACCCAGAAATAAAGGGCACATGAGGAACAACCTGGCCTTCTGCAGTCTCTCAGGCAACATTTCTCTTTTCTGTCACCTTTAAAGGCAAATCCTAAAAGTCTAAAAGCTTATCCTTGCCTGAGAGCAGTAACTGCTGTGTTATACTGCTCAGGATGGATATGAGCAGATTGCTCTAGCTCCTGCTAAAATGAAGTCACTCATTTCCTAAATAGCAGCAATTGCTAAGTATGACACTTTTCAAAAGGAGAAGAAAAGCTGAGTGCTTCTTTCCTTTCCATTTTTGGAACTGTACTGTAATCTGTGCAGCTACAGAGCTGCAGCTGACACCACAGCACCCTTTGCAATGACTGGAGTAAACAGCAAAAATATCCATTGAATTTTTGCAGTATCAGTCCCAACATTCCCCTCTCTTCTGTGCCCATGAATCTGTAATTTTGCTTTCAAATCCCAAAACACAATAGAAACCTTCCCTGGTGTAAAATCTTTACTTAAGCAACTAAACTTTTAATTGTGCTTTGTGGATAGAGTTTAAAGATATATGGAAATTTTGCCAGATTTCAATGGCTAGTGGGTCAGCTGAGGAACAATTCAATCTCAGGGATTTAGCCTGGCTAATTACCCTCCTCCCTTCTGCACACCTACTGATACAAGTACATATTTAACTACACCAGACCAGACCTTATACACTGCTGAACAGAACAGCTTGAAGCTCTGAAGCAATCATTCATCATTCTCTTCCTTTGTACAGTCTGTTTTCAGTAGGAATGAGCTTGCAGATGAACTGAAAAGTATTTCTTTTCTAAAGCACATGCCTTTTTTGTACTGTCCAGTAAACAGAAAATGGAATAAAATATATATACGCAATGGCAAGAGATATGAAGACTAGGTAGGATTTTTTTGGTTTCTTGTAGTTATTATCCTCTGCACCTTTAGATGAATATGCAATCAGAATAGAAATGTTTATAAGGTGAACAAAATTAGGAGACATTGTGCTATAAGCAGAGCAGTCAAGTTTCAGTGCATTTTCAATGCAGTTATTAACATCTGAATAACTGCTTTCAGGAGCATTAAATGGAATGCTGCTTTCTTCAGTGTAACTTTGACTGAAAACACAATTTTAAAAACAAACAAACAAACAAAAAAAAAAAAAAGAAAAAAACCTGCTGAATTCCCTATCCAGACCATTCTTTTTAATTAATACTGAAGTTATTGCCAATACTTGCATTCAGATACACTATCAATGAAGTAATTTTAAGACAATTTAAATAAGTACTTGAAGTACTCATATACATTATATGCTATTTGAATATGCTCTAAACCCCAAATGTTTGGTAAAAAGCAACCTGAAATCATCTGCTATATCCTATGTGTATAAGATATTAATAACAGCAACTGACAGCTAGTGACAACATAATAATTTAAATGTGCTGACAATTATTGACCTGAACACACTTTGGAGAAATGTAAATGCCAGAGGAGAGCAGTTACAGCTCCATGACTAATGTGTGCCCTGGATTCTGACCATCAGCTTTGCTATTTCAGTTTCGTGACATAAATCTCCGTCTCCTACCAGAAAAAAAACAAACAAACAAAAAAAAAACAACCAAAACCAAAAGACCCAAATACGAAATGTCTTACTTGTTCTGTCTTCTCCAGTGGTTTTCTATCCGCCTGCAAAAACTGGCAGTTCTCTCTCGCCAGCTTCTGGACCAGCTCAATCCGTCCGATGTCATCTCTCCCCTGAAGCTTGCATAAAACTCCTGCCTTAAGGGTGGGAGAAAGAGCAAACAGATACTTAAATCCACAATCCCAGGACATGGCACTGCCACAAATTTCAACCTTAAAAGAAAGGCATCTCTTTTCTCATATTTGTGGTACTGCAGTGTTGCTTGCTGAATACAAACAAGTCGCTGCTTCCTAAGAAACAACTGGAGAGAAGCGGAGGCACATCTGAATCTCCAAATGTATCTACTTTGGAGGAAAGAAGGCAGGGCCAACTAAATCAACCGCTCCTTTGAGTGCAACTATCAGATATGCTGTGTTTTATTTGTTCCTGTCAGCCTGTTTCCTGTTACATAAGAGAACAAGAGCAAGAGGTTAAAAACTCATGGGAAAGTTATCCAGGAACAGCCCTGGAAAAAGAATGAAGTGCAACAAAAGGCAGTCCTAAAAATAACAGGCTACAACTCCCTCTGCTCCTACCCTAACATTTTTCACATATGCAACACTCAAGAGTTAAAAGACAATCACACAACATTTATTTATTTCATAAATAACAAGTCAGGATCTCTTGATTTTGTTTAGGGAAGAAAATTATATTTGCTTTAAAGCTATGTTGAAACTATTTTTTGGCTAATATTCTGACAGTTATTCAAGCTATGCTGATAGTGTTTTGTCAAAACATTCAGCACTTGTTGTTCTCTAAAAATGTCATATATATGTAAAGATGGTTTCATGCTTGCCTATAGGCATAACAGAGACCCATTGCAAAGTTAGCTGATATGGGCTAAATTTCTCCCTGCAAAGTTAGTGGCTAATATCACTGTCTATGATTTGGTTGTGGATATAGCCTCTGCATAAGTGTGACCTGGCACAATGGTACTATACAGCTTTTATTAGCCCAGGTGTTTCCTGTGGGAACAGCATATGCTTTGGGAGGGCCCATCATGTGGCATAGCTATGGTATATGACTTCAAAGGCAATCTGCAAGTAGATTTTTTCCCCACTTCCTCCACCATTTTCTTTCTACTATTCACCTTGAGTTTGAATGAATAGCTATCTACTCCAAAATTCACAACACATCTTGTGAGTCAGGCCCAAAATGTAGTGATGCCCTGACTGCTAACCAATAGTGCCATGCAGGCTTCAATCCTTTGGCCTTAAGAAATTCCTGCCCATAACAGCTAAAGGTGTGAGAGTGCCCATCCAAACAATCCTACAGTCTGCTCATTTCTCCAAGGAAGAGGGAAGTGGAGGTTAAGATTTCTTCAGCTGGTGGAACAAAATAGGTTCCTCAACAAAGTCAAAAGAGTCCTCCCTAACAAATTCATTGAAATAAATTTGTACATGCCTACATTCTTCCAGTCTGGATGAAGACATTTCCTCACAAGCCTGTTTCAGACACTTCAGCTCTGGTGAAGGAAAGAATTTCAGATACAGCCTGTACCCTACATGTCCTATGCTACTCCTGAGCCCAGCCTCCCAAGGAACCCAGCTTTCCCATGTAAGGAACCTCTGCACTGGTTTGAAGGTCAGAAACCCAACATGAAAACAAGGAAGTGCATTGCCTAATCTCAAGGTCCTTACATTTTCTATGAGATTAGCCTTATCTTCTAAATCGAGGACACTGGTTTGTAAAACAGTTTGGACATACTGTTACCACCTGCAGATCAGCAGTGAGACCAATTTTATCAAGTGTAGAAGAATATAGTGAACTAGTTGTCCAGACTTGTTTAATCAATTGAGAAAAAGAGGTACTTTGGATGAGAGGGTTTTTTTATTCTACAGTAGACTTTTAAAAATGGTCAAATCAGTTGTTTCTAATATTCTCCTTTTTCTCCAGTAATTTACACAGGGAATCTAAGACTTGGCGGAAGCCTAATGTCCGCACTTTGCAATGCTTTGATGACTTGGGGACATCAACTAGAGCCAAACCTGCTTAATTCATGGCTGCAGGATTCTTCTAGGGGAGAGTATCACATCTGTGTGCTGTAACCCCATAGCCCTGTAGGCTAAGTGTGACTCAAAGTGTTATGACCTGCTAGGGCTTTGGGACTATACAGATTTAGAGTCTTCCTGGATCTGTGACCTCAGTACTGTGGAGGTCCTTTTTACACTTTAATCCTGTGCTGTCATGGTTTAGGAATGGTACACCCCAATTTAGTGCTCTCATTATGACTCTCTAGACTTTCTTGCTCACCCTTCCCCATTCCCCTTCCCCACTCACCCTTCCCCATTCCCTTTCCCCCCCTGCAGCAGGATGGATATGAGAATTAGAGTCACAAAAAGTAAAGATCACAGGTTGAGATAAGAACAATTTACTGCAAACAGCAACAAGATAAGAACACAGTGACAACAACAATACAGACAGAGGGTACAAGAAATCCCCCGAAAATAGACAATACCCAACCACTCCCTCTGCCATGTTACACTGACATGAACCAGAGAAGACTGGAAATTACATGAGTTGGTATAGAATAAGGTCTGGGTCCCAGCCATGCCTCCTCTTACCTGCTGGAAAAATTAACCCTGTCCTGGCTGTAACTAGGAGACATGCCCAGGCAAGGCAGACCATGACCTATGAGTAGCATAGATAGTTATGAGTCCCTGATGAACAAATATTTATTGATCTTCAGTTTATGAAGCAAAGCCCAATGATTAAAACCACTTATGTTATGAAGTGGAAGGGGGTCTTCAGTTTTGAGGTCATAGTTAGCTTCAGTATGTTCAAGTGGAAGCCAGTTGATGAAATCTTTTGGAATTTCATTAAAGGTTCCAATACTGTCTCTCACAATATCCTTATGAACAAAATGTCCAGCACATAGCTGGATAAACATAACATGTGGTGGGTGAGCCACTGGCTCATGGGTCATGCACAGAGAGTAATAGTGAATGGGGTAACATGAGACTGATGACCTGTCACTAGTAGGGCTCCATCTTGGGCCCTGTGCTCTTCAGCATCTTCAGAAATAACTTGGAATAAGATGCTGGAAAGCAGTGCCATGGAAAGGGACCTGGGGTTGCTGGTCAATGGCAAGTTGAATATGAGTCAGCAGTGCCCTGGCAACCCAAAGGGCCAACCTTGTCCTGGGGGCCATCAGGCAAAGCATCACCAGCCAGTCAAGGGATTGTCCCAGTCTGCTCTCCACTGGGGTGGCCTCACCTTGAATATTGTGTGCAGTTTTAGTCACTGCAATATAGGAAAGATATTCAGCTGTTAGAGAGTGTCTAAAGGAGAGCAACAAAAATGGTGAAGAGCCTTGAGAGGAAGCCATATGAGTGGCTGAGGTCACTTGGTCTGTTCAGCCTGGAGAAGAGGAGACTGAGGGGAGACCTCACTGCGGTTACAACTTCCTTATGTAGGGAAGACAGTGATCTCTCCTCTGTGGTGATCAGTGACAGGATGTGAGGGAATGGCCTAAAGTTGTGTCAGGGGAGGTTTAAGTTGAATGTTAGAAAAAGGTCCTTCAATCAGAGTGTGGTTGGGTGCTGGAACAGGCTCCCCAGAGCAATGGGCATAACACCAAGCTTGACAGAGTTCAAGAAACGCTTGGATCATATTCTCAAGCATCTGGTGTGACTCTTGGGGATGGTCCTGTGCAGGTCCCGGAGCTGGACTCGATGATCCCTGTGCGTCCCTTTAAATTCAGCATATTCTGTGATTCTGTAAACATTTCGGACACGTGGGTCTTGTTGTCTTTCACCACTTCTCCTCTGCCTGTGTTCACACAGAGCATATTACTGGCTTCCACATGGATATAAGTCCATTAACTCTGCCATAAATACAGTCTGTATTCAAACGGGCAATTTCATTGAAGAATCATATTGTTCTGTTTCAAATAACAACCAAGTAAAAATACTCCTCCCCTAACAGTTCATTAATTTAAAGAATTGCAGAGAACATGAAAAACCCCCAAACATTTATTTTATTGAGTTTCAAGGGGATAAAAAATTTCTGAGAGGGTTAAGGTATTATTAAATTAATTGTACATGCTTGGCTCTGGGAGTAAAGAATATTTGAAATACAAGGGGCTAAACATGTTTTTTCACCATGAAGAAGAAAACTACAAATCCTTCAATTTTAATTCTGATTTCCTGACTTATGCTGATTTTCCACTATAAATCTTTCTGCTAAATACTTATAAGAAGACTTCAGGTTAATTAAATAATTAATTGATGACAACTTCTAAAAATTGGTTGGGAAAATGTTAATAGTCTCTCATTACCAGCCAATTTCACTTCTCAATATAAATCTAATTTTCAAGTAATACTTCTGAAACAGTTACACAAAAGGGTAAAGACAACTCACCCTACTTGCAATTTTGATTTTATTTTGTGCAGGCACATATTCTCCAAAACTCTCCATGCCCAGATGTCCCTGCTTAGTCCTCTAATTCATGCAGAGATACAAGTACTAACTTATATGAAGGTGAAAATCACAAAGTTGCATAGTTTAACTGGCTTTAACTTAATGAATGATAAACGAATGTAGGAACTTTATAGTAAGGCTCTACCATTCAAGGCTCAAAATTACTATAATTAAATGCATTTATGCAATATTTAAAATAAAATAAAAAATTTAATGGGAATGAAATCAAATTAGTCAGTACTGAGTTGGAAAAGTGAAAGTGCTGACAACAGTTTTTCTGTTTCAGCACATCCATTGGAAAATATTCCCTCTGCAAATGTCATAAATGAACATGCTAGCAATGACACAGAGGTGAATTAAGACCTCCCTAGGCAGACAGGATGGGATCTTTTATTTACATTGTTTACAGCATGCTCACTTTTAAAAATCTCCATACAAAATATTTTCCGCACTTCTACCAGTTTTGTCAACTAACTTCAATGTAAATCAAATCTATCCCACAGAGCAGTGTTTAGGGTGGGCACCATATTCTTCAACTCTGTTAAAGGTTTCTGGTAGCTTGGGGGTTTTCCACTGTACCTCTATTTCCTTCTGTGGCTGGTGAAAACAACACAATCATTACCAGCTTCACCTTTGATCAACCTGAAAACTTAAAACCATATGCCACCACCTCAAAAAATAGGATTCCTTGCTTTGCCCTAGTCACATACACAGTCTCACTAAAGTGAAAAAAATTATTCACTCTCTTAAACTATTTGTTCTTCACTGGATGTCATTTTTATAGCACTAACAAACAACTCTGAGTACCTGCTGCTTTCCTAACACTCCTGCTCTCCTCCCAGTAGAGCACATGAATGTTTTTGCTAACTGCTCATTTAGCAATTCTTAAATCTTAAATGAGTTTTGTATTCTTTCAAATTTTAGAAGCTGGTTTCCAGTCAAATAAAAGCTGGATGCATCAATATCCAAATAATAAATTCTTATAGGCTTTTATAATTAGTCCATATATTCTTATTAGCTGGCTACTTAAGAGCTTTGAGGAGGCATTGTCAGTGTCATAACTGGGAACAAATATTTTCAAAAAACTGTAATAACTACAACAACCAAGTCAAATTGAGCATACGTGAAACCACCATCCCCTTCAAAAAAAAAAAAAAAATCAGAAAGCCAGATTTATTGGGCATCGAGGTCAGTATTTCCCCCCGGGTCTTTTCTGTACCTCTGTAAAGCACACTCAAGCTGTACAAAATTGATCCTCAACTCTACACTGATATGAATTAGGAATCTGTCCTAGTTACAGCAGCTGGGACTTGTTTATCGCTATGTGAGTATAACCAAAACTGTGTATTCTACACCCTCTACATAATTTCTGATGAAGTGTTAATAATGGATCGTTTGCAGCAGCTGCCCAGGGCACATCTGACACCTCAGGGCACAAGCTGGGTGTTAAGGAACCCTGTGAGGCACAGGAATGTTTCTGTCTTCACACCAATGACTCAGCTGTAATAACTCCTCTCTGGAGAGGCATTAGCACCTCCACACCCAGCCTGCTAATTGGTGGGTCACATCTGCTAATGGGCTATTAGGGACTGGCACAATAGGCAGTTGCAAGGACCTAGACCTCAATGATGCCAAAAATATCCTATGACTCACAGAGTTAAATGACCCACTGTGAAACTTCCCACTCTGGGGGAGGTACTGGGCATTCTTGCCTGAACCTGAGCATATATGATCTTTGGGCTTTGGGACTTCTGGTACCACTCATCAGATCCTGAGGAGGATGAGAACCTATACAGGACTGTGACCGTCTTCCTCACCAAGGTTTTCCTTTCATTTTAGTTTGTACTGAGGGAGGACCACATGGCATGCAGCACATGGGCTAATGAACACCATTCTGTTCCTGCCCCATTGTGCTGGGTTATATATCTATTTTTGTGGGCTAAAACCAGTTTTTTTCTGTATCATTGTATTTATTGTAATCTTTTATTAAATTATAACTTGGACCTGTGTCTCGGTTTGAGGGGAAAAAACCAAAATGTTCACTCACAAGCAGGGGAGGGGCCTCCTCCACGATAATCACACCACTCTTTATCAAATGTAGGAAAAGGAATTTTAATACAAGAAGGATAACTGCTATATATATATATATGTAAACAGACTAGTGCAACCCACTTCCCCAACACCACAAGAGAAAGAAAAAAAAAAACAAAACAACAACAAAACCCAGCAGGTTTTCCTCCGGGAGGAAAGGTTATACTTAAGTGTCAATGTCACAGCCCGGCTGGTTGCAGAGTGAGTTTCAGACCCTCTCCAACGAGACAGACGAGCAGTGAGCTTTCAGATGGACTCAGTCTCTTCCCCCTGTGTTCCCCGTCCAAGAAGCAGAAAAGTACGAGCAACCAGAAGCAAATCCAAGGCAGGCAGCAGCGCGGCTCGAAAAGCAGTCAGGGGTAGGCAGCAGCAGCAGCCACATGGCCAGAAAAAGCAGTCTGGGTACAGCGGCAGCGAGACAGCCAGGAAAGCCCCAGCAGTAACCAGCAGGGCAGCCTGCCTCCTCGGAGCCCCCCACTCCCCTGTTCCGCCGAGCCAAGACTGGGAAGAATATCCAAAAAAAACCCAAAAGAGACAAACCTGCCCCCACCCAAGCGATCAACAGTTAACTGCTTCTTTTGTTAACCGCTGGCCTGGGCAGTTAAGTGGCAGGGAAGAGAATTTACATAATAATCCCAAACTACAACAACCTGAAATCTCTCTTGAGTCAGGTTCATTTTTCCCACCAGTTTATCTTTAAACCTGCACAGAATCAAAGTTGGGTAGAAAATTATTCACACCTTAGGGTTCCTACTATGCTTTTTTTTTTAATAGATTAGAAACTGTGTGAAATTAAGAAAAGAGCAGGCCATTTCCAGACATCATGTTTGCACGTGACTCTGGAAGCATGCTAGAAAGGTCCAGGCACACACTGGTGCAGTTGCCATGTCCACATGGTCCCAAGCTCTTTTGCCTACACTCCCCAGGTGTCTGCCATGGCCCAGGCCTGCTATCAGAGCTGCCTGCAGCCCTTTCTGAGCTCATTGTGGTTGAGTCAGCCCCTGCCTTTAGAAAGAGATAGGTGTTGTTTACTTGGTTAACATGGCTTGTATCCCTTCAGCTAGGTTTGATCACAGACATCAGTGTAAATTCTGCCTTTCTTGCACACAACTTTTCAGTTTGGCGTGAAGTTAGGGAGATAAATCAACTGCAGGAACTGCACACTGCAAATAGGGGATGGAGAAAAGGTGGCAACTGGCAGGGAACATAACATTTGCAAGAATAGAAGAAAAAAAAGAGCCAAGACTGGGAAAAATCAGTTTTAAATTAAAAGCAATAATCAGTACCAGTACAATGAGCAATACAGTTACACTTGCACAGCTTGAATGTATGAACTAAATGATTGAATGAACTGCAGATTAATCAAAAAAGATTCACAGAATTGAACAGGGTAAACAATTTCACAATAAAATACTCTAAAAGGCAGTTAAGTTTCTTCTGAGCAATATCTAGAAGTGTGCTTTGGTTGTAAATGAGGGCAGTTAGACAAGGAAGGAAGAAAATTGTTGCTTGCACTTAAATGACTAATAAGTATCCTCATTTCATTGCATGTCTACTTCCAGTGATTAAAATTCAATCAAAATGTCATATGCCCTTGCCTCCTAAAACACATCTCATTTTACTTTCAGATCTGGTATATGCTATGTGTATTATCTAAAAGGAGCAGAAAGATAGCTGAAGAATGCTGTCCAATTGTGACATCATGGGATTAATTTCCAGAGTAATCATCAATCTTATTCTAAATAGCCACATAAAATGAGATCCAGCAGACTTTCTCCTTCCTATATGCTCCCCGCACAGAACAGTTCTTCAGTCTGTAAATCTGAAAACATTGAGAAGACTCCATTAATCGTACACATTTACCTGTGCATCAGAGGTATACTTGAGTTCTTCCAGTCCTCTTATTTCTTGACTGCTGTTTTCTTCATTTTGATAGATTGCTAAAATAAAAAAGAGGAACACATTGGAAGCAGGCAGGTTTAAATCACAAGAAGCAGCAAAGCAGCATGGCCCAGTTTAGATCAAAGAGGATGACCATTCAAGAAATCTTGTTTAAACTTCCACATTCTAGTTAACTTCTTGAGTGATTTTGGACAGATCCTACAAGGGGCACCTTACTGGGTTTAGTCAAATGCTAAAGACAGTACACTTTATTTTTTCCCAGGCAGTAAAATCCAGAACTAAATAGTGATATTTGTGCTACTGTTACTTCTGATAAAATGACAACATTTAAGAAAACTCCACTTTTCCATACATTGTAACAAGACTTCATGACTCATAAGGAATAAAAAAATCAGGTCTCTCTTTTTCTTCCATTATACTGCATAAGGTCAATTCAGACTAAACAAAATAAGCAGATTTATCCCTCACCTCAGACTTGGAAAATTCTTTTTAAGCAAAGCAATCTCAATCTTAACAAACACCACCACTACCCATGAAAGTCATCTCCACATATAAAAGGCAGCAGAAGATGTTCTATTGAAAGGTCTTTGCTGCTGGCACAATAGGAAAAACCAGTAACCTTGCTCAATTAACATAACTTAAATCACTTAACACCAGCAAACTTTGCCAATCTTTAAACAAAAAAGTTTTGTCTTAAACTTGTAATGCCCAGAAGTGTCAAAACCAGACTTAGCAGTTTACCTAGCTAAAAAACAAGAAGCCTCTTTTGAAGGGACCCCTCAGTCTTCTGTATGGCAAACAGCTGTATCTATTGGCATTTTCACTATCTACATTCCAGGATACCCTTTCAGTCAACACACCCACATGCTACATTTTGGTGTGATGTTAAGCCCTCTGAAACATGACACAAGGCAGGTTAGGAGCATCAGACCCAATGAAACACATGCAAAATGACTTTGCCTTATGTTGTACTCACTTTCTTAGAAGAACCATAATCAAATATCAATCTTGAGTACCTGCTGAATGATTTCCTTGGCGTAACCATAGGTGTTGTGACACTAAAAGTGTCCTTGAAGTGGTAGAGATGGCAAATCCATTTCCTAAAAAACACCAGGCTCATGGCTTTGATGGATGGGTAGGAAAACTGAGCTGGTGTGTCTCCTCCTCTCTCCTTCACACCTGGGTACCTGAGCTGGTTGTCAGGCTGTATGTGAACAGGCATAGCCCATAGAACAGTGTTTTCAGACAAGGATTACCAGTCCTGTTTTGCCTTTAAACTATGTCTGTGAGATGAGGCAGCCCAGGATTTGATTGATGAACAAACTGGCTGTTGAGGGAGCAGGAGAAGGGCTGGCAGGTAGCAGTGTTACCTTCACCTGGCACCCTCACCTACACTCTCCTCTGCCCTCAGCCTGAATCTTTAGACATGCAACAACCTTACCATGGCCAAGCCAATACATGTAACATGAACTGTGAGGTCCAGCTTGGTGTGTCTGCATTGGTGCTCTAGGTCTACTGCAGACAAAAAGCAGCCTAACATTTACACAGCATCCACAAACTTAAAAGAAAAGACTGTTCTTGACCTCTGAAATAAAGCATATGAATTTATTTTCTTTTTTTGTGGATTTCTGCTGACACTGCACTGTCATATAGTACACAATTTTTCCTTTCTTCCCCCACAGTTATGTTGTCAAAAAAAAGTAATAAAAATGTAATTATAAAAGGGGAAATAAGTAATTTTGTCTATTTAGTTTATTCCATTCCAGAGATCTTTTAAAATCCATTATCAAAGGAAAACAGAGTTCTAATGTAATTCTTCAACAGTGGGTTTGCACACATGACTTTACCAGACAATCTCTGAAATTCGAGGTAGTTGTTGGAAACAAGAGCCAGACTGTAGCTGTAACAGAAAGCATGTATAACGGGCATTAGATCCCAGCAGCATTTAGCCTGGTACATTGTGGCACATCTGTGCCCCAGCTTGGAAAAGGAACAAACCAAGGATACGATAATGAGAGGGATGGCCTGAACAGTCATGTGTGGGCCCTGCTTTCCTAGTGCAGGTCAGGCTTTTCAAAGGCAACTTACTCCATCCAACCAGACTGGAGGTTCTGTGCAGTCCCTTCCCTTGTAACCTGCCTCCCGGCAATTCCTCCCCAAGAGCTGGCTCATCCTCTTGCACACTCCCACACATGTGTGGCTCTGTTGTGCACACTGCCACAGAAAAGCATCCAGGATATCCACTTGCTGAACGCTAGTCAGAACAACAGGAATGACAGCAATGTTGCAATGCCAGAAAGCATTAATAAATGCTAAAAATTGTTAAGTCTGCAACTACCTTAGCAGAAACACATTTCCCCAACTCTCCTTTCAATTTTCTGATTTCTCCTAAAATCAATTTGCTGTAGCCACTGATGGGTAAAATATCCCCACAAACTCTGGCTATTAATCACGGCATTTAAAGGAGTGGCACCTTGCTAACAACAAGACCACGTGTCCAGGTTTCAGTGATTTACATTGATCCAGCCAGCTTTGCCGACAAACGTGAGCAGATGGGCGCTCCACAAACAGCTGTGCCAGGGGAAAAGGTTAGTGGCTGCCAATTGGCTTCTTGTCACAGGCCTCTGTTACAAGTGGCCCCTTCCCTGCCCAGTGCCACTGCAAACACCCCAGAGCATCTTTATGCAAAGTAAACAGGCGGACATCCAAGGAGCGGAACCCTGTTGCTAACTTGGCTGGGCTGGCAGATCAACGAGGCGGTGGTATCTGGATGGGGAGCAAATGACAAGAAGCAAACACCCAGAACTAAGGGCCCTAATAGCTCTTACACAGCACAAAGGGAAAGAGGGTACATGTCCACAACTCCAATGAATACAAGTATCCTTGGGTGTTCAATTTTAGCATGAGCAATTTTAAGATTATGAGAAAATTAGCCCATTTTAGGTGTACTCTAAGTGAACAGCTTAAAAAAAAGTAGCTGTTTTTATCAGCCATTTCATATCTCAGCTCTAGAAAACCTGAAAAAGTTCATAACCCTAACCCAGATCTCCTTGGCTTCAATGTTGTTTAGACTGTGTAAGGAATGTAGAAAGAAATTAGTAAATATTTTCTTAAAGGGGAAAAAAAAATCCCAGACCTCATACTGACGTTCTTGCAGCTCTCTTGGGAAAGAGGGAGCAGTTGGTCAATTTTCATGAAATTTCCATCACAAACTTGATTTTTGTGTCCTTCCTCCCTCTTATCCAAACCCATAAGAACCAGCCACAAATGAACCACATAACTACACTCAGGGAGCAATACTCCAGGTATCACAACATCTCACATTTTTTTTCCATCACAAGAACACAGTCCCTTGAAGGCTGAAGTGGACACAGAGACAAGCACCAACTCTTAATTATATTTTCTTGGTTTCTGTAAGAAAAAGTTCCTATGTGTTTCATCTATAACACAGGAAGAACACATATTTCTTAAAACAGTATATTCAGAAATTTATGTACTGGGGATCATCACATACACATTTAAGAAATTAATTGCAGTATTTCTGTAGGCAATATGCCTCCTAACCCCATAACAACTCATAGACACCCCTTGAACTGGCCCAGGTGCTGCCCTCCTGGACTACTGTTCATGCAATACAAGTTCTGTCATAAAATGTAAGAATTTAAGGATAATGCCCCACTTACTGTTAGGTGGCTATTTATTGTTTAATAAAAAAGCTTTGACATCACAAATTCGAACATAGGAAAAGTGGGAGGAAACTTAGGGTGGGATGGGAAAGCATTTTGCAGACAAGTGTTGATTCTGGAACTGTACATAAAAAAAGTTGTGAACTTTGGAGCTAAGCCAAACATTTCCTTCTCTGCCAGCATAAATCGAGCTTTGCTTGCTAATACAAATATCTCAGCACGTTTTACAAAGCAGTAACAACAGGAAAAGGCAAAGGTGGTTTGCCTTGATCTATATGTATCTATTACATGTTATGTTTGGGCTCAGGCTTGGAACCAGAGACAGGACAAAAAAATGCAGACAAACAGAGAGTGACAAATTCCCCTTTATACCTGCAGCATTTCTCCCTCTTTAGAGGAAAGGTCACCATGAATGAAAGAAAAAGATGTCGAATGAGCATCAGCTTGCTAATGTGCATTTCAGATGTATCCATTTGCAACTTAGCTTAGGGAATTCAGGATGCTGACTTCTTAGAGTCACTTAAGGATCACTAGGGTCATCATCCGATCTGAGTTCCTTGTGCTTCCACAGACCAGAGCTGAGATTTTGCTAGCATGTTCTTCTGTAAACTAATGTTGGAACAGAGTGTTCTAGTGAGGGAGAGCCTTGTCTTTTAGTAATCCCATTTCAGCTCATTAAATCAGAAAAAAAAAAAAAACAAAACCATGAAGAAATAAGAAACAAAAGTAAATAATTTTTTACCAGCTACCTCATCAAAATCAGCCATCACATGGGAGTGTTAAAGGAAAGGGAACGTAACCATCACTCACACTGGAACAAACCTACAGTGCTCCCTGACTTTTACAGCCTCAACACAACGCTTAATGTAGATTTAGGACATTGGAAAGAATTTGCCTTCCTCAGCAGCATGGAGCATTACAGGCATGCTAAAGGGCTCACCTTAGCTACGCAGGCCGGCATGCAGTGAGGATCACAACCACCAGCAGCACTGTAGACCTGCCTATGGGAGAATCTGCCAAGGTGTCCAGGGTTACCCACAGAGCAGTGCCTCCATGATACACTGTTCTGTATGCCACCAGATTTGAAGGTAAACTAATCACATTTGATGAATAAGATTTTCTAGTCACAAAACAACACAATGCACATTGTTTCATTTTAATAGTTTGTCTTGTTCAACATACCAGAATCATTTACCCAACTGAACGTGGAAAGTTAAAAAAACGCCCACATATAAAGCAACTCCTGGAACCCACAGTGTTGTAATCTTCCCAGAGGCTTTGCTGTATTGTGCCTTCTTCCTTTTCTATAAATGAAATTTCTTCTTTCTACCCCTTCTGGCTTCGAAGATAACCTTCACAACACAAACCAAGGCACTAGCTCATTCTGCTACTGCAGCCAGACTGACTGGAACAATAACACCAGGAGAGGTGTGAACTTCCTCCCTTTGGCTTAATAGGGTGTTAACTGCGAAAGCTAATTATTTAAATGCTTAAGAGAGGAATACCCTCACAGTTAACCATTTTCCTGCTGAACAGCAGGCAGGGACATCTGTAAGCAACTCGTTCTGGGTGACATCCACATGGTCATTCCAGAAAGCCAGCTTAGCTCCCCATCACTGCTGGCTGTTCCACATCTCCTGTACTGACTACTCTCTCTCTCTGTGCTACCGTAAGGCATTTGGGATCTGTGGTTTGGCAAAGGATTACTATTAACCTGTCTCGGTTTGATGACATGTTTGAGAACAGAGCACCCAGGTGGCAGACAGCGTGACAGACTCAAGCCAGAGTTGCTGCCAGACCCCTTGTGCCACACAACTCCAGTTTCAGCCCTTGAGCTTGCCGTGAAGACCAACTGCACTACTAGGACTGCCTGCCTTTTGGGAACAATGAGCCTATAAATCACGCCTGGCAGTCACGCAGTTTGTCTCTGCACTGCCTTAAGCAGCTCCTAAGACCGAACTTGTTTAGCCTGTTGCAAATCCTCAGGCATGGCCTTTGCAGCAGTTCGAGATCCGAGCAGTACAAACACTGCGAGGCTCACCTGGGGCTGCACAGGCTGAATGGGGACTTCACTGTACCCAAAGCTGCTCCAGAGGTAGCTCTGCTCGCCATACAAAGCTTGGTCACCACTTAGGCTACATCACTCCTGTTCTGAGTGATGCTTCTTCATTTCAAGTGAGGATGTTAATTTATTATTTAGTGTTGTACTTTAGCCTGCTAACATCCTACAGCATCAAACCACTCTGCCCTTTGTAAGACTTCAATCCTCTCAGTACTCCATGATCAGAATTCATATACGAATCTCTTTTTTCTAGCCAATAAGTAAAAGGTACCTACATGCCCTCTACAGATAAGAAACACATACCACCTTGGAAGTGGTAAAGAGCCTACTTCTGAACACAAGAATTTTGATTATTTGACAAGGCAACAGATCTTCATTGCCTAATCCCTGCTGGATGATTATACCCGGGTTTTCTGTTTTGTCCCTGTCAAACCAACACTGTTGAAAAGACCTCAGAAATCTGCAAGAATATTCCCCCGGGAAAGGCTCCAGAATTGCCAGCAGCCTGCACCAGCTGATTTATTGTCAGCTGCTGGGAAGCTCACAACTTCTAGCATTCTTCTTACCTCCCGAATTTTTTGAGAGTCGTGTTTCTCTTCTGGTTTGTTTTTTCGGTTTGTATTTGGGTTCTGGGGTTTTGTTTGTTTTTTGTTTTGTGGTATCCCTTCTTATTCCTCATGAAGGATATACAGCAAACTCTAGAGACTGGTTACTATGGCAGCTCTGAGCTGTTTGAGTGTTATAATGTTTGCTGATGCTTATTAATTTATCAGAGTGGAAAAAAATGAATAGTTCATACTGACATCACTGGGGAAACTAAAAGCCAGAGCCTCCAGGCTACATAACACAGTAGTGCTGAGCAATGAAAAGGAAGATAAGCAGCCAGTAAATGCTTTGCAAACCTCAGATTTGGGGACCTTTTCAGACCAGACCATGTCCTCAGGCATGCTCCTGTATTTTCCAAGTTCTGTTTCAAAATTAAAGGGGAAAAACTGAAAAGCACTGAGTATCTCTGAAATCCCCAAAAGCTGCATATAAGAGACAGCAATAATCCCAGGAACAAAACCCTACAACTGAGAATTGATTCCTTATTTACCATGAAATTGTAATCTTTTCCCACAAACTACTGAAAAGAGGAAGCTTTTTAAGCTATCCTTTACATGTTTCCCTTTATTAGCAATACAAATATTGCCTTTGAGCTTTCTAATTCCTTCCAACTATTTCTGCTTATATATATGCAAATTATCATACAGATTTCCCTTCACTGGGTACGCTGAATATCTCTGAAACAGTTGGCAGACCCCTGGGGGGGTGTTGCCCAGACAGCTGTGCAATCAGCTGAGTAAATCAGCTAATTAAAGAAACAAAGAGAATGCAAAAATTATTAAAGACAGACTCTGACTTACAGCATTGCTCAGCACCTTTGTATCTAAAAAAGTACAGCAAGCATCAAGCATGGGATGGAATGAAGGTGCAATCAGTGAATGAACTATTGCACAAGTGACAATGGTGACATCTTCTCTCAAACACTAGTCTGGGAACCTATGCTATTTATGCTTTGTAGTTTAAATCAATTTAACATAAATTACTCCAGCACTTTATTTTACAATTACAGAAGTATGAAATGTAATGTTGGTCTCATAACTAATTTCCATATGTAAAGAATGGTCATTAACTTCTGCTTGACCTTAGGTGTAGAACTAATATTGAATTTGCACCGAGGATACTCATTATGCTCTTCTAGTTGCCATGCAGAAAAATAGGTTCTCAAGGGTCTTAGTGCTATAAGCCATTTCTCAGTTCTCAAATAGGAAACAGGACGGCCAAAAATGATGCAAAAACATTTCCTCTCATTGCAGAGTTTCTCAAAAGGAATAGATAACAGCAAATGTAGGAATCTGCAATCTAAACAGAGCAAAGGCAGTGTGGTAGGAAAGGAAGCTGACAGTAAATGCTCCCTGTAAATGCTGCTCAAAAAACCCTAGTAAACAAAACATTCACCTGGGGGTTGTTTGGGGGTTTTTAGGTGTTTGTGGTTTTTTTGGGTTTTTTTGCTCAACTGCTGTCTTTCTGACCCTACTATCTCTTTTTGCATATGCGCAAAATATCTTACACCTAGGCAGCTATTCTGCACTGCTCATTTCTTCTATGCCAGTACCTTATAGATCACACAGAAAAAACTGCACACAAAGTTCTACAACAACTGCAAAAACAAAACCATAAACTGCCAAAATCTCTCTCATCATAATTCCCATGAGAGAACTCTTTTCTCCTTTTTTTCGAGACTCAGAGTCCATTCTGCTTTATATCAGCTATTGAATACACAAAGGCTGTCAAGTATTACTGTGTAGTCCTTCCACTGATGCTGTCCAGGGCACTTCCCACGCTTAACATTGCCCAGAGTGGACGTAAAGCAGGTGGTCATGGATTTAACCACAGTACAGCAAAGATCTGTGTATGTGCCAGGGTTCCTGACCAGCCAATATAAAGGAGCACCACTTCCCAGGGCTAGAAGGGGTCTGATCCTGCCCTTTTGAAGTGCTATCATTTTCTTGGTGGGCTTGATCCCATGTGATGCAACAAGACATTGGTCCCTAGGGGTAGGGATTCCCTTCAATAAGGCCTAAAATGTTTTAAAAGGATTGCTTGAAGATGCCAGTGTTATTAGAATTATAGAATCATAGAATATGCTGATTTGGAAGGGACCTATCGGGATCATCAACTCTAACTCCAACCCTGAGCAAGACAACCCTTGAATCACCACCATGTGTCTGAGAGCATTGACCAAATGCTTCTTGAAATCTAGGACAGTTTTAGTGGTGTGACCACTTCCCTAAGGAGCCTGTTTCAGTGTTCAATCACTCTCTGGGTGAAAAACCTTTTCTTGATATCCAGTCTAAATCTTCCCTGACTCAGCTTCACGCCATTCCCTCAACTGCTGTCACTGGTCACAAGAGTGAAGAGATTGGTACTTGCTCTTCCGTTTCCCCTCATGAGGGTGTTGAAGGCTGCAATGAGGTCTTTCCTCAGTCTCCTCTTCTCCAGGATGAAAAAACCAACATTACCACCCTTACTTCAAGATATGAAATCCTTAAAGCACAGTGTAACTTTTAAAATATTACTAGCTACGTTTTCAGAAGAAGTTTTTATTTTGGACCACATTTCAACAGGCAGAGGAAAAGTAAAGACATGGTTACTGTGACCTAACAGAAGCATGACACTCCTGCACCTTCATTTTGAGTGGCGATTTCTGCAGGATGAATGCTATTATAGTCACTTGCAGAAGAACTCTCATTTCACACATTTTGCTAGTGCATTTCTGATCCTTGCTTTAAACAAGTGGATGCTTGGAGAAATTGGAAGTTGTAACAAAATAAGGTCTTACTTGAGTAAGAAATATTGTAAATCTGCTTGTTCATAAACCTGCAAGTTCAATGATACGTAATATGTCTGAAATTTAAACACAATGCTGAACTGTTCCATTCTTAAATAACCTTTGATCATGTATTTGTAAACTTATTTTTCAACTATGTGTACAAATCCAACCCAAATTTGCAATGATTCCCATTTCCTATGTAACAACACTTCTACAAGTAAATAAAACAAATTACATAACATAGGACATTCAGATAGCACCAAATGCCAGTTTTTCCTAATTATTGAGGAATAAAGAATCTCACAAGTATCTATGCTACTTGGGGAAATGGGCTGAAAGATGCAGTTTCCTGAGTTAACTAAGATGACAAAACAGTTTAATACTGTCAAAAGGGTCTTACTGGGCTCCTTCCCACATCCCTCTGCCTCCCCACCCTGATAAGAAGCTGCCACAGTCACTTTGTCTCAACTCTAGTACATGCTGTTGCTATACTGTATGCTACTCTAGCTACCCATTGCAAAAATAATAATAATAGATTCAGATTTAATGGACTAGATTTGGTATGAGAAATGACTACTGATATAGCCTGAAAATGACACAACACACAGGGGTATGACAGATGTAGACAAAATCCTGAAGAGTATGATGATGAACAGGGAATGGATTATTCACCACTTTCTGTCACCAAATAGCTATATCACAACAGAGTAACAGTTATGAAGAAAATGTGTTTGAAACAAAAAAGAAAAATATGCCTTCACATACTACACATGTGAATTGCAGTACTTGCTGCCATAAGAGATGATGAAGGTCAGGAGTATAAGGAGGCTGAAAAAACAATTTGATAAATTAATGGAGAAAAGGTCCAGCAAGGGCTACCTCACACAGCGGCATGGGTACAGCAAAATCCCTCTATCACAGGCTGGTAGATGCTGAGTGTGTAAATCAGAAGGACCATTTGTAGTTGCTCTGTTTCTCTACTTTAAGCATCCGCTACTCATCACTCACCTTAGGATTGTAGCTGGATGGAGTTTTAACCTGACCCAGCCTGACTGTTCTCATGTGTTTAACCGGGCTGACATTGCCTGGAGTGTGTTTGAGTCGTGTCACGCAATCAGCTCTGACACCTGTGCTGTAGAGGTGGTGTAGTGGCTGGGAAAAGGAATAGCTGTTCACAGCTTGCTCAAGCAAAGCTCAAGCCCCAGTGACTGCTTCATATTGAATCGTCTGCACTAAAATAAAAATACTAAGCAAATTGTATAGGCAGTTAGGTTCTGACAGAAGCAATAGAAGAGAAAAGGGGAAGGGTGGATATGCATATTTATATATGTCAGAATATAGTGGAGGCAATCCAGAAGATCTCAAATATGAAGTTATTACACTATAAAAACCATCTTATTATAAATAAAATATAAATGACCCATTAAAAAAATCAATCAAATTGTCAATTCAAGAATGGCATGACTAAAATGTAACTAATTATGTAGCAGAAACGAATATCATTCCTGAGAGGGACCAAAAAAATACACAAGCACTAGCGCTTTTGTGGCTGCCCTGCCCTTTGCAGTGGGAGGAAAAAGCACCCAGAACCCTGCTGCTACAATGTCTGGGGAGAAGCTGCAGTGACCCTCTTCCTACCTCATCCATACTTAGTTATTATCTTTATTAGCCCCTGTATTCATAAAAACAAAGACCAGAGCCATGCTTTTATCAATTTATCCTTTGCACAAATAAAGTTAAGGAAATTCCTTCAGGCATAAAGGGATTTGCTGGGTGATGCCATAGGGTGCAGATAGGTTTATGCACAGAAATACTCAGCATCTTGTTTGTGGATGGGATTAACACCAGTACAAAGCATCTACCTGACAGGTTTTGATAGTTCAGATGTACCCATGTAGCTTTGCTACCAACTACAGCCTCCAGCCTTAGGCTATTTGATGCTTTTTATCCTTGTTTTAGCTATCATCTCTAATGCATAAGAAACACATCATGAGCCATGACAAGAAATTGAGATAAATGCCAACCCCTGGAAACCTTTAGACAAGAGCCTGCATTTCTGCTGTGTTTCAGCTCATTTGCAGAAGCCATAAGAAGCCAGCAAGGTATGAATAAACACAACAATTTAATGCCAAGTGCCTGCAATTAAAGACAAAAGTTCCCTTCTGCTCCAGTTACTTGCTTCCCCAAGACCTTTCACCAAACCACAGAAGACAGCATTTAATCTATTTATTTCTAAGTTTAGGCAAGAATAATTTCAATGCATTTTTATAAGATACAGAGAAGTGCACAAACTCATTTCCCCCTCTTAGGTCACCTTTATCATGAGAGTTTTATTCTAATGAAATATAAATGTGCTTTCAAGTCAACAGTGTTACTGAGGTCCATCAAAGCTTCTGAAATACAGACCTTTATTTTACTCTGTTTCAGTTTTATTTGAAAAGAAGGTAAAAATGCTGAGCTCCCTCTGCAGGAGAGCTCTCAAGTACCTCTCTGTCAGTCTTGCTATAGGAGTGGTATACTTGCAGTACGCATATGGAATACGAAAACTAAGCTTTTTTCACAGCACAGAAGTTTTTAATTTTTCAGGTTCCTCATTTTTCCTTCAACATCTGTCAGCTTTATTAGTTTCTCCTATTCTTCTACCCCACACTAAAAACAGAAGAATGCCTCTTGGGGCTTTAAGGCATTCTATCCTGTACCCTGCTGGCTTTTTATTTTCTGGTAGCTGACATTCTCCATCAAGTCAGATTCTATACTAGCAAGAATTTGATACTCTGTCCTACCCCACAGTAAGCTCAGGTCTCTACCTTGGTTTTCAAAGCTTTTTCTCAGTAGATACAGTGCCTAAATCCCTGAAACAGCCAGAGCAGTAATACTTGTAATTAGTATGTTTCATATACATATACTAGGTAACAAACCCAACCTTTCACTCAGGTAACAAGAGGCAATATTACCACCCCACCCCACCCCACCCTGCCCCACAAACATAGCAAACCTTCCTATTTGGAACCTCTTGCTCTCGTGCAACAGCAGCTGTGGTGTTTGTGTGCAGGTATAGATAGCACTTTCCATACAATGTAACATTGTGATTACTACAGCAGTCCTAGACAAGTAAGACAAAAGCTCCAGACAGTTTTTCTAGCACAATACCCAGAAATTAAAGTAATTCAGGAGCAAATTGCAGAGTCTTTGCATGAAGCAAAAATACCTTTTTTTTTCTCCCTGTTCCTATGGGTAGTGCTAACCAGCTATCTAGAGGAAATATTTTCAAATGCTGCAATTTAAAAACCACCAAACCACTGCACAACAGCTTTGAGTTTTGGGCTCCTGGTCTCTAGAAAAGCTTTTAGTTAATTAACCCATTATCCACTGCAGCCAGGTTCCAGTCAGCAGATTATGACCATGCCTGTCACCTGCCCTCCCCACCCATGAATTCCAGGGTGGATGAGCCAAGCACCCATGCTATTCACACCAGCCTGGAAGCTGCCTAGAGCAGCTGGCCCACTAGCCATGTTCCACTCTTTTCATGCCAAAATAAACTGTCTGATCTTTGGGGCCCTATTTCCCAGAATTATATGGAGTCTTGAAGAGGGTTAAAGGAACAGTATCTTTGAAAGGGCTCCAAAAGTACGTTCTCTGAAATATGCTTCACTTCACTAGGCGCAGCATACCACAGATTGGTTGCTAACAGTAACTGCTACATTGTAAATTTAACCATCAGCAATAAAATAAGCATAATCAACCTAATTTACACTGCACATACTGTACTAAAGGCATTAACTTAAATTAGGCCTTACAGTTATGCCTGATCAGGTACTCCTTTTTTACAGTCATCCAAGATGAGGCACAAAGAAATGCAAATTTCAACAACAAGAATGCACTAGTTAAACTGACTAAAGAGATATCTATTGTTCAGATCTAACTAGATAAAGTGTTTATATTAATGTTTTAGGAAAGGCTGGACAGCACTGCAAGGTCTATAGGGAACTTTGTTTATTTAGGGCTGTGATTTTTAACTAAAATATTTTCACCTGCTCAATATAAGTTGTAATTCCACTAATATAAAAGGAGACTCCAAGAGATATCCTCCTTTCCCATTTTCATCTCCTGCACCTAATTCCTAATCCAACCTCAGCCCATTTTCTAGCAAAACAACCATTTATGTATCAATCCACCAAAAGGAAATGAGACGCTAATTCACAAAAACAATTCTTTTGGGGAAAAGTGTTTTCTCTATTGCTAGTAGCAGTAATCATTTTTTCTGACACAACTGCTGAGAAGCAGGGCAATTTCTTACACCTGTATAACCAGTACGTAAAAAGCACATGGCACCATACTCTTGAACCATTTGACAGTAAATGAAAAGATTACCTTGAGCCCTCCTGCCCTCCTTTAAAATAGCCTATTTTTTTCTGCACTCATCCAGGGCAGAAGGATTTCCATGTTCAGCCATTATAAGTCAGATGGGACTGGGGTGATATGAGGTAATAGCAATTAGCTGAGCGGTGTTAACATCATAAAGTACTACAGTTTCAGAGGCAAAGCTGCTACACAGAAGCAATTCAGGTCTGAATTCACACCTACATTTGTGATCATTTTCTGCAGATTTACATCTACAGATGACTGTGGATGTAACCTATGGGTACCTCTATTTTCAGATGAAAATGCATCAAACTGTGTCTGGAATACTTTTGTAATACTTACATTTTCACAAGAAAATATTTGCAGATACACCTGCCACATCTTCTTGATGCCTCCAATTTAAAATACCATATTGTGTGCTGTACATGTGTTGTGTGTAATGAATTTTATGCTGTACTTGTAACCCACAGATAAACAGATACAGATATTATGATGCCGTATTATTAACAGGTTAAAAAAAAAGCTCAAGAAGTGCAAGAACCATGATCTTGGTTTCTAGAAAAATCACTGAAAATCACAAGAGATGCTCAATGAAAATGCTCTCAAAGACCTCAGTGGCTTTGGGAACCTGCTAATAATTTAAGGCAACTCCACTTCTCTTTTATTCTGGAAATACATTAAACTTGCTGCAGATTAACTGCACTATATATGAAGACAACAGAGATTTAACCCTGTATAGAGTCAAGTCTGGCCAACATGTTAGTTCTCATGCAGTGTCTGGAAAACACAGCTCCCTTGCTTCCAAGTCCAGTTCAGCAACACAGATACCACCTTTGAATTGTCTGTGCAATCAAACCCTGGCAGAGCTGAGATTACCACATATTTCCATGCCTTTGCAGTGTAACAGCAGCATTTGCTGTAAATGTTTTTACCATCTGAGACTTTCAATTATCCATTTACCTTTCCTTTTGCCCTGATCACAAAGACTTGCCTTTATGGCCATACAGATAAATAGAGAAGAAAGAATACCTTTGTGCATGAAGCTGTCCTTTTGCTTTAGCATAAAGAAAAACACATGGATGGGCAGGAAAAATACAGATAAAAAGAAAAGACGATAGCATGAGGTACTCAGCTATTTAAAAAAAAGGGGGGGGGGGGAACTTATCAAATTATTTGTCTTCAATGAAACTCAAAGACGTCAGCTTCTCTAATAAAGTGCAAGCCCAGAGAAAATAGTGATTTTGGTCAGAAAGTGACCCCAGTTCAGATTCACATGATTTTATCACAAAACAGTGATTTTATTAGCTAGGTTATTAATGTGATGAGCTAAAGGAAGAGAAGCTTGGCTGTAATTGCATTGTGCTATACACACAAATTCTCCATCTCTGTCTTTGCTTCCCCATGTTAATAAGACAGCAATGAAAATTCAAGTACTTCAATAAATGACAAATGGGAACAGCATTACAAACCCCCTCTGAAGTCTAACCTGACTCACCTGACTTTCTTGCTTTCAAGGCAATGACAGCAGCCAGTTCTCTCTGTACCTGAAATACCAGGAAAAGAATGGATGGTTATAGTTCCTAGCACAATCAAGCAAAACAAAGTGCAACGCTGGTAAAATACCAGCTATCAATTTGTTGGAGCTGTCAACTGCATGTGGAATTATGCAGGTATCTAGTTTTGACATTACAGTCAATTTTCCTAGCAAATCTATTTCCTTTTAATCTGATCATTCTATGACAACTTCTTTTTTTACACTAATTTAATGTAAATACCACACATTTCTTAGGAAATGGGCAATTCAGTACCATGACCTGTAATTTATTCGCACAGCATATTTGTTACATGAGTACACACTTGAAGCTTCTCCCTTTCCTTGTTCCCTATTTGTTTTGCCTCTGATGAGCACACTGTAATGCTGGATTTAATGGTGACTTCATGCTGGGGTTTGTCTGAGATTCATGTATATAATTGATCTTGTATATATTGGATCTTTCAGGAGGAAACAACCTCTCCTAATAGCATAGCTGAGTGTTTCAGGACCAAAATTTCACTGGAGATGAACATACAGAAGTCAGAGCACTCTGACTTTCAGTTTTACAGGCTATGTCATTGGCCTGTGATGACACAATGCTGCTATGCTAGCTAGCTCTGTTCCTCACCCTCTTGTCTTTGCATTCTTCATATTTTTCTTATAGTATCTGTAAGATCAGCTACTGCCTCTTTAGCCAGCTTAATTCTACATCCACTTTTCTGCATAGGTCTATTCCTTCTTACATAGTTTATTTTTCTATAATTTTTCTACACATTATTGTTATGTTTCAAACTTCTTTGCCACCATCATCTGTCCCACTGCAGCTGCTTGCACTTGCCTACAGCATTCCAGACACTCTCTCCTGCATACACCTCAATTGTTACCCTCCTCTGCCTCATACACACTCTCAGACTCTTTTGAACACCTCCCATCTTCTTCCAATTTCCAAAAGTTTTCCAAGACTGTCTTTAGTATTAAAAAACCTCAATAAATAAATAAATGGGACATTCCGATTATTTTTGTAGGGATTGTCAGACCTCTCTATATAAAGTCTTCAGCACTGCATACTAGTTATCTTGTCTAACAGACCTATGCAAAGCTCAAGGCTATTCAGCAGCGGAAGTTTTGAAATTCAATTTCTGAGAGCGTGTAAAATTTCAAGCATCATTCACTAGACCTGTGGTTTGATCAGAATAAGGTACAAAGTCCACAAGGGATCCTCAAGGTAATACTATTTCTAACAATTGTCTCACTCTCATGATTCTGAAGAAACGTTTGAAAAGGTGGAAGAAATATAGTTAACCTTATATTGGTTTGAGCAGAATGACAGACAAAAACAGTCAGGGAATCTCAGTACAATGTTAACTCCAGCACCCACTGATCACATATTCAACAGCCACTCAGCAGTACACCCTATGTGTGGCAGAGGGCAGTCATACCAGAGGCCACATCCTTCCGCTGCTTGCATCCTTCCTTCCCTTGTGGGAAAGGACCAAGGAGAATTTTTTTGCTGCCCTTGCAAGGTACAAGGATCTTTTATACTCCTTGATGCTTTCCTACTGAGAGGGCCAGAGTTTTCTGCCACTCCAAGCAGGAAAATACGAAATCAGTGCCCTGGTTTTCTTAAATGTCATCCTGTTTGCAGCACAATTGTGCAAGCTGGCAGTATTACCATCCCTTCCTTCCTTCCTGTACACTCATTCCCACGTCTGGAGAAATGTTAATCACGGCTAATGTAAGCATAAACTTCAAGTAAAATGGGAATGAACAGTTCTTCTGTGGATGCAGCAATTACTATACTCTGGTAATAATATATACAAGCTATCCAGAATTAGAGTGGGATTTTCAGTAAAAGCCCAAGTTGCTTCTGAATAGCACCACCACAACTCTTCGTGGCTACATTGCTCAGACCCTCTCCCTTCATTAAGCTCAGCAGAAGATACCAGCGTTGATGCCTCGATTCTGCTCTAGTCTCACAGGTTACTGACAGTAAGAAACAGTGCGTTGAAGCCTCATCTTTATCTTTTGGCATTTAATAAATACATTATCCCAAGATGAGCTTTAAGGAGACACTACAATCTGCAACAATAGTAAATGCATCATTTAACCCAATCAAACAATTAAAAAATGCAAATCTCTCCATGAGTGTGAAGAAAAGGCAGCATTGTGGCATCCTGCAGTTACATTTGCAGTATTACTTTTACTTATAAGGTGGCACTTTTCAAGTTTGAAAGACAGTGCTGAAACCACAGGCAGTTAAAGGGCTGTTTTTCTCTATCTTGCCTATGCTAAGTAATGTAACTTAGTCTTTGATGTGTGCCAGGAATGCAGCTGGCATATTACTCAACCTCAGCAAAACCCTTCTGTTAAAGCAGGAGAAAAGTATGTTTCTCTAGTGCTACTATTAAGCAAATGTTGCTTTATCCTGATGATCTAAGCTTCCTCTCATAGTGATGCCTTAGGGTTTTTATATATTGGTAGATTTTTATACAGCTATATAGTTTCTTTCACAAGGTAGCAGCTAACAGTTTCTAACAGTTTCTCACTGTTTGTGCCACATGCCTGAATTCTGTTTAATAATCTTTTCAACAGACAAGATTGGAACAAGGACAATGTGTTTGGGACACATGCACCTGGACCAGAATAAGAAAGACATATTGTACTCAAACCAAGATATAAAGCCCAGAAAAAGGGACTCCAGCGGGGCAGTTCTGAGGGTAGTACCAGGGGCAAAAGGTTCTCAGGTTGGATGTACCCATTAGATATGATAATTAGGTAGTGGAATCATAGACTCATAGAATTGATTGGGTTGGAAAAGACCTCCGAGATCATCAAGTCCAACCCCTGGTCCAACTCCAGTCCATTTACTAGATCATGGCACTCAGTGCCACGTCCAATCTCAGTTTAAAAATCTCCAGGCATGGTGAATCCACCACCTCTCTGGGCAGGCCATTCCAATGCCTGATTACTCTCTGTAAAGAATTTTTTTCTGATATCCAACTTAAATTTCCCCTGGCAGAGCTTGTAAGAACCCTATACTGGTTGTGCACCTATGTACTTTGTGCACCTGAAAGCTTTCATTAAGAACTGCTCTCTACCTATACTAATATTGTCTCAGAAGTTTTTTCCTTGATTTTAGGCAACAGACTGGTGACTCTGGTGGGTCACAGGACCTTGATTCCAGTCACAAAGAATTGGTACAGCTGAGCATCCTTCTGGATTTGATTGATGTCCCTAGATTTCATAATCTATATGCTTTGGTCTATTTTAGCATAAATGCACTTGACATCTCTGCTGGACATGCAATTACTATGCATCATCACAAATGGAAATCCATGTACAACATTCATTCTTCACTGCACACATGCTACACATTATCATACTTCTTCCTAACAGGATTTCAGTTACTGCCTGTTTGAAAAATCAATAGTTGCACATCACATTGAAGACAATAATACAGACTCAAAGTAAAATATACATTCAAATAAGAGCTATGCCTACCATACTGAGATATTAATTTTTAAAATCTTGGTTTATACATACAGTTTGTCACTAAAAAGCTAACACTATTTAAATAGTCATTGAAGAGGTCAAAACTGATTCAGTTTAATGGCCAGCTTACCACACAGTATTTACATAAATATTATGAAAGTCTGAAAGAGAACATTTTGAGTGTGTTGCTGACATGTTACCACATTTCAACTAATTTTCTTTTTGCAATCTGAACAAGAAAGAATGTGCATACAGAGTTGTACCCAGGTATACCTCTGCATGATTAAATACAAAAGATATATTTACCTAGTAAATCATGTCTTCAATGAATAGAGGAAGAGATTTTTGAAAAGTAAATCACAACTACTGCTCTTCTTGTATCCATGAATCTAATCATATTATCATTGTAAGCATCGTTGCACATCTAGCAGACAGTGCATACCACCTTTACTTTTTCTGCCTATAGTAGTCTTTTGTGAAACAGTATTCTAAATTGACATGTGCTAAACAGGACTTCAGATCTAGAGACAAAGTGCCAATCCTTACAGAATTTCAAAATGAAATCCTGCAACAGAAGTCTCCAAACAGCAGGGGTTTGAAAAACAAGAAGCGTCTAGTTCACATTTTTACATCTCAAGTTACAATAGTTTGATGTAATATAAATAAAAGTGGTATTGGCTGATGCCTTAAAGCACCAGAAAACTTTTCCAGATACACTGCGTTAACATCCTGATATTCTTTTGTTTCATCACAAGGTAAGGTAAAAGCTTTGCAGTGGAAACACTCATAGTTATCCCACCATACTGTGGTTTTAGCAGACAAAATATTGAATAAGAAGCTGCTCTTTGGGACATCATGACATGGGATACATGACAGCTCTGGAATGTCTTTTTAAACCCACAAGTAATCATTGCATTTTCTTAAAAATTCATGACCAAAAAGATTCTGTGATGCAAATTTATTTCCAAGGGCACTTTGCACTGCCTGCATGTCAGCTGCCTTTACAATTTAAGTTTGATGGTCAATGCCTCACTGTAATAGAGCTTATGCTATAAGCATATAATTTAATGGGTTAAAAGAAGTGATTTATCTTTTTGGCACAGATTTCTCCAGTGTTGCTTGGGCTGGATCTTCACAATCAGTTTAGGTTTGAAGACTTGGGACTTTAAATCCCCCCAAAGAAAAGCTGACACAGAAACTTTCTTCTGACCTGAGAAGAATGTTTTATTTCAAGCAAAGCAAAAAGAAAAACCGAAGAGACAGTAGTGAGATTTGAACCTCCAAACCTCCAAAGACAACTGTAATCTCAGACTGCTTTAGTGTTGGGCAGGAAGTAGAGGTTTGGGGTCTTTTGCCCATTTTTGAAATACTGGTATGGGGAGTATCATGAAAAGGATTCTGAATTATGAATTCTTCAAGGAAGAAGTACATAAATATTCAGTGACCCAAAAAGCCAGTGTGAACACATTTTCAGTCATGTTTTCACTTTTGGTTTCCAGCACCTGCCTATGGGACTATTTTTTTTCCAATATAAATTCTGAAGCTGCTGGGGGGGGGGGGGGGGGGGGGGAGAAGGGAACAACAACAACAACAAAAAAAAAAAAACCCATCTGGGTACTGGGGTGTTCAGCCCTCTATTGAACGGTGTAAACTGAAGTGAGTATTTTCAATCCACATCTTCCATACAGAGAGAAAAAGCAATATTCTTAAGTAATGAAAGAGAAAAGTTCATATACAGATGTTAATATTTGAAGGATTCTGTTCTGGTCTTGTGCCTTTTCTCCAGAGGTGGACTAGAAAATCATTATAGAGAGCCCTCAAAGTTCTGTGGAAAATCAGAAAAAGCATGAGAACAGATCAGACTTCTTGACATCACCATGGCAATAGATGGGTCTCAGGCCATCTGGAGATGCAACTGCCTAATTTGTCTTTAGCTAGTTAGCTACAGTAAAAAAATGGTTCCTTTAAAAAAATCCTGTCCTTGTGCCCTACTGCTGGAATGATTCAGGATGTAGTTCAAAGGTTTGATCTTGTAAGCTAGATGTGAAACACTCTGAATTCACTGTCAATAACATGTTTAAGGATATGCATGTTATTTAAGTGTATCCAGCAGCAGTTAGATCTAGCTTGTAAACTCAGAAAGTTACTCTGTTTTGTTGACTGCTTCCTTTTTTTTTAACTGACCAAATCTCCATTACTTTATTTTTGAGAGGCAAAACTTTTGAGAGATATTGGTAGTGTTTTATACAGTTGGCAGATTTTGAGGTTTTTAAAAGATATAACTTTGAAGAAGGTATTCAGTGTTTTTCTATTTTTGATTTCTATGCAAATAAAAATAGGAGATACTGGGTTTCTGAGTTCACCTTTCATTTCCAGTTAAGAACAAAAGGTAAAGAAAACAAGGAGTTTGAATACAGAATTTTTTTTTTAATTTAAAAATTAAAACCGTTTCTTGTGTTATACATTTTAAATTCTTCATGCATAAGGTTGAGCATACAGAACTACTGGCTTTTCAAACACATTACAAAATGTCTTTTGAAAAGACATTTGTCTTTAAAAAATATAACAGAAATTTTCCCTCTCTTCCATTTTTCAGCAATTTCAAGATAGTACTTCACTTATTTTTCTTAAAATAGCTCTTGTCCTAATGTTTTTTTCATAACAATTTCACCCAGCTTGCTTCACTTTCCTCTCTGTACTTTCTCATGTTCCCAAAAGAGAACTAATGCTAATTCCATGTTTTGCTGACACCATTATTTGCATGTGATGTTGACAGAACCATATAATCACAAAAGGGTTGGTGTAAGAAAGCACCTCTGGACATCATCTCATCCAAACCTCTACTCAAAACCAGGGTCAGACAGAGCAAGTTGCTCAGGACTGCAACCACTTGAGTTCTGAACATTTCCAAGGATAAAGGATGGAGACTCCACTACCACTCTCCTGTAACCTATTCTACTGTTTGATCACCCTCACAGTAAGTTTTTTTTCCTATATATAACTAGAATTTATTTTGTGTTTGTGCCACTCCTGACACAAGATGTCACTGAGAAGAGCCGGGTTTCATCTTCTTTATTCCCTTCCATCAGGTATTTGAACATCCTTCCATGGCCACCTGTTCTCCAAGCTCCACGCCCAGTTCTCAGTCATGAGTACATGGGAACAATCACCTCCCTTAGCCTAAGGATAACACTATTATTAACGCTTCCCAGGAGGCACTTGCTTTCTCTGCCACAAGGGCTTATTTCTGGTTCAACATGCTGTCCACCAGGACCCACACTCCATTTCTGCAAGTCTGCTTTTCAGTCAGCCCCTAGTCTGTATAGAAGCTTGAGGTTACTGCTCCCAGATGCAGGATATGGCATTGCCCTTTGTTGATTTTCCTGAGAATTTTGTTGGCCCAGCTCTTCAGACTGTCAAGGTCCTTCTAAATAGCAGCACAATAGAATCATAGAAATATTTATGTTGGAAAAGACCTGTAAGATCACAGAGTCGAACCATTAACCAACACTGCCAAGTCCACCACTAAACCATGTCCTTAAGTGCCTCATCAACACATCTTTGAAATGCCTCCAGGGATGGTGACCCAACCATTCCTCAGAATTTTGCATCACCTGCAAACTTGCTGAGGGTGCACTCTGAAATCATACAGATTTCACTGAAGTGAGTGCATCTAGCCTAACTTTCTGATGTCCTGTCTGTCTGCATCTTAGAACAATGACCTTACAAAAAGATAAACAAGATGTACCAAATTCTGGCACACCCAGGACAAATTGTTGTTTGTTATGGTGAAGTTTACTGAGGCTAAACATAGTTGAAAAAACAGATACTCAGATAGGTCTCCTCATAAGTTTATGACAAACTGCACCAGGGCTGCTGAAGCTCTCTCTCTCTCCCTTAGTCTCCCTTCCCATCATTTTCTTCACACTGATGTACAGTTGACCAAGAGGGTCTGAGTGTAAAGCACGTGGCACAGAAATCATGCTCCTCCAAACTGTTATCTCCTGGGCCATGAACAGCATGTATTACAAGAGAGCAGGCTGCAGCAATCCTTACTTGGATTGATTTTAAAAAAGCTTTGGAATTGCAGACTAAGACCTCAGTAAAGCTTCTGCTTTTCAGAGACTAAAAAATTAGTCTGCATTTACAAACATCAGTTCACCAAGACTAAGTCTTTAATTTGAAGAGAACCAAAACATGACAATATTTCAAACATGATCAGTGAAAACTTTGATGCAATGACCTTACCGCAGAAGTGAGACGAGCAAGAATTTCAGCATTGGTTTCTGCCGTATCTTCTATTTTTTGATCAGGCCTTAAAAAATAAAAATAAGATTTTATTATTTCTTTCATTCTGTTTCGACATCTTTTGATTCCTGGAAAGTAAGGAACTATGTAGCCACAGGCAGTAATGTAAAAGGGCCTTTGAGATTCCACATCAAAATGGTGATTGCAATATGACCATAATTAATCATGTCAGTAACGACAGAGTATACCCTTTGTCCCTTGCTGTCAAGAACTCCTTTGATCGGGCCAATGTAAAGCAGTGAGAGAATTCTTCACATACAAAAATATGAAGAATAACTGAAGAATGCAAGACCCTGTAGATCAGACTTGCTTATTCGACTGCGTATTTTGCTTTGCTAAAAACATAGCCTAACAACAGAGCAAAGACTTTCCCATCTGCCCGTCACCCAGCTTTGCTAAGATGTGGAGCAGCACCTATGGAATGTAGGCTTATGCAGATGAAAACAGACAACATGAAAATAACTATAACATGTGAAGTTTGATATTCAGAAAAAATAACTGAAAGTGAAAATAATATATTTAAGAAGTCATAAATTGTCAAACTAAAGCAATGGCTGAGAACACTATTAGATTGTCTTGACAGTTACTCACAAGACAGAGCGAACTAATGAATCTTTGCAAAAGAGGGGCAGCACAGGAAGAACCCTGCTAGAAACCATCCCAGAAGTCTGGCCCACATGGAAAAAGCCCCACAGAAGCTGCTGTGGACTGTACAGGATAGGACTGTGTTTCAATTTAAAATAGTCTAACTCCCATCACTAAAACATCTGTGAACCTTTTAGAGCTTTATTGAAAATCAGAAGACATCAATGTAGGTGTAAATATAGGTTATTGCTATGGAAGGAAATAAAAGACTTTGCATTTTAAAAAATGATTTTTAAGAATGATTACTTTTCTGAAATTAATAAAATGTAAATTATTTCATTGAGTGTATCAGTGGTTCTGAGAATTAGGTGTTGCTACAAATATCGCCATTTACAAGGAAGGAAATAGAAACGTACAAGAATTAAACACCTGATACAACACCATTGCCGTAATAGGAAAAGAATTCAGGAGGCATTGGATAAGAGCCTAAGTGATCACTCAAGGTTGTAAGGAAGTCCATGACACAGCTTCAATACAGATTTTTTGTTCCCAGACTGTTGCAGTATTCACTTCTTTTCTACTCAGGTAGAATCCACTATGATTAATATCAGGTATTTAATGACCCCAAGAGGCCTCTGCATAAGTCTCATCTCATTTAACATTTACAGGGTCTCAGTCCTGTGGAATATGCATAACAACATTAGCCTCCAGATTAGTGTGAGATGCTGAAAATCTGCTATATCCTGACTTATTTTCCATTATGGATTCTCAGCAATGTTACATTGAATACAGGGAATTTGCCAAGGTCAACAGGTAAGAGGGAGGTCTTATTCAGGAATCTTAAGTATATCTCAGACTTCAGAACACTGTTTATATTGTAGAGCTTACTACAGCTTTATTTGGTAACACCACTAAAACTGACCAAAAACAAATATAAATCCATCAAAAACACTGTACAGCAAGTCAAACCTGAGCCATGTTTATTTAATAAGGTTTTCAGAACAGCTGCTAAAGGAAGTCTCCAGAGCTGCTGCCTACTCAGGTCTACAGACTCCTTCTGGGAGAGCAGAACCATGGTACTTCAGAGATCCAGCCAGCAGTCCAGGCAAGGCAAGGCTGCTGCCCACCAGCTGCAAAGGAGACACAGATCATCTGGCCTCTAGGACCACCAAGAGACATCCAGTGTTGCCTTCTGGTGTACAAACAAGCAGTCACTTCTGATTTCATCAAAAGCAGGGAATCTAATTAATAAAGTAAGAATTTCTCTATCCCTATGTACATGCAGAATACTGTCAATACAGATTATGAGAATGGTTAGGACACAAAAAGGAGTACAAAAATATCAAATTACAAAAAAACCCACATATACTTCTAATGATACGCAAAATGGGTTATATATTTGAGAAAAGACAAGCTCTCACTTCAGGGAAGAGTTTTCAGAATTGGCCTTTCTTCATGAAATGAAGTATATGGGTTCATTTAATCTGGTGAGATAACAAACACCTCATCACACCTATTTCCTTTCACACTGTTTTTGTAGTATCATATTTGCACCAAGCATGAAGAATTTTGAACCTGGAAAAGCCTCCTTTCCCTTTAATATCACGCTCTCTCAAAACTATACCAATATTTAAAATTCAGTTCCTTCAATATATATTTTTTCAAAAGCACCTTCACAATCTGACAGGTAAAACCTCCAGAAAACAATTCTTCAGTGAAAACATTCCCAAAAGAAATTCAGCTTCAACTGAAATTTGAATAATGGGAGAAGGAAGGAACTGGAATGGTACATTAATGAATAATTGTTCAATTCATGTGACAGGGATTATCCTCCACTGGAAATGACAGTTGCAGTGAAAGGATAAAACTGCAAAGCAGACTGTAAACTCAAACCCAAGAAGTCTTCAATCCATTTTCCTATCCAACATCCTTCACATAACACATCAATATGACCTATGTGGTCCATCTTTTTGATTTGAAGCACTTGTATGAATAATCTTGAACTATGACAAGTGGCCTGATTTGCACTGATAATGAGGAAAAGCTCAATTCCCACTGAATTCAAGATGAAATTGCCCTGATATTTACGGGACAGACAAATTGTTTAGCAACAGAGTTGACTGGAAGACAAGAATTTCTATTTGCAAAAATAGTCAAAGGTTTTCTTTCATATGAACCATCTGCTTTGAAGATTATATTCATTCCCCTGCTCTAGCCAAATTGGGTTTCTTTCCACTTGTCTACACTCACTCAAGCCAACTAAGTAAAGGCATTTTCATGGGAAGCTCCACTCATAAACTGATTGGTGAGGACAGTCAGCAACATGGGAGGGAATCAAGTTTCTGTCCTGAGACATTCAGAGAAAAATCTCAGTAATTTCTCTATCAGCACAGCACAACCAATTTAAGAATCTGGGTTTAAGACAGCTTACAGGGCCTTTGTGCTCTTTTAGAATGTTTATGTTGGACATTCATTTGAGAGAATATATTTTTAAAACCTAATATGTAAAGAAGGGATGTACTTACAGAAAAAAGTTTTGTCTTCATCATTAAAGAGAATAAATCCTAGTACTGCTAGAGTAATAGTTCTCCACAGTATAAATACTGGGTTTGAGGATTCATCATGCCAGGAACAATGAAAGAATTTAATCCAGCTTGTCTGTCCAGGCCTGCCCCTGAAGATTTGCTCAGGTATGAAGGGTCACAAGCCTCCAGAGCTCTCAGTAACACCCTTTCCCTTTATTTTGGCCTTTCCCTGTGGCACAAACAGGTATGATTTCGTTGTAGCTGCTCTAAATAGGCAACGTTAGAGCACAGTCATATCAGCACAGAGTGTATGATAGCATCCAACAGTCAGGTGACAGAGGTGACATACAGGAAGCAAAAATCTTAAAAGGCATATTCACAAAAAGGAGTAATAACATGAGACTACAGATCTCTCACAAACATGCTGTAGAAAACTAAAATCAAATGACTGAAGATACTGCATTTCCACCCATCTACTCTATCCTTCTGAAAGCTGA
The DNA here is from genome assembly GCF_047495875.1 of Pithys albifrons albifrons. Taxonomy (NCBI): domain Eukaryota; kingdom Metazoa; phylum Chordata; class Aves; order Passeriformes; family Thamnophilidae; genus Pithys; species Pithys albifrons. The sequence goes on from NC_092464.1 coordinate 32,433,129, forward strand.
TCCTGACAGATCACAGGAGCACTTGATCTGCTAGGCACTCAGTTCCACAGCATGCCTGCTGCCAAATTGAAGCCAAACCTCCAAATGTAAGAGGAGGCCACCACCAAGTCAAGTGCTTTCATTTATCTACACAAACTAATCTCAGATGGAAAGCATATCTCTACAAAACTTGCCAACTCCCTTGGTGGGGTTGAATTTAAAGATTTTGAAGCTGGCTCACTTGCAAGGTAATTTGGGGGTAAAGTGTTGATATAACTTATAAAATAGTCAGCAAAAGCTGCAAAAAGTTGTATATGCACACTTACAGGTTACACATGTCAATCCTGTGGGTAGACAGTGGTAGTAGTTGAAGCAGAAGCTTTACTCCATTTTTCCATTCTTCCTCTTTCTCAAATTCACAGAAAAGGTAGTTACATTCATCCGCTGAGAACTGGTAGAAAGCATGAGTGTCTTGAAAATAGAGTTGTCTGTCCACTGTTAGAAAAATAACATTAGATACCCTTGAAACCTTCACCATGTAAAGATTTCACATCTACACCACATTCTGTATTGCACTTGACTTTAATACTGAGTTGCACCACCACACAGGTCAAAAGGATTGAAAATTCATCATAGAAACAGTCCTGCCCTCTCATATTAACGCAGTACATCCAAACAGGACAGCTCTAAAGCCTCAATTTGAAGATCTCCAAGCTCCTGAAATTCAAGTATTAAGACTGCTGACTATTTAATCAATTTTAGAATCAGTTCAGAATTTGGGGATAAAAGCCTTCCTCTTATTAGACTTCTGAGTCTTGATTTCCATTGGTTTCTAAACTGTTCTTGCTAATGTCATACAGGAGTAAACAAAGTTCAATGATGGGGATGCAGCCCATCATTATCCCAGGTTCTCCTTGAATTCAGGGATACTGCATTTGTAGACTAGACAAGGGTAAAATGATGCACCAGTCATAATCCCTGGGAAAAATGGGATTGAATTGGGAACAAAGGACAGAGTCCAAAGCCAAAAGTATAAGTTTCTGATATGAGTAATTCAGCCCTTGTTGAGGCTGCATGACCAGACATACTGTCAGTGTAGTTGAAGAAAACCTTTAAGTACACTGTCAGTATACATATGCAGAAATCTTCCATAACACTTCACTGTTTCACAAGAGGTTAATGCCTAGCACACACCCCAGGGTGGGGTATGGTCTGAGTTGAGCTACCTAAGTAGACCCAACCTCAAAGTAAGCATCAAATTTCCAGAGACTGGTTACCAGTGTAGTTATCACCAACCACGTTAGCTGGACCAAATCGCTCATTTTGGTAGAGAAGGTGGAGACAGCAGGGTAGAACCTGGCCTCACCACCATCTCAAGGAGCTGGATCCTCTCTCAATCCATTCTAATCTAAAATTATGGAAAATAGAGAGGAAAGTCATTAACAGCTAGAGAATTCATCTGGTGAAACCATGATCTGCAGTGACTGAACAACTGCTGTTTTGTGAAAAACCTAAAGTAACTTGCAGAGAAGGAAAAAAAAGATCTGGAAAAGACATGCACACTGCAAGTCTGCAATTTGGTAGTAGGTAATTACATCTGCAAAAGCAAAAGTAAGGTAATTGCTGAAGAGATTAATCTCTGGTATTTATAAAAGGAAAGGTCACAGACATAAGTCTACCAAAAAGAGAGTAAAATAAAGAGCAGGCATGAAAATTGGATCAAATTGTGCTTTTTTTCTTTCCCTCCTTCTATTAAAAACACAAGCCTTGTGCTAATCAGGAGAAATGGATATCCTTCCTCACGGTAGAAGTACTGTTAAGACTGACCTGATAATATAATACCCATATCCAGAAGAAGCTGCCACACTCCAACTGCTGTAGATCTGCTCTTAACAAAAGGGCACTGCTCCAAAAGCCAGTCTACCAGTTCTGAGCCAACACAGCTTTTCCTGAAAAGAAGCAAAACATCACTTCTTACACTACAGTAATATTAAAATGTTCTTTTATAGAATCATAGAATCAACCAGGTTGGAAAAGACCTAACACCATCCTGCCTACTAGACCATGGCACTAAGTGGCTCATCCGGTCTTTTCTTAAATACCTCCAAGAACAGTGATGCGAGACTTGATGACCTCTCCGGGCAGCCCATTCCAATGTCCAATCACACCTTCTGTAAAGAACTTCTTTCTAATGTCTAATTCAAACCTCCCCTGGTGCAGCTTAAGACTGTGCCCTCTTGTTCTACTGCTGGTTGCCTGGGAGAAAAGACCAACCACCACCTGGCTACAACCTCCTTCAGGTAGTTGTAGAGAGCAATAACGTCTCCCTTGAGCCTCCTCTTCTCCAGGCTGACCAATCCCGTCTCCCTCAGCCTCTTCTCATAGGATATGTGCTCCAGTCCCTTCACCAGCCTTGTTGCCCTTCTCTGTCATAAAAGGCTATTTTTGAAGCCATTAAAAGGAACCTTTTAGTTCAGCAGAGCAAACCTTTTATCTCAATTGCTAATTTTTGCAGTCCTATTCATTTCAAGGGAAGAAATTACTCTGGCAAGTCTCAGGCAATACCCCTACCTACAATGAGGGAACTCATGGTAGATGTTCAAGTTCCCTTACATACCTAATTCATGTAGCACACTTTGCAATATGTAATACTTTTATCAATTTGTGCTGCATACAGTCATCCATAGATGTATAAGAGCTAAATAAAATCCAACTTTTAGCATCAGGATTTTATTTCCCTTCTGAGCATGGGCATAAGAAATACAGCTATATAATATGTCTAAGACCTTGAGTGCTGCTCTATGATGTACCTAATCTTTCATATTATTGGTAAACATATATATTTAAATAATTTTGTTAAAAACAGTGAATTTTTCTTAAATACAGTTCTCAATGAATGGTGCTATAATAGAGAGCTGTACATTTTGGTATAATTGAAAATAGGAGGAAGCATTTATGCTATAATGCAACACAAATGGAAAATCACTTCATTACAAAAATATTCCATGAATTACTTGCCAAAATTACTGTGTCACTAAATCTTAGGAATCCAATTAATCTCTTTTATAACAGGGCTGAATTTAATACTTTTTCTTTTCAACAAAATAACTGATAAATGCTATTGTATATGCGATAATAAGCAATTGAATTAATGGATATACAATCAGGCCACTGCTGCTTTCTGACAGCTGACAGTGTAACTTAAGCAAAGATATTAAGATACATGAGATTTTAAAGAATTTTTTAGAGAAACTATTTTCAATTCTTAGTAATATACAGGAAGTTTCACACTCAGAATTTCCTCTTTTATCAATTCAGGGCATAGATAAATGCAAATAAACCCCATAATGTTGATTAAAACAAAGTATTTTGAGTTACCTGCAAATGCCAGTAAGGTACACCCTGTCTTTAATTAGGTCAGATGCTTGTAGAGTAAAAATATTCCTGAGAGCTCTACCAGCACAGGAAGAACTTTCTCCATAAATCTGAATGAAAAGAGAAATTAAAAGCTGTGACAAACAAGGATTTATTCCTGCTGCAGTAAATTGCCTTCCCACCGTCCGCTCCCTCCCTCCCTCCAAGCAATGCCTTCTCCCCCCCCCCGAAGTGACAAGCAAGCAGTCAAAATCTCATAGGAAAAGCACCACAGCTTCTGCCATTCCCAGTAGTACCATGGGTTACCAGGAGGATGTGGTCTTTCAGAACGGACACACTCTTGAGTTCCCTGATTTCCTGATTTCTAACTTACACCTCAAGGTTGCCTATGTGTCTATTAAAAGAGGACCCAATTCGATCTTCAGTGAAACCATATTCCACTTGGTCTTTGTATACCACTCCTTACTGATGAATTTTCCTCACATTTCAGCAAAGCACATCAGTAAAACAAATAACGAACCTGAAATCCATTCTGTCTGGTTTCATCTTTTTGTCTGTTTGTTTCCAATGTTTAGGAATCTTTCAAGGCATATAAAGTAGTCCTGAGACAGTAAAGTCTTGTACAAGAGGAACAAAGTTCTTAAATATTGTAAAAGTAAGCTAAACAGTGGCAATCATTTAAAGAGCAGGGAAGCAAGTGCACATTAGAATTCACAACAATTTAGTTTGCAAACTCAGTAATAAAAGAGCATGATTTGTAATACACACACAAACAAAATGATAACTTCTTAACTGGTTTTATCTGCAGGTCACATTCACAAGTGTCTTCAAAGCTATGATTAAGAGGTTGAACCAAAGCAAAAATATTCCTAATATGTTGTTTGGTGAAATAGAATTAAAAAGAAGCTTGTCAAGTACCTTATTTGAAGGAGTTTCCAAATATGGATTTGAAATTCTTCTGGACAGGGTCTGTAAAATAATTTGGTAGACCTTTAGGTTTATGCTGGATTTTGAACGGGGAAAAAAAAGGTAGTAGCAATCTAGTCTTTCAGTTATTTAAATATAAATAAAAAAGAATTTATCAAATAATCTGAGTGGTCTAACTGACACCTCCAAATAATAATATTTTCACATCAGGTAAAAGGATGGTAAACTCAGTCCTGTGTTGTTTATTACGTTTATTATTGATCTGGAGATTATTTGGGTCAGGAAAGACCATAAATGACTGTGAAGAATTTCAAGATAAACCTGAAAAATGCTATGTGAAAAGGCAGTATCATAATGAGCTCAGCATTGAAAACAGTAGATATTAGAGGGAAAATGTAATTACACATCCTCTTAAAGCAAACTTTCTCAATTCAGTAAAGACACCTCAGGGTCATAGAATACTTTTCAAGGAAGACCACCCTTCTAAATTAAATTCTTAACTGTTGTTAAAAGAAATTAGGATCAATGAAAAATAAAGGGTGATCAGCAGGGAGATAACTAATGTAGGTCAGTGTTATCTCTGACCTGTCACATGTTGCATGGGTAACAGCATCTCAAAAAATGAACACGCCAATATTGGAGGGGATTCACACATAATAGTAGTAGTTATAATAAATGATTTGGATAAATTTTAATGTGAGAAGAGACAGAAAAGACTGTGTCTCTTTACAAAGGAGAGATTACAAGAGACATAATACAATTATACAAAATATCAAAATGACAGAGCAAAGACAGGCTTTCTGTGCTCTGTTTTACATTACATGAGAATACCAATCACTCAATGAAAATAGAGAGGTTTCTTATTTGAGGAGACAGAACAGAAAATGACAAATAAGTATTCAGAGTAGGAAAAAGCAAATGCTAAAACCTTATCACTGATAACTAGTTTGGGATTTAAAGTTATAAAATTAACAGCAAACTAGAACTCTGGAAGGCAGAGACAGGATAAACATCTCCATGAGAGTAAGGTTATTAGACCTTTCCACACAACGATACCCACATATCTTTTCACTGTTAAAAAACAAGATATTGGCTATGCTGATGCTTACTTGCAACTTCTATCTTACTACAAGCCACTTAGAACTTAAATAAACATTGCCTAAAATAATCCTGGAAGTGAAACAGATGTTGTGCAGGTACATTCACATCACAACATGAAGATCGTGTGGTGCTCCCTCACATTATTCCAACTTGTAAGCAGTATAATTAATTCCTCACTTTGAGAAGGATCTAATTCTCACTTGGTATATTGCAATCATAAAAAAAGCCCCATCCTTCACACCCTGCAAGAATTATAGAATCCATATTTCAGTAACGCCACCTGCTTTATTCTCCCTGTATTCTTGTTACTGCATTTTTAGAAAGGGAAGAATGAAAGAACATAGAAGCATCTAATACTGTTTATCCTTCCACGCTCATCCCAAATGTGTAGTGTAGTTCCATGCGTAACAGTAGTTCCATATGGAAATACTATAACATACAAGATTAATTCCCCTCTCCCATACCCAACAAAGATGCTGTAAGAGTGCAACATTGCCTTGGATCCCACTTACTCTTCCTAGCTAGAAAGTCATTAACACTTCACTTCTGCTGCAGCCCTACATACCACCACTTCACTTGGTTTCTGTTCAAGTCTTTCATTCAACAAGCCTCACTCACTGCAGCAGCACAGTCAAAGCTTATCCATTGATTTCCCCCCTTCCTGCTCCCTTCCCAAGCTGAGCCTCAACCAGGAAAAATACTGCTAGTGCAGTGTGCAGTTACATGACAGCATAAGATGGAACTCAGCAAAATGGACAAATTTGGTTGCCTTCTACAATGGGGTTACAGTAATGATGAATAAAAGAAGAGTGACTGATGTCATCTACCTGGACTTATGCAAAACATTTCATAAAATGTCTTTTCTACAATGTACCACACCTGAAATGTTCCTACACTAATGCACGCTGTATGAGGAACAAATAATAGGAACTCAAAGCTTGTGCCCAGTCCCAGAGATTTGACATCACTGTCATGAGTGAAACCTGGTGGGATGAGTCCTGTGACTGGAGTGCCCTGTTCGATGGTTACAGGTTCTCCAGGAGGGATAGTCAGGTCAGAAGAGGTGGGAGGGTGGTACTGTATGTAATAGAAGGGTTAGAATATATGGAGTTCACAACTGGCAAAGGCACAGTTGAGAGCCTCCGGATAAGAATCAAGGGCCAAACAAATAATGCAGATGTCATCATGGGAGTCTGCTATAGACCTCCTGGCCAGGACAATGATGCTGACAAATTATTCTTTGAGGAACTAAGGGACACCTCCAAGTCACCTGCCCTTGTCCTTACGGGGGACTTCCACTTGCTAGAAATCAACTGCGAACATCACACAGCTGGTACAACCTGGGCCAGAAGATTCCTGAAAAGCCTGGATGACAACTTTATAAACAGGTCTTAAGGGAGCCAGCTCAGAAAGATGCTCCCCTTGATCTGCTGCTTGCCAACAGAGCAGATCTCATGAGACAAGTGGAGACTGGTGGCCACGTTGGCCACAGCCACCATGAGGCAATAGAGTTTAAAATCTCTGTTGACAGGAAAAAAATGACAGATTCAAAATGCATTTACAAATAACTCTAAGAATGATTCAAAAAGTGCTTTTAAAGCAAACAAGTTAGTCATCAAGCAAACAACTCATCTGTCATAAAAACTACATTGCAACAGTTACGACTGCCCATGCCAAGTACTACTTTCTAGCTGCAGCCACTCTGGCATCCCTCTGTGCCTCTTCACCAGCTTGAGGAGAAACTTTGCCAAACCACATGTCAGGGCTAGGACAGGGATGTGGCAGCATGTGTGGTTCTGGGACAAGATGGTGCCCATCAGAAAGCTGTCCCATCACACATGAGCAGGTGTGCACAGGTGCTTCAGTTTCCCTGCTGTGGTGCAGGAGGAAAGAGGAAGGGAGCTGGTGCCTTGGGCTGGATGATCAGGAGCCTGAACTATGAATGTGGCACAGAGATGGCATCATGCTAGCTTGGGGATGTGACTTGTATCTAGCAGGAGAGGACAGCTGGAACAAGACATCCAGGAGAAGGTATTGGGATAGGACTGCTAGGGTCCAAATCTAAATACACCACAGAATTTAATCTGAAATCGGGAAAAATTATGAAGGTGTTTACTGTGGTAAGCACAGGGAGTAGAGTAATGGTGTGAAAAGAATGGAAGGGTTAAAATAAAGTAACCAGCAAGTAATTAAAACAACCAGAAGGAAATACTTCTTTACAAAGCACATGACCATGGAATTATCAGCCAAAGAATCAATTATTCCAGCTAGGTTTTTAAAAGCACAGGCTAATTCAATGACTGACTACTACACAAGGTCTCTATGAGTTTAAATTAGCATTCCTTTAACTGGATAGTTACTTTTAAACAAGTTGAAAAATTCTGACATTATTTAAAGCTAAGCATACAAAGATATTGATGATAATATTTTGATTTGTGAGCACAAACTGATTTTTGAAAGGATTGGAAAGAAATCGCTCCAAGACATACCACACAACAATCAAAGTGTACTAATTAAGCATATTTTGGTCTCCATTGGAAAGAACAAGCTGTATCTTACTGTATTTTACTCTAAGATGCTGACTTAATTCTTTACTCAGGAAAGTAAGTGAACTGGCTCCACTATGGCAACAACCTGGTTAATGTTCTATTCAAGGGCTAACAGTACTACAGAGCATGGTTTTAGTCATACTTTTAGAAGATGTATTTGAATTTTCTCCTCATTTTTAGACCTGGGATTTTGCTTTGGCCTCATCTCAAATCGGGAGAATGACTTGCCTACAAGTTGCTTGTACTTCACCTCCCGCCCAAGCTGTTCAAACAACTGCTGATATTTCTGCTCCTGCCAGCACTGCAGTCGCAGTAGCATCAGCAATGCTCCATACATCTGCTAGTAATTTCATTACCACCAAGCTCAGAAAGAAACGAAGCAAGAGTGCTTGGAGTTCCAGTTCAAGTGCTTTCCTCAGCTGGGATTTAATACAGTGGTAGCAGCCAGCAACCTGTCTACACTAAATACATGCTGTAACAACTCAAAAGAGGCTGCAGAAATTGCAGGAAAATAATAATTTCAAATATACCATGGAAAGGTTTTACCTTTCTTGTAAGAGCTTCTGATATTCATGTGTGTTTAAAAGGAAAAAACTTTGACAAAAACATGGACGCAGGAAATTTTTTTTTATTAACCAAGATTATTCCTTTTTCTAAATATTTTATGGTGAGATTTCTATTAAAACTAAAAGAAACAAAAAAAGGCAGAATTACAGCTCTTCTTCCCAAGCAAATTGTTCAAGCTTCCATTCCATGTTTTTCAAATATCTGGGTTAAATTGTTGTGTTTCCAAAATATGAGCACAACATTCTATGCTTAGGAGTTTGCAATGTGCAATCAAACTTTACCTGGTTTGAGTTTACAACATACTCATCAATATTTGCCTGTTTGATCAGGGCTTAATTTGCAAACATGTCCACAATCAACTCACTGCTAAGCCATTCTAGGAACATTTTTGTTACATATAAATAGAAGAAAACAATTGTCCATAGTTTCAGGAAACTATCACTAGGTCCCTAAAGAATTCATTGTATCACTTGTGCATTTCAAATTAAGTTACTCAGTGTACTTAAAATTAAGCAAATGCTCCAGTGTTTTTATTCCTTAAACATAAAGAGCCTGAATAAAAAAAATCATCTCATTTTGAAATGCACATGGTGTAACACAGACTACCTGATAATGAGATCATTTCTATTCCCTGACAGGGGGATTTCTGCAACTAGTCAACACCTGAATCCTAAATTGGTTAATGTGACCACAAAGGAAATCATATATTCAGACACAAATCCAGCAAGTATTTAAGCATCTTCACCTAAAATACACTTTCACATGTATTCATGCTGGAAACTTCTCACATTCCAACCATAAGAGCATATGGAAAAGGATGACAAATAAAGCCAAGTCCAAATTCACTTTCAAAAACAATCATCTCTTTGTGCATTTCTCTCTTTGCTGATCATTCAGCAATAACAATACAGTGGTTCAGGAAAAACTTAAGAAATCCACCAGGGGGGTTTACTTAATTTCCCTCAGGTTCTCTCACACTCCACACACAAATCAAAAAGTAATTATTTTTGTCCTAACCAGATTTCTTTGTCTTATTATGAACCATGACAATGATAATGCCATAACAGCGACAAAAACCACTGCAACAGTTACAATTGATAGAACCCTGTGGGGTTTTTTCACCAAAAAGAATTGCTGGAGTTGCCAAAACCAAGCAGTTATAATAATTACAGTGTCACTCCACCCCTAATTTGAACACAAATCCTAAAACAAAGCTGGGATGTACCTGCCTGGCACACCCTTCTCAACCAGCAACACAAGAAGGCAGTAATTTCTGCAGGAGTAAACGCCCATTTATTCCCAGTGCTTACTCAACCCAGACAAGGAGTAGGGGAAGGGAGAAAAAATTACTGAACAAATGACTTATCACTTTGCCACCTTTTGAATTTTTTGCATTTGACATCACTTGCTAATGTCTAAATTATCGGCGTTTTAAGCAGAAATAAGACATGGGTGTTGTGTTTTGTAGGTGAAATGCTGCCATTGTCTGAGGGTGGCTGGATATAGGGAGTGTTGTCGTGAATCCCAATCTGTTTCCATGTGGCAACAGATTTTTTCTTGTTGCTAAGACACAGCAAGCAGAGTTGGTTGGGAAGCTAGCTGACTTTCAGCAGATATCATTCATATGAAACCACAGAATATGCCTGACTTTTTGCCAAATAATATTCATAACAGCCTTCTCCCACTGGTCCTCTTGAAACCCTCTGTTAGAATTCAGGGGTAATGAAGAATAACCAATGGAATAGTTCTCTCCATTGATGTTTATTTAAGATTAATTATAAAACCTTTCATAAAGGATCTTCTTTATAAAGGAAAGATCTAATCACCTTAAACTTCATATACTTAGGTGTAGCATAGAAAGGTTAAAAAGCTGTAAAAAGAGAAAACTGTATTTGGCAGAGCTTGCAATGCAGGGTTCCCAGATGAGCCTGCAAAGCTCTCTAGAGAAACCCAAATGGGTCATTAATAAAAGAAAACTAAGGAGTGTATTCTCGTCCATTTTCTGCATAACAAGAATTTGCAAAATAAGTTATTTGACAAAGAAGGAAATCCACAACTAGATGGTTCATTTTCACTTCTCTCAAAAGAGAAAGGGATGTTAGAAGAAAATGGACTCTCCTTATAAAGACAAGCAATGCTCTTTATGTTTAAAGACTTGTTTCTGAGACAGTGACAGTCAGGAGAGCTTTGCATTCAGAATTTCTCTATTTTCCAGTACCTAACAAACTCAATATGGCTAATGTGCTTATGCTTCAAACAAAACTCTTTTTTAGCTAATCTGTCATAAACCAGTCATTTTCAGAGTCTCAATAACCTAGCAAGGAGCATAATTTAGTGTCCAAGAGCAAAAGTTATTTGCAGTGCTCAAAAGAAGTTAACAACAGCACAGACGGTAATATGGCAGGGCTGGCTGGTTTCTCTCCTCTGTCTTTCTCAGGCCTACCATGGAGCAAAGCCCGGGATAAATCCAGCTTCAGAAAGGCACCAACACAGGCCCAAACCTCCTCTGTCTGTATCCTGTGCCTCAAATAAAGCTGCAACATCCTGACACCTACCCAAATTGAGAGAAAGAAAGGAATGCTAAACTGGCAGAGGGGGATGCCTAGGTTAGAAACTTTATGTTACTGAAGAAAGACCATCACTCTGCTGCTAATGATCAGTTCCCATGATCAGTTTAAAGAACAATAAAGTGAGGCTGTTGACAAGCAGATCAGGTCCTCTCTATACATCCTGCTTCAACTTCCCATTCCCACTGCTCTTCTCCCCTGTGCTTCCACACATGTCCATAAACCCATGTGCTAAACAAAGCTGAAGGACCAATTGCTTCAAACTGGCTCATTAAATAATGTTCTATCCTAACCCAGATTATTTCCCTCCTCCAGGTCACTGGGGAGCCAGGCAAACATGATCCAGCAAGGCAAGCAGCAGGGGCACAGGCATAAGCAGTGGGATGCGGAGGGAGGCAGGAAGGGACAGCTGTGCTCAGAGGAAGCACTTGTTTGTGCTGAAATAAAGCTATCCAAGGAATGATGGCATAAAACACACCTAATAAATCCTTTTTATGTTGACAGAACAGTGTCTCTGCTCTGTCAACATAAAAAGGAAGTTAACTATGCTCACAAAAAATGGCAATACAAAATTCAAGGGTGTCAGTAATGGGGAACTTCACCTCCAATTCCATGTTCAATCATTTAAGTGCATCAGCTTAAGCAAAACAGGATTCCCATTTCCTTTAGTTCCACAGATCAGCTGTAGACTACACTGGCTACAGACATAGTTTACAATATAGAAACAGAGTTTAAACTAGTTTTCTCTTTCTTATAAAAAGATAATGGACATTTTCAACTCATATGCTAATACAATGTTTGCAATGAGTGTTCATTAATATAAAAAAAAGAAAGAATCAGAAATTTACTGGGGTTTATTGGGCTTTATATAACATTAAGATATGCAGAGAGCACTTGTCTATTGATGTTCCTTAGCTAACCAAACTTTATTGCAGCATTTGTGCTCTAGTTTGCCATTTCAGCCATACCTTTTCTAATGCTACCTTAAAAACTTCTCAGTGCATTTCACTCTTCCTGGCTGTCAGTGACATTTCACAGGAAAGTAGTATCCTCTCTTTTCTTCAGTACAAAATAGGAACTGTACAGACTGCCACCATAAACATTTAGCAATATTGCTTTACTTATTTCTCTTTAAAACTCAGCATCAAATAAATACAGTAGATGGTTCTTGTAATCTACCATTGTGTCCCTGGCTACCAGAATGTGGTTTAGTTTTGATCTGAAGGGCAGCACAAGAGCAGATGGGTCGAGTTCTTAGTGATTGTTAAAATTTAATGTAACAATATTTCTAATGATGAAAGTTTGAATTTAATAGCACATTATTTGGAGCTTTCAAAAGAAGGCACAGTGAATATTTCATACTATAATTAAAAAGATGTTCCTATTTCTTTTCAGCCAAATCTAAATGAAGACATCAACAAAACATTTAAAAGAGAGATCAGGAGTAGGAAAACACAGATTGTCTACATACTTAAAAGCTTTTCAAAGTACCTCTGTTGACATATTTCTTGTGTTGCCAGCAAAGCACCTTCTCATTTCAAAATAAAAATAAAAAAAAAATAAAAGCAGCATACCACATCAACTTGGCAAAGGCCTTCTCAAAGGCAGGCAGTCTGACTCAAACGCAAGCATTAGTAAAAAGAAATTTCATGAGGAAACTGTGTGTCGAACACAGGAATAAATGCTTAAGCCATAAAATCTTCTTCCTGGAGTTTTCATAACTTTACTAGAGAAGATCCTGCACAATTGCTCTGGCATTGAAATTTGTCCTGCACAGACAAGGGAATGGATCAAACAGCCTCTGGGAGGTCCCTCAGAACCCAGAGCATTCTGTAATTCTCTCCTGCTCCATCACTCCCAAATACAAACTAATTCTGGTCCAATCAGCTGCATCAGGCATGGAAGACAAAGTCTGTGAAGCTTCAGGGCAACCAGAAGCATTTTTCTGGATGCATCCTGTGTATATTTTAAAAGGCACTTAAAATCACATATTTTCATGTTAGACTTCCACTAAAACTTCTCCCCATAAAATTCCCCAAGTGCCAGGTCTCATTTGCTGAGGACCTGATGTACCTCAGCAGTCAACATTACCACAGATAATGGTGCCAGAATTTGGCCTTTAGCAGTCCACATTTGTCAGAGATTAAATACAATAAAAAAATTAAAGCAGATAATCAATTAAGTGATTCATCTCACTTGTCATTACCAACCACCCAACATGTGGTTGGTTCAAATGTTCCCTCTCTGGTGTAAGGCAAAACCAACACATTCAGTTACTGGGTTAGGTACTTGGATTTCCCCAGCACAGGCTGAGGGGCCTTCTTCTGAACCGCCCCCATAACCCCGCTGTAAGGATGCTGACCTCTGCTGCAAGAACGCCACCAAGAAGCAAAAGAGAAAAATACCCAATATTGCTGCAACTATTTCAGTGAACACAGACACAGGAAAAAAACTCAAATATTAGCAAATATTTAGCAAATCAGCTGTGAACAATGCTAACAAATAGCTACAAATGTCAATATAGAGTGCATATATTATTGAATAAGAAAATGCATTAAAACCTTAATTCATTCAGAAGCAATTTGCAATTAAAGAACCAGTTTTATAGTTTCCAATAAATACAGTATATTTAATGTTCCAAGTACAAAAAGACAAAGTTAAAATTCAGTGCTCTGATTATGATTTATGAAAACACATCACAATAAATTGCATCAGTTTAGTTAACTATTTGAAAAAGTCTATATTTCTGACCACTTTTTTCTTTTTTTTTAATAGACTGCACACATATAGTCCATGAATTGCTTTACAAGTGTACAAAGGTGTGTTTCTAATATCCCTGTTATTTATTGCCCCTGCTCCCAGTGAATGCCAAGTTTATAACAAAAGGTAGGTCAACAAGTAGGTTCCCATATCTTTTTACTGGTAGTAAAGCACAGTTAAAACTTTCTGGTACAAGACAGCGAAACTATCTCCTCTGTTTCTGACAAACTGATTTCCTGATTTCGCAGGGACCAAGTGACCTACTGGGCAAAGCATCAAATTGTTCAGTGTACCTCAGTTTTATTCCTGAATATGGCATGGTTCAACCTTCAGCAAGTTATTTCCCTTCCCATGCAATGGGAATAGCCATGGCCACTCTCTTTAAGCACTTTGAGACCAACTGGTAAAGATCAGCTCCCAGCAAAGGGCTAGAAGCACACAAACTCTCTGCAATGTACCCAGGGCAGCCCCACTCCAAATACCTACAAGATGTTTAAAATGCAACAGATCTTGAGTAAAACTGCCAACATCTGCCTTTCTTGCTTCCGAGGTTTTCAGAGAGTGGGAGTGGCCTCCAGAGTGTGTAAACAGGCTCCTGTTAAAGAAGCTTGCATTGTTGCCTTAACAGTTTGAGAATCTGCAGCATAAGGGTTTGTATTGGCAGCACTCCGTTATGCGACCTCTTGGGAACAACATTAATTTCACTGACAGTAGCTCTTGGCACAAGCCAGTGCCAACCTACTGTGGACTGGAGAGTGGGAGTTCTTAACCACTTCCAGAAGAACAGCTGTAATTTACTTTTTTGTAGAAAAACTATAAAAGCTTAGCTATTTTAGTTTTATGTAGCAGTCCTGGCCTCAGTGTACAGAGAGCTAAAAAGCACTCAATACACAAAGAAAGAAGAAAGTTTTCCCTTGGACCACACAACAAACTGAAGATCCAGGAACTCCTCACCTGCTCTCCCCAGAGCCTCAGCACTACTTGGAGCTTTGCTACCAGCATCTTCAAAGGGTCTGCAGAGTGGAATTGCACTTAACTGTCATAACACCTTTTTGTGCTTGAAAGTCTTTAGACCAGCCATTGAAGCAAGAGCCAATGAAAATTAAAGTGCACTCTATCTCCAAAGGGACGTTTGTTATCTCTGAGATAGGGAGGGACCTGAAAAACAATGCAGTTCAAAAGTCTCTACCGATGTACCAGGAACCACTGCATTCAATCCTGACTGTTTAGCACATAGAGTAACATGGGAAGTAGCATGCAATAATGATTAGATATCGAATAGGACTAGACCCTGAAAAAGAGTCTAGAACATATGAATAACCACTAAAAGCAGCTTAGGCAAATTTAGTTTTCACTCAACTGATAAGTTGCAGAATCAGAAAATATATATGCAAGACACAGATGAGCCTTGTAAATTTTTTTCTGACACAGTAAAACTGCTCAAGTGCCAAATGGCTAACAGATACTAATTTTATTTAGTATGATAAAATAAAAACAAAATAATATAAATTACATTGTTTATCCCTTGAGATTTTCCAGCTGGTACCAGGGAATTTTCTCATTTTTACTCCCAGTTTTGAAGTCTAGGGCCTTGGTCCAAGAAGAGATTTTTTATAATTTCATTATTAGAACTTGTCCTTATTAGGATTCTCTGCAATCATCACTTATTTTCAAGACAGCATGGGCCTTCAGAGGTGATCTCTGCACCTCTTCTCAGGTTTAGAATATGTTCAGATATGCAACTAAACTCAGTTTAAGCAAAAACCCACAAAATTTGATAAGATACTATTGCAAGGTTATCACCTCTGAGATTCATATACACCCATTCAAATTCATAGGAAAAGGATGTATTAAACTGTTGCACTAAACCCTTCATGGAGAAAGTATATATGAAAAACCTATTTTAGACAGCCTAACTAACTACCTAAACAAACAAACAAGCAAACCTTGCTTTGATTTGTTCCCCATCAGTCTCTTGTCCCCCATGATGTCATTAATTTCCCTCCAGCAAAACTAGTCCCAGCACTTAAAGCATGAAGTTCCTATCCCTTTGTTTCATTTCTTATACACATTATGAAGAGTTTCAACAATTTAAAAGGCACATTTTCCCTTTACAAGAAAGATACTACTCCATAAACAGAAAAAAGGTCCTCACAATTTGAGAGTCAAATGATTAGATTTTTTCTACTTTTTACATCTAATTAAATTATCTGAATTAATTAACCTTTAATTGCGTTTGCAACTATTATCTAGTTTTTCATCCCAACAGAAGTCCCACCATATGATGTCTATATCATAGTCAATCTTATTCCCATATTCAAACGCACATGCAAAAGAAAATTTAAAAAGCTAGCGTCTAAATTAGCATGAAAAACACATATGCAGAGGAAAGAAGAACCCCGTAGTATTACAGCAGTGCAGCGATCTGAGGTGGCTTGCATGTCATGAAGCTGAACATACATGTCCGTGTAAGATGTGTCTCTTGACAAAGAGGTTGAATTCTCTAATATTTTAAAAAGATCTCTGCATATCAGGGCTGTAAATAAAATTACTCCTCCAGAGGAACTGTTTGGGGGTTACATCTCTCTCCATGAAACAAGCCAGACATCCATCAGATATGGTCCAGAAAAATACGTACCAGAAGGTCATGCTAAGGCTTTAACTGTAGTTCTTGCAGTCAAGTGAAACTCTATTAATAATCAGGCTTCTTACTCAACTGGTTATAAACTTTTGTTGTCTTTTGGCTTGAAAGTTGTGGATGACATTTTCAAGGATGTTTCAAAACATACATGAGGCAGTACCCATAGCCTGCACCTGCAGAACCTGAGATAACAACCCAGGAGTGCACCTCATCCCTCAATGAAGACAGCAGTAGTAGCACTATTATTATTTTTAAAGAAATACTCATAGAACATGTAAGATAGAAGGACACAATGTGAACATAAGTGTGCTTATCAGTTGTGTGAACTGAGCATAGAACAGAAAAGTAGAATAGCCTCTGCATTACTCACAGTCAAAGTGTAACTGAGCATATCCTGAACAAAGCAACCTCCAAGAGCCAGCAGAACACTCTGTTGATGCCATAGTACAATCAGAGTAAAGGACTCACACATCACTGCCTTTCTAGGGGGGTCACATTTCCACTACCTAAGGACAGCCAGGCCTGGCAGCCAGTGCTAGGAAACTACACTTTGAGAAGCTTCCAATTACCAGACTAAGGAGCAGTTCATGCATTCCATGTTCTACTTGAAGCTGCATCCTCCTTGACCTACCACACACAACACTGTCCAGGGCTCTTCCAGGCTTCTCCTGTAAAGCAACAACATAGAACTGAGCTGCCTTCTTCAGCTTCACTTTACTGAGTGTTCACCCCAAGATCCTTGAAGGAGTGCTTTGTCCCATAGGAATAAAAGGACAGTGATAAAGACTGGCAGCATTTTTTTCAGGTCTAGGGGAAAAGAGAATTAACTTTCTTATTTAATATTCTGCATCATAGCCACTGCTTACAACATCAATCACTTCAATATGCTGTTATCCTCCTTCCACTTGCCCACTGTATCCTGGTTACCAGCTTGCTCATATTTAAAAGTCATTAATAAATATCATTTCAAGTCAGCAAATGTTTTCTGACCTATGCAAAGCAGGAGGTGGGAGAGATGGGGAGCTGCTGTCTTGAAAAGCTGGTTCTAGCAATACACCCATGGAAAACACCAATTTGTTAGTGAATTTAGAATGAAATCAGGGAAGAAAAATTACCCAAAAGATTAATGTACTGCATTATTCCCCACCACAGTGACTGCTTTGTCAGACTAGCAGAGATGGTCTATGCGTGTTTCCATGTGTTTCCATGAACATTAACAAAATGTCAATGACATCTTAAGAGTCTGCTGGGACACCAAAGGAGCCTGGGACAGCCTGGATGCCCTACCAAAGCAGGTAGTTCAGACTCTTCCAACCCCTTTACCATGACAATCTCAAAAGCCTGTCCAGCTTGATAGCTCACTCTGCAGCAAGGACACCTGAGCCATGGGTTAAACTCTGACACTAGAGCAAACTAATGGCAAATCATCACTTTTTGTGGGAGACCTTCATTTTGAGATCCTGAAGAACCAGTTGATACTCAGCCCAATCACCTTCCTCACTGCTCTGTTCTTTCCAATACCAGTTTTTTAGAGGTGACTTCAAACCAGTCCTTGTCTCAGTGGAACCACTACCAAAAACCACGAGGGCTTCACCAACTTCATCCAAACTTGCCTAAACCATTGGGGGAACTACCTATTTGGTCACTTCTCAAACACCAAAAATAACTGTAGCAAAATTTAATGGAATTTATGAACCTTTCTGGTACATAGACACACACAGAGACTTCTTCAAAAAGCAAAGCTTCCAAAAATATTAACACAAGGGTTTTTTTACCTCTGCCTAATCTATTTGCTGCTTTTTCTCTATGTAATTCCACAGTGTTTATTATGAACACTGGACACACCAGCAGAAGTTAACTGAAGAGGGCCTCTAGGATACTATTTCTGGTTAGTAAACCCTTGCCTTGGAATTTACCTCCCTGCTCCCTCCATCATGATATGATCAAAGATCAGATGGGTTCATGAACAACAAAGGAATGGGAACACTCTGGGGTTTAGAAGATTACATGAGAGGTTTGTTTGCATGTTTTTAGCATGCCTCAAGCTTGTTGATGTTTTTAACCTCTCCGCTTGTGCCAAGAGATAACAATGACTAACTTAGGAGGGGAAAAGTCATGGTATAAAGAAACAAGCATACACATACTGAAACTGCAGTTGGTTCTGGCAGAACATAAGATGACTCACAGATCCTTGGCATTTAGATGTATTTCTAAAAGTCAGATAACACCAAGAACAGGGAGGGATGAAAATTCAGCCTGTTTTCTGCTTAACTCAAATTAAAACATTTAAAATCATGTTTCCAGATTTGGAAGTTTCACAAAATTTACCTTAAGCTCTTCAGATACAGGGACAGTTTTTAATTCAGGTTTATAAAAAAGAATTACTGTCTCTAGATAGCCTCTTTGGAATTATTTTTATTTACAGAATGGACAAAAGTAATGTTTCCTTATCCACTTCCTCTATCCTCCCACAGATTTTCTTGTAACGTGTTTTACTATTAATAAACAATTTAAATAGGTACTTTTCCACAGCCATAATAAATCGTTTCTCAAAGAGTGTAAGTTTGCATTGTTTTTAATAAGAACCCAACTTTGATTTAATTGGAGGGTAGCTCTGTTAGCTACACTTTCTGCTAAAATGCAAAAGACCACTCACTACAGGGACATTTTTTGTCTCTGTTTTTAGTGAAAATCTTTACGAGAATAGAGAATAGCTGCCTGCAATGTGACATTCTTCAAAAATCTTTGATGGTTTACCTGTTAGGTAGTTTTGTTCCTAATAACAGTTTTGCTATAAAATTACCCAAGAAGAAAAATAAAAATGAACAATTGTTAAAAGGTGCTTTCCCTCTCTTCTCTTTCTTCTTTGAGGTATTGAACAGGTAGCTACTTCCTAACAGCTTATTCTCCACTCCATCACTAGCGTTTTTAAAGAAAATACTGACAGTAGCAGAGCCAAGAGGTAATCTCTGAGCAGAGTTCTGCAAGAGCACTTGAAAAAGTTGTTGGCTACTAGTCTGTGGAGAGCCATACAAATAGGAGCTTCACTGGTCATGAATTTTTACATTCCTTAGAATAAAAGGAAAGCTTTTGAGACAGTGTGTTGTAACAAAGTCAAGACTGATGTGGTATTAGCTGGTTTGCTTGTATGTTCAGAGACCACACAGACAGTAATACTGTACAGTTGTACCTCCAGCTTCAAGAAGGGTAGTATGGATTCACCCTAACACATAAAACTTCTCAAAGGAAGCTCAAGCAGTCTTTCATGTGCAGAACAAAACATTTTAGTTGATCAAGGAATAACAAAGTAATGAAGGATAAGAACAGGATTCAACAGGCTGCTTTAATTTGGAAAAGGAAAATGAAAAAATGCCACAGCATTGTATCCTGGGCCGAATGCTGTTTAATAAAACATATTTGTGATGTCAGCATCAAGGTAGCAAATTTTACTTACATGATTTTGATTAGTCACAATCAGAAATCTATAAACAACTTCAGATGGACGTAGTCAAGGTAGGAAAGTAAATAATTCCATGTTAAATTATGTTTATGCACATCAAATGTAAAGTAATTCTCATGCAAGGAAAATAAATACTGACAATTTATATGACTTCAAAAATAAATAATATCAAAGTTTTTTTAAAAAATCAACTTAAAGAAAGCAACCTGAATGGCTGTGAAGACATCTCAGTGAAGAACTAATCAGTGCCACCAGGAGTTCTAAAAAAGATAGCAAATTGGTAGGATGAAAAGCCTACATGATGGAGAGGGAGGAAATTGCCTAATTTCTATAAAACAGCAGTGCAAACTCATCTCTAGAATATTTCATTCAACAGAAGCCATCACAAGTTCAAAGGAACATGCCAGAACTAGATGGAGTTCAGAACTAGGTAACAAAAAATATTACAGCATGGAAAGAGTCATCTAGAGAGACTGGGTTTGCTTGCTTTAAAAACAGCTGTAAAAAAGAATAAAAAACTGTCAGCACAGAAAGCTCCCTGACTCACAGGAACAGCAGAACAGTCACTGAAATTAAAGATAGGATATTCAAAACTGATAACAAATAAATGCTTTCATTAACAGCAAAATAAACCAAAACACAGTTTTCCTTCCCCTATAAACTCATTATCACCAAACCCCACACATAACCTTTGTAAATTTGTGTTCCAAGGTGAGTCTGAAGGCAAAATAGTATCCAGATTCATTAAAAGACTGGATTTGTATATGTATAACTAGAAAAAGCTGTAACTAGAATGGTTAATGTTAACAAGCCCCCAGTATAAACAACATCTCAGAGTATAAAGTATCTGTCTATTTAAAAATAGAAAAAACCAAACAACATGGGAGACAGGCTACACGTTTGCCCACACACTCTCTTGAAAGCAGAAGAAGCTTTATATTTGTGCCTAAACTGTTACCTGTTAGATTAACATCAAACTTATGCATATAGGACTAGATGAACCATCATCTTAACCCACTACAACATGTTTTTATACACTAGCTTCCTCTGAAATAATTGTTTTGGATTTTTTTAATAAAACCTCTACCAATATAATGTAAATATTTATTGCCACATTGGATTGTAAAAGATCAACTTAAAAATGGAACTCTTTAAGCAGGCTTTCAGATAAATTTTCAGTTTATGCATATACTGTATGAACTGAGAACAGACATCTCAATGGAAAAAAACAAGATACATTACTCCTGCTATTCAGCTAGGACACTCACCAATATTAATGTGTGTCCTGGCAACCTAAGAGACCTATTGATTTGCAACCATTCATTCAAGTGCAGTGAAAGCCATAATTAGATAAATAGCTTTGGTAAAACTAATTTGAAACTCAATTGTTTTGAGACTGTCTGTTTAATGAGATAAACAAGAAATTAAATATCTGCTGAATATTCCTCTTTGTATCCTTCAACACAATAATAAAAATATAAATAAAGAGGTATTAATTTAACTACCACTATTATTTTTTGCATTTTATGTTTCTAGTCAAAGCAATTTCTGTCAAAGACAATTACAAATGCACTATTTATGCATTACTATAACAGACTGATTAGTTTTATCAACCTCTTATATATTTGTGGATACTGAGGAAGGGGGAGAAGGAATGGCAACTGGGTTCTCCAGAGATAAGCCTAAGGGTGTAGAGCCCGAGTTGAGAATAAAATCAGTGGCCCAGCTGAAGTGCATGTACACCAATGCACACAGTATGGGAAACAAACAAGAGGAGCTGGAAGCCATAGTGCAACAGGAAAACTATGACATAGTTGCTGTCACAGAAACGTGGTGGGATGACTCACATGACTGGAGTGCTGGTATGGGGGGCTACAAGCCCTTCAGAAAGGACAGGCAGGGAAGGAGAGGTGGAGGGATGGCTTTCACTCTCCTCAATGCCACATCATAAATTTTTGATACTCACAAGTGGTCTGCACCTCAATTTTCAGTTGTCTGTATTTTTGTTTGTTAGTTTGGATTTTTTGTAGGTTTGGGGGTTTGGAGGGGTTTTTTTGTTTGTTGGGGGGGGGGGGGGGAAGCGCAGAGGGTTAGGGGTTTTTGTTTTGTTTTTAGTGGGTTTTTTAGTTTTGGGGGGTTGGGGTGCTTTTTGGTGGTTTGGGGTTTTTTTGGTCTGCTTTGGTTTTAGTAGTTTTTTGTTTGGGTATTTTGGGGTGATTTTTTGTTTTGGGGGTTTTTTTCAGGTTTTTTCCAACCCAAAATATGGTATTTCCTGCTCCTCAATACTGACCTACAGATTGTATACTGTCTACTTCATTATGAAGGGCATGGTTTCACATACATTTCTCCTGCCAGTGGCATCATTTCAAGCAACCACTGCTCTTTCCTTGGTGTTGCTTGTTCTACAGTCAGAGTGCTGATGCCAACACAGACATGACCAGCAAAGAGGCTTAGAATGGGCAGCTGCAGGAGAAGCTACCAGCAGATCATAGTAAAACCTACACCTATAAAACCCACTCCACAGTTAAGTGACAAGATTGCTGGAGAGGCTCTGAACTATTTTTTTCCTTACTGCTCTAACTCACACACTGCGCTCTTCATCATCTTCATAAATGACTTGGATACAGAACTGGAAGGGATACTAAGAAAGTTTGCAGATGACACAAAACTGGGAGGAGCTGTTGACTCCCTTGAAGGCAGGGAGGCCCTGCAGAGAGACCTTGACAAATCAGAGCTGGGCAATCACCAACCATATGAAGTTCAACAAGGGAAAATGCTGGATTCTGTGCTTTGGAAGGGGCAATCCCAGATGTTTGCACAGACAGCAAATAAGATGCTGGAAAGCCATGCCATGGCAAGGGCCCTGGGGGACCTGGTTGATGGCAAGTTGAATGTGACGCAGCAGCGCCCTGGCAGTCAGGAGTGCCAACCGTGTCTGGGGGGCATCAAGCAAAGCATCGCCAGCCAGTCGAGGGAGGGGATTGTTCTGCTCTGCTCTGCACTGGGGCATCCTCACCTTGAATATTGTGTGCAGTTTTGAGCACCACAACATAGGAAAGATATTCAGGTATTACAGTGTGTCCAAAGAAGGGCAATGAGGATGGTGAAGGGCCTTGAGGGGAAGCCGTATGAAGAGTGGCTGAGTTCACTTGGTCTGTTCAGCCTGCAGAAGAGGAGATTGAGGAGAGACCTCTACAACTTTCTTGTGAGGGGAAGAAGGGCAGGCACTGATCTCCTCCCTGTAGTGGCCTGAAGTTCTGTCGGGGGAGATTTAGGCTGAATGTGTGACTTTTGTTGATGGTCCTCTGCAGGTCTAAGAGTTGGACTTGATGATCCTGTGGGTCCCTTCCAACTTGGCATATTCTGTGATTCTGTAATTCATGAAGCATACGTATGTCTCAGCCATATAAAGTCCTAGTATGAGGTTCAGGAAGCAAGGAAAGTCAGGCCACCTCCTCACCAACAAGGGGGGAAAAAAGAAATTTGCATTCCTCACAATCAATCTTTTAAAAAATGAAAACTAGAAATCATTTGGCATTTTAAGATTTAATGGGTTAATTCAGTTCTAAAACTGAAGGCAAAAGATCCTTGCTGATACTATGAATACAGCTCTACTGGTATTTATAGAGATTGAAGGGTTTTTTTCTCTTTCAATCAGCAGAATATTTTCTTTTTGGACTAAAAAAAATATATTGACTTTTAATCAGTTAGCTTGCTATGTCTCTCCAGGAAAATATCTCACAAAAAAAGGAAGTAATCAGAGAAAATTGTACACCTTAGTATTTAAACTATTAAATTAATAAGTGACCCTAGCTTAATACAATGGCAATAAGACCATTTTACAAGGTCAGACTAACCGAAGCCAAGCCATAAGTTAACCGAGATAAAAGACATAGTGACAATTATGAATAGCTACTGCCTTTTATACCTAGAATTTGAAAATAATGAGATCCTGTTTCCATGACTTTTAACTTTAGATCCCCAATTGTGTCTTTTTTATCCTTAAACTCATGTCAAAAGCACAGATATAATGAAAATTTATTAAGTCAAAAGGTGTCATAGATAAAGTTTATACAGCAGATACTAAAAAGCAAACTAAAATATTACACTGAAATGGATTTATTGATATGAACTTTACAGGATCTTCAGAGGAGCTTGACTTGGGGAAAAGGGTGTTTAAGAGTTTGTGAACAGGAGCAGAGCACGGTATGGGTGGCCCAGCTAAGCTAGCCATGAAAAACTATGGAACAGCACTCTCTCACTCTGTCCAGAGTTAAAGGGTGTCCCATATTATTTTCAGCCCTACAGAACCATAGTGAGTCCAAAACAACATGAAGGCTTTTTTTTCTAAGCATTAATATGAACCCATAATAGAAGATGGGTGACATCTCAAGGAGACGACTTTGTGACCAGACCTACAGAACCCAGGTGCCCTGTGATCAGGCACAGAAGTGCAGCAACACCCATCTGAAGTCTCAAGTACTTAGGCAGAGCCAGACCAAAAGTCTGTAAACTGAACATTGCCACTTCATACACTAACTGCTACACCCAGTACCTGCCTGGGGCAAGGTCAGAAACCACGGGTGGGCAGAAGCACTTCCTCTGGAACTGAATAAGCAATAATCATCTAAAGTTATACTATATAAGTAAAAAGTTACATAGTATAAGTATAAAGAACAAGGGCCTTCCTTTCCTATATGTGAAATCTTACTTTAATTGCTATATCATTAGCATAAATCTGTTTAATCACAATGGCTTCTGTGAGTTAGGTTGAAAAGATGGAATATTCTGCTTTTGAAAAGCTATCACTGTCTATTTTCAGCATTTTCATCAGCATAAAAATGCACAGCTTGTTTTACAATTTCCTCACGGCGCAAATGGCATTCAAACCACTGGAGACATACAAGTAACAACAGCTGAATACAAATCTTAATGGAGTTTGTCATAATTGTACAGTACAGTGTTGTTCATTCATCCTGGCAGCTGGGAAATCTAGCATGAATTAACCAATAATACAGGTTTGCAACCAAGCAAATTAAAGCATACAATTCCACAAAGTAAATTTTGCTTATTTCCCTTTAAGTATGTAACTAAGGGCACAATCAACTCACATGTTGACTTTCACAAGATGCAACACTAGCAGTAGTTTTGCAAATACACATATACATTCCTTTTAATTCCAATTGATTTGATCTTATTTCCTACATAGATTTCTTTGATAGGTTTCCAAGCCACACTGAGCACCACCACATCTGAGGATCTGCAGCCTACATCCCTTAGAAACAGGAGCAAAACCAAAAGTGAATATAGTCCAACCAGAAATACAAAAAACATACAGGGCTGATCAATACTTTCTTTTGGAGTCCTTAACTGAAGACATTATAACCAAGACAAGACAAGAAGCACTTAAAGGCTGAGCATAGGCAAAATGAGCTCAAGGTATTTTCAGCTTGAGCTTAATTTGCAATGTAGGACAGGGGTTACAGTCAAGTCCATGGTTTATAGTAGGTAATTGTGGGTCAAAGAGAGACTTATCAGGATATGTTCTGGCCCAAAACAGAGAAATCAAGTAGAACCACTCCCATAGTTTAAAGCAAGCTGCTGCATTTTTTATGTTTCAAGGGGTTGATGTCAATTTTATGCAGCTTCCATGAACACAAGCCACATGATGGTACCTTCTCCTGCTATGTTGGCAGCAGCACCAGCCTCCCTCCCAGTGCCAGTGTAAGACCACACTGGGCATCACCCTGGCAATCAGACTAATCTCCAGCCTCAAGGAGTAAAGTAATTTGGCATTCTGCAAAACTTCCTAGGTTATTTCCTAGGGCAGAAGTGTGGGTTTGCCTGCCATTTCATTCAACTGTTGTTAATAAAACCCAGGCATAATTTTTCAGATGTCATAACATATGGGCTAATTAAGAGTTATTCTCAATTTAGTAATTCACTGAACACTAACTATGAAGTGAATTATGCAAATAAACACACAAGACACTGAAATTCCCATCAGCTACCATGGTCACTTTTACTAAACCTGTTTTACTTATTGCTCAACATTTCATGTGTCACCAGTCACAGACTGGACAAGTTTAAATATACTATATGTGATATGTGGAAGACAATCATCTTAACTGAATACATTTTAGCAGGAATACCTAATAACCCTGATTACAATAGGAAAAATTCAGGACTACTTATCATGACTATTTTTAGTCACATAATAACTGCCAAAGCAATGAGGGTATTAAGTTACTGAGTAGAACCTCTGTGACAGGCTCGAAATCAAAATCTCACCAATATCAATCAGCCAAATTTGATAATACTTCTGACAGTAAAACTTTCGAACCATTGAGCCAGTTCAGCCTTTTTTGTGCTGATTTCAGCCAGTACAGTTTCTATACACAACAATACTGCATCTTTTTAATGCAGAAAAAACATCGACACAGGTACCAGAGAAATTGTTCTCCCGACTTTTTCCATCTCTTCTCATTAACAGCATTGGACAAAAGAACAGAAAGGTGCTATTAAAATGTGTTGATTGCACAAAATTGGAGGTATTGTCAAAACCAATGTAAACAGAAAGATACAGAAAGACTAAGTGACTTCAAGAATTGAAATATTAGGGAAAGAGTGTAATTCAGCAGCTTGAAATACAAAGTTACTCAGGCACTATGAAGCTGAGAAGCTGCCAACAAGGACACAGGCTGCCATAAATATCAGTCGCTTGTGAGAACATTATCTGGGTGCCAGGCAGATCTATATGCTTGGCTCAATAAAACCCCAACTCCACCATAATGTAACCATGGAAAGAAGGACTGGAAATTCTGAGTATTTCCAGCACACAATTTCTAATATCCTGGCAAAACCTCATTGACAATATAGTTTCCCCAATTCCCAAATGAATTGATTAGAGAATAGCTACTTGAATGACATAAGCAATTGAAAGCTTTTTACAAGAGATGAAGAAAAGCTTAGCAGAATGTAGGTTGAGAGGATCAGATACTTCATTTAATTAAAACAGATTGCAGATTGCATATAGTTTGATTTTTTTCTCCCTGCCAGAGAGGAATTGTCTCCAACAGCATGACAACTGCTAGTGCCAGAATATATAAGAGATATCTCTAATACACTCCAACGCTCCAGCTATTTTCAGCTCAGGAACCTTCTGTGCCTGAGGAGGATTATATATGCTCAATCCGTTTCTCTTCCATGAACTTCTTCAGTCTCACCCTGAATTCATAAAGACTTCTAGCAGCCATACCCTAAGTCCTGTGGTTTATTTTTCAACCAGCAACCCTACACTCGGTTTACATCCTCACATAAACATACAACAAAGTAGTTGCTCAAAACAGAGCTAAGGTGAAGACAAGTCTGAGAATATCTGCCTGGCCAAAGACCTCTAGGAACTTCGCAAAAGTAATTCAGGGTCTCAGAAGAGAAAAAAGTCAAGATACCTTTTTACATTCCATCAAGCTAAAAGGTACATCCCATGATGAAGGTTTGTACAGACCAGAAAGATCTTTCACATTATCAGAGTAACGGGGTCTGACACCATGACATTCTGAAGGTTTTCCAGATCCCCTACTGTGACAAAGAGCAACATCAATGCTCACATATAACAGTATCTATCTGTGTGTAAATATGAACCTAGGAAGCAGAAGAGGAGATTAAAAATGTGTGTGTCTGTGTGTGTGGAAGGCAGTATCTTGTTCTTCTGAGCACTTCCCTGCTCTATCAGGACCAGCATTAGGTCCATTAAGACTGCAACTGAGTGTGATGAAAGGGATTTTAGGCATAATGGAGTGACTGCTACACTGATGTGCCTGCAGGACCTCACTGCTGGTGCTTCCAGAGGCAGAGGTATTTTGTCACTAATTAAAAGAAAAAGGGGAGGAGAAGAAAATAGCTTTAGCAGGCACCAGAAAGTGCAGCAGAGACAGTTCATAAGAAAAGTACTCATGCTTACTACACATACATTTAACACATAACTCAAAGAGGCAAATGGGGAAACAGAAGAGTCTTTCCAAAGATTTTGAGAAAGAACATGGCAGAGCAAATCAGTCCCACAGGGCACAATGACCCACTACAACAGATCCCTCCTGTGTCTCCTCACAAGGTCTGACACACACCATTCCCACAGCAAAAGCAGCAAAGGATTAGGTTCTTTTCTGCTATTTTATCCAGCAGAAATAAAAAACATCCAAGCAGAGGATGATAAGTAAAATCTACACCACACAGTTCACTGTGCAAATGCAGTCTAATCACTGGTGCCATCTTGGGTCTCTGTGCTGCACCTGCCCTAAGGTTGAATTTCAGAAAAAAAAAAAAAGACCATCAAGGACAAGGCCAACATCCAGTTCAAAGTTCAGAAGCTTTAAAGAAAACATTAGGCTTTGCTAGCCAAGAAACTGAAGGTTAGTTTTATCTAAATGACTGAAGCAGTGGAGTGTGTTGGTATTTATCTGTACACAGCAAAGAAACATCCAGGTAGGATGGCTACTACAGCGTTTTCTACAAGCTGTTTTTCCACCTCCAAGTTTTTTCTGTGTTTTAGGATTGGATGTATCCCAACAGAGAAAGCCAAAAATACCTGCTTGCTCTCCAGTTTTGAGGGTCACTGAATTGAGAGGGAAATATTATTTTGTTACACTGTATTTTCAATTACTTTAATCTCTGGTCACAATTTTCTGATAGTCTAGTACCAAGGACCAAGGACTGAGACATCCAAACAGATTGAAAAAAGTTTATTCCACCCCATACTGCTTTGCAAAATGTAATCAATTCTTTTAATATATACCACCCTCTACTACCCAATGCTTTCCTTCTCCCTGGAGCACAGGAAGTATTTGAACAGCATGCAGTGAAGTACATTCTTAAAACAATTACAGTACCCTTAACACTTTCATTACATTTTATTATCCATAGTCCCCAGGCATGCACACATGTAGATTGTCTGTGCCTTTATAAGTGTGGAATCAAACTGCACTGCAGGCTGTCCCTGAGCAAGTCAACATCAGAAGCACATGCCCTGCGCAGGGGTCATAATATTTTTCTAGGAAATTAAACAAGCCAGAATTTCAGCTGGTCAGCATTTACTTGAAAACAGCTCGCCTAAGTGAGCAACACTCTTGATGAAACCAGCTGGACAAATAAGAGTCTCAGCTTGGTGTTTGAACAAGCAAAAAAGCACAAAGAAAAAGTCACTGGAGAGGAAGATCAGACTGGTTTGTTCATAAGCAAACAAAACCTCCTGAAAATTAACTTTGGATTAACTTGAAATATTTTGTTGAGGTGGGAGGGAAAAAAAAGAATATTTGTTTCCTATTCACATTACTCAACCTTTCTCCAACCTTATATTAAGATTTTTAGATTTAAGAGTCATGTTTAAAAGAGAAATATAAAAAATGCTGCATTGTATTGTTCTAACATATCCCTTTCCTCTCTCAAATACTGTCATTTTCAGGGTTTAAGTTATTCTTTATATTAAATAGAAATATGTGAAAAGTGTCATGCCCCTAGAAGTCCACTTCTAAGGGGAAAATGCACATGCACAGAGCAGACAGGAATCAACACAGGGTACTGCTAACAGAAATAAACTGCTCCCTGGAAACTGCACATGTGGGAGAGAGCCTTCATGCACTCCTGGTGTCCACTTAGTCTCCAAAGGGAACAAGTGAATTCACGACACTGCTGAACTCTCAGTATGACCTGCCTTTCAGAACACTCCACTAGGAGAGTCCCTACAAACCCAGAGATAGCAGAGCACAGTATTCCCATTCTCCACAGGACTGACACACTGGCCTGAAGGTCCTGCTGGTTCCATACAGCATCTCCCCACAGTATTGTCCACTGATCTATGACCATAGAATCATAGAATGGATTGAGTTGGAAAGGACCTTAAAGATCATCTAGTTTCAATCCTTCCACTATACCAGGTTGCTCAAAGCCCCATTCAACCTGTCCTTGAACAATTCCAGGGATGAGGCATTCACAGCTTCTCCGGGCAACCTGTTCCACTGCCTCACCACTCTCACAGTAAACAATTTCTTCCTAACAGAAGATCTGCTGGCTTGACTCCAGACTGCCTTACAAACTCATCATCCTCCCCCCACTCTTGTTCCTACCAGGACAAACAGTTCAAGAAAAACTTTATAAGATGACTCACAGGACACTTGGAGGCAAAGCCATAGGTGGCACCACCACTAAATCTGTCACATTGTGTTTGCTGGACCGTAACACAGAACATTAGCAAAGACAGGCAGAACTTCAGCTGGGACCGTGTGAAACAAGAGGTGACCAAGGCTTCAGCAAGTACAGCTGAAAAGTTGTATGACCCAGGAGCTACCCAGGCTTCTCACCAGGATGTCAACTCACCCATTGCAAATATTTACAAAGTAACTGTTGTACGGCTCACTTGTCAAATGCTTTCAGTAGTGGTGAGAGTAAACCTTAGGCTGCTCTGCATGGTGTCTCCCTGAAGCATTATTACTTTGTTTTGCTAAAACACTGTTTCAGATCTGCCTGCAAATGAAGTGTTAACAGCAGCAGATCTGTACTGGTGCTTTCCTGGTCACTGCCCATTACTCTACTTCTTTTTAGTATGCTTTTTAAAATGGAAGAAACTAAGCTCAAATCAGAAAAAGACTCATCTTTTTTGGAAGAAAGATATCTGTCACAAACATGCTCTTAGGGCAGAGCAAGACTTAGCTATTTAAAATTAACTGAATCCACTTAGCTCTGTGCTCTTATGGACAACTTGTCAGGTGGATTACTGATTCACTTGAACAATAAAAATCATTAGGCATCTGCATACAGACTAGTCTTTATTCTGTGGGTTCAATGTGCTTGAGGAAAGAAATTAACCTTCCTTGCATGTATATCTTCTTATAACAAAGCCTTCACCCAGGAAGTTTGGTTTGATATTCACACCCTCCCATATTTCACAACAACTTCCCTATGTAGAGAAACCATTTATTTACATGGGCAAAGTACTGCAAAGTTGATGAGGGTACAAATGCACACCATGCTGACTTCTCCCACTAATTCCCTGCAAAGGTATTTATCATTGCACCAAAACCACACGGCAGCTTGCCTGATTGCCCACCTAGAAAAACCCAACTCCATGCAGGTGAACCCACCCCTTCATTTTGACTGCTCAGGTGGTGGGTTACAATCCATGTTGACCTGCAGGTAAGGCTTGACCTGATTGACCGTCATTGACCTAATGGCAATGTCACTCGACTCATACGACTCCAGTCACAACCGGGAGAGCTCAGCTCCATGAGCGGCTGCTCACCACTGCAGTTCCCAGCCATGGCATTGTCAGGCTGTACTTCCCCAGAGCACTGCCTGTCTTGTAAAACCTCACCACCATTCTGAAAAATGGGTGAACGTGAGTGAAATTTGTCTAGGCATCTCCACGATGCCCACCTGACCCCACGGCCTGTCTCTGGAGGCACGCGAGACTGGGGCCGGGTGCGTCCATCCTGGCTTCATGTGCTCCAAGGCGCGCTGGAGTTCGTTGCTGTAACACGTGTGTGCACCGGTGTCCGGGCACAGCCGCGCTGTACCTCCTGTGAGCCTCCGGAGAGCAGGCATCGGCCCGCAGGAGGGGAAAAGGAGGGATGGGCAGAGCCACATGAGAAACCCGGAGATGGGACAGGGACGCGCTCTCACCCTTCCTCGTATTTCATTTCTCACCAAAGCTGGCAGCGGTGGGCCGAGCCCAGGACCGCCCGCGGCCACCCACTCCCGGGGGCTGCCAAGGTGCCGCCCCGCCACCGCCCGGGCATCCTCCGTCACTCCCTCCCTCGTTCCGTCCCTGCCCGCCGTCCACTCGCCGCGGAGGGCCAGCACCGAGAGCCCGCGGCCCCCTGCGCTCGGCAGACCGCCGGGCAGGGTGGGGGCAGCCCCGCGAGCAGGCGGGGGGGGTCTCTGCCCGGGAGCGCCGCGGGCTCCCTCGTTCGCTGGCTCGCTCACTCACCCGGTCGGCGGCTGCCGCACTCTTCCTCCGCAGCGTCAGCCCGCTCCGCAGCAGCGCCGGCAGCTCCCGCAGCTTCTGCCGCAGCTGCACCGGGGGCTGCGGCTCGTGGGCTCCGCCGCCGGGGCTCCAGCTGCGGGCCAGCTCCGCGCCCTCACACGGCGCCGGCATCTTCACGGAGCCCACGGCCATGCCGCATCCCTACCGGGCTGCGGCGCGCAGACCCGTTCGCCCTCCCGCTCTGCCCGCCCGCCTTCCACTCGCGTCGCCCCAGCCCCAGCCCCGCTCCCACCCACAGGCAGGCACACGGGCAGGCGCTCCTTTGCACGCACCGCGCACCACCCGCACACCTTCCCCCGACCGCCACGGGCAACTCTGGGCGGCGCAGGAAGCCCCGCCGGCATCCACCGCGCCCGCCCCGCGCCGCTGCTCCGGCGGTGATAAAGTGCAGGTAATGAGGAGGGTGGAGGAGGTGAGAGCGGGAAGAGGCAGAAAGTCCTTTTAACTCCTTTGCGCTCAGGGACCGCCGCCCGGGCCGTGTTCCCACCGGCCGTGGAGCCCCGCGCCCGACACAGACCCCGCACCCGCGGTGAGAACACGGGGCAGAGCGGTCAGCGGGCTCAGAAGCGGCGGGTCTGAGCCGAGGAGAGGGGGGTTCGGGCTCCTCCGCGAGCTGGGTGGCCTCGGCTTCCTCCTGGAGGCTGTCAAGACTAGACTGGAGAAATCCCAGGCAGCCTGGAGTGACCCCCAAGCGCTCAGCCTGCCTGGCCTGGAAGCCTCCTGGGGTTCCCACTTGCCCGAGTCACCCTATGATCCAGAGGGAGTATTTATGGCTGCAAGGGGTGAAGTCCTCTGTTCCCTTTGCAGTTGATTCTTGACTCAAAGAGGTATTTCATCCTCCATGCCAGCATTGATACTGGGGAAATCAAGCAGTTCATCCCAGGAGAATGACTTGTTTCCCATCA
Organism: Pithys albifrons albifrons; assembly: GCF_047495875.1. Taxonomy (NCBI): domain Eukaryota; kingdom Metazoa; phylum Chordata; class Aves; order Passeriformes; family Thamnophilidae; genus Pithys; species Pithys albifrons. The sequence goes on from NC_092464.1 coordinate 32,465,997, forward strand.
TTCAGGTAAACCCCTGGAAGAGACTCCTCGATGCCAGAAACCAATTCCTGTACTATTTGTATAAAACTTGTCTAGATTTCAGTTCCATGGATTTTGGAGTCTTTATTTAGTCTTTGAACTCAGCCTTTTCCAACACAGTTATTGCTTTCTCTCTGTCAGACTCTGTTCTTTTCTATTTAGATGAGAGAACTAATTGCAATGTGTGACTCCCTTACATACATCTTCAGCCTCAGATCTAAAAATATGGCTTGACCTGCTCATCCAGGTTGAATTCACCAATGCCTAAATGTCTCAGCAAATGGCATTATAGTCAAGCCAATCTCATGGCCACATTACCTTGTCCCAGTCAAGACGTCCCATTGTTTTCAGGACTGACCCTAGTACTCCTCCAGCCCCACAGCTTAACCATGAAACTAACCGGGAAAGGGATGGGGGGGGGGGGGGGGGGGAGGGAGAGCAGGGAAGGGAGGAGAATAGGGTTTTTTTTCACTGATGTGCTCTCTAAACCAGCTTCTCTGGGATCACAGAGTCACCCATAAAAGAAAGATGGCAGATGTGCTCAAACTATGTCAGGATGCTGAGATGCAGAATAGCCCCTTCCCTCTTCATTGTGGCATTGGATTATCTGTCACCTGAGTGCAGAGGAATTAGCCTGGCCTTTCGGCTACACTGACCTGAGAGCAGACTGCTGTGAAACAGTGATTCTGCCTGCAACCCATGGATGTGTACTCCCTTTGCATCCCTTATGTGGGATCTGGTAACCATCAGACTCTATTCAGGTGATCGATCTGGTGAAAAAATAACATCTCAGAAAATAATGAATTTTCCATTGGCCAGGCAGCTGAATTGATCCACCTTGTGACCACACAGCTGCAGGATCAAACAAAGCAGAAACCTGGAAGTGAGGTAAAGCAGAACTGCTCCTTTCAGTAGCTGTCTGTCATTCAGTTTAACTGCATCCTGTATGCATGATTTGATGAGCAGCATGAATCAGGCTGACACAGGTACTCTTGAAAAGGATAGGGTTTACTCCAGCCACATTCTGCTACCATTCTCCTTCTTGTTGGTATCAACACTCATTGTCCATTACATTAGCCAGACCTGAAAGGTTAAGTGTGAAAAATAATCACCTATTTTAGTGAAGTGATATGGCCCATTGCATGACGCCTGTTGCTGACACAAAAGACAGAAAAGGGACAGGATAGTGACAGCATAGCTTAGATATAAGAGTGTGCTGCAGACCTCAAAATGTCAGAAAGATCTGGGAACCCCAATGGGCAACATCAGCACCAGCCCTTTTGCATGTACAAGAGGGATTATGATGTAAAGATGCTTTAGCCAAGGCTGTGCTACGTGACCAGATATGAACAATATGACAGGCACTGGCTGTTCTGTGTGATACCTTGTGGCCTAAACATTTCTATTATTTCACTTGTTTTGTGCTTTCCAACTGCTCTGCAATGTAGTTTTGACAGCTGTGTTGCCTGGCAGCCACTTTGTCACAGTTCATTATATAATTATGAAGAGAAGTGTATCTATACCCAAAATAATAATGGATCCTTAGTGTATGAGCTTCACAACAGGACCATGTTCTTTGAGTCTTCAGGCACAGCTACAATACAAACAGCAGTCAGACAACTCAAGAAAGTGGGACTTAATGTAACAGATTGGGACAAGACAAGTAGTTTGATTATGCTAAGAAAGGGTAAAATTATGCCAGTGCTCAGAAATTTTTTGTTTGTTTTTTAACTAAGCGAGGAAGTATAACTTGTGAACAGTGTCAAAAGAGAAATAAATATGCCCCGCAGCGTGTTTAAAATTATCAGCTGCCAGATAACATAATTTAGACTATCAATTGTCAGGAAAATTGAGTAGATAATAGTTAGGCCATTACAGTTTTTGGGAGGACAGTGGTAGGAATTGTTTAAAATTAGATTTTGTGTTGTCTTTTTTTGCCAAGTCACTGGAGCTTTAACATGGTGAATGAGTCTGCTGTTTTCCCTCTCAGGAAAGGGTTGGGGATCAGAGAGCAAAGCTCATCTGGTCAGGAAGTATTTGGCAAGACAATTTAATTTAAAAAAAATTCCAATGAAACAGTGTTTTGCACCCAATATGTTGTGTTCAGAGCAACTTGCTTTCAGTGAAATGTCACTGAAGGGAGAGCAGGGCTCTGAGAGAACACGGCCCCTAGTTTCAACAGGTTTGGCCTCTGAGTGACTGGATTTCCTGTTTCTCATAGACAGTAGCAATAACACAAGAGGAATATTAGGTCCACTCACCATGTGCAGACCTTGGAGATTTCCAGTTCTCCAGATTAAACAGTTATAATTTGTTCTGTTATAAAGGAAAAACAAGGAGACACTCTCTCTGGTGCTTCTAATATTAAATCTAAGTTTTAATATACCTTCCAGAGTGGAGTCAGGACGAGGTTTTGTTCCCTTACTTGCAAGAGACTTCATATAAATGTAGAAACATCTATGTTTAAATAGATACAGGATGGAGTCTGAAGATCTAAACAACTCTACTGCACTTTGCAGATATAGAGCCTGGGAGTGTCTGCTTTTTTGAGTGTGTTTGTTTTTCTTTCATGGTGTAACACAATCAAAAGAAACAAAATAAAAACAATACAAGCTGTTTCATGCCTGTATGTGTTTCAGATCAGTTTTTAAGTAGATCATTGCAAAAAAGAATTATCTGGTGTCAGACATTTCCTGACAAACTATGTTAAACTCTTATTTTGGACTTTAAGTGTTAGGAATTCTTGACTCTGTTGGAATAATTTATAGATAACACTTTGGTTTTCCCTCCAAGGACTGAAGATAGGCAGTGCAGGGATAGAATTGCAGCATACTGGGGTACAGGAACCAGATGTCATTGACAAGCAGCAATCCTAAGTGAGCTGCTTGTGGCAGTCCATTTTGAATATTTGCTCTCCTTGGCCTGGCAGGAGGCATTTAAAAGAAAGCAAGTTTTTTCCACAGCAAGACCATCAGCTGTACAACCCTCAAATATCACTTCCCCTTCTGCAGGCAGTCCTGCTGGCGGAGGGATGGAGGTTGTGCTTTCCTATCATTTCAAAAACTGAGTTGATTTTCTTCTTCCCATCTCTTCAGAAAGCAGGCAAGCAGGTTTTTCTTCATAACACCTCTTCTCCCATTCAGGTGAAGGTGAGCTGTGAAGTGCCCACCTCCATGTACAACATCTAGATGAACATCAAAGGAGGTCCCTTTCTGTGGGACTCATCCTATGCTCTCATGAGAATTGTATCCTGTGAATTTTAGCTTGCCACATGTTACTCCACGCCCAATGCACTGGAATCACAGACTGCCACTGTCATACTTTGAGATCCTGCCAGCTCTCAGGCTCCTGACATGGAGAAGCCTGGCCTGGCAGATTTTTATTTCTGACTTTAAGCATAACATGTGCAATGACCCTGTAAAAGAGGACGGCTGGGGGAGTGTTTGCACCATCCTGCCACTTCAATGCCTCACTGCAAACTCAGGACACATTTCCCAGTCCCAAGAAGGGACGTGTGGGCCCCTCATCACTTCACCCACAGCGCAAGTGTGGCAGGTGACCATTCAGGCACCATGCTGTGGGCTGGAGACACAGTGCAGAAGTCTGGGCGTCTCTCACCTTTTTCTGCTTTGGTACACCCAACTTCAAAATAAAACCTACCTATTCACACCTCAGAGCTGCTAGGGATCTGCTTTTTGGCTGAATAACTTGCTTCATATTTTTGAGTTGCTAGCTCCCTTTCACCTGATCATAGAGTAGAACCTCAGTTGCATTTTAAATGTTGAGCATTGTCAACTTACTATGGATATAAATGACATCAATTTATTATCAGAGCTATATATATCAGGGGCATGTATGTGGGTAATGCATACTTTAAAAAAAAAAAAAACACACCAAAAAACCAAACCAAACTTCACTATTTATTTGGTTTCTCAAGTAATTTTTTTGAGAAGAATTTCCAGCTGGTTTAGTAGCATGTCATCACATACAGCAAAGATCCAGTGACTTAAGCTCAGAACCACTGCTTGCAGCATTTCCAATATGTGGTGTACGCTCAGCAACAGAAAGATACCAAAATGGGAATGGGATGAGGAAGCAGGGGTTCAGGGGAGTGTGACTTGAAAGACAGCAGAACAGGAGAATAACTACTAAAAAGAGGGAAGAGGTGAAAGATAAAGGGGATATTTAAGAAGGTGAAATATTCAAGTAGTTTCATGATTTGTGTGACTCCGACCTGGAAAGTGTGAAGCTTCCTCTATTAATTCAACCTCCAGTTTTCTCTTGACAGCCTGTGAAACTCTTCACTTCAGTGTCTGACCCCTTCCTCTCTCCACCTTACTAAGAGCCTCCTGCCCCTCTGCACTCAGCACCTCTTCCAGCTTCAAAACATGAGGCATCTTCAAATTGGCACTCAGCCTGTGTTCTGCCCACAAATCATCCATGGAACTGGGACATGATCCCTGCTATTGACTCTTTAGCACTCAAAGGTGAGAGAGCTCAGGAGCAGCCTCAGCCACTGGGTTTGTCACTGCTATTGTTCGAACCAGAATTATGGCACTGGTCAGAGGACAGGTGTGCAGGCAGGTGTTTGTAATCCTAAATGGATCTGTGCATTTCCACTAGCAATTTGGTCTTTTATAAGAATCACTGGGCCATGACGACAAGGGCAAAACTAATGTAAATGCAGCAAAAGCATTGTTTGGTGCATAGCAAACTTTTGCTTGATACAAATCCAAGGAAGAATGCATTTGCTGTGGTAACTGTGATTTGCCAGAGCTAATGAACCTGACTCAACTCTACAGTTTGATTTGTCTTTTTAACGTACTTGGAAGCAGGAGACCTTATGACCCCTCTGGGAAATTAAAACTCTTAAAGCTCTCATATCTGGCCTTTTCTGTCACAATGTTGTCATTGAGCTATAGCTCTTTCTTTTACAGACCAAAATTAAACTCCAGAGCCAATGGGATCCTCAGTGGAGTTTGTTCAGTTTACTTGGTTGTTTTTTTTAACTAAAAGAAGAAATCTCAAAATGACAAATCAGTATTTTTAATTAAAATTTTAAAAAGAAACACATAAATGGACCTGTGAAATCAGGAAGTTTTTCTGACAGCTGTGGCCAGAATTCACGTTCCTTTACTCCCAGGCACATGGGGATATGCATTTTTTTTTTTTTAATGTCCAACATGAGAAGCTTTACATACACTTTCAGAAGAGACTGTGTAGGAGATTTTGAAAGAGACAAATTGCAATTAGATGCTAAATTATTTTCTTCCTTAGTTGTTCAATTCTCTATTTACATTTAAATTCGTGTTTTCTGTTTTAATTTGTATTTTATGTTTCTTCTCCCTATGTGTGTGAGGATGCTTTAGACTCAATTTGTAGAAACTGTGTTTAAGACATTGCTGCCTCTTTGAATGTCTGAGACCCCTCTGTGAATCTTCAAATGCTTAAGCTTATCAAGCACATTTGAGAGGTATTGAAATCCAAAAACTATTAAGTCCTTAAAAGTATTCTGAAAATAGACAGCCAGTTAAGAGCTGCAGTTAATGCTTCACTGAGGTAAAAATTGCAGCACTTCATGAGAGATCTCAAAGTCCAGACAGGGTCTCAACCTCAAGACAAAAATCCATATAAAATCAGGTTCCATTGATCCCCTTGTTCACAGAACCACTATAGAAGTGTGTGTGAGTGAGATACAATTCTACCTCCCTACTGTGTCTACTCAGGTTTCATATAAGCGAGCTACTGTAGTGTTACAACTTTCTCATATGATTATATTATCAAAAAGAGATATTTGCATATATGTGCACACAGATATGTAAGGTCGCCTTTTGTTTTCATTAGTGTCAGTATCTCTCACTGTCTCCATGTGAACAGACCTTAGGCCCACATAATCTCTTTGATGAAGGAAAAATACAAAACCACATGCCAAATATTTTGAGTTTCCAAAATAAACCTGGATCCATGTTGACAAGATTTTCCCAGGGATAGTAACATCAGTAAAATATTTTCATTCCAATTTCCTGAGAGATTGGAAAAATCAACAACAGAATTAGACTGATTGCCAGAAATAATATTACCATTTCAAACATGAAACCATCTCACATCTTGTGAGTATTGAAATGCTTTAAAACACTTTTTAATTCGATTTGTTTGTGTTTGTTCAGGTTTTTGCTTTTTTTTAAATGTGCCTAATTTTTTCCACTGAATAAGAGCATCACAGCTGTTGAACAGAAACAGGGAGGCAGATGACTGGAAATCACATCAGAAGACAGTCTCCACCGTACCAGGGGTTGGTATAGGTTTGCTTAGTGACTATAGAGGTTTCTCTGGTTTTGTCAAGAATAACATTTCCTACTAGTAAATGTAGTGAAATACAGCCAGACTAGCACTAGTGGAGGTAATAAGGCTGTGAAGTAAACCAGGTGACTTTGTTCTCTCCATTTGGGTAGTGGTAGAGCAGGAAGAGCTCGCTCCAGCAGATCTGCATAAGGCCTGGAAGATGCTGCCATCCATATCTGCCAATGCAGGAAGGCCAGTGAACCTATGCCTAGGATATAATAAATAGCTTTTGAAAGGATCTACACAAAGGGGAATTTTCAACTCTGTATCCTGAGTTAAAACTTGATAAGCCCTCAAGTCTCACTCCAACAGTCATCCTGGGATTCCTGACTATTCAGTTATCCTGTAGGACATCTGTTCAAAGGGGCTGTGGGAAAACATGATCAAAGCAATCTTGTCATTCAAGGAAGTAGCAGATAGCAGGGGCAGGGCTGGGGAAAGAGAGGTGGTTGACCAAAACTCTGTGCTGAGATATCCAGCACACCTCGAGAAAAGAAGAGATTGTCTGTGTCCTGCCTAACCCAATCTCCTCCCCCTTCAGTCTCCTTTAACTATTTACAAGCATCACTGGAGACTTCTGAATAGCAGCAGGAGTCAGAGAGTTAAAGTGGGACAGCAAAACCAGTTTGTCATAGGATGTCAACTGATAGATCCAGTTGAGACCATCCATTGAAGATTATGGGTGTTGGCTTGTAGACAGGTGGGTTTTAGTGGAACCTCACTATGAAGGTGTACATCTACATGAGAGCACTACTTGCTCTGGGCTCTGCATGCATTTGGCTGTCAGAAATGTGTTTAGGTTACCTGGAGCACTCAAAACTGTAAAAGAAGACACCTATGAACCAGTCTCCCAACAAGCCACATCAGCAGCCATGTAAAACCTGCTGGAAGAGTCACAGTAAACATATAGTATTGTACATGCAAAAGACAGAAGATGAATTTTCCTTGCTTACAAGAGAAAGCTTTCCCCTCACTGAAGTCCTGGAAAAAGATCTTTTTTTTTTTGTGCTTTGCCTACAAGACATTAACAGTGTTTACTGAAAATTGGTTACACTACCATTGTAAACAGTGTTATATCTATAACTGTAATGAAACAAAATTATAAATTCATATAAAAATTAAGCTATTTCTAACAAAGCACCAAACCAAACTAATCTAATTAACAAGTTGATACTGAACATATTAACCTACAGACAAGCAATTCATAAACTATCTAATGATGTATTAAGCTAACAGCCTGAACAGCAGCATGTATCAAAGGGAATTCAAGACATTCTGCCAACTAGAGGACTTGGCTAAACTAATGCATCTGTAGCTGGATCTAATTATTGAATTAGAGCTTCAATAATGCTCTTATGGCAGCCTGCCTGAACTGTTGTGGTTAGACAATAGCAATTCTTCCCATGTCTTCCAGTATTTTCAATTCATTTGCAACACAATTTTTGAAGAAGAGAACTTGAAAGCCAGTCCAGCTTCTTCATCACAATTAACAGTCAAATTTATAAGATAGTAATTAGGACATACATTATTGCCCCAACCTTATATGTGACTGCCTTAATACAGTCAGATTTTTATAGCTAGACATTTATTTCTAAACGTAGTCTTCATCAATAATTCTTAAAAAAACCTTAACAGACACTAAAGAAGAGAAAAATATTTAGCTGTATATTTATATTTCTCTTTTCCACTTCTTGCCAAACTGTATTTGCCTTGGGAGACTGATGGGCTGTTTAATTAAGACCTAGGTAGCTTTCTGGTAATAGTAAACTAATGGACTAGTAAGCTACTCTTACTGGTTTGCAGTGATTCCATTTTTAGTATTGTTTGGTTCTTCTGACTTGTGAATCTTTCAAAGGTTAAAGTATTCACTTCTCACAGATTTTCAACAAGCTAATAAAAGGCATCTGGCAAAAGACGAACGTAAGTGGCTGGAGAAGGCTGATAAAAATCGGATGAAATATAGTGAATTCCTCCAAGCTTGTATTAGGCCTGCATTACAATTCAAGAACATCTTCCTATCAGCTTTCACTGAAGCTGACAGTCAGTAAGAACTGATTACTGATTTAGTAATTGATGAAAAATTCTATTTTGGCAAGTGAGAATGCTGTCTGAATGGGAAGTTATTAAAACTAATTAGGGAATGTAAAATCAGACAGTTTGTCTGTAAGCCCCACTGGCAAAGCTGAGCTGACTTGGGGAATGGCTGAGAAGTTACTCTTTTTTAGTGCTTGAAGCACACTGGACTTCATTAAAGACCAAATAAATGCATTTCAAAATGAAGAAAAATGTAATGGAACCAGTTCTGCATATTGATTTTTCGTCTTTGAGTTTTATCTATAGCCTATCTACAGATGAATGAAAGAACGAGGACCCCTGTCAATGGAGAAAAACAAGAGTTTGTACATTTGAATTCAGCCACTGTTTCAAATCAGGCAGGTCTTACAAATGACATTTTTCACTCCACTGACTATAAAGTGACCTAAGGCAAGCAGCTCAAATCTAGATGGCTGAGTTGCAGGCACTTAAATTTTGCACTGAGTTTTCATTCACACTTCTGTAGAACGGGCATAAAAGGTAACTAAGCCAGGAGGGAATATTTGCATTATTCTTCAGTCAAGGTTAATAAAGCTTTCAGGTAAATGTATACCATACATGCCCTAAATATTCATTGTCTTGAATATCAACTCCATGCCTTAATTAAATAAACAGGGTTTATCTTTTTTTACATCACAATAAAATTATAACTACTAGATTTAAAGCTATTTTTTAGGATCTGTAAGACAGACTCCATGTCTGAAACCTTTGTCCTACCCAAGTTATAGGGAAAACAGTAGCTTTAAGGTAAACCATATACAAACAGGCCATTTGTTGTTTAACCTGTTCTCTGGAGGCTGTGTTGTTATGGATGAATACACAGCACTTGGTCTGAGGACACTGTTCAGCCTCACTGTGTTTTCCAGTTGGTAGGTACAACAGAAGAGAGAAGCAGTGAACGAAGGTGGAGTAAAATCATGTTTGCATTCTGCCACAGACTCCAGCACACATAAAAGAGCTCACTAATATGTTGCAGGTAGTGAAATAAATCGGAGTTCATCCACTTTCAACAACACTGTGGTGAGACTGCTGGACTAAAACTGCCAAATTCTTTCCTTTTTCTTCTTTAGATCTGTCACAGAAAGTCTCTGGTCAAGTAGCTAGCCAGATGCTGTTCACTAGCCCAGCTATCAAGATTATGGACATCACAACCATGATTTCATTAGGACACCAGCCATAAGTTCAGAGCTTCAGACTTGGCCACGAAGACTTCACTAACCATTAAGGTCTGCTAACATGCAAATGTCTTCTTTCCCAGAGGAAAACGTGAGGAGTTTGTGGGCCATAAGTACTGACACTGACAATCAGCACATGACTACCATATGGCTCTGTTTTCCTACCATTTGCATACACCCCCCTAGCTTTCTGCCACTGTATGTGTTTCCCTGTCAGAGGCATGAAACCAAAGTACCAAGTGGAGAAAAATAGAAGCTTAGGTTGTCCTACACTCTCATAAAATCTTCCTGCCCACAATCCTCCACTGATACTGCCAAATCTAACCCCAAGACTTCCTGTGATTCATGGATGATTTAATCAGTTCTGAACAGATAGATCTTGTAATCAAATGAGCACTAGAAGTGCAGAGCAGCATAAAAAGGCATCACCATATCCAGCAGTCCATCAAGGCTCCCGGTGCCCATTACCTGCAACCAGCATACACTGAGGAGAGGACATGAATCAAGAACTTTGAATACAATAGTTGTTTTTCCTCCATCTTGGTAAGCAGGACAGAAATAGCTGACATGGTACCCACAAGACAAGACTCTCTTCTTGAGAGACACCATTTGGCATTCAAAGTGTTCTGGGTGCATGGGTAACAGCCTGCTATTGACTGTGGCCAACCCTCCTCCACTCTTCCTAAGCAAGTTCACAAATAAAATAGCCAAAGATGAAGTGTAGCCTTATATAAATGAAGGTTAATGTTCATATTCAGATCCAGGACTTGGATACGAAATTTAGTGGATGAAAAATCTCCTCCAGTCAGTGGTCAGACAACAAACATCCTTTCCCGCACTCATGAAACTGCCTGAAGCATTTGATGCTGTCTCAGAGTCTCAGTTCCTTTTCCTGAGAAAAACAAATAAGACCATCTGAAATGGTCTGAGCTTTTTCTCCAGCAAGGCACTACAAAAATAATGACAGAATGTACTGCAGCTTTATCAGAAACTTTCACACAGCTTTTTTTAAATACTTACAAACAATCACTAGGTACAGCAGATGGAAAACCAGGACTTAAGTTCCAAGTTGTTACTCAGCAAGTGACTTGTATCACCTTTCTGAAATCTAGACATTGCATAGCATCATCTAGCAGTCATTCCTGGCTGGCTAGGAAACTTGTCTCTGGTAGATTATAATCTGGTTTTAGTAAATCATGCTTTGATCATCCATCATCTGACTATAACATGTAGCGTATGTTCACAGGAAACTGCAATTACTGTAAAATACTGCCAGGCATCTCTGAAAAGCAGGCTCTCACACGCATGCCAGAGTTTGCTACCAGAGAAGCCATCCTGTGGTACAAGTTCTTCCCTCAGGAGGAACACACAGTAAAGCGCACCATGGACTGGACTCAATTTGTGCAGCACAGTGCCAGAATGTGCAGTGTAAGAACCCCACACAAGCAGAGGGGTGCATATTTTTTCGAACATTAATGCTCAGCTGAAAGACTAAGTGATGACAAATTGAAATTATTTTTGAAATTGATTCCAACACTTAATTATGTTCAACAGTTAAAACTTTGTTCTTTAGAAAGATATTTATAACAGGCATTTTAGTCATCTAATTAAAATGTAAAACAGAACTCGTGAGCCCGAACGCCCAACTTCTCTGCATGTCCAAAGGGAAAGATATGGATGCCAGCACTTGACTCAGAGCACCTAAATAGGTGTGTAGAATCCTAAATATTTATCTTTGCCTCCTTTAGTTTAAGAAAACCTAAAGCCGTGTTCCATGTTGGTGAGTTTCACATAATTATTTTTGATATAGCAAAGAAATGTGAAAGCAGAGCAAATCTGTTTGTGGATGTAGTGAGAATCACATTACTGCAACATGCAATCAGTAGCACAACTGGAACTTCAGCCCATACTTCTGCTCCTTGCTGGCTTGGGATAAGCTTAAGTACGTACTCATGCCCTCCTTGGTGGGGCCTGTAGAAACAGATTTCAGCTGTTATAAAAATGCTTTTGTTGCTGGCATGCATCCATGCAAGAAACTCAAGCTTCTCCGATTTCTAAGTGCTGCTCATTTCCTGGAATGTTTTGAAGCATCACAACCATCTTCTCTGTTTCCCTGCCAACCTGTCCTGCAGGGCAACAGGTTCAAGTGGCTTCATTCATTTTTGCTAGTGTTTCTCTTTTATTTCTGAAAGGGTACTTAAATAACCAGGAATTCTGGATAACAACCCCTTCTTATGCTTAATTTCTTGTCTACTGTCCCATGGCAAAACTTAGCATTCTAGAAGATTTGCCTCATGGTTACCAGCTATTGACTTCAGGGGCTACTCTTTGAGTCATAAAACTCATTTTATGTTCTTAGCAGCTATTTTCCAGCATATCCAATGCAGTACAACTTGAGGGCAACTCCACGGGCTGCTCTCCAGAATTCCGTACTGCTCTTTTCTCACAAAAGCACAACACTGGCTTGTGCTGGTGTAGGCAACGGGCCAGGACGTGTTCAAAAGCCAATGGGACCTCCACACTGCTAGCAATGATTGTATCCCCTTACTGCCCACCCTTGTCATTCTCTTGTTTTATCCCAGCATAAGGCTCAGGAGAAGCAGCAGACTGGACAGAATTATCTCAGGAGCAGAGCAGGCCTTCAGGGTAGGATTTTCCTCGCTGTCAACAGCAACACAACTGTTTCAGTTTCACATCTCACTTGCAAAATCAGGAGCAGAAGAATGTGGGGCTGTCTTGGCTTTCTGAATGATAGAGCATGTGTTTCTTCTCTGCTCCCAGGTGGTTTAAAGTACAATCACGGTCTTTTGTTGATGATGTTTTGTTTTTTGAAAGATTGAATTCTACATCCTGGCTTTCAAAAACCCAGTTCACAGTGTTCTGCCTTTGTCTGCTCTAGAGCATATAGAGGCAGTAGCAGAACACCAGGACGGAAGTCACTGTAGTTTTTACACTCAGCCATGCAGAAGTTTTTAGTCCATATTTTCTGCTGGAGATTCTTTACAGAATCACAGAATCAACTAAGTTGGCAAAGACCACTGAGATCATCGAGTCCAGCCTTTGAGTGAACACCTTAAACAGGTTATTGTTTCCCTCACTGGAAACTTTACAAATGAACCACCAACATGAATCTGACTGTCTTTATGCATTTTTTAAACAGCCTAGCCAGAAAACATTTCATATTCAAGACAGTCTTGGTAGGGAGAAGAGTTAAAATGTAACCTTGCACTGACAGATTTTTAGAAAAGCAGGTAATTCTACATAGGCACCTTACCTTTGCTCTCGAGGCTAATGTTTCTGGGAAAAATGTGTGATAAGCACATTTATAATGCACAGATATGCTCTCACAACGTATGCACCTTGAAGCTGTGTCAAATTTTATTTGCCCTTACTTTGATTTTTTGGCACGCCCCTGTAACTCCCTATGAGCATCTCTATACATGTTTGCCATGGTATTAAGGAAAATGTCTTTTGTAGTGGTATCTCTAAATCATTAAGCAGTCTTCCCATTATTGCTCCTATAAACAGTCTAACTAATATATAAACATGCACTATTTACATATGCATCAATCTGGATTATGTCACTGGCTCCATTATAATCAGTGTTTTAAAGGCTGTCCAGTGCAAAGCTTTATAGAAAAAGTGGTATTAATAAAGGCACTAGGTTGAAAACAATTGAGTTTCCATGGGGCAGGTGGTCCCTCAGTTGAATCATAATAATTGACTGTATGCATGTTCTTAGCATAGCCCAGTTGTAAAGTAAATTGTGTTAGTTTAAACCACCACAAAGATGCCACATCCTCAAGCAGTCAATATGATGCAGTGTAGGTATTCCAGCTTACAATCTGCACCACATTTTAGACCAGACTTAACTGTGACCTTGGTGTAGCTTGAAGGCTTCCACTATTATATGCCAGGTAATAGAGAGCCAGAAGAGTCATTCACTACTATCAGATTGCACTACAGAAAAAACAGGGAAAAAGAAATGCTTGCCAATGCCGCTTTGAGCAGTGATGGTCAAAAAGTGAAATCTGATAATGCCATGAATTGTGTATCTTGGAATTATGTGGTCCACCACAGGTCTCATAGTTTCAGAAAGTAATAAAGCTACCTGAAACAGAAAACTGACATTTCAACAGCTCCCATGAAACACTGTTTTGTAAATTTGGGCGTTACAATATGAAAGTTTTCCGTTTTGACCACACGACCTGATTATCAAACAGATATGCTGTCCTTTTATATTACAATAATGCTGCTACTATTCTTAGTATCCTTTAATACAATCCAAAACAATTATTGCTTACTAATTTAGAGAGGCAGGTTATTTGATACTATGGAAAAATCTGCCTAATATCAATAAACCAAGCAAAGTCAGGTATTTCTTTTCAACCTGATCAAGTTTTATCAAAATCCAAAGTCTTCTGTAAAAATGGTTTATTTGAAGAAAGAATGCACTGCTGCAACGGAACTATCTCCTTCCTTAGTGAAACTACATAAAGTAGCAAGAGTGCTTATAGTACCTGCTAGCTACAAATGCTTTTATTTATATACAGGCCTCATCCCTGAAAAAAATCCATACTTTTCTAGTTTTGGCTTCAATCCCTTCACTCAGAGTCTTGGTCTTTTCCCACACTCCTCTTCCTCAAAGATTTCTGGAAACCCAAAGGATATTTAAACAAGAAAAATAAATTCCTATTAGTCTTTGAGTAACTCAGTTACTTTCTAAAAAAATCAAAATCTCAAAATGGGAAACAGGCTGAATAATCAAAATCTGATTTTATTCAGACCACTGGTTAAATTCTGTTGGTCCTGAATATTCTGCTCCAGGTTATCTCCATCACAGGAGAGAGAAGTAGTAGCAGAATTTAAGTGTAGTTCAGAAATTACTAATACCAGATGGATGAGAAGCTGAACCATTGGGTTCAAAATACAACAGTGAAGAGTCAGTATAATTAGCAGCTGATAGTGAATGGCAGTGCTGGCACTGTAAAACACCTTCATCAGTGACCTGGACAGCGGGATGCAGTGCACCCTCAGTAAATGCATATGTCAAACCAATAGAGGGGTCCAGTATGTGGAAGGAAACAGCTTTCCTACTTGGTGTTTGTGAAACCACTGTGCTCCATTTTACATCATCTGGAACAGAAGTGAGATCAAAAAAATGGTGTGAGCTCAGCAGAGGGCTACTGAGACAGCTGGGGCTGGAGTCCCTGCCCAGTGAGATAAGGCTGAGGGAAATGGGCCTGTTCAGCCTGGAAGAGAGATGGCTTTAGGGGGAACCTAACAGCTGGAAAGGCCTTTGGAGGACTACAGAGAAGACGGGCCGACTCCTTCCAGAGGTGCACAGTATAGTGACAAGAGGCAACAGACACTAGTTTCATCAAGGGAAATTCTGGTTGGTTGGATGGAAAAGAGGTTTTCGGGAAAAATTCTAATCTCCATAGGGATACTCAAAATTAGCTAAGGGCTCTGAACAACCTGTTGTAACTTTGAACCTGGCCCTACTCTGAACAAAAATCCTTTTCAACCTAATGTTATTTGTGATTCTGTGGATCTTTTTATCTGTAACATAAAATAAATTTCTACTTTTAAATGCTTTATATGAATTTCTAAAGAAAGGCAAGTGAATTCCTTAAAATGTAACCTTTTAATTAATACACTTAGGTAAAATGAAATTATTCATGATTTAATGTTGAAGTACTACACAAGACTTTAATCATGTAAATGACAACTATTTCTTCCCTTCTGTACAGGTTCAAAAGCTGCACTCATCAACGTAATAGCTGATCAACTCATTGTAGTGCTCTCAGCAGCATGACTAACATCTGGCATGCAGTTTGTTTCATGGTTACTGGCATTCTCTTCTATCTGTTTAGATCTTGACTTCTTTTGTTCAGAACATTCACATAAACAGGATGTTTCTCTCTCTGCCTCTACTGATATCTTATTGATGTGAGTTCTCCTGAAATAGCCATTTTTGGCAAGGTAACATTAAAGGCTGTGATTACCAGCAAACAAAATCAAACCTGCATTCAAAATGACAAAATAAAATGGAATCTTGTCCAGATCCTGTTAGAAAAACTGCTCCCTGTCTTCATTTTATCTGATAGCAGCAAATGTAATTTGCACAGCTGTTCTTCAGGGACTTACACAAAGGCTTTAGGCTCTGGGAAGACCTAACCTTTGTTTCTCTCTGAGCTGATTCTATCTCATTTTTATAAGGTCATAAATCAAGGTGAGAGAAAGAGAAAATATATTTGGGCTTTTGAATGCAAAATGGAAAAGAAAAAAAGCTATAATTTAAAGCAAAGTCCTCCTCCCCTCCCCTTTTTCTTCCCAAGTGCAAGCTCCCTGCTGTACAAATCAAAAGTATGCACTGAGACGGTACCGAAATCTTTTATGAAACGGGCCCTTCACTTGCATTTTCATGGAGTTTGCTGTGCATTAAAATTTCTTTTAATGGCAGAAGGAAATAATTCTGCAGTTAGGGCACAGTGCTTCCTGCTGTACCTGGTTTTTGGGCTGCATATGGGGTGAATGAATTACAAAAGGAAAAGAGAATTGATTTGGTGCCTTTATGCACAAAACCTGAAGGTCCCTACAGTCCTATAAGGGTAGAAAACATGTAGCTTTTAAGATGCATAAGGTCCCCCCTATACATAGTCCATGCATGCCAACACTGTGTTGCCTGACCTGCAATGTCACCCACACTGCAGCAGGCATGTGGTAAGCATGGGGATAGTTAAGCAATCCAAATCTCAAGCCAAGATGGGAAGTAAGCCAGCAAGGGAGGCCTAGGTCAACATTTCTGGATTGCCCAGGGACACAGTTGCATGCCAGTATTCTCCCACAGGAAGTATATGGAATTCCCCATGGGAAGGTATGCTTTCCTCAGATAAATGCCTCCTAGTGTTCCCTTAGCTCTCCAATATACTCATCTCATGGCTTAAGGACACACAGGGATTTTGACATGAGATAGTTCATAGACATGCACCGATTTGCCCTCCTATGGAGAATTGGATTCTCTGATGCCAGGCATATTCTTTTTTTACTCAGCTCTCTTGCTTCTCCCCAACCCCTTTGTTGCCTGCACAAGTTATCCCATTAACCAACAAGGCAGAGGATATGTGAATCCTGCCTTGTTTTCCCAAATCCATCCTCTTGCACAATATCTTCTATAACCTAGGAGACATCTCTACAGTTCCTCACCCTTGTGTGGACATCTGAGGATTGAAAGAATTTCTTCATTCTTTTTTTACGTTGTGGACATTCATATAGCCCAGGCAAGACTAACTCAGATCAATGCAGCTTACAAGAGTGCATACTCACAGACATATTAGCATCAGCCTTCAAAGAAACTCCCTTAAGCCAAAAAACAACAACAAAAAGGAGTCTTCAAAAGATACATCTACTCCCTTTACAACATAACATCCCATGCTCACTGCACATAATGTGTGTGTGTGGCTCATCTTCGCGAATGAAAATTTGGGAAGGGCTGTCTCCACGTGGGTGTGCCCTTCCAGCCTGCACAGTGGATTTTTAGGTGAGGCTCAGCGTGCGCAGAACTGGCCCCACCGTTTAAGTCCTGAGGACTTCACTGGCACTGTCCAAGCTCGCTCGGCCGTGCACATAATAGTGACAGAAGAATCTGCCCTAACAAGATTCAAGGGAGACACTGAAGTAGACTCAGCTGGATTTCCTAAGAGGAGCAGACTCCTCCAATACAGAAGGAATATTTTTTTTCTAAATGGTAGCTATGTTTAATAATACAAAAGCTGCAGTACCATCATCCAAATATTTGTTTTTATTTCTGTGCAGACAAGTCTGGCTCTGTTTAGTCACATCTTTCTTTACCATATACTCCCAGTGTGGAATCCTTCCCTCTCTGCTCTTACGGTTTTTGTGTATCCATGCTACCTCTAATATACACTTCATTGCATTATTTAGGCATAAACTCCAACTATAAACTGATGGGTAGAGCAGGGAAAAGCCCTAATTTCCTTATACTTTAACCAAGGAGTGTAATTTAGTGTCTCTGTTGTAGTTCTATTTTTACCTGGCATCACATATGAGCTTGCATTTAGAATAATTTTTTGTCATTGCTTCTTGAAGCTGCCAGTGAGTTTATTAAAACTGAAAAGGTAATATCCCATATTCTTTTATGTAAGCTGCTTTTTGTCTTCCAGTTCCTTTTGTCTAAACCAAAAATCATTGAATCCAAACAGCTTTTTAAAGACAAATTTAAGGAAAATATGCACTAGAAGTTGGGGTTGGTTTTGGTTTTTTGGTTTTATGGGGTTTTTCCTCCAAGAACTGAATGTTCAGCAATAATAGAAATGTTTCCAACATAATGTTGCAGTATGTCCACATTACCTCTTGTGGTGTCCTTGTATATTCTGTATCATATTTTATTTTAGCCTGTTTCTCTGTGTTCAGAAGCAATTGGTAATGTGTATCAATTCTGAATGCCTTTGTGTAAACTTATATTGAAGCACAGAGCTAAGATCAAAGTTCGTTCATGCTTTTGAGGTGCTACTGCAATTAAGTAATTGGCTTGCCAGCGATAATTGTAGGTGAATTTTGTAATGAGAGAAAAGTTGTTTCACTTCAATTTCTTGATCTGTGCTTATATGGACTATTAGAATCAGACACAAGAAAAGCTGTTAGAAATGGCACTGAATATCTTGAATTATAATTTGATCTTGTTTACATAGTTTCTGCTTAGACACTGAAAATTAACAACAAAGAATTGCCACATAATGTTGGCAAGATACATGCCATCGTTGCTTCCTGCAGTCATGCTCCTTTATCATTTTCTCCTGCTAATTTTCCCTAAACTCTGCCTGCACAGCTGAGTAATGACTACCACATATATAAAGGCAGAGAAATGGGTAGCCCCCACCACACGTATCTTGATTTCCATATGTACCAGAGTAAGGACTCACTATCTGGATTGGCCTTTCCTATAGTTCAGTAAGACATCTTTAATTCTGTTCCAACTTCAAAAGACAGCAAAAATGTATCTTTTAATCTCCAGTGACTGGCAGATGGCTATTAGCCAGTATTTTACTTTTCCTAAGTGTAGTTTATCAATGCTGCACTGATGCCACTCTCTTTATGACACTAGCAGACTTCAGGTTGCACAGCGAGCTGTTTTTTTAAACAGAAATAATATTCCATTATCTCTACCATCATTGTCTATTCTCATTTTCACACAATTGCTCCTTTATTAAGCAAAGGTTTTAGAAAGTTCCTCCCAAAACCTTTACACTCAGTGCTTTTCAAAAATTAAATGCTAACAGAACATTTTCTCTCCTTTCCATCACTAGAAGAATGTTAATTAGCAGGGCTGTTTTTCTCATTTTTTCAATCTTCTCCCTTCAAATCTACATGTGATAGTTAGACACCATACTGATGTGGGCGGCAGAAGGACCAGAATAGAATAAAGAAATACTAAACCAGCACATTGCCTGTCCTAGTGAAGGTGCACATGAGAAGCTCTGGTGGGAAAGGCATATGAAAGGGAAAGTCAAGATATGAAAGAGAAATTTTATAATTTAGTTTGGACTGTCTTGCAAATATCTGCTCCTGAGTTCATACTGTGTGGACCTAACAGCATAATTTCACATGGCACAGGATCACATTAGAAGGCAACAGCAGAATGAAGCCAGTACAGATGCTGTGTCAAGTCAACCAAGGGAAAAGGTTCACATATTTAAATGATTGCTTCATTATACACAAGCAACTGAATATTGCAGCACTGGCATTCACAGACTTATGCTGATGCTCAAAGTGGCTGCTCAACTTTAATTATAGGCAGACATTAGAAGAACTTGCATGACAATGAAATCTGGGTTACAGGGGTGCTTGGAGAGCAAGTACTCCAAAAGCAATCACCAGCCAGTGGCAGTCACCACTAGAAGCACAACACCTTTCCAAAGAAGCTGGAGCCTAGAAGCCAGTAGGATACCTTGCAATGAGAACATGAGCACAGAGAAACACAGGCTTTTGCTCCACACAACTCATTCCTAGTGGATAGTCAAGCATCACTCTGGGAGAAAGGTGTTTGAGATAGAGATGAAGTAGCTCAAATCTGGAGGTCCACAGAGCTAAACCACTAACCCAGCATCAACACTTGGTACATATGCTGCCATGCACTGGCTTGCACAACAGCCTGCTCACTTTGTGTGCATGACTTTTACTATCTCCCTCTTCCTACTACCTAGTAAATAGCCACCATGGTGTTGGGTGTTTACTACAACTTTTGAGAAACTGAATCCTCTCAAAATTGAGCACAAATCCTCTGAAAAAGTAGAACTTTGTCCAGTGAGAAAATTTCTTGGACATCTCTGTGGCACTCTCCAACCTCTGCTGGAGGGATAGGGAGATCCACAGTAAAGTAAACAAACTTTCGCGGAGAGAAAGGACTTCACCAACAAGCTTATGAAGTTTATAGTGAAGACCTTTTATTTCACACAGCACACGGTTTATATCGGGTTAGAGGTACATCTTATTGGCTGAAAGGGTCTCACCCCAACACCCTAGAACTTCTAATTGGTTAAAAGCCTATCTCTCACGAGTCCGGTGTTTGTATTATCTCATCCCGATGTTTTGAGGTCCATGTCCGGAGATCAGGAAGGCAGTTGAGACGTTCTCATGAAAACACTTGCAAGGAGTGACCGTCGCCTACCAGACAAACAGCAGGTGTGTGTCCTTGCAGGCTGAAATATCAGCGTGATTCTCACAGAGCTAAAGCAGTTTGGATTGCTCAGAAATTAATTTCTTGCAAGCAATCTCACAACACCACAGCATCACAGAGCAGCTTGTCCCGTCAGTGTAAGTTCAGGTAATGCTTAAAGGAACCCTATGAAGAGAGTAATCTGTGAATATATACTGTAGAGGTATGCTGCAATATACACATGAACTACATAGAGTAAAGAATGTAGTGGTATGTCTTTGACAGATGTACAGCACTGACAGAAAAAACCAGCTCCTTCCACTGTGGTGTGGAGGTTTCAGATAAATATCCTGTCTCATCTCAAGAATATGACTTACTGTCCATCTTGAGGAGGCATTGTTATCTCCAACGCTGTATTTCTAAAACAATTTTTCAGGAACACAAAGCCATCACATTGCCAAGGTTCACAGTTTGTACAATCTCAGAACCACTGAGTCTGAAAGGAATCTTGGGAACCACGTAGCCTCCTGCTGAGGTTAATTACGGTTTTGCCCAGTTTGGTCCATGTCTTCTCTGTGCAACCTTTTCAAGTTATAATCTTTCACAGTTTTTCTCGTTTGTTTTTTTTTGAGTTTGGGTGTTTTTTTGAGGTTTCTTTTTTTAACTACTTATTTAAAAAAAAAGACATTTTCATTCTAGGCAAGAGGAAATAATTTTTCTTCAGATTTGCTGAGATGGTTTCAATAGCTCTGACAAGTTGTCTAGTTTAGAAGAAAACTAAGATATTTATATGGACCAGGAAAGAAAAGCTTCCCTCAAGGAATCACCACAACTTTGAAATTTAGGAGTTTCAATCAGAAAAATGTATAGAAACAGAGGATGACAGTTCTTAACTACAAATACATATATGTATAACCAAAACTAAGACAGAACCAACAACTACTCCCCAAAGAAAAGAACAAACCATTTAAATGGAACTGAATTTTTGTCTTTGCTCCTTTGTCTGCTGTGAAGTCACTTATGGTCCTCCAGTAAAACAAAGACAAAAGGGCGAGAGTGAGGTATTGACTCCTCCAAATGACTCATGGGAAATGAAGGCCATGAAAGAGGATAGGGTGGGACCCTCTGGCAGGCAAATGCAGAGTTCTCTCTTCATCCTCCATTCAAGGATGAGAAATCGGGGACAGGGGCTGGCGGTGGTGGTACTCACTCCTCTGCAGACCAAAAGCTGTCTCAGGAAAGGGATTGTAGCAGAAATCCAAGGCCCTCTCCCTCTCCTCTCTCCCTCTGATGAGCAGCACAGAACACCAGACCTAAGCTGGGGTCGTGTGTGGCTGAAAACCAGGTCAATTCAGCTCCCTCCAAACACCTTCATGAGTCCAGCAGATGGTGGCTCCTAGGCACAGCAGCCACTGAAAAATGAACTGAAGCCAGCATACAGGAAAAGCTTCTGCCCCCTCCCGGGTGCTAAGGGTCTGTTCCTCACCTCTACCCCGCCATTAAGCTGGAATCTAGAGTCATCAAGCACTCCTTTGTTCCTGGTCCTGCCACTTCAATTCCCCAAACCTTTATGTTGGGAGGGAGAGAAAAATTCCTCTTCCCACCTTTTTGTTTGAACCTTTAACACAAGTGTCAACCAGTCAGGAGGAAATTCCAGTGGCAATTACATAACCCCTTGTAAATAGGCATGTTTAGAAAGGGAATGCTGCTGCTGAACCCCAGCTGTGTCACTACAGGTATTGCTAGGCTTAAAAGAGACAGCACTACATTAGTAGCCCTCATCTGAATGACCCCAGGTCAGTTCTAGTTGAATGAGATGTACATTTAAATATCTTCACATCAAAGAAAAGGGAGAAATGACTACACCTACATTCACCACATTAATTTTTAAACCAATTCACCCATTGGAATTGTCTCTAATCAAAATGCTACCTCCAAAAAAATTCTGCACCAGATATATTATAGCAGGCAGAGCACCCACTTCCTCCTGTTGTGAAGGAACAGATCATTCAAGACAGGAGCCTGGGCTGCACTAAAAGCAGATAAAATTACAGACAGATCCTAAACAGATGTCAAAAGCTCAGCAGGCTTTTCTGTCCATGGCTGCCCACGTCATGGGAACAATTCCACCATCAGTACACTTGTTAGACAGCTCTTCTCACACCTTCCCAGGCCTGAGAAAGAGACCTTGCCTTCAGAACTCATTCTCAGTCCTGTCCACACATTCCCTGGTTCCCCAGACTGGCTAAATTTATCTCAAGAGTTTAGCTCAGGAAAGCATCCACAAAATCGTGCCATTAATTTGCATAGAAGTATAGGACAAAATTGGTATATGAATGCATTTTTCCTTCCAGACTTTTCCTTCCTTTCCTTTCTACTGAGGAGAAACTCAACTCTACGTGGGGAAGCAGATTTGACGCTAGCAGCATGTGAGCACAGAGCTGGTGGAATAAAAAACCTCATATTCAGCAGGTAGCAGGTTGTGCTGGTTTAAAGGTAAATCGGAAGGAGAAATGAGCCCAACACAAAAGAGATTATAAATCAGAGTTACAATTTAATAACAATATTACAATGAATGCAATGGCACAAAGAGAAAATTGGTTTTAACCCATAAAACCCCAGAAGTATAAACCAGCACCCTGGGGTAAAAACACAAAGGGGTTTGTTAGCCCCTGTGCTTAACCCCACGTGGTCCCCCCCAAGTCCAAAATAAAAGGAAGTGAAAAACCTGTTGGTGCAGCTGACGGTTGCAGTCTGGTTGAAAGGGGTGGTCTCCTTCTGTCAAGGTTCTGGTCCTCTGGATCCGACAAGTGATTCCTTGAGGTCTTCAAGCCCCAAGATTATGTACCTCAGGTCCAGGTGGGAGCACCCAGTACCTCCCCCAGGGCAGGGAATTACACAATGGGTGATCTGATTCTGCTAGTCATGGGGTGTTTTGGAATTGTTGCTGGCCCATTAGCAGACACGACCCCTCAGACTGGGTGTGAAGGTGCTAATGACTCCCTGGAGAGAGTTACCACAGCTCTTATCTCAAAGGTGTCTTTCACACTCAACTCACAGCCTGAGGAGTCAGGTGTACCCTGGGCCGCTGCTGCAAATAGTGCATTGTTAACAGTTCTTGGGAAATGAATAGGTGGTGTAGAATACATAGCTTTGGTCACCCACACACAGTGATAAACTGGTCCCACCTGCTGAACTAGGACACAGATGAAAAGCCTCAGGCACTGATCCACAATGGTGATGCACAGGGAAGCTCTCTTCATCCTTCACTGATCACTACTTGTGTTGGCAGAGTCCTCAGGCCCCACAAAACCATTCCTTCTGCCCACCAGGAGTACTTCAGCAGGGCTCCAGCCATGCTTCCTACATGGCCTGTAGCCTTTCCCCACTTAATGGGGACACTAAGGCCTCTAAGATATTTTGTTTCACCCAGAGGCTCAGTACTGCTGAGCACCTCCAGGGTGATTGAAGGATCATGGAGGTGATTGAAACCTGAACCTTCTATAATACCATACCCACAGATATCCAGCTGGCAAAAAACAGGTATGGCTGTTGTTGGCCAGAGAGCAGTACTTGTGAGAGATGTTTCTGCTTTGCGTGACCTCCAAGTCTTTCTCTAGCATTACACCACTTGTTCTGAGGAGAGAGCCAGGAGCAAGTTCTAGCCTCCCAGTCTCAAGGACACAGACCCTTTAGATGATGCAAACTCAACTTCAACAGCTGTTTGTTGCTAGGGGAACTGTCCAATTCCTAATGCACTGCATGAAAATCTCTCTCTCTCCCTGTGTGTTTTTCAGTGTGTTTAGAGAGTTTACATCCTGAGGCAACCATACTCAGGCTTCCTCTCCCAGCTCTCTCCAATGTGCCAGTAACAAAGCAATCAGGACAGTTCAGCAGTAAGTGTCTTGATATAACCCTTCCTCTTTGTCAGCAAGTAGGAAAGAAATAATTTGCTGGAGCCTGCTACAAATATACTACCCAGGCACAGATAACATTCTTAAAAACAGATGTGAAAGACAGGGACTAATCAGCTGTCAGAGGGAGGTATTTTCTATGACAGAGAAAATACTTCATTTTTCTGACTATTTTCCATATGATTTTACCTTCATGCAAACTGTAAGTGTAGAAACTGGAACGCAAGAAATCTCTAGAGGTTCTGTAAATTTTCAAAATCATTAACCGTAAGATTAAATGAAACTGGAAACAAAATACAAGCTTTCTAGTATTTCTGGTCCAGTATATCTAGTCTTACATGAAGGTCATGTGAGGTGAAGGTGAGCTATAAGTAGCCAGGAGAAAGACTGCATAAAATTTCAACTTTTGACACAAACTAAATAGCAAAACTGGAATGCAAATCAAGAGAGTGAAATGTCAGCCACAGATCATTTCTTTATAGCAATAGGTTTAGCTTACAAAAGGATTCTTATGCTCCAAATATTTTTGTAGGTACTTCACTGATGAATGAACACAATACAACACTTGTTTTAACTTCACCGCCTCTTAGGAGAGAATGAAGTCACGCCTGCTGCGGGACCAAACCACTTAAAATGCTTGGATCAGTGTTTGGGAAAATAAAGATTAGGGGGTTTTTGTGATGTTGGAGGATGAGCTTTACCAATTTCTTTCTGACTATTAGAGATATCTTTTGGAGTATTTTCTGACACATGCATATTCCCATATAAATCCTGGTTGGTAGGTTTAGAAATCTATCAACAGAATGCTCTTTTTAAAGCATTTATTGCTGAACATTTCTGGAATATACATTGATCTCAAAAAGGTAATAAATGTATTTTTAGTCGAACTTTTAACTACTTAACTCTGCAATTTATCTTATCACTCCTCTAAAAAAGCTGGTGAGACTAACAGCTCATTATTTTTTTTCATCATCTTCTTTGTGATGATAGCATTAGAATTAATCACCTTGAGAAGACACAGGGATATTCAAGTTGTGAGAACTTTCTGTTTAAGATTATAACATTGCTTTGAAGCACCACATCTTAAGACTTCAAAAAGAATTTTCCTTTGCAGTAGAGAACGGACAAAGGAAGAGGGAAAAAAATAGCTGTAATGTTGCAAGACCTAGTAGTTGATCTCACAGTATAAAAATACCTTGGATTCTGCACCTGAATGCATCTTAGTATTTATTGAAGCCAAGCTGACTACAACCAAAGATTTAGTAACTGAAATCTGAAAATTACTAATGAGTCTTGCAATACTGACCATACTTCTTCATCACACTTTTGCTGTCGTACCTTTTTTCACACCATGAGTTAAAGTCAAACCAACTGGGCTCTCTGCTCCTATTCCTGTCACAGGAATAATGCACCAGCATGACAGACCAAAACAAGTCACTAATTAGCTGAGCTAATTAGTTTAAATATAGGACTTTTTCACATTATGGAGGGGCTCCTAGTTTCCCCAGTGCAGGCTGACCTCTTCTCCTGCCAACATTCACACACTCTGGGTGGTTAACACAATCAAGGAAACAGGGATATCTATGGTCATAAAATAAGCAGCAAATACCCAAAGGGATGCACCCCATCACAACTAAAGCACATACACGTATCTGTAGCTCCCCTATTAGTTGTTTTGATTCCTTTGGATGTAGAAAGCATTGTTCTGATATCAATTCTGTCAAAAACAAGCCTTTTTTTCCTTCATTAAAGGAAATAGGAATTTCTTTAAAACTGAACTTTATAAGACTAGCTTTCATTCATTCCTTAGTAGTCAATTTTAAAAAGTAGGGCACAAAACATGTGGATTCTTTTGGACTCTTATCTCCAATAATGTCTGTGCAATACAAACTGTGTTATACCAGCCCTTCCCCAAGATAATATTCACCTTCCAATAAAAAACACAGAGACAGATTAATGACCAAGACTCAGTCACCCAAACTTACACCAAAGGAACTCCCAGGAAAAGCAAAATCTTCGAGGAGGATTCATTATTGAAGAAAAAATAGGGTCTACTTGCCCAGAATGAAAATGAAGGTAGCGCAGACGAAGAGGTAAGACCCATTGCATTTTGAGTTTTTTAAGTACATGACTATAATATAGAGGTGATGGTTTTCAAGTCCAAAGAAGGGCAAGAAAGATGGTGAAGCGCCTCGAGCAAAGGTCTCACGAGGAACAGCTGAGGAAGCTGAGGGTGTTTAGCCTGAAGAAAGGGAGGCTCAGGGGAGACAACTCTCTACAACTATCTGCACTGAGGCTGTGGCGAGGTGAGGGTCAGCCTTTTCTCCTAGGTAACAAGTGATAGGACAAGAGGAAATGGCCTCAAGTTTTGCTACATGAGGTTTATAATAAACCTTACAAAGTCTTTCTTTGTGGAAGGGTTTGTCCAGCACTAGAAGAGTCTCCCAAGAGAAAATGGTGGAGTTGCCATTCCTGGTGGTATTTTAAAGATGTGTAGAACTGGCACTTAGGGATCTGTTTTAGTGGTGGACTTGGCAGTGCTGGGTTAATGGTCAGAGTCAGTGATATTAAAGGTTTTTTCCAAACTAAACTATTCTTTGATTCTGTGATTCTCTATCCAAAACTACTACCAAAGGAGAGACTCTGACCTGTACTTGGGCAGAGCACCAGCAGATGCAGGAGAAGGTAGCAAAAGTGGCCAGTGTCAGGATATGAAAGAGGAGTGGTGGGGAACCCCAGAGGTACAGTGCACAGGTCTGGATGTCCCACTGCCAAAGGAAGGCTGCACTGGGAGAGTGGGGACTGGGTCGGACTGGGTGGGTGAGTCAACAAGGACAGGAAGCATCAGACCAAAGATTTCTTGGTTGTTTGGAAATACCGATGATGTCTTCATAAAGGCTGAAGGGAAGGGAAGTTCCCAGAGCAGCTGAGCTTGTCCCCAATGGTTTCATCCCCTTTGCGCTCTCTGCTGCAGCTGGATGAGGTCATTGTGCCTTCCTCTTCCTGTTCACTTTTGTGGTGAAGTGACATCCTTTGACTCTAAACCGGACAAAGGCAGAGCAGACTGCATGATTATTTCCTTCCCAGGGCAGGTCAGGTCTCTATCACAGATTGTAAGACCAGGGCTTTCTTAAGATTTTCAAGGCCACCAGCACAGATGATGAAGGACCTGCAGCCTCCAGTAGCAGAGGGGCTGTTGAGTTTCTGCTAAGCAGTTTAGACAATTGTTGTACCCAACACACCATTCTGTGAAAGGGGAAAGGAGAAAGCTTTGTTCACAAGGGAAAAACTGTCCTGCAGTCAGGGGCTCTCATAGTTTGAAGAAGCAGGAGGCATGGCTCTTCAGTACACACAAGAAGCCAGCTCAGTAGTTCCTCTAGTTCCCCTGGTTTATTCTCAAATAGTCACTTGTAAATCCCATATTTCCTAACAGATGCACTTCACACTCAAAAAAGATGCCTTTACAAGAAGGGAAATGGCAGCCAGGTTAGTTGGGAGATGTGATGGTTAGTCCAAAAGAAATGGGTTGGTGATTCCAGACCAGCAGACAAAATCTGCTGTTTGTATAGCATAAACCCAATATAATTTAGGCTCCCTTGGCTCAATCTGCACATCTTTTTTTTCAAACTATAATCATACCACAGAGCAGCCACATAGCCCCATGTTCATCTTCACATGGTGCATTTTGGTGTTGTTTGCAGGGGGCTATGGTGGTCATGAGCTAGGTTGTCTTCGGGGAAAACTTAACCAGATGCTCTTATCTAAGTGAGCAAAGATAAAAATGTACTTTAAACCTTGCTGGGAATGCAAAAGCCTAAATAAATGACTGGGGGCATTCATCTGAAGAACAAGGCTAACCCTGCTTTGGCGTAAAGAGGCAAATTGCATACAGCAGAGGTGTGGGGGCTGCAGCATGGGCATCTTTGACCTTTGGGTTCACTTCTGTCACACACAACCCAAACTGGACATTCAGAGAAGAGAAAAATGGACAGAAATCCCTTTTTCTCCTTGTGTCCGCTTCAAATTAAGACTTTGAGAATATAGAAGGGCAGTTTGGGGAACCTGACAGTGGTGGAGTTCAGGGACAATAAGTATGACAGAGGTAAGTAGAAATTTTCATAAATATGACTATTAATCAGCCACCTTTAGTCAGTACAAATTCAGCATAAAGCAAGCAAAAAGGAGTAGGGGTTAGGGAGATAAGATACGAAAAAGTAGTGCTAAGGCCCTTGGGACAAACACTATTACCATCATATAAAAATAGAACTGCTCAACCCTAAACAAGGCCTGACAGTACATTGGATATAGCAGAAAGACACCTGCTGGAAAGCTCTTTATGTGAGAGGTTAGGAGAAATAAGGATAAACTCTTATTAGAAAATATACAACCAGAGTGTGAAATGACACATTCAGAAACATATTTTTAATCAATCTTCCCCATATAACACATTTATAAAGCTTTTAAAAAGCTTAGCATTTCAATGGTCTTTTGTAACTGTAGATCAGGAGGTGTGTCAGTGGCTCTGCAACCACATAAACCAAACCTCAGCTGTTAAATGAGCGAAATCCCAACCGATCTGATGTGCAATTTAACTTGTCTGGTGGAAGCCTCCAATCTGTCTTGTTCCCAAGTTATTTGGAGGCAACAGCTGATAACTACAGCTCTGCGTGCACAGATAAAAATGTGATCTGAGCAATCATCAAAAACATTCCTACTGAGCCACTTTTCCCTCTGTGGGTGGAGCATCTGAGCCTTGCCTGGCTGCAAAACCACTGCCCGGAGCAGGATGTGAAGTCAGCCAGAAGCAGATAGATGCCAGCAGGCACCCCACCATGGGGCATTTCCACCCCCCAAGACAGCTGCATCATTCTTGTCAGGGTCAAGAATTGTTCAGACACCAGCGAACAGCAGGGCAATAAGACTGCTGAGCCCCAAAGCGTAGCAGACAGGCTTGGGGGGTTGTACTTGGTGTCAGGGGAGGATGGTGTGCTGGGGAGAGGAACGAACCTCACAGGCCTAGGCACCACCCAAGGACAAAAGATTCAGCCTGGAGCCAAAGCTCATTTAAATCCATCTGTATTTCAAACCTCCAAGACACTATGCTGAAATACCCAACACACTGCAGCAGACTGAGCCATTCTGAGATAGGAGACATGATACTGCTACCTAAGACTGATGATTTTCTTAGTTACTTCTTTCTGTTTTTCTGTTTCTGTAAGAATTCATTGAGTTTTTAACTCCATTTAAATACACTAGCAAACTGCAACATGGCACCAAACACAATGCAAAGGCAAAGCTGATTCTCCAGCCTATTGCTACACAAAACCCCTATGGCACTGTAGGAGCAAAACAGTAATCAACAAAATACTATTGCATGTGGCTTCAGAGAACACTGTTTAGAGAGTAAATTTTTTTTGTGAGTGTGCTGGTACTCAGAGCTCATTAAATAAAACCACTATCAAGTTAATTAGTTAATGTCTGGTAAGCCCTTTGAAGATAAATGATATTGCGTATGTCAGTGCCAGCTGTTATCTATTTTAGGGCTAGCGGGGCATACTCTGTATTTGACTATGCCAGTACAATGCCCTTTGGCTTCAACCATGAGATGTAATATCAGGACTGAATTTGGTCTTTAAACTTTAAAAATGCTGCTTTTAGCATCTGCCATCTCTTTCTGACTTTAAATTTTACCCCAAAACAGAGAAATCAAAGTTTTCCTATACAAACAAGAGATATATTACATCCCCAGGAAGCAGTTCTCCATTGCCTACAAGACAGTACTGGTTAGTTGGAGTGAAGCAAGCTTAGGCAGCTCCAAGACATAAAACATGAAAAGAAGTACTACAGAACAGTGGCATGGAGAACAAGGGAGTTATTATGCTATGAAAGATGCATACCTAGACTACACTGGCTCCTAAGAGCTCTGCAGGAAAATCAGAGCAAGACACATCTATGCCTATGTCAAAAGGTAAGATAGATAAACACCCTAAAATCCAATCCATGCAGTCCCAAAAGTGTACTTGAGAGGATTGTGTTGTGGCAGGAAAATATTGGCTAGAAAGCTACCAATAAATCAATCCTCCTTGGAAAATATAACCGCTAGTCCTCCTTAGTATTTAAACCCTCCTGTAAGTTGGCTTTTACATGCTCTTTAGACAAAAAGCTGAGTGTAAAGCTTTCCAGTACACCTATAAAGCAAGATGCCTGAAGTCAGGCAAAAACAAGTGAGGCATCCCTGGAGGGATGATAGTGTTTGAGTTTTTCCTCCAGAGAGGCTCTGTAAGGGTGGGAACAGACACACACCTCCTGCAGCAAACATCGTGTTGCTGGTAGTAGTCCCTGACCACACAGCTATGTCTGTGCTGTGTTGAGACCAACAATTCAACCAAGGAAGACACCACCACCCAAGCCAACCACTGAACATTTGCCCACAGAAAACATTTGGAAAGCTCAGCTCCTCTCATATTTTTGTTCAGATAATACATGGCAAGTATCCTTCTGTGCATGAAACAAGTACAGATCTCAGTTCTTTGGAGATGACACAAGTAGTTATATATACATATAATTACATGTATTATGTCATCATAATTATAGAAGATACCTTTATATACTGCATGCTATGTCAATTGTTTACTGCTTAGACTGTGCCTGTATTTACAACACAAGTTTGTCAATTAAGAAAACGACATTAATTAGTAAATGTTGTTGATTTTAATTTCTATTCTTTAATAAGTCTAAGAAAGGACATCAGAGGAAGAACTAATCTCAAGATAAACCATTATTATTATTCTAGAATAAAAGATTGTCTATGTGTGGAACAAAATTTGAGTATCCCAGTACTGATAATCCTGAAGGCTCTGCCTGTAAGTAAATAAACCTCTCTGCCCATTCAACTGCACAATCACTCTGCAAAACCTCAAAGAAAGCAATTTAAATTTTTTCACAAACACAAAGAGTGAAACAAGTCAGGTAACTCAAAAAGGCTAAACTATGAAAAATAGATTTCATTACTGAACCAAAAGGAAGGACCATTTTAGAAACTGGAAGCATGGATTGTTACCTCCAGAGAATCGAAAAGTCTTTCTTTTACTACATTAACTCTCCTCATCCATTATTCATCAGAGATGCTAAATTACACAATTTTCATGTCAAATGACTTCTAAGAAAACCTTTCCTGTACCAGTGAGGGGCCAGAGGGCAGCAGGGCACCTTTGTGTGTGCTGAGGCACATTAGGTTTCCTGCTTACAGGATCTGGGATGAGTTTTGCTTCTCCTTGAAATTAAGCTGTACCATTTCAAGCCCTAATACCTCCCCACCATTACAAAAAGCAACCCCTTGTAGGATTTTATGCTAGGCTTCTTCATATTCTTGCACCACTAAGATGTTTGGAGGAAATCAAGAGGGATAGGAACAAATAAAGGTAAAAGACAGATACGGTGGCACCAGGAATACTTTACTGTTCTGTCACATAAAGACACATCCTGTCACAAAGTCTTCTATGTGCCACTTCATTTTTACTTTTCCACTATGGCATTTGGTGTTAACCTGCTCCATATTTCTGTCAGTTTCTGCACCTCCTGCACCCAGCTTCTATCATTCCCTTTCTCCCTGCAATGAACTTGCAATTTTCCCCCTTCATTATCAGTTTCTCTCTTCTTTCCTCCTCTTTGAGAGTGTCATTTTAAAAAGTTTTCCTAGGAGTCTGGGAAGAACTAAGGCCATGTCTCTGTGTATGACTATGTATATACATGTGTGTGTGCGTACATATGTATGCAAACCTCCTCCACTCTCAGGAGCAACAGAAACACCTTGTCCCTTGCTTCAGTCAGAGGGTAAGGAGTGGAAGAGTGCACAGCCTTGGGCCCATGCAAGGTCCCACTGCTGAAGGGAGTCGTAGTGGTCAGGGACTGAAGCACCTTGGGAATCTATTCCAGCATGCCACCAAATCCCATGACTTGCAGCACCAGTACTCAGCAGAGTGTCCCAGATGGTACCAGCCTGGGAAATAAGCTGAGCAGAACACATACAGGCCAGCCCATTTCTTTGCCACTGATATTTCAGATCCAGCCTTTCCCAGATAATTTTAGCTGGCTTTACCAATTGATCCTGAGAGAGCAAGCGGAAATTCTGTTTTTATTCTTAACATTGTTTATACAATACTGTGATGAGCTGCATACATACAGCCAGAGGGAAAATGAGGCTTAGCAAGTACTATTTCTTGGCACCCAGTTTTTAAACAGATGTTCAGCTGTCGTAAGATGCATTGTAGTGGTGGGCTGGGCCCTAGTACAATGTGTAGCCAAGGATGTAGTGACAATTGTACAGCATTAATTAAACTTCCTGAATGACCTCACTTAAAGGCTCTGCAGAAACCAGATAAGAATCACAGAGCTTGGCCAAGAGCCTTAAAAGGGAAAGGAAAGGGAGGGAAAAGACCTTTCCGTAAATGTGGACTTCTTACTCCCAGTTGTGGAGCAGCACCTGCGGGGCCTGTCAGAGTGGGGGCAGTGTGGCTGCTCTTGCTCACTTTAAGCAGAGAGATTAATGGGTCAGATGTGCAAACCAACAACTGCAGGTGGCCCTGGAACCTTACAGCAGCATGCAGAGCAAGCTTCCTCTCCAGCTCCCCCTGCAGTCCTGCTAACCTTACCCCTTTTTGTGTAGCACTTACACAGCACTTCTCATCCACTCCAGGATCCCAGGGCATGGGAAAACCCACTAATACAAAGTTATAGGCACTTACGCTGCAAATAATGTAGTTTCCTAATTCTGTTCCTCAATCCCCTGATCACCCACTCTTCATAAACACAACAAAAGCTGGGTCAGTCCAGACAACAATAATTTCCTACAGTCTGAAAGGATGAAAGAAACCATTAATAATTTGGCTCCTTTCTTCCATGTCAACCTTCCAACTCTACTCTAGCAGGCTTTGCAACCTAAAAACACCCATGTGCCCCCACTTCACAGGATATACAAACTGTATTACCTGGTGTCATACTACTGCAACAGCATCTGGCAGACTGTGATGCAGCACTGAGCCACTGAACTGCAAAGAGACTGCAAAAAAATGGCATCCTAGGTCATGAACAAAACACAGGTACTACAGAACTAAACAGGGCCAGGACATGAACTTGAGTACAGCCTGTATAGTCCTTTCAAAGGATTCCTGGCCTGATTGTATTTCCCAAGGCAATGCTCAGGCTCATTTCAGGCAACACCATTCTGAGGTAATTAAGAGAAGATGACCAAGACTACCTTGTTCTGGAGAGAAGGAGCTCCTCCATCAACAGTCCAGAATTCCCTTCGGATGACCAGGACACAGCCCATTCAACTGATTCATCAGGGTGACTATACAAAGCCCAGAGATGTCTCATCATGCTGGTCCCTGAGCACAAGCCAGTTTACACACCTTCACCTGGGAATGAAGGATTGCTCCTCAGGACAGATGCCTCTAGCAGCATAAATATAGTCAAAGCTACTGAAGTGCTTAGCTTCCTTTGATTTCAGGCACATAAGCACCTTCAAAAATAGAGTCTGAATTTCACCGTAATGCTAGGAGCATGATTTCACATCACAATTAGTGTCATGTTCCCCTAGGATGGTCCTGCTCTCCACCACCCTTTCATCAATTTTTGATGGCTCTCTTCTCCATCACACCAATCAACTTATCAAGCAAGGGCACACTAGGTGCCTGGCTACAGAAACAGTGTCACATACAGGCAAAGATGGTGTGAAGAAGAAGGGTTGCTCCTTTCCTCAGCAGGCAGCAGATTGATTGTTTTAGATGCAAAAAGTGCCTCTGGAGAAATAAGCAGTTTTCAGGAAATAACATGGCTGCTGTTC
This sequence comes from Pithys albifrons albifrons, assembly GCF_047495875.1. NCBI lineage: Eukaryota > Metazoa > Chordata > Aves > Passeriformes > Thamnophilidae > Pithys > Pithys albifrons. Next base: position 32,500,062 of record NC_092464.1, read on the forward strand.
TCTGCACAGGTGGTGCTTGTTATGCCTGGAGAAGACATGCTGATGTAGAGCTTGGTCTGCACACCTTTTCCATCAGCATCCTGGTATGAAATTCTTAAGCTCTACTCACTCAGACCTGCTGCTGACCTCAAAAGGGGGTTTGCCTACAGAACCTATGGAAAGGAGTTCAGAAAATTACCCACAGAATGAAAAATATTCTCATATAAAAATTACATTTCTCAGTGTAGGAAATTCCTTTGGCCTTTCCTACCCACAATCCTGAACAGGAGATCATTTGTCAGGAGCGCAATCAGAGGAATGTTTGGTCATCTCAGTGGTTTTAATATTACACATACATCTAATGTGTTCACATGCTGATCTTACTGTGCTATACATAACACAAACGGTTGTGAAAACTGCTGGAGAAGGTAAAACACCAGATGAGTTAAATAACTTGCTGAAATCCCACAGCAAATCACTGATAAGAATCAAGAACAGAATCCATGTGAAACAGCAAAACAGAGCAGAACCCAAAATGATTGGCAAGATGCCTATCGATTTCAAAGGGACCACAATTTAATCCCTGGAGTCTTGACTTCTAACGTGACCTTCTTGTGGCACAGCAGATTATCAGCTGAGAAACTGCTCTATTTCAGGTTGATCAGTATGATGATGTATGTGACATGCATCTTAATAAGCAAGTCATGATAAATGTGTTTTTAAGTACTGTTTAACAAAATCAGTCTAGTAGATATTAGAACCATCAAAAATGTGTGAAAATATTTTTCCTAGATTTACTTGGTTTATGTGATCCAAGACCCTGCTATTCTTACACATCACAAAAGTCTGTAACATATAACATTTTCTTCAGCCAAACACAGTAAATGTCCTTCCCAAAGACAGAGTTCACCCCGTGAAATTTAGAATAGCATATTCAAATAGGGTTAAGCACTTTCAGTTAATTTTTAACATAGATTTAATTACTGCACGGCTTGATCTCCTGAAGTTTTCTTTTCACAATTAGATTCCACAAGGACAAAAAGAAACAAAAAGCTGTAAATGTCACCATGCTCATTATGGGGAATATTTCATCAGTAAAATAATAAAGAAAACAGCCAAAAAAACCGTGTGTTGCATCTGTGGCAAAATGAGACAAAGAGGAGAGACACCCATGTCTGATAACACACATCTTACAGGAAGGCAGTGAGTAGCCTGGATAACAAAACACCTCAGACCTTGAGCACCTCTGAAGCATGGGTAGAACAAGCCCCTGTTTCCTCCTAGACTGGTGGTTCCTGCAGAAAGAGATGAGTGCAGAACTGTCCCTGGCAGTACCAGAGAGCTACATGCTTTCTCCATGCTGTGTGCTGGCACTGGCCCTGCATTAGGAACATGTGAATTAAGCTTCCAGCAGGAGACAAGGATTGCTGGGGATACCAGCAAACTCTGAGCCCCTACCAGAGCACCTGAGGGGCAACATTTACTGTTTTCTTTGCACAAGGAGAAAACACCAGTATTATATCCTCTGCACGCTCACAGAGTAACCACATCTGTGCCCTTCATTGTTCACTGTTTAAAAGACATAGTTGTTGGAAAAGCACAGCCAAATGTGTGCAGAGCATACATTTTCTACTTAATTTTCTGCATATGGGACTCAATTTTGCTTTAATACCTTTAAAAGCACACATGCAACCACATTTAGTGACTTTGTGCTGATTCCCACCTGAATGCTTTCTGCCGAATGGCCAGGCTTTACTTGTAATAACTGCAACTGGAAAAGTAACAATGGGAAACAAAAATTACATAGAAATGAACTACGAACTAGTTGATAGAACAAGTATGTTAACCTGCTCCCAGTGGAGGAACAGAGCATGATCTCTCCTGAAAGCTCAGTTCACCTCCTGAGCAGACGTGTCAGCAGCAATGCCAATGCCACTAGAAATCAATCACTTGTAGACCCAAGGTTAAAAGGCTGATTTATGTCTAGTGGTAGCACAATGGTTACAAAAGCCCTTCTCAGACTGGAGATGGGCTGAGAAACAGCCCCCAGGTTCAGAAATCCTTAATTCCAGCTCAGGCCTGTGATTAAAAGTAAAAAGCAAAAGATTTTATCTTACAATAGAAAGTGTCCACTCTTTAAACAATTCTTGTTTGACCCATAGACTGAGTGTACAAACACGATCCTTGAGGATAACCACACAACCTCAACAGATGTTATTATCCAGTGATTAAACAATGTTTTTTTTTCTTCAGTATGGTTAAAAATTATATTGACAATAAACCAAACAACAATAAAATAACCTCATGAAGGATTTAGATAAAAATCAATGTCATCTGAGCTCAGATTGTCTTAGATGAGATGAGACTTAGAAACCCTAAAAATGGCCTAGAACACAGCACTCTCATATTTAAGAGGAAAAGGGAAAGATAGACAAGTTCAGCAAGTTTCTTCCATGACTATTTTCTTTCCTGAGCTTTCTTTAATTAAAAAACAACAACAACTACAAAACAAAAAACAAGAAGCACAAACAAACAAACAAAAAACAAACACCAGTTTTGCTAAGAAGATTCCATCTCAGACTTGACAAAATAATTTTGATGCTATTTTGGAAAAGCACTTTTGCAAAATGGGTGCTTTTCCGCCTTCTACGTTCAGGCTTTTCCATCAGCCTCCTGGTGCACACTGATGTCTCTGACACTACACAAGCACACACTTCCACCTGGCTCAAGCCTTCCCTGTGCTGCATTTCCCCAAGCACACTGATTTCCAGGCACCAATAGCAATCCTTGGTGATGGCCTATTGCGTGTCACAATGATCCTCTTGACTCCTCCAGCAACCCAAGACCTCACCATTGTGCTCACACAGGAAGGCAGCTAAGTTCCCTCACGACTGACACTGGCACCTGATAAGCAGCAGCTTTTCTGTGGTGTCCCATGGATTTCGTTTATCATTAAATAAGATTGAGCCCATTCCAGTCAAGAAGAAAGCATTTGGTTTGCAGCATCAGCATGACCCAAATGAAATAGTTCCAGGTTTTCTTGTGACTGGAGTAGCTATCATTCTGTTATGCCAATGCTACATTTTTGTAAGCTAGAAAGCAATTATTTTAGTATTGAAGCCCAACATCATATGTATAATCTTTAACATCGAAAGCAAATAACTACAAATAGGTAAGATACTGATGGAACAGAGACTGCGGGCAGAAGGGTATATTGTTCCAAGCAACTATATCCCTACCTCCTCCCAGTAAGCTATATTAACTGCTCTGACACCTCTGCATGACAGATAATAACCCCTCTAACAAGCACCTGACTCTGCCTAAGTATCTGTTAAAAGTGTCACTGTCACTCCAGTGGGAGCTCTGTTTAATGCTTGTCTCCTGGTGAGGTGAAATAGCTCAGCACAGACAGCTCTCTCTGCTGCAGCCTTCTTGCCATGAGCTACAGGCTCCTACTTTTCCTTGTCCAACTGCTGGCCACTGCTTTTTCTGCCACACTCCTTAGAGATGCTGGCAGGATGTTGTTCCAAACCTAAGGAACTGGGAAGCTCTCTCATATCTGCCAATGGAAGTTGTGGAATAGAATATCAAAGCTTTTACACTGACAATGCACAAAAATTGTCAAATGCTTTCAATATTTCAGTAAAGACATGAGTGGCATAGCAGGATACTTCAGATCCACTTCTTAAGAAGAGGTAAAAAGAGCATTCAGCTGTAGCTTTTCCAGGGTTTTAGCAGCAGTGCCCAGCTGTGGAAGCATGAGTGCAGTGCTATGAAAAGCTGTGATAAACACAGTATACTGTGGGCTGGGGTGGGCAGAAGAAGGTAGGAACCAACTGATACACATTAGTTCTTTCAGCTAGCATAAATTTAAAGAAACAAAACAGCAGTCAGAAGGAAATACCTGCAGTTCTTTGAGAGTACCTCAGCATTGAACTTTAACTTCTTTATTTCAACAGTTTAAATTAAGTGATTAGTAATGCGGTGACAATTCTTTTTAACATGCTTTCCAAGCAAGATACCCATGAGCCTTTGATAAGACCACAGCACAAAGAGGGCACATAAAAGGTGACTCTGAAATTTGTTGTTGTCACATTTAAGAGATAAAAAGCCATTTCTCTGCCACAGGGGTGGAGAAAAGCAGAGTATTTGAATCAAATTAGCCTGCTGGGTATCTAAGAAAGGTAAGTGCATGCAGCGTGTATTGACCACATACTGTTCTTGAAGGGGGTGGATAGGAACATATGGGGACATTTAATGGTGCTGGAGGGATCTGAAGACTCCCTCCTCTCTGCCAGCAAGGTTTCTTTTGGCTGCACAATTTGAACCCGGTTCAGTCCCTGTGATCTCCACCACTGCGCCTGTGCAACCAGTGCTAGACTTCTCTCTTGAAAGAAAAAAAGTCATACATAATCTGCCTTCTGGAAATGTTCCTCTCATCAGTCCTTCCCTTCCCATAGGTCTTCTCTAAATCCTGTTTTCTCTGTGTTGGTTAATGCCCTAGGTAATTCTGCATAGGCTTAAGTGATGCCTGGGAATCGGAAACTTTATCCAGCAGGGAAAGGGAGAGAAAAAACACTGGCAGTTAAAGTTTACTTTAAAATACTGGGGTTTGGGGTTTTTAATATCTGGGTGAAAAGTCCACCAAGACAACATCAAACCACATATTTCTTAGGCAGTAGCTAGCACCAAATCCTCAGCTCCATTCTGCTTACAACTGGGAGCTTTGTGAAGCAGAAGACTTTTCCCATGAGACTCCACTTCCTAGGAAGGTTTATTTCTCCATATCTGAGTTCTGAGACCACATGCCTGGAAGTAGAGAAGGAAGCCTTCCCAACTATTTTAACCCTTCATATCACATAAACCACTAACTTACTAACAGCCCTGACCTGCCGTGTTTGCACCAGTTGCATATTGCACTTTCCAGGACAGTAGAAAGGCCATGGAAACATTTCATGAACATTTCAAGGACAATGTGCTCTGCTATCATGTCCACAGATTTGAACATGCTATCTTACATGAAGTAAAAGTTAAAACAGGGTCCAGCTGCAGCATGTGTTGTATCACAAGCTCCACAGGGCCAATGCAATCAAGATCAGGCCCATTCTCTGACACCTACTCACTTTGGGTACCTATGCCATGAACAAGTCACTCAGCCTTCTGCTTGCATTGAATCCATTGGGTTTGTTTTAAAGCCGTCTTTGAATCAACATAACACATCTGCAAATGCAAAACCTCAAGCTACTCTGCTGAGGATTTAAAGAGGACAAATATGGCACAACTACAATGGGAGTGAGTATTCCTAGCAGATTTAAAACCATAGATAGATGTCCTTTTATAACCTCAATATTTTAAATGCATGTAAGGTTTGAAGATGAAGCTGGCATCACGTGCAATCACAAACTGGTTCAAAACCACGAAAAAATGGAGGGAGAGAAATGCAAAGTTTCTGCATGGCTGTTTTGCCTTCTCTACATGGAGGACCAACACTGCCTTTGCCTGCTGGTGAGAGACAGGGGAGTGAATGGCTTTTGCCTTCTCTGTACCTTCAGGTTCTCCAAGTGGCCTTGAGTGAAAGTGGCAAACAACTCTCTGCCCCATCCCCTCCACCATTTGCTAGCCTCTGTGTTTCACGTTCCTGCATCTGAATTTATGCCTTCCAACCTGGCAAATTTAACCCCAATGACCCAGAAAGTTTGTGTTGCATCATGTGTCCAGGCCCTGGGCCAGGGAAGATTAGCAGGCAGAAGCAGAAGGTTTTCCAGAGGAAAGCCCCTACAAACAGGGAAGAAAGCCAGGCTGAGATTTAAATTTGTGGTCCAAAGCTGAGAATCAAGGGAAACTCCAAGTGTTGTAAGAGCAACATTTACAGGGTGATCATACTACACCTCAGATAGGTAAATCACCTCTGTGGTGACAGCCCCTGTCCTCTGATGCTCCCAGCCCACTGCCAATGGGCTTCCTTTGTTTCTTTCTACTACTTTCTTTCATTGCTGAAGTGAGAGCAGTCTTGAAAGTGTTAGGGCACTGTGGTTCCCTGGGGCTCTGTCACTCCCTGTGCACTGATGCTGAAGCCTGTCCAGGTCACATATCCCAAAAGCAAGGTCCTTCCCTTCATGGTCTGCACCAAATCTCATCTGCTTCTGACAGCCATCTACAGGATGACCATTGCCTAGCCTAACTGGTGGATAAGATTTCAGAACAAAAAGCACAAACATCTGATAATCAGCTGATTGATTTGTAGTAAATGTAAACAGTTCAGAATATCTACACAGGTTCTCCTCAATGCTGCACATGGCAAAGGGCATAACTGCTTGAAACCTCATCTTTCTTCTTACCCTGTCAAAACTCTGTTATTTCCTACAATTAGAAAAATGGCTTCTCCTACATGGCTCTACAAATGGCTCTAGACCACATGGCTGTGTTTGTAGTATTACGGGGATTAAGGACTTCCAGCCATTTGCTGTGCCATCAGCACCCGTCTCCTGCTCTGGATTCATCACAAGCTGCTCCCAGAGCAGAACATTCCCCAGGAGAGGAGGGATTTCTCTACCCTGCCTGAGAGCTGTGAATAAAGTGGGGTGGCTATACCACAGATCATTGATTCAGGATGGGCCAAGCTCTCTGGAACCTGAGAAACCATCTTTCTCTATACAAGATGAGTCTGACAACAAAAAAGAAAAAAAAATGGGCTTGTTAGGAAAGATGCCATTTATCTCTCACTCCTCTGATGCCACTATTCCTGAATTTTAGGCTAAGTACAAAAATTTACTTTTTGCAAAGCCTCCTTTCTTGTATTGGAATGAACTATGTCACCAACACATATTGAAATCTCCTGGAAATGTAAATTTCTGTCAAGGAGAATAATAAAGGCACATGAAGATTTTTTGTTTTCACACGATTCTAGATCACTGTAGTTCATAGGTGAAGAGTATTCCAATTTTACAGGTACAAATCAGGCTATTGATATGATTCATTATTAAATAGGTTGTACAGAAAACAGGCTGAATACAGTACAGTCAGTAATAAAAAAAAAAATTGCTAATTAGGCGAAACAGAAGTACCTCAGACTGGCAGCGCAGAGCTACAACTAATGAAGCACCAATGTTGCATCTCGGGTGATCAATCTCTGTAACTTTTCAAACTCTTTGTTCTGCATTTAAATATTTTAATATTAATTTATTCTAATGCAACCTCAAATGAATAATGAATTCTATCAGAATTGTGGCTTAAAGAAACTTCCAACAACAACAAAAATGCCAGACTCTTGTAGATCAGATAGTTCTGGTTATTAAAACCCAGAACACCTATTTTATGCAGAAAATCTGCCTATAATAGATTCCCAAGAGGCTATTCAGCCAGCTACAAGAATTTTGTTTACCTTGAAAGCAGCCATCAGTATAGCCTTAATGATGTCTAAAAACATCCCTAAAACATGTGTTTATAGGCTAAATAACTTCTAAAGTCTAAAATAAATTCAGTAGAAAATGCTGTAGTAAGAACAAGAGTGCCATAAATAACAATTAACATGCATGGAAAATGCACCAAAAGTACAGACAGAATAGGATATTCCTGAAGGTCCCTGCACAGTTGGTTGTTTTGTTTTTTTTATTTTTTGTGACTGCAATAATTCCTCCTGTCCTTCTAAAACAGAATAATGGGTGTTTCTCAGATGTTCTACATAACTCACTTCTAAAGGAGGAAAGAAAAAAAATCCTGAACTGCTAATTTGTGTTTTTGTAGGCAGTCAGAAAATGTCAGCCAGGTCATGTTTGACTCCCAGATGGTGTTTCCACCTAAATCAGTTTATCAAACATGGGGAGAAAATTAGTATTTTCTTTTTTCAGCCTTTCTCAGACATATTTACACCTGCAAAAACTAATACCTGATTAAAATAATTTCCCCCACTACACTGATGCCCTAAATCTACATTATACAGTTTTTAGCACAACTTTCTAACACTTTAGGACAAGAACTTTTAGATAATCACCCATCGTACCAAATTTTTGAAATATTGTTTAATATTTCTCATCAAGGATTTCAATAAATAGAGATTTTTTAGCAAGGCAGAGAACACCTTGTCTGTAGAGAATGTACCTGGAAGAACATAACAGGCACATTACTTGATATGTCCTAGTCAAATCTATCAAAAGAGGACCCAGAAATCTTGAAACTGGTCCAAGCAGAACAAAGAGCCATGACAAAGACAAAGGTGGGGATGAGGGAGGGGTCTTGTGCAACCATTAGCTCAAATCCAGGTGTGCCTGAGGCAGGTCCGAGGGGACAGACAATTTTCTGGCTGAGTGTAACCATAATGTAATGGTTAGATATTATAATTAGCTGATGTTACAAAATTGTCAAAACCTATGCTGTGGGTGTGAGCAGTATCCAATATGTATGTTGCCCACCTAGGGCCTTAATTAAAGAACTGCTCTTCACCTTTCTATCCTGAAATCGTCCAGAGAATTATTTCTCCATTTTTAAGCAGCAACTTAAAGAGGAGGAAAAGAAATTTGTGTGCCTGTCTGAAATCTTTGCTCAACTCTGTCCACAAGTCTAAGAAAAATACTAATTGTCCCTTCCAAGTCTGCACCTTTCTCAACGTCAGCGATAACTCCAGTCTTCACAGCAATATTTTTTTGATCTTTATTCAGCACTTCGTGGGTTACAATTATTTTTTCTGTTTGTTTTCTCAACAACAAGTAATGAGAAACAATTTTAGGGAGATGGAGTGAGAGAAGGTAAGATATTGTCTTTTAGAAGTGAAAACAGACAAACAGAAAATGTGAAATTGATCTGAATTTGGTTGTCCTACCAAGTAGCAAACCCCATGAGATGGCTCCTTGTGTGAGAACATAGGGGATCTGCGCTAGGGTGCTTCTTTAGGTACTAGTTCAGTGCATGAAGTTCCAGCCAATATTTTCTCATTTATATATACTCATCAACCTTGCATCAATATTTCCAGTCCTGTGGCCTGATTGTGATTAGAGTCTACTAATCTGTTAATCTATGACAGCTCTTTCCAACGAGTGTGGCATTTGAAAGAAAGAAGAAAATATGGTCCAGGAAATCATCTTCATTTAGGAACTGCTGCCTCCCTAAGGGAAGAATAGTTACTGTTTTTCCCTCCATTGTGGCTGTGATGGAAGACTGTATATAGTCCTGCTATACTGCGTGCATGACTACAATGCTAAACAAATCACGCATTTTGGATGAGGCTTTAGGAAGCATTGGATTGCCTCATGGCTGTTGCTGTTGGCTGTAGTCTAAGACTGTCAGGTTTCAAATTCACAGTTTAGCTCATCTTCTTTCATAACAAAATAATAAAGACAGGTTTCCAATATGAGTCATTCAGCCAAAGCATCTTCCACGCATTAATGTTCTGAAAGGTGAGGAGAGGCAATCAATGAAATTGAACCAAGGAACAAAGGGCTGCAGTCTGGGTCTCTTTTCCTGGATGGAGCTGAAGCAGCAACACCGTTAAAAAAAGTCAGTATTCAGCAGTGCAACCCATCACAGCAGAATCTCATAAATATCCAACACATAGATGGCTGGGGCCTTACTACTGCAACTCTACTTCTGCAAGGATCAAAGCACTTCGAAAAGAATCAAATGAATAATTAATAACCATCGCCTGCACCTCACCAGCATGAAATTGCTCATTTCATTCTAGTCAAAGTTAAGTCTCTCTTTTCTAAGACCAGACTTTTTATTAATTTTACTGCACAATCCTAAATGTTCTAAAGATGTTTATTCGATACTATTTACTTTTTGGTCATGATATCCAGAAAGAGTTTGTTCTTTTTGTGTCTTGCCTCACACAGGTGAATTACATAGCAGTAACTATCTGCAGGATGCACAATCATAAACACAGCAGTCAGTCAGAAATCCAACAGCTGCTGAGCAACTTGGCCTAACAGAACTTGACTCTTGAGACTGGAAGTAGTATGTCGGCAGAAGTTACGGGAGGACATAGATGAGACCAGAAAGCAAGACAGTGGTGGTGTATAGCTCAGATATGGATTCCCTTCACAAATCATGTTAGTTTTCATCTCTTCAGACACATCTTTCCTTTTCCTCCGTGTGCCCTCCCTCCATATAGGAAGAGTTAATAAGTATTGTTCACATTGGGACCCTTTGCACCTTCCGGGCTTTCCCTGAAGGTCCCTGGCTTTAACACTCTCCACCATCAGCCAAAAAAGGCTAGATGCAACTCTGCAGAACCCATCAAAGAAACATAAAACTCAGCCAGAAGACAGCAAACAAGCCATAAACCATGAGGTTATTCCAGAGGAAATCTCTGTGGAGGTGCCTGGATTATTTTAGTTGCTTTGTTGGTTTAAACACAATTCACAGTTTAGCAGTTCCAAGTTCTGCCTCTCCAGGGTAAGCCCATAGGGACCTTGTTCTCATATTTTCATTGCTTTTTTACTTTGATCCAAGGACAGAGGTATCTGGCTGGTAGGAAGTACTAGGTTCATAGAGTTAGTAGAATTTAAGTTTTCAGAATATGGTTCTTGGAGTTTCTGTTCTGGGAATATGGCAACTTCCTATTTTATTGCAGCAACCATCAGTAGCATAGCAGACCTAAAAATTAATCTACTCTTAATATTATTATCATCTCAATATCAAAATGAGTTCTAGCACTAATCACATATCCTCCGAGCTTCTGACCTTTAAGAATTAAATTGTTTGAAAGAGTACAGAAAACATGGAGGAACTAGAAATAACTGGTTTTCCAACTGAAACAATCTCCAAGTAGTTTGTTTAGTGAGAGAGCAAGTCACAAGTTACATAAGTAAAAAATTTTTAAAAATTGAACACTTCCCTGAAGTAGCCCAACATACAACCTTAAGGGTCCATTATGGCAATCCAAATATTTCAGTGACAAACATGCGGAGTGAGTATGTTAGCAGGATCTGACCATGGCTCTCATCCCTACTACAAAGCACTGAAAAAGCATTTCTGGGACTGCAACCTTCCTCCTGCATTATTTCCAGAAATCTGAGAGCCAAAGTGGGAAACTGCACTGACTGGGGGAAGAGAACTTTGGATAATAGCGGTAATGTTTTAATGATTTGGCCAACACTACTTAAAAGGAGAACAACTGTCTATATGTTTTTGTATTCAGCTGAAGGCACATAGCACATTATGTGGCACATTAGACTTAAAAGTTCCCAGTGTATGTAATGAATTATGCAACAGGTGTTTATTGGACAATTTTACTGATAAGTCATCTTAGATTTAAATAATATTAATAATAATTTTACTTATAAGGCATACAGTAAGAATGATTCATGCATTCTAAGTGCCTAGAGTGACGCATACCTTCCTTAACAGGAGGCTTAAAGGGAGCTAATGGCTGAGGGCTTACCAGATATGCAGAAAAATGAGGACAGAGAAACAATATGCCCCAGTTCCTCTTGCCATTTCAGCCCTTCTAGAGCCAGCCTCATGCTGGGAGCTCAGGACTGTAAATATTGCAGGTATAAGAGTAAATAGGAGCCTTAGCTGGCAGCTGCAGATCATTTTTTCATATACATCTAGAGATAGATGTAGCCAGAGATAAGCAAAAGTTTATGAATGTCTCAGTTTGAGGGGAAAAAACCAAAACGTTTTACCCACAAGCAGGGGAGGGGCCTCCTCCACGATAATCACACCACTCTTTATCAAATGTAGGAAAAGGAATTTTAATACAAGAAGGATAACTGCTATATATATATATATATGTAAACAGACTAGTGCAACCCACTTCCCCAACACCACAAGAGAAAGAAAAAAAAACAAAACAACAACAAAACCCAGTAGGTTTTCCTCTGGGAGGAAAGGTTATACTTAAGTGTCCATGTCACAGCCCAGCTGGCTGCAGAGTGAGTTTCAGTCCCTCTCCAGCGAGACAGACGAGCAGTGAGCTTTCAGATGGACTCAGTCTCTTCCCCCTGGGTTCCCCGTCCAAGAAGCAGAAAGGTACGAGCAACCAGAAGCAAATCCAAGGCAGGCAGCAGCAGCAGCACGGCACGAAAAGTAGTCCGAGGTGGGCAGCAGCGAGACAGCCAGGAGTAACCAGCAGGGCAGCCTGCCTCCTTGGAGCCCCCACTCCCGCATTCCGCCGAGCCAAGACTGGGAAGAATATCCAAAAAAAAACCAAAAGAGACAAACCTGCCCCCACCCAAGCGATCAACAGTCAACTGCTTCTTTTGTTAACCGCTGGCCTGGGCAGTTAAGTGGCAGGGGAGAGAATTTACATAATAATCCCAAACTACAACAATGAAACACAAGTAAGAATTGTGAGATGGAGAAGGGACAATATATTGATCTGGGGATTTTGGACCCCTTAAGAGGGGATCACTCAAATATTCCATCAAATCCATCAGGAAGGAAAACCAGAATTTTGCAGCACTGTTCCATGTGCTCTAGGGTCTTAATGACTTATGTATTAATATAATGTAGCATTATAATTTGCTATAATTATGCCATTACAGCAATATTACAAAATATTAAAATGCATAAAATTAGTATAATAATGTTGCATAATTATAATCTGCAATATAATACATGAACTTATTTGTATACTATGCAACACTACATTATAATGTTACATTCCGGCATTTCCCATGCTCCAATTGCAGATTGTCATTTAAAGCATTTGCTTAAATCCCTATCCACAGCTCCCTTATGCTTTCTGGCCTACCTTTACTTCTTCTCTATCTTCATCATATGGTTTCTGCCTAATCTGGCTTGCTCACTGTCTTATGTTCCACCGCAATGTTTTTGTCTTGGCACATGTGGTATTCAAATCTGGTCCTGGTGGATTATAAACTGTTCTGAATTAACGCAGAATTGTTCAGGAATGTAATCACAAAGCTTCATAAAAATAAAACTTCTCCACCACTCAGGGACTGACTTTGTCTCTTTCACTAACTAGAAAATAATAATCTTTTGGAACTATCAGTGAAGCATAGTGATGCCGTGAATGACCCTTCCCCCCAAAAACAGGACTTCGAGCCACGTTAGTGTAGGGTAAGATAAAAAGTAAAGGTCCTTTAATACCATAGGGCCTATGGCCCACAGGAATATATGATGACATGCATGTGTCTCAGTTCTTGTTTCCATGGCTTTTATAATAAGATCCTTCCAATCATTGCTTTACACATTTCTCAGTCCAGCCCCAGTCCCACCCCTGTCCAATCCCCTGGAATTGGGTCTGGGGTAGTCAAGACCCTCTGTCTTCATCAACTCCTCTTCCTCAGGCACACAAAGGTCTCTTGGAGCTCATCCAGTTTTGACTTATGGGTCACTTTGACCTGTGTTTATGTTTCGTTCTGTAGGCCTTCTGATATTCTTCAGCTCTACCTTGGAAAGGAGTCTAAACAAGATTAATTAACTAAAGGAATTTGAGCTCCCTGTTCTGGGACAGGGGTAGTGATAGAAAGGCATTAAACTTAAACTGTTAGAAATATTAACCCTCTAAAAATCCACAACTGCTGTGTTCCTAAAATCTACAAAATGTGAAAATCAGAACAAAAACCCCTTTGGCATCAATAGAAACATCCTTTAATTTGAGTAATATACTGTAAATTAGCATATCTGCATACTGATTGCTGAGCGTATCTGGAACCAATGGATCTGCTATGGTCTGTAACAGTCGCCTTATAGCTCTATTAGTCATGATAGCAATGGAGCCCTGCCTTGGATCACCTAAGGACCTGCAACCTACCTCCCAGCTTTGCTGTCCAGTTAGCATGCTCCTAGCCAATCTTCCAGAGGTTACAATCACTTCTTTTTTTTCCCCCATACTAATTTAGCAGTAACAAATAATCAGGTAGATTGTTTGGGCTTTGAAAACTGAAATCCAAACACATCACCCATATTACTAATGCCTATAGATTTTGTTCCTATTTTAGCTACCTTTAAAAATATGTTAATTTCATGTTTCCCCTTGAGTTTGCATAGGATTATCTAGGCAGATAAGGCAGAAAATCCCAGAGGTAGCCAGAAATTTTGTTAAAATTTTCTTCATGGATGGTTGAAATACTTTACTTTTTAATGAGAAATTTCTCTATTTCTAGCAAAGTGTTAGCTATTCCCTTTCAATAAAGTCAGGTGACATTCCATACAACAATTAAAAAAAAAGCTTTATAATAAAACCCAGAATTTTGGATCTAGAAAATGAGAAATTGAGAATTTATGCTATACTACATTGGATTTGTAGCTTGGGTGGCTACGTCTCCTCTCTGGATTAGAAACTGCTACCAGAATACACATGTCAGCAAGCACAACCAAGGACTCTTCTGGTGCTTGAGCCAAAGAATCAGATAGGAGTTATGCCATCAAGCAACAAAAAAACCAAGTCAAATATACTTCCAATAGCATTTTCAATGTTTTGGAAGTTTTCCGTTTTACTTTTAACACAGAAGTACTATTTTATACAGACTTTTTAATACTGCACATCTTTAATGTCTTATCTTTTTCCCACTTCCCCACCAAATTCAGTAACTTCTCCAAGCTGAAGATAAAGCAGGGAGATCAGCACCTTAGAGAGCTCAGTAAAGCACCAATTCTGATCATAAATGATTTAGCATTTGACTAAAGGGCATGGCTGGAAAGACAAACTTTAAACTTGTATGTGCTTAATTTAATTTGTTTCTATTGGTCTCTGTTAATACAGTCCACTTGGCATTTTTGCCAAGTAAATCTTCCTAGGTTTTTCCCCTCCTCCATTGCTTATAGCCTATTCATTGGAAGCAAAATGGACAAAAAAGGCTTTTCAATTAATCCAGAACATTTCTTTCAACCCCTTTAAAATTCTCTTCGTTCTATTTATTCATGTCGTTTTCTGTAAAGTTTAGCCTCAATTTTGTGACTGGATCACATCTTTCAAGGGAAACCTTTCCAAGGGCTCTTTGTGTTTCAGTATCGAAGCAGAGCGCTGCCTTGCTCATTGCTCACTCAAGGAAACCTTGTACTTGGCTCATCTCCTTGCTGAGGAGATGCACAATTCTGGTTTCTGACCTTAAATACTTTAAAGGAGCCAAATTATAACGACTGAACAGTCATTCTGTGACAAACAAAACCCTGAGGATATGCTTGGCTGAGTAACATAATTCATCAGACACTTGGGGAAATGTTGGCCATTGTGGGCTGGAGTTTTACTAGTGATTAGTACATAAATTATACTGTTGAAAGTGTTATTTATGACTATTTAACATTTAGATTCCTCTTTTTTCACCATAATCTCACTATTTGTTTTCTTGTAACCTTATATGCTTGTTATTCCTGTTTACCTTTAGCAGTAAGTAGTTTTCAAATTTCGTCTTCTCTTTGAATGCCTTCGGCATAAACCCTCGGGCCACAAGGCAGGGGAGGGTCCCAGGGAGGACATCCGTATCCGTTGTCGTGGGGAGGGCTGGATGCCGCGGCGGAGCGGCCGGGATACAGCAGCTGGAATGCAGGGTCTAGGATGCAGCGGCCGGGTTACAGCGGTCGCGATGGAGCGACCGGGATGCAGGAGCCGAGATGCAGCGTCCAGCGCGCGCCCCCTGGTGCCGACGCTTCGGCGGTGCCAGCGAAGCGCGACCAGGAGTGGGGCCAGTCCCGTGGAGGCTCCCGGGTTGGCCATAAGAAAATCTCTATAATAACAAAAAACCCCAACCAACTAACCAAACAAACAAAAAAAAACACTTAAAAAACAAACCCCCAAAAATTAAAAAGTATTTTTAAGGTAAGAACTGATTTCAAGGTATTCAAAACAGAAAAAAACCCACTCTATTTCTAAATTGAGGAATTAGAAACATACTTGCAAGTCCTCTAGCAAATAATTGAAAGATTGCTTCTCTGATATGCATGAGGCAGGTTTTGGCTATGGTACCACTGAGCAACATTCACAAAAAAGCAAAAGTCAAGCAGTGTTCCAAAGCACAACTGAAAAACAAAGAAACAAACAAACAAAACCCCTCTTGGTTTCTGGTAATAAATAAAAAAGCCCAGCTTTTTAATAAAAATCAAAGTTTTGACTACAGAAAATGAGAAATTGGAGGTTCCTGCAATACCAAGCTGGGTTTGTAGGTTGGGTGGCTGAATCTCTCCTCTGAATTAGAAGCTGCCACAAGAATACATCCATCATCAAGCACTACCGACAACTGATCTGGTGGTTGAGTCAAACAACCAGACAGGGATGATGCCTTCCAGCCACAGAAATATTCTAGACTGAGGCATAAGAAACATGCTTCAAGAAATAAGTTCCCCAACAAGCAACTGAAAGACTGTTCCTCTGACAGTTGCTTGATTATTTGGTAGTGGAACCATGGACCTTCAGGGCTAGGAAAAGAGAGAAAAAGCCTGGAACCCCAGGTATGGTGGGACTGGGAAGCAGCTACCACAGAGAGGCAATGCTCACTGTAAGTGGAAGTGCTGGCTGCATTAGCCATCTGTTCAATGAGTGGGTCCTCTTACCTGGATGGCTGGGGTTAAAAGAGAGCCTATGGTCACATGAGGAGCGGGGCTGGAAGAGCCCTGTCATAAGGCATGTGAAGGATATAATATAAAAGCCACTCCTCTCCAACTCCCTAAGGGTGCCTTACTGCTACCATTTTGGAAATGATTTGCAAATCAGCTTTGGGAATTTTTTCCTGCCATAATTACATTCAGCTGTATTTTTAGCCCCTCTATTAAGTACATATTACCTCTTTAAATGTCCTGAGAGACTTTTTATTAGGTTATTAGAAATTTTTTAAAATACTTTCTTTTTTCTTTAATTAGCTGTTATACATACAAATTGGACTGATACCAAATAAAAACATTTTCGTGGAATTCACCGTACACAATCAAAAACCTCTTTTAAACATTAATTCTGTGAAATTAGAGCTGTTTTGTCCTTATTCCCAGTTGTTTTTTCACCTTTTATCTGTGCAGAAATTTGACCTAAAGGAAATTCCTAGTATTCACAGTTCCACTTAACTGACACCTGAGGCATTGTCCAGGAATTCCTGAAATTACAATTGTGTGGATATGAGAGTCCCTATCCTGCACCATGCCCATAAGCTGGTATAAAGCAAATGAGTGAAATCAGTCATTTTGCTAGTCCCCTCTTCCGAACACAGCCGAGCATATCACATGCTGCTAT
Source organism: Pithys albifrons albifrons (assembly GCF_047495875.1). NCBI lineage: Eukaryota > Metazoa > Chordata > Aves > Passeriformes > Thamnophilidae > Pithys > Pithys albifrons. The sequence continues at coordinate 32,517,163 of NC_092464.1, forward strand.
TGTTCCCAAACCAGAAGGACTCATGTTCTGCAACTATTAGTTTCCTCTGATGTCAAAATACTTCTTGTTGAATAGGTGTGGTGGTATATATATTTCTGTACAAAGCTGACAAAGCCCTTACTAATAATGCAGTGCCACAGTGCACAGGCTGGGCCAGCAAAGAGCAAGCAGCTGCTCCTCTAAACACCCAAGGGTGAACTACAGCAGCTGCACCAGTTCTGTAACTGCTAGAAGAGGGTTTGAAGCCCTTCCTCCACAATGAGCACAGCCCCAGCAGAAACTTGGCATGCAGTGGAGCCACTGCGCAGCTGCATCCTGAGCATCCCAACTGGCTGCCACTACCTGCAGAGGCAAGTGACAGAGACCATACTACCTCTGCATGAGCTCCTGCCACTTGCAGCTGTACTCAGGAGAGCTCTTCCAGGCCATAACATATGATGGGAACTGGCACTATGTCTAGCAGACATTCGGTTTTGTATTAGAGGATGAAGAGACTGAAATTACTGAAAACCTACAATATTCCCTGTATGTAAGAGCATACCTTGCAGTTCTGCTTGCAGATGAGAAGACACAGCATTGGGCATGACTAGCCTTTTCACCACAGGAATCACACGAATAACACGTACCATGTTTTTACAGCAATATTTCTGTCTACCAGTAGTTCCTTTATCAAATTCATAACATCCTTTTCTATGAACTGAGGTCTCAAATGTTCCAGTTTCTGCTCAGCAAAGGACATTCAATTTACGAGATAGCCTGAAAACAACCTTGACTTGCACTGAAACAACTCAAAAGCTCCAAATTTACCTTGCAGGGAGTTCTGAAGTTAATAAAGCCCATTCTGATATGAGGGAACCAAACATGGGAGAAGGGGCCCATGAAAGAGTCAGACATTTCCTGACTGAGCTCAAATGCAAAAGGAAAGCACACAGAAGGTAGAAGCAGAGACAGGCTACTCAGGAGGAATATGGAAACTTTGCTTTAATTCACAAGAGTGAAGCTTTGAAGGCCAAAGCTCAGCTAGGTTAGAAGACATAAGAGGTCATGTTGGTCAGCAAGAAGCACTTCTGTAAGCATATTGACAGCAAAAAAAACCACAATGAAAAACACGGCCCTGCTGTGTAGTGGGACAGGAAACTTAGTGACAAAGACATAGACTAGGCTGAAGTATCCAGTGCTTTTCTTTCTAGCCTTAGGCTGCAACAGTAAGATCTGCTGTCTAATATCCCATTTCCCTGATCCCATTAGCCTAATCTGTGGAAGTATGTCAGGAGGCAGCAAGGGGAGGGCTGTCCACTTTCCCTTTGCTAGGTGAGAGTTGGGCAAAAACAGCAGAGGCATTGATCTTACCAGTGGGGCATGGTCCCATAGCCCCTGAGCAGGAGCAATAACAGCAGCAGGTCCCACCTCATGATCATCATTCAAAGACAAGCTAACAACTCAGATTCAAGATCTATCCAGGAAATCCGAATAATTACTCATGGTCACCACAAAACAGGACTGAATAGGTCCTACAGTTGCAACATAGATCAGGAAGGGACTCATAGTCTGGGCCTGCACTTAAGAGATCTCCTGGTCCCATGATCAGTGGGTGTGTGGATGAAAGTCCCAAGGGAGAGGGGTCAAGGCAACTATCAGTGCACTCAGAGTCTCAGCAGGAAAAAGACATGCTCACAGTTGAAGACTGGAGTACTGGAGCCAATTGGATAGACACAAGTCCACAGAACCTGAAAGTCATGAAGTTGTTACCGTGTGGCCCCACAAATCATTTTTGAAAGGTTGGTGTGACTGTGGGAGACATCTGATATTTAGGAAAAACACATTGAGGCTATCTTCATCACAGGGAAATGCAGGCCAAACAGCTTTGTCTTGTGTCCAGGGAAGGTTACTGAGCACATCCTCTAGGAAATAATTTTCCAGACAGCAACGTGAAAGTCATGAAGATGATTTGGAACAGCCAACATAGATTGTTTAAAGGCAAATCATGTCTGACTAACCTGGCCTCACCTGATGAGATGCCTAGCTCTGGAATAAGAGAAGGGCAAGATCGCAAGCACTGGATCTCAAAAACCTTTTTAAGGTATAGTGTTTCCTTCGCACTGTATGAACTAGTGGAAAGACTTCATCTATGTCTTATCTAGGCCTGCTTCCACAGATCGTCCCAGACAATTTTAGTAGATATATACACTAATAGTCTGGATTAGATGAGGCATCAGGTAACTGTATCTGTGTGCCTCTGTTAAGGTCTTGAAAGGTTTTATTTCTTGTTTGATGTAGTAAGCTACTTCTGCCAGTTTTCTTTTTATTGCCTTTACCTGAGCAGCAGAGCAGAGAGGGAGGCATTGTTGACTGGGGCCAAGTGGAAAGCTTGTGGGAAGTATCAGTTCTGAGACCTTGGGTTTCACACAGTGTACGTGGCATCGGGATGGCCTTTTTTTCACTCCAGTACAGCAAGGCTTAAGGAGAACACAGCTTCTTTTTCAACAAAATGTATGAATCAACCTTAAACATTTTGTTAACTGAAGACAATAGGCTGTCACAGGTGTGCAGTTCAGTGCAGCTATTTTAGGAGTAACAGAAGCAATAGTTGCTTCAGAGTCCACTGCTGAGCAAAGGGGTCACTCACAGGAACGAGTCTAACTGAGCCCCCCTGTAATGCAGAATTCCTCTTTGTTGTGCACATCTTTCCACTAAATCCTGATGCTTTTGCCAAATCTATTTCTAAATCTCACCAATACATCCCAGACCGGTAACCGAGAAAGACAAACAAGGCATTGGATCAGTTAACTTGTTCTTCTACTGCCAATGCAGTTCAACATTAGACTTGCAGCAGCTTTACTGGAGCCACTTGTTAAAAGAGGAGGAAAGTAAAGTTAACTTTGTAAGGTGTATATATGGGCATTGAAATTGGATGGCCTCTCTGCTGAAGGAATGAGATCTTCATGAAATAAAACACAATCAGTTATGTTAATGTCTAGGCACTATTTTTCTTATTCATGTAGTAATATTTAACTCTTGAGTGTGACTATACATTTTCCTTCATAAGTCATATTGTTTTTCAAAATGTGAAGATTGTCACTTCTTATATAATCCTTAAATGTTCTATAAAACGCAAAAAACAAGTTCCTCTCTATAATACTGCTTTTATATTCTTATGATATTTTTATAAAATTCGAGTCATAAATGGGACAGAGAAACTATGTCAATGTGACAAGTTATTTAAATAACTAAAGAGGAAATTACAATGGATTGAAAACAAAGTCATACTTAGGTTTTTAAATGTGGATATTCTCAAAGAAAACTCTTTCCTGTGTATAGTACTTGGTGCAAAAAAAGTAATCAGGCTGATTCTAAAACTGAAGGAACACACACACCCCGTTCCTAGCAAAGTTCAAATGTGACTGAAGTGTAACTTGAGTGTTCAAGTGTGACTCAAGTGTTCACATGTGACTCAAGGCTCATTGCTGTGACTGGATGTCTGATTCCTAGATAGACTCTTGTGACTACTCAAGTGAGCAGTTTTAGCATCGAAATGTTCTTCTTCTCATATGCTTCTGAGAACTATGCATGTCCTCAATATTATAAGACCATGGCAAATGGGCACTCCCTTTGGTTTCTGCTATGATCTGGGGACAGCCTCTGTGCTGGAACCAGTGCCAACAAGAACTAGAGGTCTTTGTAGCATCTATGCCCCCCGCCAATGGCAGAACACATCTTACACTAGTATGGCTTAAAAGAGGCCCTTCAGGGGTTTTTTAATGACTCGTGGAAAAAAATGAAATTGTGATGATGGAAGAGCCATTGGAATCATACATGTTGCACTGTACTGTTCTTTCCTCTACAACTGTATGCAAATTCTTCAGTGAGTTTTACTGGGATCTGATGTAGGCTGTTGTACTCTGATGCTTAGGGAAATTCCCAAATTAAAATTGTTCCAGTATCAGTTTCATAATTCCATGAGAAGTTTCATAAAATGCCATTCATGTCACTCCCTGAAACCATCATTGCAATTGCAAGATTTGTGCTTACAGCATAAAGAGGAAATGGTGGGAGCTGGCAATATAGCTGGCAGTAGTCTGGGAAGCATTAAGAGGGACTACCAAGCCCTGGGAGAGATAAAGGACTCTGGAGCTCAAGCAGTTTTTTCATCAATCCTCCAAGTCAAAGGAGAGGGCCTTGAAATGCCCAGACAAATCTGGCAGCTCAACAAATGATTAGAGCAATGGTGCCAGTCAGAGCTTTAGTTACTCAGACCATGGGACTTGATTTACTAAACCTGGTTTATTAGGGGCTGATGGGGTCCATCTGACAAGGAAGCAAAAAAGTATGTTTGATCAGGGACCTGACAGACTATTGAAGGAGGCTGTAAAATAGATTTGACAGGGGAGGCCACCTATCCATCCCAATCCTGCTGGCTGGATGCCAACACTTGTAATGGATGCCCAGAACAGTGAAAAGGCATTTCAGCCAGCAAGTTAGCTCCATCCAGGGCCCAGGGCAGTGAGAAGGGCACACAGCAAGCCCTGACTTCAGGGGAGCAGACTCTGGCCTCTTCAAGGACCTACTCAGGAGAGTCCCATGGGATAGAGCTCTGAAGGGCAGCAGGATGCAAGAATGTTGGCTGAATTTCAAGGATCACCCCCTCCAAGTTCAGGAGCATCCTAACAAGGAGAAAATCAGGCAAAAATGCCAGGAAGCCTCCATAGATGGGAAAGGAGCTGCTGAGCAAACTCAGAACAAAAAAAGAAGCTTTCAGGAAGTGGAAATGAGAACACGTGGCCTGGGAGGAATACAGGGAAGTTGGACAGGAAGTTAGGGACAAGGTAAGGGAAGCCAAGGTTTGCTTAGAATTGAGTCTGGCCAGGGATACCAAGGATAACAGGAAGGGCATCTACAGATATGTTGCAAGAAAAAGAAAGACTAGGTATAATGCAAGCCCTCTGCAGAGGAAAATGGGAGACCTGGCTACCCTGGGCAAAGAGAAGGCTGAGGTTCTCAATGACTTTTATGCCTCAGTCTTCAACTGCAAGTGCTCTAGCCACAACATCCATGTCAGGAAAGGCAAATGCAGGGACCGGAAGAATGAAAACCTGAAGTCCACTACAGGAGAGGATACAGTCTGAGAACATTTAAGGAACCTGAATGTGCACAAGTTCATGGGACCCAATGAGATTCATCCATGGATTCTGAGGGAGCTGGCAGATGAAGCTGCTAAGCCATGATCCATCATTTTTGAAAAATCATGGCAGTCAGGTGAAGTCCCTTATGACTGGAAAAAAGGGGGAAAAATTTTTTTAAATAGGAAAGTAAACCTGGGGTACTACAGACCAGTCAGTCTCATTTCTGTGCCAGGCAAGATCATGGAGCAGATTTTCCTGGAAACTATGCCAAGGCACATGGAACACAGAGGTGATTGGTAACAACCAGTATGGCTTTACAAAGGGGAAATCATGCCTGAAAAATTTGGTGACCTTGTATGACAGGGCTACAGCATTGGTGGATAGGGGCAGAGCAGCTGACATGGACATCTCTAAATTGGAGAGATTGATTTCATAGATGGACCACTCAGTGAGTAAAGAACTGGCTGGATAGCCACATGCACAGAATTGAGGTCACAGCTCATTGTCTACGTGGAGACCAGTGACAAGTGGTGTCTCTCATGGGTCAGTGCTGAGGTAGATACTGTCCAACATCTCTGTCGGTGACATGGACAGTGGGATCAAGGACACCCTCAGCAAGTTTGCTGATGATACCAAGCTGTCTGGTGCGGTCAACAGGCTTGAGAGGTGGGCCAGTGCAAACTTCATGAAGTTGTGATGGTTTAAAGGTCAACCATCAGGAGAAATGAACCCAACTCAGGAGAGATTATAAGTCAGAGTTACAATTTAATAAAAAATATTACAATAAATACAATTACACAAAATAAAATTGCTTTTAACCCACAAAACCCACTAGTATAACCCTGTGCCCTGGGGCACAAACACAAAGGGGTTTTTTAGCCCCTGTGCTAAGCCCCACGCGGTTCCCCTGAGTCCAAAGCAAAAGGAGGTAAAAAACCTGTTGGTGCAGATGATGATCGCAGCCTGGTGAAGAGTGGTGTTTGCAGTCTGATCGAGAGTGGTGGTCTCCTCCTATAGAGGCTCTGGTCCTCTTCTCGGTCAGATGAGTGGTTGCCCAAGGTCTCAAACCCCAAGATTATGTACCTCAGCTCCAGGTGGGAGCACCCAGTACCTTCCCCAGGGCAGGGAGTTACACAATGGGTGATCTGACTCTGTGTCATGGGATATTTTGGAATTGTTGCTGGCCCATTAGCAGACACGTCCCCTCAGGCTGGGTGTGAAGGTGCTAATGACTCCCTGGAGGGAGTTACCGCAGCTCTTATCTCACAGGTGTCTTTCACACCCAGCTCATACCCTGAGGAGTCAGGTGTGCCCTGGGCAGCTGCTGCAAATGGTCCATTGTTAACAGTTCTTGGGAAATGAATAGAGGGTGTGGAATACATAGCTTTGATCACCGACACACAGTGATAAACTGGTCCCAGCTGCTGAACTGGGACAAGTTCAACAAAGTGAAGTGCACAATCCTTCATCTGGGTTGTGGCAATCCCAGGCACATCTACTGGTTGAGTGGAAAAGTGATTGGGAGCAGCCCTGCATGGAAGGACTTCAGAGTGATAGTTGACAAAAAACTCAACATGAGTCAGCAGTGTGCACTCACAGCCCAGAAAATGAACCATGTCCTGGATTTCATCAAAAGGAGTTGTGGCCAGCAGGTCAAAGGCTGTGATTCTCCCCCTCTACTCCTCTCTGGTGAGACCCCACCTGGAGTGCTGCAGCAGTTCTGGTGTCCCCAACAAAAAAGGGGCATGGAACTGTTGAAGCAAGACCAGAGTAGGGCCACCCAGCTGATAAAAGGACTGGAGCACCTCCCCTATGAATACAGGCTGAGAAAGTAGGGGCTATTCAGCCTGAGGAAGTGAAGGTTGTGTGGAGACCTCATAGCAGCCTTTCAGTATCTGAGGTGGGTTTACAGGGAAGCTGGAAAGAGACACTGTGATAGGACAAGGAGTAATAGGTACAAATTGACAGAGAGGAAATTTAGGTTAGATATTAGGAGGGAGCTTTTTCCTGTGAGGAAATGTAGATGCCCTAAACCTGGCAGTGTTGAAAGCCAGGCTGGATAAGGTCTTGAGCAATCTGGTCTAGTGAGAGGTGTCCCTGCCCATGGCAGTAGGGGTTGGGACTAGGTGATCTTTAAGGTCTATTCCAATTTCTTAATGTTCTATGATTCTATGACATAATAAGATCTCAGATCAGAAAATACCTGGAAAATAGAGTGTTTGCAGTGGCAGTGGCCATTCTGCTTCTCTGCTGGTGGTGTGCTCCCAAAGCAGCAGAGCTCAGCCAGGGTAAGGGCACCAGAAAGAGATCCCTCAAAAACTCTGTGCAGCAAACAGAGACATAGCACAGGCAAGATAGAGATCAGACATCAGAAACAGTGGAGGAACAAGGTCATAGCATGATGAATTTGCCACGCAGAGGAACGTCTTCAGTACCAGCACACACCGTTTCCAGTATCTGCACATGTTTCACATGCACACGCTGGATACCATTTTTGCACTGATGTAGAGAGAGACTGTTCCACTAACAAAGGCGCATCCATCAAAATCATGTCTCAGAAGAACAATTGAGAAACTCATATATTCACCAGACTAGAAAACTTATTCAATGTATCATGCTGCTATTCAAAATGGAGGAAAAAGCACTTTAAAACAAAGGTTTGTGATCAAATGTTTCAGACAATTAAAAAGGCATAAAGTTTGGGACAGTAAAAAAATCCAATTTCGAGTAGAAGAGCCTTAGAAACAGATGGTAGTCTCCCAAATCAGCATAACTGATCAGTAATCAGGTCTGTGACAAGATACTGAGCATTTTTTAAAATCCTTATAGAATAAGACATCCTAATAAAAACAAAACATCAGGAAGAGTCTTTTTTCTTTTCAGGCTAACTTGTGGTTTTGTTTCACTATTGCTTTCTTGAACTAATTGCAGAATCCATCACCACATAATTTGCTTTCATTTTCTTACATCATCATGTTTTTTCTTGACCCAAGTGAAACAGGATATCTATCTTTCAGAATTTCTGCCCTATCTTTTGCAATACCATTCTTTGGATGAGGTAAGAGCAAAGCATTTAACAAATCCCACTTTGGTTAAAGGAAATTTGCAGCTTTACTATTGCAATAGAATAAAGCTTTTGTTGATCTACAAGGTTGACTAATGTGGGACACTTCCTACTTCCCCTTGCTTTGATGTCATTTGTTTAACAGAACAACAGCAGAAAAAATAACTATATTTTATTATTTATTTTTCTACTTTGCCATGACACTGACTCTTAATGAAAGGAGATTTAAAGAGTCAGTTGGAGGTGCCTGTTCAAACACCGTGCCTTTAGGTAGAGTACCTCAGTGCCAACCATGCAAAGATCTGTCTTCACCCCATTAATGGTGTGTAGTGATTTTTTTTAAATAAATTCCTGACAGTTAACTGTCTGTGCTTCATTATCAATGGTAACAAAAATTAGTTAAAAATTATAATGAGAGATTGAAAAATAAACTGATTTTGCTAAGGAGATTTTTTTCAATTACATGTAACATGCTATGCCAAGAACAGTATATATAGCAATTTCTTAATAATTTGCTCTCCAAAATTTTAGTTTTACTTTGGAATGAAAAGAGTCATTATTTGCTCTAGGGAAATACATAATGATAAGAAAATAATCAGGGAACTAGAGAGTGACGCTGCAAAGTGAAAGTTGGCAACTATGACTTTTTGAGCTAAATTGCTTCGGCTTTTACGATTTTAAGTTTCCCAACTTTTCAGCTTCACTAGCTGGTTAACTTTTGGGCTCAAAGAAGAGCAGAAAGATCTTGGCCAATGAATCAACGCATCTGTCCCTTAAGCATCAGACCTTGCAAAGCCTGGTCTCACAGTCATCCAAGAGATTCTCCACTAAACAGGGAAAATCTTGGCTAACCTGCTCCATAGAGTTAAGTAGAAAATGAGAAAAAAATAGAATGTATTTGAATGGAAATAAAAATTTTTCCATATTTATTAAAAAAGAAATCAAAATCAGTATCATTCAAGTGAAATTACATGTGTATGTGCTGTCTAAAAAGTATTTTATAGAGAGCCTATCAAGGTTCATCATCATCAAGACCATGTCTGCTCTCCATGGTGAATATTACTTACCACTTCAAGATAAGTGGGTTGGAAGCATGCCAGCAGGCCTGGGTGATGCTGGATTCTTCTGGATTTATACATTGTAAGGTTGTCTTTAATTGCAGAAGCATGGGCTGTTTTCTCCAGAGGATTCTCACCTCATGCATAGTCCAGGATGAGTGCTGCTCAAGGGAGGGGACAGTTGCTCAGGACTCTCACTGTTTGTTCAACAACTGATCCCTCTCTCACCTATCACCATCTGTGTCTTTCCTGAAGTTTTCTACACCTGGAATGGTAGAGAGGTGCTAATCACAACAGGATTTATACCACAGCCTTCTAAAGCCTCAAAAATATTAATTTATATGAGGGACATTATTGCATTAATATCATTCCCATGGGAAACTGAAGTCAAAGAGCTTTATCTGAGGCTTTACACAGACTGGGTCAAAAAATAGGAACATTTTCATAAGATGTTTAATATGTTTAATTCACTGAAGTTGTCTCATTTGTGAAATAAAATGTTCTCAAGACAGCTTCAGCTACACAAATAAATTAATGGCAGAGGAATCAGATCTTTCTCCCTTCTGATACTGTCTCCATTTCTTCAGATTTTACAGTTTCTTCACAAAGGTGCTGAACACTGCAATGACTTCAGTTCTAGGTATCTGGAAAATGAAAACCACCACTGTTGTTTTAGTTTTTAAAGCCTGGTGATTATCAGTGGCTTACAGAGGCTTCTTTGACAAAACTTTGCTAGTGGTTCACCTTCTTTAGTACAGAAGGTAACAAAATGACAATACCTAAATCCTTTCCTAGTGGTGGTAACTTCCAGGAAAATCCACCAAGGAAATAAAGTCTTTGAGGAGTTATAGTAATTAAGGTGTATCTACAAGCTCTCAGTATTAGGTTTAGGGTTCGATTGGGAGGAGGGTCATTTTGAACACCTTCATTTGATGTTCCAAACCTTAGAGGGCAGCTGCTGTATCCTTAATATGTAGTGTATAATTGATACCTAAATAGTTATAAAATACTTCAGGGAAGATGGTACCTTAAAATGTTCAAAGGACTAATGCTCAACAAGAAGGCTGGGGGGGGAGGGAGGGGGGGCGGGGAGGGGGGAGGATTTTTTTCTCACCATAGCTTCTTTGTTTTTGAAAGGCTCAAGACCATTCTGCAGAAACAAATCAACCCTTGGAGACCTCTCTTCCAGTGAAGGTGGTTACAACACGAGGGGACTTTCAAGCAATGTTCCCTCAGACTTCATTCCAAATCTGCTTCTTCCTTTTCACATATAATTTCCAGCAGTGAATAAATCTCTGAGGAGAAATAAACCTAATTGTTTTTACATGGCCCCCCACAGTCACCTACTTGTGTCAAGTGAGAGTCACTCTTCTGACGCACCCCATGTCAGCCAGCTCTACAATATAGTGGTGTCTGTCCTGCTCTCATTTTGCTTTCACTCTCCACTTGGCAGAGGTACATGTGTGGGATTTCACAGGGTAGTCTGCCAACTTTGTAATGAGAGATGTGTCCAACTACTATTGGTTGCGTTGAACTTGTAAGGGCTAAAATAACATTATTTGAAGCTTCAGACAAATGCCAGGAAGGAAAAAAAATCTCTGATGTTGATTTACTGGAACACACTACTATTGAGACGTGAAGGGAAGGAATTTAAAAGAAACAAATTGCATGGATTGCACAAGCTATTAATTTTACAATTTGACGAACAAGCCAAATAACTCATGCCCTAATGTGAGAACATAGGTAACAAGCACCAGGATTCACATCCATCACGTCTGTCTTAAACTGATCTCTGCATAACTTCCCACAATAACTAGCTACTACACTTTCTCAAAAAACAGCTGAATTTGCCCCTCCTTTTCTGCCTGTTGCTTCCAAAATAATTTCTTTAATACAGTCAGAGCACAGCTAGTCTAGTAAGATTTTTAGGGATTAAACTCAAGATCATTACAATATACCTAAACTGGCTATTGCTACTTTTCAAACCCTAACAAGCACATGAAACCTTTCTCAAAACATAAACTGCAGGTTGCATTTCCTATATACAGTGCCATCTCTCCTTAACATAATATATCAGCCAGGGTGTCTTATTCAAGAGTCCTCATAGGATTTTTGCAGGTGGTGGAGCAGAAGGAAGAATAACAGGTCTGTTAAACAGTGAATGTAATGCTGAACTGCAAAGCAAGACTTTGCACAAAGTTCCAATTGTGTGCTTCTTGCTCATCAAAATTTGCAGCCACAGAATTCACAAGACATAAAGCAAATTTATAGAACAAAGACTCTTTCTAAGAACTTGCTAGACAGGTTTTGTAGCAATATTGTGCAAGGTAAGAGAGTAAAAATAACTCATATGTATCTTAAGGTATGAAAAATATTTCAACCATTTTGGTCAGCCATAAGTTCTGCTATTTAAATGGGACTCTGGAAATTTTCTTTATTCTTAGTACTTCCTAGTCAGTTGTCACTCAGAAGCCAGAGAGGACCTGATAAAGAGTTTGATAAAAAGAATCTTTCCTGGCATAAGGCTACTGAATTGCTGTTAAAAAGGTAGTAGGAGTTCATTTTGCTATTTTTAAAACCCTCCTCTGTTGATCCAAAAAACCCACACCATTCCTAAGAAATGGAAAGTATTCTGAAAGACTGATAATATTTCTTTTTTAAAAAAGTTTTCCTCCAAGCTGTTTTCCACTGCCAAAAAATTGAGTAATTTTTCAAACTAAGGAACTCATTCGGGGATAATTGTTTACACAGTGTATCAGAGACTATTTCACATTCCTTGTACTTCAGATGGTCCTAAAATGCTACCTAGTATAACTCTGGTACAGCTAAAAACCCACCACCCTGCAGCATTTCCCCAGACTGGAGCTGTACCCCCATGTTTTTCTTCTAATGCTGCCTTCTACAGCCTTCACCCTTTGTCCAGGCCACATTGCTGTCACCTCCCCCAGCTCCCCATGCCCTTATCTCAGTGCAGAGGCAGTGCAGAGGCAGTGCAGAGTCCAGGGACAGAAGCTGTGGAAGTATCTTGTGGCCGTCCTCCAAAAAATTCACATGCCTTCCCAGAAGATATAGGACAACCAAGACATTCTGCAGAATATACACATTTGGTAGGAAAACTGAAACTGGGCTGTTTGCAAGGACCATTTGCCCAGCTGTGTAGTAGAGGAGTCAGTTAAACCTGAGGATGCCATATGCAAAGACAGATGCTGGTCTCAGCAGCCTTTCTTCATCGTAGACTTTCACTGACACTTTAGTCTTCAGTGCATTTCCCATCCTTTTATTTTGTCTGTGAAAGTTAATTCAAAATACTGTTAGTACCAAAGATCGACTGGAAATTCCAAGCAAGGGAATGTTGTCATGTGTTACTCCATTTCCTGCCCAACAGAAAGACTACATACAGTATTGGCATTCTGTTTTAACAGCACTTTTTAAAACCCAAGATAAGGGCAAGGGTCAGACCTTAGCACCAAGATAAGTTTGACATTTTAGATAGTTATATCCTGCTATACCTAAGATTTTGAATTAATCATGGCAATACTTCGTATGGAAGAAGTACTCAAGTATCTCCCCAGATTTCTAGGAAAGTTCTGTACTTCCTACCGCATCTCATGCTACCATGAATATTCTGCCAGAAGATGTTTAAGAGATCTACTTCACCTTGCAATTACCTCACTCATTACATTTACTGCAAAAATCACGGATATGGGATCCTGGTGGAATTCTTTTGCTAATGCCTTCAGTTTCCAGTAACTTCCATTCGTAGAGCCTCAAAGGCAAAGAACTGGAAGGGTTTTACCCTTGCTAAGTAGAGATCAAAGAGGGTCAGTCTGGTCCTCTCCTGGCCTGCTCACAGATTCAGAGTGTGAACATGTAGCTTCTCAGCCCTCTCAATTCCCTGCAGTGCTGAACTCCCCTTCCAGAACACGCAACATGCTTGTAGCTGATTAATACTGCATTCCACATTGTAAATGTGCTTTGTTCTATCGTCACTATTTTTCCACAGTCAGCCCAAGAGTGATCCTTGTACTATTTTATCTCATAGTAATGGAATAGTTTGGCAACAGTATCACTCACCAACTGTCAGTGAGTTTTGCTTTTTCTCCTTCTAAAGAGAGAAGACACATTCCAAGTGTCTGTTTTCCAAAAGCCATGGAGTTTGGTGGGTTTCTGCCAAAGAAATGAATGAGTCAGGCTTCTAACAGACAGTACATGGAGATCTCCCAGAAGCCTGACATAGCAGTGTGCTCCGAAGAGAACAGCCATTAGCATGTGAATCATGGTAGAACAAGAGGTAGCTCAACACACAACATGATGTCACTGTTACATCAATGTTCAGAGCAATAAAAGAGAGAATAAAAATTGAGTCAGAAAGCTGTATTATTCAGCCTAATTACAAGTTAAAATTCAGAGTCCAGAGAAAGGCAATAAAGCTGGTGAAGGGTCTAGAGGGTAAGTCCTATGAGGAGCAGCTGAGAGAGCTGTACTTGTTTAGTCTGGAGAAGATGAATCTCAGTCATGATCTTATCACTCTACAACTACATGAAGAAAGGTTGTAGCCAGCTGGGGTTCAGCCTCCTTTCCCAGGCAACTAGTGATAGGACAAGAGGACACTGTCTCAAGCTGCTCCAGGGGAGGCTTAGATTGGACACTAGGAAGAAGTCCTTCAGAATGATTAGGCACTGAAAGGGGCTGCCAGGGAGATGGTGGAGTCACTGTCTCTGGAGGTCTTTCAGAAAAGACTGGACGTGGCACTTAGTGTCATGGTCTAGTTGACATGGAGGAGTTCAGTCACAGGTTCAACTCAATGATCTCAGAGGTCTTTTCCAATCCTGTTGTTTCTGTGTTTCACACACACGTTTCCCCTGCTGTCAGTACTGTCCAGGGGGACACAGCCCAGGAAAATGCAGTAGGTCAGAGAGAAAGATCACACCATCCACTGTCCCAGTAAGACTTTGGCAAAGAGAGATTGCTTGCTGCAATTTGATTCTGCCTCACAAGAACAAGAAGATTGGGGGAAAAGTGCACAAGGAAAGGGGCTAAGGTAACCACTGAACATTATTAAGGAGCATTTTCTTGTCTCTATAACTGAGACTTAGATGGAATGAGGACACCAGAAATGCTTGACAATCTTACAAAACCTCGTGCTGCCTTGGTGCATGACTTGCTCCACTAAAACTCTGATGGAGCAACCTGTTCACTTCCTAACTACTCACAGAAATAGCCATTTGCTTTCTATGTGTCAATCTAGCCAGCTATCTTGAAGCCTGCTACATTGATTAGAAACACCTGAGTATAATTTATTCTAGAGAAACACCATAACATGTTCAAAATTGGAAAGACTTGTTTGTTGGGGGGCAGTCCAACAAGCCAGAAACCTAATGCTTCTGCTGCACCACTGTTTCCAGCAAATTATTCAAAGGCATCATTTCCAGTAGAGCACAGTAAGAAAGTCTTTTCTAAGAAGGTGACTCCAAATTAACTTAGAAGGCCATTGAAAACATGGTTTCTGAGGAGTGGGAGTCACTGAATGAGACAGAATTAAATATTCAGAACTGAAGTCCAGAGTGCCAGCATTGTGTTGTTTGATATAATTAATCTTATACAAACCCTTAATTCCTATGGGCTAGTTACCAATTAAGGTTACTATCTTAAGGACTCTGAGACATAGCCTCCATCACTACTGAAAAACAAACAGCAATCAAACAGAGGGACATGGCAAGGGTGCACATCTTTCAGACCATTGCAGAAAAAAGGTCATCCTATTTCAGAGGAAATATTGGTGTTTGTAATCTGTATTTCATTTTGGTGATATTAAGCTAAATATTATAAAAGACTTAGTGACTGTTTCCTTTCCTCCAGCATACTGCTGGAAGCTGCAATGCTTAGAGGCTGTGATCCCACTGATTCCAAGGAAATTCTGCAGTAGCATCAATAGCCAAAGAGATGGCAGTAAGCCAGGCCAGTTTCACTCAGAATTTTCTCCTGCTGGCATGTGCAGAGCTGTCAGAACCCTCAGTGAATTTCCACAGGAACTGAGGGAGTTTTGCACCACTTCCCAGTGCTGAGGTACAAGCACCTTCATTTCTCTCCCTAGAATATGCTTTACTGAATTTATTTTTTTAATTAGCCAAAGAAGAAGAAGATTTTCTCTTGAGATCAGCAGTGTGACACAAGGTCAACCAGTGCTAAAACTAGGCACTCCTGGATGTAATAAGGAAACAGGGTTGCTTCAGGGAAAAGATGAAGAAAGGGTTAGAGTTAGTGAAAGGCCCAAAGTCTAAAAATCTGTGGTTACATAGTGTGGTTCGTGGTAATGAAATAAGAATGAAGCTGGAAGAAGTGATACTGGAATGAAGTAATCCACCACATTCAGAGGAAACAGCCACATTCCATGTTCTTCCAAACAAATCCAAAACACTTGTAGGATCTTGTCCAGTTTTGCCTGGTGTCTATAACCCTGTTACATTGCAGGAAAAATAATTATGATTAAAAACTAAATAAAAGAAAGATTGGACTTGCAGGAACAGACTTCTGAATACACAACTGTAGAGAGTAATGTGTATTGGTAGCAGATGGTGCTTTTGAGCTAAATGTTTTACATCTGTAACTTCTATAGCATCTTTCAGACAGTGCCATCTGCACTTCTTTGCTAGCCTGTAAGACCTGGAAGTTTATTAAAACCCCAGTAGTTTGACATACAATCTGTGTTGCCAGAGAAAATTCCCGAAGTTCAGTACCTTTTGAAAGCTGTAGGGAACAAGCATGGTTTGTAGCAAACCTTGAAGGATAACATTTAGTGCTATGACAAAACACCTATTATACTCCTCATGAATATGTGTTCAAACTATAAACACTTGTTTGTCAACTATAACAGAGTTCTGGTGATGCTGAGAAAAATCTGTTATGTAATTGCAATGTGCTCCACTGCTTTTCTGATTAGAGTTTCCTGGGCCCTCTCTTGGCCTATGCTACCAGGGCAAAATCTGCACATTTGCATTCAGCAGATTAAGCATCAAGGTTATGGTTACTTCCTTAAGAAGCCCTAGTAATGGAAACACCATCTCTAGAAAATGGGCAGCGAATTACCTTTGGGTTCAGGTTCATTGCATTTTATGATTAACCTCCAGGCTTAAGTTTTTCTTACCTCTAATGCTAACATTTGCCATAGGAATTTAAACTGTCACATGGTTAGAACTATCATTACAGACATGGGCATGTAAAACACCAGTGAAATACTTCTGATGATGTATATAGTTGGTAATGTGGGCATTTCAAATTAGCATTTGACCTCAAGGATTTTCATGTGGGCTTTGACATTAATTCTTTTTGTGTCTTTGAACAAGACAGCTTGCACTTTCAATTCCCTGCCTGTATGACGAAGGATCCAGCTGTAGTAAACCTACAAGCGACTTCCAGTTTGATTAATTATTGTAATATTGCTACAGTTAGCAGCCACAGAGTCAGCTGGGCATTGCTGTTTCTTCACACATGGGAAGTTTGTCATGGTCTCCTTCACAGAAAAAGGAAGTGGGAGAGGACCCTGCACAATCCTGGAAAGCGCTGAACAAAACCTCTTGCCCTTGTTCTGGGAGCAGTCACTGCTGTGTTCTCTTGATGTTTTTCCTTTAGCAGGCTTATACTCTCTAGCCATGGCTCTCGAGAGGCACTGAACACCTTTGGTCAGTGAGTCATCTTCAAACTGAAAAATGAGATCATAAAGCTTAGAAAGTTGGGAAGGTATATAAGAGCATAACTTTCCCTTTTTTCCCTTCACTGGCTTCCCAGGAAATGCAGTAAGTGGATCCAGCGTTTCATCCAGCTGCAAGTATTTTTGGCTTCTCTGTTTCATTCTCAGCAGGTACCTCTTGATTCTGGTCAAGGGACAGCCTTTCGTGTTCACTTTTTACTCTGAAATGAAACAAAACATCTGCAAAGAAATTAGATTGAAACTAAGTCATTCACATTCAGGGAGACTGAGAAAAGTTTCCAGAAATCTAACAGGATGTGAAAGCAGCAGCAGCACTTTCAGCAGAGCTACACTTCCAGCAGAGCTCTGCAGCAGCAGCTTTTTTGCTGCAACTCTACAGGATGCCTGGGGGACTTCTGTTAACTAAAAACACCTCTTTCCAGTGACATCTTACACTAGTTCATTGCTTTGAAGTTGTTGCCTCTTGAAGTTATTGGTTACCAGACACAAGTGGTTCCTCAGGGCTCAGTGTTGGAGCCAGGCCAGTTTAATATATTTATCAATGACCTGGATATCAAGTGCACCCTCAGTAAGTTTGCGGTTGACATCAAGTTGGTTGGAGTCTTGATCTGTTGGAGAGTAGGAAGGCTCTGCAGAGGCATCTGTACAGGCTGCATCAATGGGCCAAGGCCAATTGTATGAGGTTCAACAGGGTGAAGTGCTGAGTCCTGCCTTTGGGTCACAACAACCTCACATAGCACTACAGGCTTGGGGCAGAGTCTGAAAAGCTGTTCATCAGAAAACGACCTGGGGGT
Organism: Pithys albifrons albifrons; assembly: GCF_047495875.1. Taxonomy (NCBI): domain Eukaryota; kingdom Metazoa; phylum Chordata; class Aves; order Passeriformes; family Thamnophilidae; genus Pithys; species Pithys albifrons. Next base: position 32,534,907 of record NC_092464.1, read on the forward strand.
GCTGGTCAGCAGCTGCTGAGCATGAGCCAGCGGAGTGCCCAGGAGGACAAAAGGGCCAGTGGCATACTGGCCTGTATCAGAAATAGCATGACCAGCACAACCAGGGCAGTGATCATACCCCTGTATTTGGCACTGGTGTGGCTGCACCTCAAATCCTGTGTTCAGTTTTGGGCTCTTCACTGCCAGAAAGGCAGGTGATGGAGTGTGTCCAGAGAAGGGCAATGAAGTAGGTGAAGAGTCTGGAGTGCAAGTCCTGTGAGGAGCAGCTGAGGCAGCTGGGGTTGTTTAGGCAGGAGAAAAGGAGGCATAGGGGGACCTTAGAGCTCTCTACAACTACATGAAAGGAGGCTGTATCCAGGTGGGTGTTGGTCTCTTCTCCCTAGTAACAAGTGGCAAGGCAAGAAGAAATGGCCTCAAGTTGCACCAGCAGAAGTTTAGACTGGATGTTAGAAAAAATTTCTTCACCAACAAGGTTGTGAGGCATTGGAACAGGCTGTCCAGGGAAGTGGTTGAGTCACCATACCTGGAGGTATTTAACAGACATGTAGATGTGAAACCTGGGGACATAGTTTAGTGGTGGACTTGGTACTGCTGGGTTAGCCCTTGTACTTCATGATCTTTTCCAACCTAAATGATTCTATCATTTGCTGATGCTCCAATGTCCAAGGTTTGTCAAGGGTGGTCTAATGTGGGGAAAATGAATTCTAAACAGCCAATCTGTTCATATTTAGGATGTTTGGAAATTTCACAATTGCCAAAATTGGTTTACTTTTCTTCCACTCTTGGCCAGCTAACCTTACTGCAGACCTCAGAAAGAGTAGATTCAGCTCACATCCAGATATCCTTCTGTTTGTAGCTGTGTTGTGGCAGCTGTTCCTTGTGTCAGGACTGACCAGCTGGGGAGAGCAGAGGGATATGACAAAAGAGATACTGTAATACTGGTTTTTTAAAAAGGAAATTAAGGAGTATGTTTCAAGTACAGCTAAATTGTGGTATCTCTTCAACATACATACAAATGCTTATTTTTCCCTATGCTTTCCCACTTGTATTGCTCTGCATTTTTAAAACTTTTAATCAAGCCCCGGCCACAAGTCTCTAGTTGAAAGCAACTTCACCTTCCTGTGTCAGAAATGACAACACAGGCCTCCACTCTGCAACATTTGACCAAGCTGTGGAGCCTTCCTGTGCCTGATGCATGCTGATGTTCTGTGGCATTAGCTATGTTACTGTATTACAGGTGAGCTCACAGATTTTACTGGATGGGCTTTCCATAGGATCTTATCCAAAAATTACAAAAACCCGACACTTCGCTCTCAGAAGCACATTATTAATAGAAAAATAAATCACTGCTCCACATTGGCACCTGGTTTATTAAAAGCAGGATTTAAACCTCATGGTTTACTTTTGAACTCAACCTGCTTCAGCACACACTGTGTGCTGTTGCTGAAAATAGGTGCCTCTAGCTCTGTGACTTTGGAGGTTGGTGTGTTCCTCAGTGACCCAGCTCAGTGACCAGAGATCTTGAGTCCAAAATGTTTCCAAGCACTCAAGTGAGAAAGCACAACTCAGGACCCGGATCCCTGTTCTGGTTTGGTGAGGGCTGAGCTGCAGGTCTGGAAAGCTTATCCATTGATTCCAAGAGTGATTTAACCTGTGACAGTGTGTGGAAACTGGCTGTGCAAGTTGCTGCAACGTACAATAAGAGCAGGAAAGACAGTAGGAGTACTACCAGCACTGAGCTACCACAGCAGTTTCTGCCAAGGAATATCCCCATAAAGAGCATTTACAGACATCATCTGGCAGAGGCTGGTTAAAGATGGATAGTAAACAGGATAACTAGATGTTCCCAAAGGCAGCTGTGGTTATTCCCATGCCCCACAGATAGGGCTGGGTATGAGAAGTAGTCAGGAAAAAGGAAGAAATTATATTAAATAGAGGAAGACCCACTTTTTCCATGACCCAGGCACTTTCCCCAGGGCAAGAGACAGCAGGTTTGCTCTTAGAGAAGGGATTAATCACAAGGGGAAAATGCTTTGTCATACATACTGTGACTCAGTAGAAACTGTTACTTCCGTGGAAGCTGCTGGAGAACACACCTAGAACACAGCTGTGAGTTGGGAAAATTTGGGCTTTGCCTGCTGCCTTCACCTTCCTTCCAGCTTTCATTTAGCAATCTGAGCATCTAGGAATAAGCAGACTGATTGTAAAGAGATACTTCATACTGTTTTGTGTAGCTGGGATGGATTTAAATTGCACAGCAGAAATGGAAGTACAGATTAAATTATTCCTCTTTTTGTGAAGTGCTTTTTAGTACTGATCTTCCTATGGCAGTTTCAGTGGCATGGTCCTAAGCAAAACAGGATGGTGAACCACAGGTGAGCCCTTCGACATGTACAGTAGTTTAAATTCATGGTAACACAGACCTGGATCACCAGCTTTTCCACAGGGAAAAAAAAATGTGAGGAAGAAAACTCTTGTCACCATAGCCCTATACTCTGTGGTGTTTGGGGGGGAAGATCCCTCCAAAAAGATGATATACCTTCTAATAAATCATATGTTAGCTTTTCTGAGAACCAGAGCAAGGACACTGGAGCAATGGAGTGTGTTTCCAAGATGATTGTCTAATGTGACCTTTCATCTCATGGAGTCAAAAAGAAGATAAGGGTCATCCCCAAGAAAGACATTGTGAGCATGGGATGTTGTCCAAATGCTCTCTGCTGTGTGATTTACTGAAGTGGTGCTGCAGAGCAATGAATGGTACCTTGGTACCCGAGTGCTAACTCATAATATGAGTCAAAAGGGTTTTTCAGGCTTCTAGACTGTCCTGCTCACCTTTTAGGAAATGTTATTTTTCCCTAAACCCTTCAGGTGGGCCTACAGAGTGGGGGGTTTTCACTGATGTTACAAGACAGTCTGGAGAACTTACCCAGAAGTAAATCTCCCATCAGTGGCAGTCTATAACTCATCGGGAAGTCATATAATTCATCAGAACTTCCACCCTCCTACTCCAACCTGGTTTTATAACCCAAGATACAGACTATAGGCAGCAGTTAAATAGGAAGGAGAACCTAAGTAAAATAAACAGCCTAAACTTAAATATAATTAAATAGCAGAAAAGGGAAAGGTGACACATAGTGATGTTGAAGGTGGGTGTCATTACATGATCCAGTCACTGCAGAGACCTAGCTAATTGCAAGCTATTTCTGGATCATTTGTGTAACAGACAGCATGAAATGGTAGGCTTTGGTGAAGACAAAATGACTGCCTTATCTCTATCTACAAGTCATTTTCCATCTTACTGTCTCCCCTGCCCAACTGGGGAGTGAGAGGGCTGCTTATGGGTTCTTGGCATTCAGCCAAGGTCAACCCACTACAGTCAGTCATGTTAAACAACCATAGAATCATACAATCAGTTGGGTTGGAAGAGACCTCCGAGGTCATCAAGTCCAACCCTTAATCCAACCCCACTTTGATTACTAGATCATGGCACTAAGTGCCACATCCAGTCTCACCTTAAAAACCTCCAGGGTCAGAGAATCACTTTGTTTATTGCAGGTTTCCTGTCTTCAGCCTTGTTGCTCAGCACTCTGACATTTCCTCAAATTAAAATGGACAATTCTGGTAGGTTTTTCTCATAAAATTTCTGCTGACAAACCCTGGTGACATGGTAGAACACCCAGTTGGTGTTGGGCACTGTCAGATGATGAGTCAAGAAACGGATTGCAGGAAGCATCAGCAGTCCTTACGGATGAAATTGTAGAAGTGAGATAAATTCAACTTTGCAACCATTAGGCATGCATGCATACTCACAAGTCAGACTCCTGGCTCAGTCCCTGGTCTCTGATCTGCCTGAGCAACACAGTTTCCAACTCAGACTGCCAGAGGTCAAACAAGGACCACCATGACTTCACTGATGTCTCTCCTGGGTACAGCTGTGCACGCAAGCTCAAAGTTGCACGTATCTTCTGCTCTTACAAGTCCACTCTGACAAGTAGCCCTCTCTGCAGCACTAATTAAAACAGAGGTTGTAGCTTGCCATATGGTAAGGAAGGATCTATGCCAAAACAAAAAGATAGCAATAATCCGTCCAGTTCCACATTGCTTATTCCCATCCCTGTTTGTTTTCTTCCCCCTCTCTTTTGCCTCCTCTCCGTCAGCAGCACAGACATGAACCAGATCTGGAAACTGTTTCATCTGAAATCCATACCTCACCATGTGTTTCTGTTTGTTGGGGGCTTTTCATTAGGTTGACTACAAATCAAAACTCGGTCTAAGAAAAAACTGCATAGACTACTGATTCATTTCAATTAACATTCCTTTGCTTTGTCCAAAGGTACAACAGTGCTCTCAAAAACTTCAAAACAAACTGCAAGAAAATACCAAGGAAACAAAAATCCCTTGAACAACTCCTCAATAGCCCTTCTAACTGTGTTGTATTTTCCGCCTTAAAAGCAATTTATCTTCAGGGGAAATGACTATAAGCATGCTGAGGGCAAGCATTTATTTACAGTCTTACTCACTCTAGAGGCTCATGAGTTCTCAGTTTATTAAGGGTTCCAATATGTGGGGTACTGTTATGAAAGCCATAAAATCTTCAAAGTCTTTAAGGTGGACTGGAGTTACACTAATAATAACACTACTTATAACAAAGAAGCAATTTTCAAGCTTTGTGTTCATAGATAGGAGTTTGAATAACATCTAAATATGACCCACAGGCTCAAACCCAGTAAAGCAAATATAGGAAGAAAAAAACATTTATTATATATTTAGCCTCTTTCTCCCTGGGGTGCTTGTTTAATGCATGATGTGAGAGTGGCAATACCACTATTGTATCTTCCTGATAGGATTCATGCTGTGAAATCAACTGCAGTACAGAACAGAAGTGGACAAATGGGATTAGCTAATTGAGTTCCTCTGTTTTGGAGGTTGGGAAACAGAGTAGAAAGGTGGTGAGTTTGTCTGAAGAGGCTCAAGAGGAGAGGGAAGAAGAGGGGTGACGATCTTTTCATTCCCATCTCTGGGCAGAATCTTCCCCAACAGCCCCTTGGATAGCACTGCACACCCTGGCACACAGGCTGGTGGAGCAGCCTGCACTTCCACTGCCACTTTGGCCTAAGGGATGGGGAAGATACTTCCTTTTCAATCTTGGAGCAGTAGTAAAGAGGGCATTTCCTTATCTAACTTGCATAGCAACTCCAGTAGGTTATCTGCATCTACAGGCCCAAAGAAGGCAAAGAAAATGTTTGTCAAAGTAAGATCCATTCAGTGCAGGGCCTGAAGAGAGTCCTTTTTTGCAAAGTGAGGGTCAGAGGGACGTGCTTTGCAGCTCTAGGAAAACTCAGAAAATAGTTCCTGTAAACTTGCCTGAAATGACAGGGAAAATGGATGAAAGATAAAGAACTTAAAAATTGGAAAACTTTACCTTCCTCATTTGCCAAGAGGTTTTTTCTAAAACTACATAAGCAGGCAGGCCAAAATGAAAATAGGGTTTGACTGAATTGTCTGGGGAGTTTTATCTTTTTTCATTATTTAAATTTCATTTTTAAAATATGCATTAACTTATTTATACATATATTTTTATATGTATATATAACGAATAATAAGCAAAATTTTTTCTCTAAAACTATGTATGTAAAACATAAGGAAGTTTATTTTGGTTTTTTGGTTTTTTAGGATTGGGGCCTGGAAATTGTGTTTTCTTTTCTCAGAAGACTTAGAAAGCAATTCCCATTCCAAAAGCATTTACAAGTAACATATTGTCGTGTTTGTTTTTGAAGAAAATATGAAAAATACATTTTTAAATGACAGAAATAATTTTACCAGCACAAACCATTTAATTTCCAGACAAGAGCCATAGGCTAGTAATACTACTGGGAAGTCTGTAAAAAGGATGCCGTGCAAAATGAACCATTATGTGGCTCATTTAGCTTACAGCTGTTCTGCATTCTTATTGAGTGGTATTCTGTATCAAAGAATGACAGTTTTAATTTTCTTTGCTCGTTGCTCTGTTTAGATCACTTTGACGCAGATTATTGCTTTTACAAGAATATAGTCCAGCTGGAGGGCAAACATCTCTCCTAATAATTTTTCTTTCATTTTTTTCTGTTGTTCCTTCACCGTGTGCAGCAGTAGTGCAAAGCCAAGCTGTATAACTTGGGTTTATAAGAGGTAATTTGATATGTTTAGACATTCAGGTGAGAACTGTGGTCCCTAAATTACACAGCTGTAATTACCTCATGAAATCCTTAAGCTCTAGCTTAGTCTAGAGAAAAGGATTTCATGAGGTAATAAATGAAACAATGACTGGATTAAGAAGTATCAAGAAAACATTTAAAGCATGGATTCCATTTCAACGGATATTAAGCATATATTTCACCTTCTGTGTGCATTTAATTGTTGTCTTGAACAAAGACTAACTGAATGAAGCAGAAGCTTCCCTGACTTTGAGCCTATGGAGTTTGTGTTTACTGGAACCTATGCTTGCAATTCAGGTAATTACACTGAAGGGATTGGTGCTTCTAGCTGACAGCTATCAGCCACAAGTCAGGACAGCAAAATCTGTCTTCAAGTTACATTGCATCTTCCAGTAAGACAGACAAGCTGCAGTCAGAGGACTCAGGAGTGGAGGACAGCTAGTCAACCCAGAACAGGTGGATCAGGTAAGGAAAGGTCTTTGAGATCCAAAAAAGGAGATAGACACAGACACTACACTGCAGAAGATAGATGCAGAGACCACTTGCAACTAAGCACTCCTAAAGCTGAAAGGAGACATTGCAAGGGGTAGTAGCAAGGATGCATTCCAGAGCTGGTCCTCAAAGACCAGAGGGTTCATAAGAGGATGCAGTGTCAATTTTTAGCCACTCAGAGGATCAGTCCTGCTAACTATAGCTGTGGTGAGAAAGAAAATGTGTCCTGACAGGAAACATTTGTGATATAAAGACATTATCAGAGGCAAACATCTGCAGCTGATTGGGGTTACTGCTTGTGAGACCATTACTGTTTTGACCATAGAGGAAAAGAAAAACTTGAGGGTAAGAGAAGTGGAATAAAGCATTTCAGAATTCCTCTGTACAAGCACAGACATGTTTCGCTTTTCAGTTGGCCTCTCTTGAAGTGTCCAAATGCCAAGATATCACACTTCTCTGTTGTGACATCCTTGGGTGTCGCGCAATGCAATCGGAAGTCTGTGGTGGCTTCCCCAGAATGACGCATCTTCCTCCAGCATATGCGTAACTGCACTGGGTCTTTGAATCACTGGGGAGATGCCTGACCATCCACTCTATTCTGCCTCTGGACGATGAACACAGGACATTTCCAAGCAATTCTATTTTTTTTTCCCTGAGGAGGTCCTTCTTTCATTTCTCAAAACTGCCACCCTGCCTGCCCATGGCTGTGCGGGGAGAGAGCAGGGCATTTGTCACCTCAGCAAGCAACCCCTCTCACACACTCGTTATTTGTGCACAGCTCACAACACAGGCTGAGAGCAGCAATACTGGTGTGTGTACTGCAGGTGATCTGCATCATGCTGAGCCACTCATGTGGTGAGGATGGTCACGAGAGAGGCAGCAGATTGCAGGGTACCAGTAGGCAGAAAGACATGCCTTGGCTCTCTGTGCAGTGCTGAAACAGTGCAAAATCAGAGAAAAGCTGTATGTTTTGCATGTATAACTGTCTTGCACCTTGCAGACGACAACACGTCCCTGCCCATACAAAGAGAACTGCAACATGACTCAATCAAGGCTCATAGTTTGGACACAGAGCTCAGAGCAAGCTGAGCCTTAGTACCTCTTCAGCATTACAAACAACAGGTGTATCTCAATCCAAAAATTACTAAATTAAGGGGAATTTTTCCTTTCAGATACAAACAAAAGCAGTGAATAAAGTATCATTTCACATGAAAATATCTTTTACTCAGTTTTCTCCTTATATATTTATTTTTTCCCTGCTACTTCAATGTAAAAAATACCCTAAAGCCATTGAAAATATTTTTTTCCTGGGCATCCAATTATAATATTTCTATTTAGCTCAGAAAAATATCAACCTGGTCCTTGCACATGTATTTCTGTGTTAATAGTATGTATAATGGACTAAGAGCCAAATTGTCTGAATTTATTTCAATGGAATGACATTGGTAGAAAGTTGAGTTACAAAAGAGAAACAGATCTTTCCTGGTAGTCTCAGGGATGAATGTGCCTAAAGAAAATTGTCTCTTTCCTCTAGAGATGGTCCTACCAACTCACATAGGCTATATGGAGAAGAAGAGAAGTTAGGAGAGAGAGAGCTGAGTCAAAATATTGTTGCTGACTCTGCCCGGACTAATGCCCCATCTTTTGCAAGTACTAGAATTCCATTATGCAAAAATAAAAGTCAGGTCAGTTTTGATTCCCCACTACATTTCACTTTCTAAATGATTTAGAAGAAGCTGTGCCATTGGATCTGCCAAAAAATTTCAGTTTTGCAGTTCTCTTTAGCAAATCTGGGCTTCTCCTGACCTCCTCTTTCTCTTTCTTAACTTTAATTCTCTTTTGATTCTTCCCTTCCATCCTGTCCCCAATTCTTTTCTATATTCTATGTCTGCCTCTCGGAGCTTCTTTTGCTTCATTACCTGACCATTCTCAGCTCTCTTGCAAAATACTCTGAATCTTGTGAAAACTATATTCAGGACATGAGTGATAAAGACTACCAATAAATAATTTGCCAAATTATTCTGTGAGAGACCCCAAAAAGATGGCAAGACATGTCCTGTCTTGTCCCTGCATGTCTTCCCTGCAAGGCTCACAGCCTGGAAAGAACACTCTGGTCCTCAGGTCTCTTTCCTGCACAGCACCTACAAGTACTAAATAATCCTGTTGTAAAGGTGTGCCTTAACAGCATTTTGAGTTTTGGGGACTTTCCCTTTCTTTCATTTTGCTTCTCACTCTTGTGCTGTGAAAGGTGTCTGGGAACTTCTTTGTTCCAACAGAGCATGGGATAATTCAGGTGGAAGGCACCTCTTGAGGTCACCTAGACCATCTCCTTACTTAAATTCAGAGCAGGATCAAGATGTGCAGTTTCATCTGGTCAAGTTTTACATAGCTCCAAGAATGGAGATTTGGCAGCCTCTGGGCAACTATGCCAGTGCTTGACCAATTCCAGAGCAAAAAAATTTTTTTGTTAGAAAATTCTCTCCGTGATTAGGAAGTACTTTCTCATTTGAAGGAGACATTTCTATTCACAGGTAGGTTAGTCCCACCTCCTCATTGGCAACCTCCCTGGTATTTATACTGCTAGTAAGAAGCACTCTTGGTCCCCACTAAGGCTTTCTTTTGCTAGACTAAATACAGTGTCCACTTTCCACTTCCTTTCCAGCACCATGTCCTCCATTCCTCTGACCACTCTGGGTGCCCTTCATTCCAGCCTCAATTCATGTTTCCTTATCGTAAGCAAGTCAGAAGCATGTGCAAAATTTAAATGAAATTCTCACGAAGATCTTTGAATCAGGGCAGTAAGCTTCCCTCTTTTCTGCTGGATATATCTCACCTGACCACTCTAAGATCACATTAGCAGCACACTCATCATACACAACAGGGTCCTTCCCTTCCACAACTATTTCTACCCAGCATACTTGCTGCCATCACACCACCCAGCTCATAAATTCCTTCCTCACCAGTACTTAACACTCAGCACTGCTCTCTCCCTTTAGCTAGCTCTATGCGTAACTAATCCATGTTTCTCACAGCTCCCTTATCACTGCATCCCACAAGACTCCATGAAAAGTTTTAATTGAAATTCCCAAGAAGGAAATGTATGCTTCCTTTATGTAGGAAATATCTTCTCAAAGAGTCTCTTGATCTAACACAATCCAACTCCATAAAATCATGTTTCATTTAATATGCTTGCCTGCCAACCTCTATTTGCCTTTCAGTCAAAGTTTTTCTAAGAGCTTTGCATACTATGGCAGACTTAAGACTGTCTTGGGTCACCTCCTCTCCTCACCTTTTTAAGGGCCCAGGTTTGCTTTTCTTCATATGTGTGTTGTTGTCCTTACATGAAACTAAGAATACTTCCTACCAGATGTGCTTTCATGTAACAGTCCCTCCAAAATTCAGAGGCACACACGTTGCCACACAGTAACCCAGGAGTTTTCTGGTGGGGAAAAAAAAAAGAGATTCGCTGTACCTTGAACAGCAGAAAAATTATGACCTGTTTGAGGTCCAAAATTACTATGATTATCCCAAAAGCATGCAACAAGACACAAATTGAGAAATAGTTGGTAGTATTTTCATAGCTGTGGAGGCAGGAATTTCTTCAACTGTATCTCTGTTGGCAGAGCTGATCTGTTAGGTTGTGGGATCCAAAACACTGCCATAGCTCTGCAGTTTTGTTTCTGGAGTTAATAGATGGGAAAACAGTGATGAGAAGAGCTGAAATCATGAATGAGAAGTTAGCTACCAATAGGAGAGATTTCAACTTCCTTCTAAGCCCTTTCTTTGCTGAGACATGTCTGGTTATCTCAGTCTTACCATCCTTTTCAATCACAATTCCCAGCAATACAGTTACCAGCACTGTTTTTACAGCACCAGTTTTGCAATATGGGGAATATCAACAACATGCACTTTCAATTTATTGAAACCTTCTTGAGGCAAAAATCCCTTGGTACAAGAGGTGTCTGTACAAGGAAATATTTTAACCTGTACTCTCTATGAAATCTAAATGTAGAAATAGATTTTAAAACAACTTTTAATGTGATATTCCACATCTAAACAGTTTCACTTTCTAAGTTCAAATACTACAGTTGTAAATTAAATTCCTGATCATCTGCTCAAAACTTACAGTAAAGGTCCTACATATTGAGCGGAAATTCTGCAATTTCATCCTAGAAATTTAAACCAGACCCAACTCTTTCATCTGCTCAGTTTCTTACAAAATCTTTATTTAAAACCCCAAAACATCACAGAAGGAAAAACTTCTAACAACAATAACCTCAACCTTCTGTTGTAGATCAGTGATAACAACACTAAGCTTAAAAACTAAATTTTGTTGGCACTGCTATTTGTTTAGGGAAAAAATGTATCTGCAATGCATGAATTGTCAAAAATTAAATTTATCAGTACTGTAAAGTAATTGTAATGAATAAAATGAAGAAGACTGGAAAGTTAGAAGTCAGCAGAGAGAAATGATGCAAATCGTGCATATGTGAATGGTTATTTGTAATGGCAAAAAATTACATTATTTATGTAAAACTGACTGTTTACTATGCCTAAACATGATGTTTTGTGCCAGGAAACCACTGTCTTTTCTCCTGGTGCTCTCTTGCTTAGTCTGTGAAGCTTTCATTGATTTTCAGGAAATATTTAACATATTCCTGCCATACTGCATAAAATTCTGAGAGGAAGGTAACTACATCTGCAAGCATCATGTGTGCTGAGAAATGTGTGCTGAACACAAAGGCTTCAGACAGCATACCTTAAAAAAGCTTTGTCTTAGGAGAGCCCTAGCCCAGCAGACATCCTCCCCTGTCCCACTGCTGTGGGCACCCCACGTTACCATCGGTACCAACAGGATTACTTAGAAACATGGGACTAAGTACCTGTTTGCTGTTCTTCCACATCTAAGATAACACTGTGAAAGGAGCTGGGGAAATCAATATGTGAAGAGAGACACTTTTATGATCAGGAACAATTCCAGGCCATGTGCAGTGCCCAAGGCCATTGTCTGGCTCCTTTCAGCGCCAAGGCTAAAACTTATATTAGAAACCACCCCTCTGCCAGTTTCTCCACTGCAGAGTGGAGTGTGATCATAGTTGCTGTGTGTCCCACAGCAGGGAGAGGAGCTGATTCCCCCTTGCTCTGAGTCTGTAAAACACCATGTTAAGTTTTCAGTAGCTTTGCTATGAAACAGTTCAAGGAAGCCTGAATCCAGGGAGTGGGCAAACCAACTCTGGTATCTCCTCATTCCTGTTACTGTCAGTAGAGCTGACACACAGTACAGCTGACTATACCACAGTGTAATACAAGTCTGTCTATAGTAGAGGTATGTGACATAGCTGAAGAAATCATGCTCCTTTTTCACATATCACATGCAATACTACAGAAAGGAGCATCCTTGGCCAAAGCTGATTTGGGGGAAAACATATCTGATGAAACAGAGCCTAAGTTCAGGAGAGGGGCTTGAGGATGCTGAGAATAGAAAAAGTATACAGATCAGCAGGGAATTAATAGCAAACTTCAGAAGTATCAAAAGACAGCACTGTGGGATTATAGATTCCTACAGATGTCAGGAGGGGCTAACCAGGAAAAGGCCCTTACTGAACAAACTAGAAGTGTCGCAACCTTTTTTGCAAATTAAAAAAATAATCCTCACATTTTAAGAGCTACTCCAGGCTATGTCAGGATTACTAGTGCTTAAGGGACTGACTCAAAGGAAGCAGTGGCAGAACAGGCAGAGTGACTTTGTCCCCTGGCAAAGAAGTGTCTTGCGTCAATAGCAAGCAAAGGTATTCAAGCAGATGACATCTAATACTTGCAGCTAGCAATTCCTCCTTTTCTGGTATGATCTAACTTATTTTCCTGCTTGTGGTATCTCAAAAAATTAAATCTATTTCTCACTATGTTAGCCTTGGTTCTGATAGTAATGCTTTTAAAAAGGTTTTCTGAAAGCCTGATGGAAAGGAGCTGAAGCTCAGAAGAGAAGGAACAAATTGTACAAATAGTAGAATGGATGGTAGAAGCCATTTCCCAAATTTTTTTGTCTTTCCTTTAACGTATAACACAGTGCCAGTTTCATAATGAATTCAATAGAAATGTTGCCATTGAGTTCACCCTCTGACAGTAAATTTAGCACATCTTTGAGAAAGTTTTAAAACAGCTTTTATCTGAGACACCAATCTTAACCTTTTGAGAAGCAAATACTTTCATTATCCCTGTGACTGATTCTCTGAAGTTACTTACAAACATTTTCTTAATAGGGACCTAATAAGGAAAATATGAAAGAGGAAATAAAAAGTAATGGAATCCTGGAGATGTTAAAGGAGCTTTCCATGCATTTTTTATCATCATCAGAAGGTAGGAAAGTTGGCTGTTTTACTGATTGTTTGCAGGATTTTTATTCTGCAGAGCTTCGTGGTAAATCCAAGAGCACTGGAAGCTCTGGTCAAACCATATGTTCATACATCACTGCTTCTTTCAAAAGTACTGCTTTCCAGAGGTTAGGGGCCATTAAATTTGTAGTCTAAAGGGTCTTGTAACCCCATCACATTGCCTAGCAAAAAAAAATTGCTGGCTGTGGACTTACCTATTGAGATGGCAAAGTGACCGTCTGTGGCTGCAAAACTCTTCAGCATGACTCCCTTTGCTCTTTCATCAGACAAAAGTCCTGTCAAAATCAGTGGAGCTACAACAATTTAAAACATGTGCAATGGCTTTCTATGGGCAAAGGAGTAGAGATGACCAAAAAGACCACTCAGTGGATAATAGTAATAATTATAATAAATAAGTCCAAAGCATTGTCTGGAATTGAAAGCAGGTGGGGAGACAAAAGTCCTCGTGAATTCAAATTGAATTTAATTACTATCTTTGCCTCTTAATAAAAAGTGATGATCACAATAATATCTTAGAACTTTCTCCTTTTTTTAATCTGTTTTCAAGAGTATGCACTGCTTTGGAGGTGTGAGAGGTGAATGTTATTTTAGGATGAGATATAACATTTTTCATGCTCAACACAAAACCACAGTGATTTTTATTATTTGTTATTGATACTGTCCCAGGACTCAGGCATTGCAGCTTGCTGCTCCATACTTACACAAACATTTGGGCAGACAGTCACTCAGATCAAATAACAGATCCTAATGAAAACTTAAATTCCTTTCATGGCTTATTTTTCCAACTAGATCCCTCCCCAGTCTGACATAATGGCTCAAACACCAGCACTGACACACATGGGAGGTGGTGAGCAAGACTGACTCGTAGCAGAATTCAGACTGCACACTGGCAGTGACTCTTTTGGGGAGCATCTTTCCCACATTTGTGCCTATTTGGTAGCATGTTCCCACTTCCCAGGAGACAGCAGAGCTCACTGAAAGAGCATTAAACTAGATTTGATTAATAAATAAACCTGGGGGCAGCACACCGATGTATGCTTCTGTGTTTCTATATCAGCTTGCAACAGTTGTGGAACCATATGCTAAATATTAGGCAGAAAGCAGCAGACTTCACTAAATAGCCATTTGGCACCAAGGTTAAGTGGGAGATTTAGCATGCAGGTGGTAAGAGCATAGCAGTCTCCATTGAATGTCTTCTATATGACTTTTAAAAATAAAGCATAGAAAATCCAATTTTAGAAAGCAGTAATTTTACAAAATGTATAAAATATGCAACTTCTCACCTGAAAATTTGCATAGACTACTGCAAACACATAATGAAAATACTGTGAAATGAAATGCAAATTTTAATTTATCCTTTCTGAAAATGGACTGTAATTCTGATCAAGGTCTTTGCTTTCTGTTCATGTTTGCCAATAGTTACTGTATTCATAGGGAATTAAAAAAAAGTACCCTTTGCTGCCTTCACATAGACAGGTTTTGAAAGTCCAGGCACTTTCAAATTGCTGACAAATACAGACAAGAAGTATCAGAAAAAAAGTAGACCATAGAAATCCCAAGACTTGAGCATTTGTAAGTAACAATGAAGATCAAAGCAAGAGCAGCAGAGAGTGAGAGCTGATGATGCTGAGCTAAAGCACAAAGGGAAATACCCAACCAGTTCCCTCTCCACACTAAAACTGCTTTTGTCCCATGTAGCTTCAGGCATAGGGAAGGGCTGGAGGATTAGTTTCGTATCAAAGCAGTTCAACTTGACTGCTTCTGGTTTTTATTTTTAACTTTTGGACTTGCGTACATTTTTAACATCAGCAGGGGAAACAGAGTACATTCTGCATTTTGAACAAGAAATACCAAGGGACTTACAGAAAGAAGCACCTGACAAGAGCAGGCAGAGCTGTGGTGTTCCCCTATCAGGCATGGACAGAGCACCTGCTGAGGAAGGGATGTGAGAGGGCTGGTGTGTTGCTGAGGAGCTCTTGCACCAGCCCATAAGAAACTCCAGGGAGAGGAGCTTTTCCCTTTCGGAAAGCAGACATATCTGCCAGGCAGCCAGGACCCTTTGCCAGGGAGGATCTGACAACCATTTCTCCTGGGTTTCACCATACAGATCAGCTCTTCCTCTCAAAAGGCAGCTCATGGAGGAAGCAAGGCCTTTACCCATGCCCAGGCTTACTCAACAGCTCTGAGGTCAGAGTGATCACTTTTTATTTCTGCCTAAGGTCTGAATTTTTGTACTACATTTTTGAGGAAACTTTCTCTGGAATCCCACTCAAACCACCAAGGTGGCACACAGGCTCCTGATCTCCACTTTGTGACAAAAAATTGTTCACTTTAAGAAGAGAGGTAGGAAAACCTCTTGGCCAAGATTCTTCTTAGGAGTTGGAGGTCTTTCCTGTAAAGGAGTAAATCTAGGTTCATAATCCCTTTAAACAGGGAAGGGATATGATTCAACATCTCCCACATCCTGGTTGAGCAATCTAAACAAAAAGCATCAAACCATCTAATTGGCCATCTGAAGGAAAAACCTAGTTGGACCTAGACCACTCAAATCCTCTGGTGATGGGATCAAAGGCTTTCAGCCAATCTGGTGACCAGGACACTTTTGCTTCATCCGTGTGGGAAGAGTGAATATTTCTGGATCCAGCACAACTTATTAATGCTATTATAGTGTGATGGCATGTAATTAGAAAGGGCTCCTGCTACAGTAAGTAGATTACCTTTCACAAATTCAGTTTAGAATAGTAAAGGAGTTTGCTAGAACTCACCCCAAAAGGAAGAAAGACTCAAATGCCCCAATGCATAAGGTTCTGAGGAGTGATATTCAGGTTTCTCAACAAGTTTATAAGGCCAAATATATGAACAAAGTGGCAAATTCCACAGCAGCTCCACTGTGCTCTTAAGCTAAAAAACTTTTAGAAAACCACACAAAATTTACTGCACGAGCATAGTGCATTTTGGTTTTCTAGTTACTTATCTGCTAAGACAAATTTTCTACACATATAAAGTACTATTTAAAAGTTATCTCCCAAAAGGAATGCACTGCAGCCTTGCATCTGATTCTAATAATGGAGTCACAATACTTCTATCAGTGGCCCTGTTAAGCAGTGCTACCATGTTATAGCATATGTGAAAGATAGCCCTCCAGCTGGACAGTCTACATGTCTCATTATATTCAGATGGGATATAAATTACATCTACCCACACTCAGCATTATTTCCCTATTCTAAGCTCTGAGGTAGAAATAAAATGCCGCAGAGCACGAGAAGTACTCTCTCTTGCGTCATTATGCATACAGCGGCAAAAATAACTGCTGATACCACCCAACTTCTGTTCTCAGTGCTGAGAGAAACTGCTGCTATCGAGGAAAAAACACAAAAATTTCATTAAGTGACTTGGGTTATGTGCAGGTAATTTTCAATGTCACAGAAAGGCAATCACCAGGAAAAGAAGAAGGAGCATGCATGGCTAAATATCAAACCATTCGAGACAACAGTCTGATGGTGAGATTATTGGCACAAAAACATTGGGCATGAACAAGGGTAAACATCTAGATCATTACAGATACCTCATTGAGCAACACATGAACTTTTATATAAGAGTGGAATAGATCCTCTATTTACTGAGCTGAACTAGACTGGGTATGTTTTCTTAAGTGTGATTATAGGTAAATATTGACACCTCTTCAGTTTCCTTTTGCATTGAGCAAGCTCCTTGGAGGAAGAACTTGGCTCGGGAATGCTTTGTAAAACACAATCTACATCTAATTACAAACAACAATGGCAAAGAACAGAGATAAATACTTACATCATTAAGTACCTCCCATACTCTCAGACTCTTCACTGTGTTCTCTTTTCAGCTTCATCAGCTTCCCGGGTAATTTTCCCTCCCTCTTCTCCTTCATCATACAATTTCTTTGAAATTTCTTCTTCATGCTTAGAAAGAAATCTTAAAGGGAACCAAGAGGTTCCTTGAACACAAGTGGAATTTATAGTCAATTTATCTTTAAAAGAGGAAAGAGATTTTCTTTAGAAGTACAGCCCTAAGAAATTCAAAACACAATGCTCCTAAAAATGGGATCCTTGTTAAAACAGCATGTTGCCATAGTGGGTAATGCTCACAAATAAGCCAGATAACAACATGCAGGTGCTGTGAAACTGTGCTTGTGAAAGACTAAAACCCACTGCTGTATTTCTAACTCAGCCAGTTCTCTGCTCTGTTGCCTCATGCAGCCCTATGGAGAGGTACCACGCACCACAACATGCACACTGTCCTGTGAGGAAGACCAAGCAACAGCTAACTTCCTTCCATTGAGAAAAGTTTGTGGAATTGCTTCCTGATGCCATTTATCAGTGCAGCCACAACAGCAAAGTGCTTCTAGTGCAAATCTAGTTTCACCATCAAGTGTCACCATGTTCCCATTCCAGCATTACACTACCTGCAGTCATTTAAAGGAGATATACCTATTTAAAGTGACTTGTGGCATTCAGATATTCCCCAAGAACAGTCATTTAAGACCTCTTTCACCTAGGACTGCCCACCTGTTTGCCTGGAAGTTGACTGGAGAAGACCATGACACAATTTCTCTTCTTCAGATTAAGCAGATAAAGCTGAGAACCAGGACAAAGATTAAAGTTAGCTAAACATTTTTCCTTTAAACCTCTGATTTCCTTAAGGCAAGGAAATCCCTGGTATTTGCATATGATGCATTCAAGGGAAAAAAAAGGCCTTATTATACATCCTAGCCTTGTTTAAAAATTATGCATGTTTTCCCTAAGGAAAGAAAAATGAGCAATCCCCATAGTTTTTCACCAAAAAATCCCCAAACAGGTCTGCAGTTCCCTGGCAAACAACAGAGAATCAAAGAACTTGCAAAGTCACAAAAGCAACAGGCTGTTAGGCAAGTGCACCGGTGTTCTTTGGTGACATGGAGCTTGTCAAAGCAGTGTTTGTTTATGAGAAACATGAACACAGGGTATTACTGACCTGTTCAACCTGTTCATATCAAATACAGCACAGGGCAGCTTGGTTTAACACTACAAAGAACTCCAACACTCTTTACAAGATCTGTAGGAACTCAAGCTTCCTTATTCAAGATTTGAGGAATTCAACTAAAAATAGGTCAGGGGAACTGGACATCAACTTTCCACCTCATTTAAGACATTTGGAAGTTATTTGCTTATTCATTGCCATGATCACCCTTGAATGGTCTTCTGACAATTGGTATTTTCTTCCACACACAATCTAACACTTCTATAGAACACCGTATTTTCAGTTGCATTGTTTCTCTTACTATCAACAGTACCATTTTAAGTCACAATCCCCAAATAAGTATCAGTGGTTTGTCTTACTACTGTAGCATAGTGGAGGTTAGTAGAATGAAAAAGTAAAATCACACAAATCAGAGTGGAACATACTACAACCCTAGTAATTCTACTTTATTAAAATATCTTATTTTTCTATCTAGGAATGCCTTTTATGTAGCCATTTAGTTGACTCGCAGCATTCAGCAAGCAAGGTCTCCTGTTGCTGCCAATAGCACTGGTTTTTGCCTTGGCCCATGGCAGGGCTCCTTGCAGACCTGCCTGACAGCTGACAGAAGAGGGGAGAAAAGCTTCGACCCTAACAGCTGTGCAGTTTGTTGAATTCTTCAGTGGCAGTAGCATTTCCATGCTGTTGTCAACCACCTCTCTTGAAAACAGCCTCCGCCCTGCAAATCTCCCAGGTGATTCGGAGCAAAAGTGGTATGGACTTGTTCCTGGGTAAAACAATTCTAGAAGAAACAGAACCTGTTCTGAACAGGTCAGTGAGTTGCACACTGATTCTACAAAACAAGAGTTCGACACATGGGGATGACTCTGGATTGGCTCCCTGGCTATAAACTCACACTTGACTGTAGTCAGGAACAATTTTCATGTGTGGCCAGTCTGACAGGAGAGACTTTTTACAACATTCAGAACTAGACCCTGTGCTTCTATAGAAATGGACAGTAGTAATTCTCATTTCTCAGACAGAAGAAAAAATTGGATAAACACTAAGAATTTCTAAAATTGCACCTTAGGAAGGTTTTACATGTCAAGATGCAGCCATCTGGTTGATAGTATAAATGACAAGAAAAAAAAAATAACCTGTACAGTGAAATCAGGTGCAATAGAAATAAAAGGATGCAAGAACAGTAATCGGCAGCATTACAGAGATGCTATGCAGGAAAGAAATTCCTTGGTATGTAGAAACTATGCCCTAGAGTCTCAGTAATACTGCTTATCCATTTCAAGTACCAGGCAAATCTCCTGACCTGTAGGTAACTCATGAGCAAGTGCTGTTTGTTCAGGGCTTAATATATTTTGAACAATGTGACCACTGATAAATCAGTGTAACTCAGCATAGTACAGTGTGGATTAAATGACCTCCTTTAAGCCCTTCAGACTTTTACTATTATTATAGACAGATCAGAGCAGAGTATTTCTATTTTGTACAGTATCAATTAAATAAGTGATTTTCCGTAAGAAACTGTCCAGAGCAATAGAAGAAGCATTTTAATGCCATTATGTAAATTCCAGTCCCTTCTTCTCTCGAATGCTATGCTTGGTCCTAGATTATCAAATGGAGTTTCTAAGGCATTAATGAGCAACTTCCACTGGAGCATGTAAGCATACTTTGTACTTCTGCAAAGTCACATGGACATTCATATAAAAAAGTAAACAAAACCTCAAAATGAGAAAATAATAACTGAAGGCTTGCAGACTTTTAGATGAGGAACAACAGTTGAAACTTTCTTTTATTTCCCTCTTAAGATGTAACTACACATACCAGCAAGACTGATGTGATCAGCACAAAAAGGTTCTCTGAAAATTGCTAAGGAACTGATACTTTCATGACAAAACAAGAAAAAGACAACTCATAAAATCAGGTCACAAAATTAAAACTTACAGAGTTACACACAAGACTCAATTACAAAATGCCTGCTGAAAAAATTTTATTGTGGAAATATAGACTTCTACGAAGTTTTGGTCATTTTAAGAACAGCATTTTCACTTGGGTTAGGTAAAGAAAAAGTTTGACTGTCTGCAGGGACAGCCTATGAGTCGCCTGGCAGTGGAAGGAAATGTCTTTCTGAGACATGTACATCCATGTGCTATCCCAAATGGAAAAAGAGGTAGGCAGCAGTTCTTTCGCTGCTCTATCTATCTCTGAGGGTCATCAGAAGGCAAATACCAGGCATTGAATTCATCTGGTCTGGCATTGTAATCCTTTTGTACAGTTGCAATGGGATATTTTAATTTATACTAGTCACATATATTGTTAGTGATATGCTTTCTTCTATGCCTAACGCCACAGACCTGGTAAGGGAGAGCTAACATTACAGCAGATACTGTGCAACTCCCCTCTGCTGTGCTCAGGGACCTGGGCAGAGACAATTGCTGCTGTTGAAAACTGCTCTCTCACACTTGTGTTCCAGCTCTGATATCTCTTCAGTGGGCAAAATAACTGCAGCTTCCTTTCTGTTACTGGTAGGACAAGACATTAAATAAAAAGCATTAGTACCCTCCTTCTTTCTTGAGGCTCTCTATCCAAGCTAGTATCTGCTCTTTTTTTAAAGGGAGAATCCAAATGAGGACACACAAAATCAGTCACTGTATTGTCTATCAACTCTCTTATGCCCCATGTTCTGCTCTTTCCACTCTGCACCCTCCTGTTAGCACTTCTCATAGCAGAACCAGGTTTCATTGAGTGAGAAAACAGAACTGATTTCATATTAAAAAAAAAGTTTGGCCCAAATCAGTTCAAGACATTCCAAAAGTTCAATGTCAGCATGCCTTGCCCAGTTTGACTCACGCTGCAGTCTACAAGACTGATCTAAAGAGGCACACTTGCCCGGGGTGAAGAGTCTCCCAAAGGTTAAAATTGCTACAACACCTACCAGGTAGGCAGAAAAAGATAAGACAGCAGATAACAGGGAATGTCCTGGCATTTCCTGTAGCCACCCTCCTTTAGGAGCTGTAGGAGTTGGCTTTGGTCCACTTAAAGTGTATGGATGTGATGTATTTAATCTGCCCCCATGTAGTTCACAGGGAAAAAGGCAAGTTACAACTTGTACATATCCTGCACCTAAACAGAGGCTCTCAGTTTCACATACATAAATAATAAAAATAGCTAAAATACAGAGATAAATATACATCATGCAAAATTTTAAAACGTTAAACCATAAATTTTAAATAAATCACAAATATAAAACATTAAACCATAAATTTTAAAGTATTAAAATCCATGAAAGCATATAGCATGTATAATGTATGCATGTACATAGCTGGGTAGGTAGGTATGATTCCCAAGCCTTTCTGTGCGGCTGGAGCTGCGGGCTGGGAGCGGGGGCTCCAGCGCCGGCCCCGCCGGGACCCCGTGGGGCCAGGTGAGCCCTCGGCGTGTGCAGCGGGCAGGCCGGCCCTCGAGGAATTACGGAGTAGGATTACTTCATGTTTCCACCGGCCCCGTTTCACAATCCCGCTTCCAAAAAGCTCTGTCAAACCGGCACGATACTTCAAGCACACCCCCATCCGTGTACTCATGCTGGGTTTTCCCAGGCCATGAATAATCTCGAAGCCCCCACGATAAATACACGTTCAGGGATGCCCGGAGCTCATTCAACCCGCCAGCTTCACCGACGAGAAGGGGCCGGGGCCGGAGCCGAGCAGCCGCACGATGAAGTTTGCCGCGAGTTGTGGCTGTGCCCGTGCCCGTGCCCGACTGCCGCCCGCCCTGCTCCGCTCCGCGCTGCCGGCGCTGCTGCTCCTGCTGCTGGCCCTGCTGCTGCCTCCGGCCGCCGCCGTCCCGCTGCCCGCCGCCGACTCCTCGGGGGAGGCCGAGCCGGAGGTGGCGGCGGCGGAACGGCGGGCGGCGCTGCCCGGCAGCCTGCGGCTGGCGCTGCTGCTGCGCGAACGGGCCGTACAGCTGCTGCGGGAGGTGCGTACGAGCGGCCCCGCGGCTCGCACTCGCTCACACGCCCGGTCCGGGGGTGGCTGCCTGCGGCCACGGTGCGACCGAAACTTCTTGGTGTCTCTCCCCAGATGTGCGAGAAGTTTACCGTCTGCGAGAACAGCATGGAAATGCTCCTCCAGAACAACCTCAACCTCCCCAAAGTGACAGAGGAAGATGGGTGTCTGCTCGCCGGCTTCGATGAGGCAAGGAAGCCCTTTCCTTTCTGATCTAATCCTATGTAGCAGGGGCAATTTTGCCTGCTCAAAAACATTGTGGAAGTTGACCTAAAGATTTCTGCCGGCTCCAGCTGGTTTTGGCCAGACCTCCACGCTCTGTATAAGCCTCATCTGCTAACCTACACACAGCACTGTGATCAAGGCATTTTGAGTTTTAAGTGACTTTCTCACCTTTCTCTCATTTCAGGATAAGTGCTTGAGAAAAATCTCCAGCGGGCTTTATAAATTTCGGACATACCTCAAATACGTGCAAGAAACTTTTACTAGTGAAAATCAAAACGTTGAATCGCTATCTTATAGTACAGAGCAGCTGGCACATATCATAAGACAGATGGTGAGTTGGTTTTAAATTCACTCTGATAATTGTTATGTCTTAGTACTGATGTGGAGTCAGAGATACAGGATGTTACAGGAAGCTGAACATTTCCCACTGAAAAGCAGGTAACAGTTCCTTATGCTCTGATCTTACCCTTATGAATAACATAGAGGTTTTATAAAATTTTGGTTTATTTTCTTAAAGAACAACCTTTTTCCTACTTTCTATTGCTAATTTCCAAACCAACTAAATGCATTTTTAAAAAAGCAAATAAAGTTTTACAATATTACTGATCTTTAAAACACTCCAAAACAAACTTTTCAGACAAGCTGTATGGTATATTAAGATATCAGTAGTTTAAAAATCAAGGAAGACATCTGCCTATTATAAAGCACATATTTTGCTTGTAATAATCATGAAAAAATCTTTCTTTACAAATACTGTTTTGATTGGTAAACTAAATGCTCTTAATTTCTGACAGACATTTTCCATGTTTTGGAGAGCTTTAAAAGATCACACTTTGAAAACTCACTTATTTCCTGTAGTTCTGGCTCACATTAATAATCCTTAACATGAATATTTCCTTTGTCATTGGGGAACCTACTTGCCTGAGTAAAAAATCATCCAGGTAGGGACTGCAGAAGTCTCGAGGCATTATTTCCTTCAAGGTGCTTTTTGACATGTGAAAGCTCATTGTGTGTTTCCCATACCTTTCCTAACATACTGATTTATGACCATCATTTTTTTGAGTGAAAGGAAGTTGAACTGCTTTTGTCACACAGTGCTAGCTGAGAATAATAGCCCTGTCACAAGACAGCAACTGGCTACTGGCTTCCAACTTGATATATTAGTTTGTAGAAAGTTTGTTTCATAACTGAGGGAGACTAGGGTTTGGTTTTTTAATTAGTGGGATGAATATAATCAGAACAGACAGAATTAAACACAGTGATCAAGCCTGTACTTGTAGAAACCATGAAGTTTTTGAGAAAAATTCTTGATCTTCAGGTTAGAAATTTTTCTTTATGAGAGAAAAATCTAACATTTAAGGTAAGCAGAGCAAAGACAGAATCTGTCATTTGTGGTTAGATAGATTCACCAGCAAAATACCTGTCTGGATAACCATACACAAACTTTTACAGAGTGCAACAAGGAGCTGTGGGTATACAAGTAACAGGTGTGATCAGAGTCCACTTCCAAGTAATCTGGACAGAAAGAATACTTATATTTCACAAAAAAAGATGTTCCAGGAGGCGGCTTGCACGCTTTTGTCACTTGTTAAATGGCTAGAGAGATTCTAAACACAGAATAAAGCAGATACTTGTTAGAACTCTGGATTCCAAATTGAAAACTCTATGATTGGAGTAACACCATTTTCAGAAGTCACCTCGTCACATCTTGGGACAAGTTCTTAAAAGGCCTTTAGGTATTGGGTGCTCAGTGCTGTAAATCAGCTTTAGGTGAACTCCTTTTACTCATCATGTAGTTGTGCTCCCACACATCAGTGAAAGTTGGTGGCACTCAGTCTCCACCCTGTGACTAAATGCCTAGAAAGTAAGAATTAAGCAGGTAAACAAGTCTGACATCTTTGGAAACTGTTGATCTACTACAAAACATGAGACTTTTTACTCCCAATATCAGCCAATTAAGACTCAGGATGGAGCAGCCAGTACAGGTTAGGACAAACCATGATCAGTACCTTCCCACCTACCCACATGGCTGCCAGATAGGACAGGTGCATCGATCTACTCACTGCAGAGTGTTGGACCATGATGCCAGATGTTGCATTCAAACCAGAATAAACAGTATAGGTCAAAGATTCTTACACAGTAATTGTAGCAGGCAACAGCATTCCTCAAACCCCTCCACAGAAGCACGGCTGGAAGGAAGCACAGCTCCCAGGGAGGGCTGTTGTCTGCAGTACAGCAAGGGTGGATATGCAGCTGGTTGAGAACATACAAACTGATGCTCTCCAACAAGCTCAATTACAGTGTTTTAACCAGGATATTGTCTTTTTCAAAGGTGATGAATCCTGAAGAAGTGATCATCCCGGATGCAGCTGCCCAGGAATCC
Organism: Pithys albifrons albifrons; assembly: GCF_047495875.1. Classification (NCBI taxonomy): domain Eukaryota; kingdom Metazoa; phylum Chordata; class Aves; order Passeriformes; family Thamnophilidae; genus Pithys; species Pithys albifrons. Next base: position 32,559,580 of record NC_092464.1, read on the forward strand.
CTCCGCACAAAGCTGAAGTCCAGTAAGAACTGGGTAGAGAAAATCACCACCCACCTCATCCTCCGAAACTTTACTTCATTTATGGAGAAAACAGTGAGGGCTGTGCGCTACTTGAAAAATACCAGGAGTTTGAGTGCTTGAATGTTCTAGTTCAGGCACAATCCTTTGTTACAAATCTGTCATGTGGCAGATGACAGTGTTGTTCTGTTTAAAGAACCAGAAATAGTAACAATGGTTAGAATTTATACACATTCTCATTTCCTTCTAGGAATTTATTTATTGTATTTAAGATATTTATTAGTTTCTAATGTTTCTTATTTATATTTTTAATATTTAGAAATAATTTAAGCAAAGGACATATTTCCTTTCTAATGGTACTATTCAGAATAGAAACTTATTTAATACTTATTCAACAAAAAATACTTTCAGAACACAGAAAAAATTGTATACCTTATGTTTTTAAAGTATTTGAAAGATTGTATTTATGACTTTTTTATATTTTTAAAACAAATAAAAGCTGATTTTAAAAAAAGGCCTGTATAACCCGTGTGAACTTTAAATAAGACTAAGGTACTCTAATATATCCAGTTGTTAATACCTGCAATTATCAGAATAACCACTGTCAAGCATTTAGCTGTACAATTAGGTCAGTTATCTACATAGCAGATACGTACACACATACACAGACAACTTGATGAACATATAATTCATAAAATTGGATATAAAGGAACTAGATGCACTGAACATGGCACTTAAGAATGAACACCATAATCCATAATTGCTCCTGAGAAACAAATGAACAGTAACTCCCCTATATTTAATAAGGAATACTCCATAAAGTTGTAATTGTTTGTAAGGATGTCCTTACAAGTTAAGCAATCTCTTTTAAATAAATAAAACAAAGAGACAACCACATTAACCACTTTGACATTAATACTGTCTTTTGATTAGTTTTATTGCTGTCATCCAAGGGAATTTTCCCAGTTTGATTAAACATTTCTCCCTCCTCCCCAAGAAACAGAAAAAAAATCTTAGGTTCTTTCCTTAGGCAATATAAATCAACATATTGCTGCTGAGATGTCAAGGACCATTGATGATCTAATGCATTCACCTTTTAACATTTACATTCCACTAGCATGGATAGGTAATATACCATGAATGCATATTCTTGAATATTGTATATTAAAAAAACCCAAAACAGGACCTAAGCCCAAGTACCAAACCGATGAAACTTTCCTTAGCTGCATCATCTGCAGCACTGGAGCTGTGAAGGTACCTCATATACCCAAACTTGGAGGAATTCTCATACCACACAAGGGATGCAGGCAGCAGAAGTCCCTCAAGCTTTGTCTCTAAAATTCATAGAATATTAATTATCCTCTCTCTTCCAGCACAGCAGTGAAGATGAGGAGATGAAAGGCATGACTTGGAATGTGGATAAGAATGACAGTCAATTCTCTTCTTCCTCTGAGCGATCTGATTGTCCACATATGCATTCCACCACTGGGGATGCCAAAACAGTGACCAGTTCAGCCACTGCCCACATCTCAGATGCTCAAAAGAAAACAAACCACTGCTTTGCCCAATATGGTAAAACAGTTGTCTCAAATTGTGCAATATCTTTAGAAAGAATGAGGAGACCTGAAGGTGGTCGCTTTAGAGATGTCTGTGGTGAAGTTTTTCCTCACAGCAAGATACTGCTTTAGCTGTCCTGGCACATGGTAGGAAACATGGGAAAGCCTGGTTTGGCTTTTTCACTGCTTACCTTCACAGAGACTTTTTCTAGTGACCATTTGGTTAGAGATAATTCTGGCCCTTGTTATCACAATAATAGTTATGAGACACAAATATGTTATGAGATGCCACACTGGACCCTATGTGAGAACAGAGAGGGCAAAAAACCCCAAAAACAGACCAAAAGGAAAGGCATTTCCTGGTTTCACCTCTCCCAGTAGAAAGTGGCTGTCTGAAATCACTAATTACTCTGTAGGCTAGAGTGAAACAAACTTGACACTGAATCTCCTCCTTAAATGTCAGAAAGTATCTACAAATTGAAGTACTAAAATGCCTTGCAAATTGTCTTGATAGACAAGAGCCCACACCTCCCACCAGCACTCTTCAGCTGGCAGCCAGCCCAAGTTGTCTGCAGTTCTGATAAAGACCTAAATGCTGCCACATTTTAGGATGTAGAGAATGAGCAAAGATTGTTGGGTGGGGAGGTCAACTTCTGAGTCCTTCCTGGAGCAAAGGATATTGCTCATGCTGAGCTCCCATTATTTTACCTGTGGCTCCTCCACAGGCACCTGCAGTTCTCAGGGTACTTCAGTGCAGCAGCTGCCTTGCTGTCCACCATTTGATGTCACAATGCCAACTTCAGGGACTACCCCCACAATAAGCACCACTTGCTGAAACCAACACTCACTGGTGCTTGTGGCACAGGAAGATTTGCAGTGAGGAATTCATATGAAGTCAGAGGAGATGTAACCACTGTTGAGCATGTTATGGGGCCTCTCAAATGAACCAACTTTTTGTCCTTTTCCCAGTTCGCTGTTTAGAAAGTATTTGTCAACAATCAAAAACACACACAGACATTTATTTTAGTTGGTAGACCAGCACAAACACATAAAAAAACAGAACAAGATTGAAAATGAGTATTCCTAACTACATTTAGCCACCATGAAATACCTCAACATTCCAAAAGAAGAGAGCTCCTCCTAACTGACAGCTAACTCACTGAGCAAGGCAAAAAAAATTCCCCCAAAACCAAAACAATGATCAAAAAAACCCCAAACCAACCCAAACAAAACCAGATTTGTTAATAATTACCTCAAAAAAATAGGAAATTACCCAGCAAAGCAGCATTTTCCCTGCTGCTGTACAGGACCAGGCTTCCCCTTCCATTGCATCCCTACTTGTTAACCTCATACTGAGATTCTGGAATGCTCAACAGATTACCAGCTCCCTTCATTCTGATTTTGAAATCCCAGTGAAGGAAGAGGGTAAAGCTATGTTGAAAAGCATGCATACACTCTACAGTACAAAAGAAAAAGCCCACAGTATTAAGAAACAGTGTTAAAGACTGTAAGATATCCCTCAGTTGAGTGGCTGTAACACTAGAGTGCTGGATCAGAGAGGGAAAAATCCCAACAAAACCTCAAAAAATTAAAAAGACAGAATGCAACCTACTATTAAAGTAATCTGTAATACAAAAATACTTTCTTTTCAGTGATAGTCTCTGGAGTATCATTTTTCTATTTTTTTACCATGCTTTTTCTCTGCTTAAATTACTAAGAAAAAAGTGGAAAACATTTCAGCCTGACTGACTTTCCAAGCTGCAGTACCATCCCCTACCCAGTAAGCCGAGGTACTGGTGTAAACACTGAATTTTGTCAGAAACAATAACAGCTACTTCAAAAACTGCCCATGTGTCTAGTGCCTTTACAGATTTTATTAATGGCTGATGGTAGGCAAGGTCAGCAAGACCAAGCTAATGCTACAAGAGATGGAAGAGTTACACCACCAGAAAAGCATGAGAGCAAGATCACTTTTCAGCAGTATGAGCCATTAAGTTGGCTTAGTTTGATGGGAAACTTCCCCCTAACTTTACCACTGTTATTTGTGACTAATAATCTTTTCCACATTCAATTTTAAAGATAAAATGATGCCAATGTAAGTATGCAGTAGTATATATAAAAGTCACATCCTAATAGTCAAGAGATGCTATCAAATATATACACACACACACACACACACACACATATATACATAAAAATAACTACAAACCTTGTGATACTGGGTGGGACTCTTTCTGTAAAACCTTGCTTCTCAAGTCAAATGATTAAATAGTAATTTCCTTCTTCTTGATAAGAGGAAAACCAAAACCCATCCCCTTGCTCCCAAAAAATGCAACCTCTGCAGTCTTCAACACTGAAGTAGCATTTCCTTCCTCTAGCAAAATCAACTTCCTATAATCTAAACATACTTAAGCAAATTTTCGTGTATTTTCAGGACTAATCTTGGCAGTCATCAGAAAACATGATACAGAAATTTTGCAATTTGAATTTCTATTTATTGATCAGAATCTAAGAAGATTCAATCTTTCATGAGTAAATCTATTTTTTTTCTAAAAATTAAACATTCATCTTCAGAATCAGAACACTGAGATTTGATTTGCCTTGCCAAAGTATCATTTTCCACTTAGCAAACACCCTTTTTAGTAGATACCCTTTTCCACTTAGCAGATAAGCATTCCCTCCATCTCACCCATCCTCTAATCCAGAATTAACATAAGCATAACCAGGAAACAATGCATATAACCCACAAGCTTAACCAAGAAATGGCTATTGCATCACACACCATCATGGAAAAGTACTCAGAAATTGCATTTAAAGGGTTATTTGTAAAAATTAGATTAGTCATATGACATTTAACAGGATGTGACCTCTACTCCTGTGGTGAAAACTGATGTAATGAGCTTTAATTTCCAAATACCATCAGTATCATCATAGCCTAAATTCCAAGCCTGTAACAAAATAGCTCCAAAAATATCCAGGGTATATTTGCCTGATAAAAAGCAGTAAGTTAGATCTCTGTTTCACTTACAATGCAATGCAAGAAGACTAGTCTTAAGCAGCACTTTGTCACCTACACCATTTTGGAATATAGACATACAAAGCAGCAAAGCATGGGTTTTATACATCACCAACACAGGGGCTTGCTGTGACAAAATTCTGCACATTGCTTTGGTCTGCAGTGTTTAAAAGCTATAGTTCAAGCTAATAGGAGTTTTGCTCATACATTAATTCAAGGAAAAAAGCATATAGCCTCTGTTCCATAACTGATGAGATAAAGTACAGTTACTTTGTACCAGCCATGTCCACAACAGCAATTTGTAGCAGAAGGAAATAGCTGTTCCAAACTTCCTATCACCTTAATTTTGCCTCACAACTTGCCACTCCATGAAGAATTTTTGGAGCAAACGGGTAGGTTCCTCTCTAGGTTAATTTATTAAGAACAAATTTTTACTGAAATCCAGACCTTTTTTTTCTCCTGTTTAGTAATGACATAAAACTTGCCATTTTTTTCACAGCTTGCTATGAGCAGATCCACAGCCAAAACACTAAGACCAAGAAAACCAGCAAACTCAAGGCTCCCTCAGCATCACACCAGGTATCACAGGGCTCTGTGCCTCCTTCTCTGATGTGCATGCATTTTTCTCACTTCTTACTTCACTGTCACCTTTAAAAATCTTGTCCGTTTTTAAAACCCTGTGTAGTTGTTCTGACTGACCTCCCTGTCTTTATAGTCTTTTCAGAACCCTAACTCTGTCCCTCCCCTCTTTCCTCACCCCTTGGCCTGCCTTTATCCCTCTTTGCACTGCTTGCTGTGCCTACATGTCAGGGCTGCTCCTTAGAGCTGAGCTGGTAGGAGATGCCCTGTTAAAGGGCCTGTCACCACTGAGTGCTGAAGAGCTGCTGCCCACCACCATTACCAAACGGTACCAGGTTGTATCTGATCTTCCGATTTCACATGAATACAGTAATGGGAGAGGCAGTTTTAAGAAAATACAGGAATGATTAAAAAATATAGAAATTGTTCCTGAATGGTAAAACCAGCAGCATCTGGTGCAGTCAGTGTGCCAGCAAACAAGATACTCAGATGGCAGGACACTGTATTGCTCCTTGCCCACCATAAGCTCCTGGCACTTTGCTGGTATTTCACTCACAGACTGGCTAGAGAAGAAACAGTACATTTCTTCAGTCCTGAGTTAAGAACAATTCTTCACTCACAGACATCCTCCTTGGAGACCAAAGGAAAGCCACTGCTACCTTTGTCATTTTCACAGGAGGCCAAGAGACAGACCAGCACCTTCTGACAAGGAGAAATATTGTTGTCCTGATGTGCAAGCACCATGGGCACAGGACTGCAGGTCACTCGAGACAGAGAACAGGGCATTTTTCTTGCACTAAAAACCTCAAGATGCCTTCACTTTCGGCAAGCAGGGTAGCGAACAGAACAACCTTGGATATTCTTAAGACTGGTTCAGATGGAAACATTCCTCTTGGTGCCTTGCACAATTGTTTGTCACCAGGTACGACAGGCTCCAGGGACAGCCTCTTGCCTGCGGTATTTCCCCTGACACTAAGGCAACCACAAGCACACTCCACTTCCACTTTGAAGGCATGAAGTACAAAGCCAAACAATCCCTATCTCCAGATAAGATCAGCTGGATACCTGAAAGTTAGTGCAATCTCCACAGAACACAGGAAGGCATCAATGATTTTATTTCACACATCTAGACAGTGGCCTTGAGCTCAGCTGTGGAAGTCACAGCTCAGTTTTCAATAACTACACTCACTGAGTTTATTCCAACACTGAATTCCCATGTGGTCTCACAGGACTGCATCACAAACCTCACCACAGAAAAGAATTCATATCTGGCTGCGGAAGCCACTGATTCACTGACAGAGATCAATACAGTCAAACAGGGGAGCTCGTATTTGTTCTTTTCCAACAGTCTCCCATCTGACAGTAAAATAAAACTTGAGAAAGTTTTACTGGGAGGACAGAAAGGCAAAACACATCAACACTTGGAACAAGTAACACCTAACTTAAGTCTTCAGCCTGCAGCCTTGACAAATATGACAGTCCTTCCCCTTCACTCCAGAGAGCTGCCCTCTTCTCCCTAGTACCACCAAAAACCCCCAGTCTTGCTAAAACTAGCACATTTGCTTAACTTATTTTAGGGAATTACGATTCTTCATAGAAATCTGTTTAATGCACAACTTCACAGAAAACTGATCTGCCCTTATAAGCACATCTAAATTTTATGAAAATGACAAAAACAGCAAAGTAACTTCAAAATATTGCTACCAAAGATTTCTTCATTTTTAAACATGGAAAACTCCAAATTTTTTTTGCAACCTTACAATTAATTACCAACACTTATGATTAATACTACTTTTTTTTCTAGAAGAAAAAAATGAGTATTTATTTAGGGAGTTTTACTCACCTTTTAATTACAGAAAGCACACTACATGGAATAGAAGTCTGTATGTATAAATAAAAAAATACTACATTTTGGCATTCAATTTAACTTGACTTGAAGACACCATGAAAGACTTTTTCCCCCTCAATTAGAAAATCCAAGGGTTCTATGTTAGTAACGTTCCTGAAACATACTTGAGTAGCAGTGAGTTACCAAAACTTTGCTGTCCAATGTGCTTAAAATAAGAATTGCCTAAGCAATAATAATCCAATAATTCCAAGTCTCAAGAAAACTGACTTGCAACTATTTTCAAGAGAAATTTTCAGGATGGGGAGGTCACAGAATCTGGCCTGTGCTTGAAATATCCATGCTTTTGTAAAACTTCTAATGAAAGAGACTCTTCCCTGTTTCGCTACCTCTTGATAAATACTATCATGCTTGGAGAGCAGAGCAACCATGTGGCAGTTGAGACCCACAAACCACACCTCTAAATGTCTGACACAGAACAAGGCACATGAAATACACTTCTGCAGGTGTTTGGGTCCATCTACCCATTGCATTTTGGGTACTGGACACTCTTGTGAAATGCAAAATCTGATGGAGTTACTTCACACTGAATATGGCATCCCTCAGTATTGAACATGTTGAATTGTTACGCTAGATTTAAAAAAAGAAAAATGTTCCTGATCATGATTAAAGCCACTATCAAGGACCAACAGATTATGTCTTTACTACTGTAATTAGGATCAGAATTTGAAATACTTTCATAATTTAAGATAGATGAGTGGTTACATTAATCTCAAGTTACCATTAGAAAAAAGGCACTAGAAAAGCTGCACTAGCAAAATGATATATGGTCACAAGAAAATGTTCTGTGTTCAGTCCGTGCTCTATTCCACTGTCAGCAGACTATTATCATTAGCTATTCCACTATTTTATAACATTTGATTAAATTATCATGATTAATGGAATTTTAAGGAACATGGTGAGTTGTATTAACCCTCATAAATGTTTCCACTGTTTTTCTTCCCAATTCTTGTGTTTCAATTTAATTTTTTTCCCTCAGTTCATTTCTCATTTTTTTTCCAATCATGTCTGCCCTTAAACACAGTAAGAGTTTACCATAGATTTTCATGGCAGATTAAAAACCATGGAATACCCTATTCCTTAAACTTTTAATTAATGTAAAAACTGTCTGAAAATCTATGTGGATTAAAAAAAAAGCCAAGCCAAAATCTAGAACACCTTCACTGAAATAATAATTTGGGGCCAATAAACATTTTTTTCAAAAACCACTGCAGAGATACAAACCAGCCTGTACAATTCTGGAGTGAACAATCCACCCAACACAGCTTCTATTTAACAGAAACACACAATCACCATTCCAGTGCTTGAACTTCAGTGTTAAAAAGGGAGAAAACCAAGGAAAGCCAAAACAACAATGGTCCAAAGAGCAAGATTTCAACATAAAAACAAAGCATATATCTTGTTTAGTGCACTTATTTTCTTCCTTCAGTTACACATCAATAACTTCCTCTTACAGTAAAAGCACTATAAACACATACACACACACACAGAGAACTGTTGTTAAGTCCTTCCCCTCTATCCTAAATCCCAGAAAATGGAGATAGTATTTAAAGGTAAGTTTGGCAGAAAAGTATACTTCTTACTATCTCACTGCGCTAGGAAAAAAAATCCAAGAAGAAAGGAAAAAACCTTAACAGGTCAGCACAGTAACCAGTCACAGAGGCTTACCAAAAATTGGGGAAGGAATCTTTGAATACCAAAGTATTTAAAATATTAGCTCAGCGTTCTGGTTAAAGAGGAAACTTCACCCAAAAGATGATCATAAGAGGGATAAATATGGGTGTTGAGTATCACCATATTTTGGAAGAAAACAACCCAACAAAACAGAACCCACACAATGGGTTATCCTTCTGTTATAAAGAAATTACTATATTATACTTATGTAAGGACTAAAACACAACATTTATCCATTCAAATTGTATTTATTTAATTACACTGTAATTCAAATAAGTTAGGTCCATATAAACTTCATTTTGTTGTATGTACAAACTATGTCATAAACAAGCTGATTGTGCCAGCTGGTCTGTCAGCCTCATCCTCTGGAATGTACGGATCTTCAGACACTCTGTCCATCGGCTGGTTCTAGAACAGGACCACCACATCCTTCATCCCCAAAGTAGACTGAAAGGGGAGGGGGGAGGAAATGAAAGTCAGAATTGCATCATGTACTTGTCTTTATACTGATATTTGTAAAACACAAAAAATATCTGGAGCAAGAGCCCTATAAATGTACAGGATAAATGCTAACCCCCAAAATACTGAAATAATGTCACCTTTAAAAAAATTTAAGCCTACAGAGCACAAATAGGTGCTCAGGAAAATGAGTGTAAGCTTCAGATCAGCCCAAATATCTGCTTCTGATATCTATGTACATGTATTCTGGTATGAAATACGTATTCTACACTGTGTAGAGACACACTCATTGGATCATGAAAAAAAGCCTCAAACCGCTACTGCAGATAAACTCAGAAACACTGTCAGCAAACAAACTGCAGCAACTTAGTTCTTAAGTCTACTGAAGATTCTACGGAAATTTTAACATGGTCTTGACACTTCCTTCCCATATTTTCTACTGTTTCTACTGAATCACTGAAGCCTAAAACTGAGATTTCCATACACTGTTAACTATGTGAGGCCAGAAGAGTTAATGTATGATTTTGCGAACAATATGGTGCATCGATTATTAGTTTTAGGAATACCTGATCCTGCACAGTAATCCAAAGCATTTCAAGAAAAATTGAAGAGGCACCCTTTCTTCATAACTTTGTTTAGTTATGACCCATGGAAGCCCTTCAATAAAACTCAAACACCACTAGAACTTAAGCATTACTGATGCCATGACATGCAGCACTAACAAAAAGTCCCACAAGAAACAGACAACACAAGCACGTGCACTTTCCTTCATGACAGTGACTAATATTGAAGGATGTAGCCCTTTATTTCATACAACTTTTATGCAATGCTACATTTGCAAAGGCAGAAGGAGACTGGGTTGTGTTTTAAATTTGTACTAGAAAGCTGGTAATAAATTACTGCTCAGTGCAGAAACTTGCACAAATTAGCTCTACAGCAGCTCCCACTCAAAAGGTACAGGAAGTTCCATACATTAAAAGACATGCAAGATTAAGAGAAAGGCCCTCCCAAGAATTAGAACTTTGCTGATTTGTCACTTGAATTTCTAAAGAAACAAGAACCACAAGAACTAAAAACAAAGGATGAAAGCAATATTCCCAACTGCTGCTGTTCAGAGACAACACCCAAAATACTAACCATCTGCACTGGGTTTGTAGGTACATTTGGAACTGATACATACCTCCAGATAGTTGGCTCAGGCATTCCAGGATCTGCACCTCTCTTAAAACCTGAAGTGAAACATACATTACATACATATATATAAAAATATGTATGTGTAAACTCCTACTTAAATCGCTATCCGAATATTCCAGCCCATCACATTACAATAAAAAGGAAAACTACTGAACAGAGAACTGTGATTCATGAAGCTGTGCACTAGTCTGAATGAAAATTGTATCAGCGTTAGAAAGCAGAGAAAAGGAAAGCAGACCTTTTTTTTAAAGTCTTACCTGCATTTTTACCCACCGTAAAATTCAAGGTCAACTAACTGCGAGGTTAAGGAAGTTATCTACCCTGAAGACCAAGACATACGTTTACACATACAAAGATTTTAAATGTTGTTCAGAAAGCAACCTAGCAAGGTTCTACCGACAGAGACACCTATACCTGATGTGAGTGAGCACCTTGAGGGCGAAGAAGCAACATTCTGCAATGACATCTGCTGCAGAACTTAAAAGCATTATTTCAGTAATAATTCACTTGATTTAGGATGACAGAGTTCTAAAGGTTAAATTAATGAAGCCTCAAATCTTCTATTTTGACTGGCACTTTTTGAAAAGCTACATAGTTCTACTTACAAACAAACAAGATGTTTGTCAATCTACTAACACCCAGGAAATTGAAAGTTAATTACAAAGAGTTCAGCCCCAGCAAATTACTCAAAACCCAATTGACCAAAGTAAAGGCATGCTCAGGAAAAAACTGAAGGTTTAGTATATGAAGTATCTTTGCTCCCCGGTGTGTAAATCAAAATTCTTGAAGAAGAATGATGCAATTCAGGCACTGTTCCACGTGCTCTCTCCTACGCTGGCTATCTGGAAGTGGATGTTTTATGAAAAATATATTATTCCCCTCGTTTACAGAAAAAAATTAATTAATGTCACTTAGCCTGAAACATAGGCCACAGAGGTTAATGGAAAAACTTCCATTAACTTCACAGGCATAGGAAAAGCTCTGGGAAAATAACCTCAGATGATTTGAGGTTACTAAACATCCTGACCCAAGTTGTTTGCTTGCCATACTGTTGTGCAACATGGCTTTAAAATTCATACAGTTGTATTAGGAGTCACACTCTGTGTGTGAGAATGTTTCTGGTTCCTTCCCCCCACCCCTATTATTTTTAAACAAGCAAACCAGGTTTAACAAAACTACACTGATCTAATTTATCAACTTAAAACCAGGGCAGCCACTCTAAAGCAAGTTTAAAGGAATACACCAAAAAATCGCCAATGACCTACAAGTGCACATTTATACACCAGGTTCCCTTGTACATCCCCTGAGCATCCTATCCAGAGCTAGAAAGACTTTCAGAGGAAGATACAAGCACAAATTTTCTGAATATTTCCTTGCCTAAATTTAGTTTAGCAAGTATTTCATATACACAGGGATCAATACAAAAATTTACCTTAAGCAGTGACACCAGCTATTGTGTAGCCTCTTGCCCTTCCAGTGCATTACACCTCCCATCCCAGATTCAAAAGTAATCCCAGTACAGAACAGGTTCTTTCAATCCTACAGACTTTGAATGCATGCCACCTCTGAACGTCTATGGCAAGTAAAGGTGGCACCTGCACATACCCTTGCAATCTGCTTATACTTAATGTCCTTTCCTTACTGCAGACAAACTTATAAGAAGGCAATGTAGACATGAACAGCACACTTATTTTCTGAAGGTATGAACCTGAACTACTACAACTTGAGTTTCTCACTGCTACACAGCAAAAATGTACATTAGTGCAATTGTAAATACAATAAGATGGTCTTGCATAACTTGGAGTTTATACAGTAAGTATTAAGCATTTATTAAGTATTTAATGTCTCCTGGGGTCACTCAGAACAAAGAGCCTATTTCCCATGTCCATAGATATGTATGAAAGTAAAATCAAAACTTTAGTAACAGCAAAATTAGGTCACAAAACACTGCTGAAATTCCCATCCAAAACTTACCAATTTAAAATAATTGATAAAACTAAAAATGGAAATGCAATTAAAGTTTAAATTTAATAATGCCAATTAGTTTTTTTCCATAGTTTTTGAAGTGACTTCTTTTGCTTGCAGTTGTTGTTAAAGCACTTCTGTAACAGCAGAAGAGACCAACTTTTCCCTGATTGCTATCTGTGAGCAACCAAAGCTCTTCAGACTGGATACTGCATTTCCATCAATTAATCAAAACAACCTATCCAGTTTAAACACACATCAAGCTCCCAATCTTCCTTCATGCTTGCATTCAATGCTGAGATCAGCCTTCCTGGGCCCCCCTGTCATAAAAGAAGTGAACAAAAGTGTCAGGCCTCGGCACGTTGCCTATCTTAAGTGGGTCAGGCTCTTTAACAAGGACAGCTGATCGCACACAGCCCTAACTCAGCAGAACTATCAGGTGGCAATGACACCTGCCCAGCCCCATGACAGGAGCAAGTGAAATACATCCTGAGCACCAGGCACAACATCAAGGCATCCCCTGAACGTTCCACTGCGGGTTTGGAAACAGGAGCCACACCATTTTGGGTGGGAGAGAGACCATAACCTGCACATTAAGCTGGAAATTCAACCTCAGCCAGGGGCTGGCAACCCTCTCAGCACCATGAACCAGTGCTCCCATCAGCTGGTAACTTTTCCTTCATCATGAACTCCCTAGTGCACAAAGCACAGTCTCAGCTAAAGAAGCAGCTGGACATTGACACAGGTTAAAGCACAGCTCCATTTGCTGTTCAGCAGCTCTGGTGCATGCTCTGCCCACTGCCCTCAGGGGCCCTCCCAGCACTGGGCACACACAGCACAGGAAGAGCCTCCAGGGAGGGAACGGGGTAGAAAGCTCTTTATTACAGAATCACAGACTTGTTAAGGTTGGGAGACACCTCAGGAGAGCCAGTCCAACCTCCCTGCCAAGGCAAGGTCAACCAGAGCAGGTGACACAGGAACACATGAGGTTGGTTTTGAATGTCTCCAGAGAGGGAGACCCCACGACCTCCCTGGGCAGCCTGTTCCAGTGCTCCGCCACCCTCATCGTAAAGAAGTTCCTTCCTAATGCTGAAGTGAAACATCTTATGTTTTCATTCATGGCCATTGCTCATCCTATCACTGAGCATCACTGAAAACAGCCTGGCACCCCCGCTTGAGATATTTATACGTATTAATGAGATTCCCTCTCAGTCTTCTCTTGTCTAGACTAAACAGGCCCAGCTCTCGCAGTCTCTCCTCATAAGAGCGATGCTCCAGACGCCGCATCATCTTCGTGGGCCTCTGCTTGACCCTGTCCAGTAGGTCCTTATCTTTCCTGTACTGAAGAGCCCAGAACTTCTGCTGTGGCCTCACCAGGGCCAAACAGAGGGGGACGATCACCCTCCTCGAGCCGCTGGCCACACTCTTGCTTTTCACAAGGAGGTGGGGGATGTGGGAGGGAAAAGAAACCCACAACAAAACCCCTCCCGACAGGCGTTCCCGCCGTCCCGGCTCTGCCAAGGACAGCCGGCCCTGCCCTTCGCACATGCGCGCCCGGGCCGGGCCGGGCCAGGCCAGGAGGGGTGCGGAGCGGGGAGCGGCCCCAGCCCCGGCCCCGGCCCCGGCCGAACGCCCCCCGCGCGTCCCCAGCCCGCCGGCACTGACCGAGGTAGAGCACCACGGGGATGAAGCCCCAGCGGATGGCGAACTGGCCGCCCTTGAAGAGCTGCTGCAGGCGCTGCTTGGCCTCCTTGCTGAGCTTCGGCATCCCGGCGGCGGAACAGAGAGAAGGAGGAGGAGCGGAGGAGGAAGAGGAAAAGGAGGAGCTCGGCCGACCTCGTAGCGGCGCCGTGTGCTGGGCGGGACCCATGGCCAGGCTTGGGGCGGGACCAGCACCGGCCCCGCCGGGGAAGGGCGAGGCGAGGGCGGCAGGAGAGCGGCAGGACGGTGACCGGGAGGTGCCCCCGGGAGATGGCGCGGCACGTCCTGGGCACAAGCAGAGGGATCGGGATCGGGATCGGGATCGGGATCAGGATCAGGATCGGGATCGGGATCGGGATCGGGATCGGGATCGGGATCGGAGGTGGCGGCCCGCCGGGGTCGGGTGGCTGTGAGGGGTCTCTACAAACGCTTTCGTTCGTCTGCCTTAGGCCTCCCAGGACTCACGCCTGTGTTTCTTCCATGGAGCTCTCGAGGTGTGTGCGCGCTGCCTCTGGAGGGTAGGAAGTGCCTTTGGTAAGTCAAGGGAAAAGGATGAAGTGATGAGAAAAATGGTTCTGCATGAAACTGGAAGTGCCTCTCCATGAAGTTGTGTCAAGCGGAGGTTTAAGTTGGATACTGGGGAAAGGTTCTTCACCCAGAGGGTTGTTGGGCACTGGAAGAGGCTCCCCAGAGAAGTGGTCACAGCACCAAACCTGGCAGTTCGAGAAGTATTTGAACGATTGATGTGACTCTTGGGGATGTCCTGTGCAAGGTCAGGAGTTGGACTCGATGATCCTTGTGTGTCCCTTCCAGCTCTGGGTATTCGGGGATCTTTGATACTAGGCTGTGCAATGTGTTCAGTCTGTGGAAACACAGTTTGGCGAACGAAAGCTTAACTGGAAATGTAGGGAGAGACCTAATATCTAAAAACTGCCAGTACTGCACATGTTGGCCTAGTCCTTACAACCTTAGAGCCTGGATAAATACTGAGTCACTTTCTTTTTTAACTAATAAATGAGTGGTCTCTGCCCTTGTTGTGCCCTAACCACCCATAGAATCACAGACTGTTCTGAGTTGAAAGGGACCCACAAGGATCATCGAGTCCAACTCTTAAGTCAATGGCCCATATAGGGGATTGAACCGTGACCCTGGCATTATTTCAACCAGGTTTTAACCAACTGAGCTAATCTCAGGGTCTCATCTGCTATCTGTTTGACACCAGTTACTTACGTGACATCTTGCTGCATGGGGTTTGTGCCATTGATTCAGCCAGTTACCTCATACCTGAGCCACGTTTTCATTTCTTCTCAGGTAGTTTTGCTGTGAGGCCAGATCCAGTGTCATCCAGTTCCTAGCATTACTAGTGCAGCTGCAGTATTTAACACCAGAGGGCTAAATCATGTCTGCTAATTATAGCAAACTCCTGCAGTAGTTTGGGGGGAATTTGATTACACATGGAAACTGAGAAAAAGTTCTAGAAATCATTCTTTGTGACAGTGCCAAAATCTACTCAGTTTTATTCATAGTCCTGATTTACGGACCAGACACAAAGTTCTGCATGTTATAGATCATCTAAGGTGATTACGTGAGATTCTGTAGCCATTTTGCCACATTAAAAATAACAACAGGTCAGTAGTTTTTAGATCCAAAAAAAGAATTCAGGGATATAATAAATATCACTTGTACAGATACCTCATTTCTTCTTTCAGTATATGGATGCTTGCTCTGCCATTCCAACATGATAAAAATATGAGCTTATAGCTCGCTACTTGCTTTCCAGGTACAGGCAGGTAGCAAACTACAAGCCATACGAGGGATTCTGGCAGCCTATGGCTTGCTTTTGCCACAGTCTGTGAATAATCAGAATGTGGGGGATAAAAGAATGTTATGGTGATGTCACAGCACAAACATGCCATTGTGTTTCAGGATGCACAAACAGCCTTTCCTGTCCTTGTGCCCTGTGCTTCCATACACATTGAATGTGCTGATGGGATACATCAGTGTTTCTGTTCATATGACTGACACATATTTAATATCATCTAACAAGTACAGTGAACATGGAGTTCATGAGTGTCTCTTTTATAAACTGAATGCCCTATCCCTGAGGAACGTTTAGACACTGGTGCTCTAGTTCATCAGCAGATGAACAGCAGTATGAAGCTTGGACTGTGAGCCTACAACCTTCCAAAAAAAGCATTTTTGGGGGTAATTCTGGGAATTCTAGCTTGAAAATGAGGTAACAAGTCTTTCTATCCATAGGTTTGCATTGGATTACAATTTTTTTGGTATATCACTGTTGTCAGACTTTTCAAACTGGTACTCAGGAGTAGAACTGTACAAACATTCAAAATTACAAATTTACTCTTCTTCAAACAAGTGTAGTTCAAGTGACACATTTATTTGTCAGTAATGGCTTGTCATACTCAAAAGAGTACTCAAATGATTGAACCTGCTTTTCTGTCTTGCCAAGGAAGAGAAGTGGTTGCTGCAGAAACCTATTTTCCAGCCATTTATATTAAATTGGTTTTCCTGTTGAGATGAGGCCAAGTAAGATTTGTTTCCATACTGTAGTTACTGTTACAGCTTGTTCTTTCTAAACATACAAAACCAACTGTTCATTAAGCCCACAACTTGTTAATAATCTCTTACAAAATAAAATGTGACACACTGTAGTGGAATTAAATTCAAAAGGTATTTTTCCTTAAACTTCCTGCAATTTTAGTGTAAGTGGGATTCAGAAGATCGAATGTACTAATCAACTGATCCAAAGGGTTGGACAGCTCTGTCTTCTTTGAGAACTGGTTTAACAGTGTGATGTGTGATACGGTATAATCTTATTGTGGATGTTCTTGAGAAAGGGTATTCACCAAAGTGTGCCACATGTACCAGCTCGCTCTTTTCTTCCCTTTACATGTTAAGTCAAGCAATAATTGTCAGAGCACAGAAACTTGGTAGCTCTCTCTTCTTATGTCTGCCAATCTGAATGTTTGACGAAAAACTTGTAGGTTATTTCCTTGATTTAACTGTAGGAGACAGGAAATGAATAGCAAGAAAGTTAATATTTCTTTGCCAGTTTTCTTGTAAAAAATCAGTGCCGTGGCCTAAAAGAGCAGAAACGTGTGTGTTTGGTATGCAAATAAACCAGTGTTGATTCTGTATAGCTACTGGACTAGATTTACATAGTCTTTTGAGGCTGCAAAAGCATATCTGTAAACTAGGGAAAGTGACTGGAGAACAGCACTTATTCCATTATAACCCACATCCATAGTCTCATACTGCCCAAAGTATCATATTTGCTGTAAAAAACCCAACCAACACCACAACCTCTCCCCAACAAAACAAAACCCAGAGCATCCAAACAGTAAATGATTGTACTGGCTCCAGAAGTTTTCCATGACTTTTTTGGCTCCTGTGCTACCTAAGCTGATGGGGAGTCAAAGAGCTCAGCAGTCCTTTGGTGAACTATTGACTCAACCAAAGGGGGAAAGAGAGCAACAGTTATCCTTCCTTCAAGTTCACGGGACAGTGCTGTTCAGATAATTGAAATAATGAAAATTAGCCCCTAAAACTATTCCTATGATATGGCATGAAACAATGAGCTGCTTTGAAGGGAGAAGAAGTAGTACCCAAAGAAATGGGTGCCAAAAGAAATTGGTGGATGTGGTTTTACCTGGAGAAGACAGAAGTAAGATGTTGTGGGTGTGCTGTGGGTATTACTTTATGTTTGTAGTTTATTGTAGTAACACTTCCATGAAGGATTTTGATTTTATTTTTTATTTATGACTGATAATGAGATAAAACCACTTGGAAAGGTGTATCCATTAAGAAGAAAAGAGCCCCAGTCACTGGAGTGACAAAAGAAAATTAGTAATACTATATATATTGGAAGTTTTTTTGTTACAAAAAATCCCTTTGAATTTCTTTTTGCCTCGTAGTTCATGTGATCAGTAATAAGGATAAAATAAGAGACAAAATTGCAGAGGTTTCAACTGAAACAACCAGAATATGAATCCCTACTGTTTTACTAACTTGATTAGCAGTAATTCACGTGCTGTGTTTTCACAGCAAATAAATAGCACTAAAACACATTGTAAAATGACCAAATGTTTCTGGTTTTTTTGGTAAATGAGAAAATTGAGATTCGTAAAGACATGACTTAATCGCTTTAAATGTCAGTCTCAGGATCAGGGAAATAATAGCACTTAGTCAGATGTCTTTAACTTCTCTTTTTGGTTTTGAGTGTGAAGGGTACCTTTCAGGTTAAAGAATTCCAGACCTCTAAAGCTTTATCTCAACACACCGCAAAGTAAACCCATGCAACTCAGAAGGCTGATGAAGGAGATGAAGTGCAGTGACACACTGAAGTCTGAAAAATCGCTGTAAGCTCGACATAGGAAATCCCTGCAGACTTCCATGATGCACTTACCACTCTCACTTTTGAGATTTTTCACTTCAATTTACTGACAAAAAACTGTGTGAAATTTGTCTCCTTGACATGACAGTTTGAGTTTGACTCTGTTTAGGAGGAAGTTAGATTTTGAAGATGCTATGGTAGATATTTAATATTTGAGGATTACACTGTAAATCCATATAAATAACACAAGAACATAAAGGAAGAAGTCATTAATGGATTTGCATTGCAAGCTGAATATTTACGATGTCAGTAAAAATGGTAATATATTATGACTAGACATTGTATTTCACTTTATTATTATAATTAGACTTTCTATTTTTATTGTATCCTAGTAATGGTCTTCCTTCCATTCAGTTTTAATGTTCCTATTTATTTAGTCTAATAAATCCCAGCTCCTCTGCAGAACCACTGGTGTGGGAAACGTTCCATGTCATTTCACAAAGGCAAGAAGACGTGTTTTCCAGACATACCTGGAATGCAGACCTGTAATGTGTACAAAAATTTTCTGCCAGATTAAAATCTTTTTCACATGAATTTCTGTGTGATACTGGTTGAATGTGCTCTAGTCACTGTCTGATATGGGATATTTCCTTGAAAAGTGATATTGTCAGATGCTGTGCTAGTTTTGTGTGGGCTAGATTTAATTTCCTTCACAGTGGCTGGTATGGGGCTGTGTTTCAGATTTGTGCTGAACGCAGGATTGATAATAGAGATATTGCTGAGTAGTGCTTGCACAGAGGGAAGGCCCTTTCTGCTTTTCATACTGCCACACTGGCGAGGAAGTTGTGGGTGGATGGGAGGTTGGGAGGGCACACAGTGAGGACAGGTGACCCAAACTGACCAAAGGGATGTTCCACACCATGTAATTATGCTCAATATATAAAGTGGAAGGAAGAAGAAGCAAGAGGAGGACACCTGGATTGATGGTGTTTGTTTTCGCAAGTCACTGTTACGCATGGTGGGGCCCTGCTCTCCTGGAGATGGCTGAACACCTGCCTGCACGTGGGAAGCAGTGAATTAATTCCTTGTTTTGCTTTGCCTGCATGCACAGCTTTTGCTTTCCCTCTCTTTGTCTCAACCCACGAGTTTTCCAGCTTTTACCTTCCAATTCTCCCTAATCCCATTCTGGGGGGAGTGAGCAGGTAGCTGTGGGGGGCTTGGCTGCTGGCTGGAGTAAAAGCACGACAAATGCCTATCTAGAAAATGAGTAAAATTATCAGAGTGGTAGGAACAAAAAGCAAAGTGTAGTAATTTTGTATATTCAATACAGTAACTGTACAATTTATTAATATAAAAGTAAACCAAAACTGAGTGGAGTTGAGTTATAATCATTATTTTTCATTACAGCTTTTGAGGCCAGGAAAGAAGGAACAGCAATCTGAGGTAAGACGGCATTCAAAGAACCTCATCAAATGGTTTTAGGGACCCCTGAGAGGAACTGTTGATGTGCTTAAAAATTGAATATTACCTGCTGCAAAACTGCTGTTCTTTGAGGTGTGACTTTCCCATTGTCCCCGTCTTCATTGAATAATGAGAATGAAATGTTACACTTAAAGATACTGCTATCTTTTACCATAGGTAGTTTATCTAAAAACACAACAGTTCTTAAATACATATTTCTATGATTGCACTACTTGGCCAAGGATGAAAACAATACTCTGATTCCTTACATGATACGCAAAAGTGATGGATAAAAGGATTTTCTGAGGCCAAAACTAATACGCATATTTACTCATTCTTTGTTTTTAAATTAAGCTTTTTTTTAGCATCTGAACAGTGAACATTTCAGTAACTCTAGGAGGATTTTCCTCTGAAGATATTTGAATGTAAATCTTTTCTTTGTCAACAGATCTCAAATAGATTTTTGTTGCTTAAGAATGTGGTGTTTTAAAAGGACACATCTATAAGGATTTCGAATTACTTAAAAGATGCTTATTTTAGGCAAATTTTTGCTATGATTGAAACAAGATGAGGAAGACAATATATTCTGATTTCCAAAATAGTCTGCTTGGTATACTTGCCTTTATACCAGTTCTGACCTTAATGCATTGTATTATGGTGAAGCAACCATGAAACTGAGAATGTAAGTCTTTGCATTCAGTGGACAGCATTGGGTGGGAAAATGAAATGCTTCTCTGACACAGAACATAGAATTTTAAAAATAGTAATTATAGGTCATATTCTGTTTTCTTTCTTCAAGGAGTGTTTATTGTAATCATCTTTCTTAGTATCCAACTACAAAAAATAAATATGCTGCCTTAACAAATTTTACAATACTTCAAATGCAATGAAGTATTTGAAAATGTAACTGAGTGATGCACAGCATTTGCTTCACTGATTTGCGGTACTGCTTGTGCACACACTCCTTCAGATTTTGCAAGATAAATATACAACATGTTACACGATAAATGCAACAGCAAGAAGTTACTAATTAACTTTGGTTATAAGCAAAGACAAAACAGGTAGTAAAGCAAAAAGAAGAACCTCAGAGTTGAAAAATGCCAGGTGCATGTGAAACAGGTCTGTGTGGGTTTTCTGCCAAAATGTGAGTTTGTTCCACTTTTTGTCTTAAGTCACTGTTAAATAAATTATAGTTTCAGTAACTGTGTATATCTGTAAGTAGCCTTTTTTGTTGTTACCTCCAAAACATGAAGGGTGTTAATTAAGATTTTTTTAAAGTATAAATTAAAATTTAATTTAGCAAATCTTTAATTTGGATAGGATTTAAAGCATAGCAGTCTCGGTTTTAGTTTTGTAATTATAATAGTTTTTAACAACTTGTAATAAAAATTACAGAGTTTGGAGCTTAATAGGAAAATTAAAAATATGTCTGTTTTCAAATCTTGAATAAGATTGGCCAGTCAACAAAGTAAACGTGTTGTGTATGTACAAATGGAATACTTTGAAGTATATCTAAATGTTGAATTAGTTAGGTAAAATGAATGTAGGTATTAATTTATCTTCATTGTTCACTTTGGTTGAATTCACTTCAGAAACTCAAGGACAAACCTTTTGTTACATTCCTAATTCATCACGGCCTAAGCATAACCAGCAAGGTGAGGAGCAGTTCACACCTCTGGCCAAGCCCCAGCAGGGTGTGTTGCGTGAGCTGCCAACGAAAGGTGACACTCCAGCAAGTGCTGCCTACCCGAACTTGGAAATCCAACCAATATGGATGAAAGTATCAGCATTTATGTCTGTCTTAAGTTTTTGCATTTTGGTAGTTCAAATTTCACTGAAAATGCTTTGGCATCTGCAGCATGTGGAGGATTAGAATTAGTAATTTAGTGTTATAATACAGAGTAATTAAGGCCTTTCCTGGCTGCCACAAGGTGCTCAAGGAAAGCTCTTTTCTTCCCTTGCAAGTCTCGCCTGGTGCTACCAGGATTAAATGAAGCACAGCTCATGGTTAATGACGTTTTGACTATTCTATTAAAATTTAGTCTCTTTCATACACAACTTCTGTCTGTAGTTTGTCTATTTTATCATAATTACAACCCATATTTATCCCAGACAAATGTTTCTAGATTTTACTAATTTCAAAACATTGCCAAGTAGACATGCAAGTGTATCTTCTCTATTTATTGACAGCCTAATTCAGATGCCTGAAAGTTCTTCTAAAACACTTTCCAGTAATGCACAGAAAACAAACGACCTTTCAGGGAAGTACCTGTCAGTGTTTCACTCAATGCTGCTGCTTTTCAGTTAGGATTATTAAAAATCTCAGCCATCAATCTCCTACAAGTGCAGAACAACAATCATTTAGTTACTGGGTTTTTTGGAGTCTGGCTTAAGAGGGTGATTTTTAGCAGTACATACTGGAGTGATTAATGAGATATCAGTAGCCTTTGTGTAGCTCCCTACCTAAACTGACAAATAGAAACTCCAAACCAGCAAGGGCAGATTAATTGTGTGTTTTTCACTGTTTCCTGTAGAATTCTCCATAGTTTCATTTTGAATGAAAGCTGTTTAAGCAAGAATTTTAGCAGATGCAGAAGACATTCAAGGAACTTGTGGAAGTTCTTATGTTCTGCTTTATACAGTCTGATAGGCACACTTGGCACAGGCTATGAGTCTGACCCTGATTTGAACATTCGAAATAAAATGCTATTTCTGTAATACTTTTAATTTTTCCCTTTTTTTCAAGGATATATTAAGTACACATCTGAAGAAACAATATTATACTCCATTATTTTAGGTTTTGGTAGCAGTCACAAGAGATTAGATGTTAAGTGTAATGAAGTGGAAAGATGACAAGATAAATGAACCAGAGGCTTTTCAGTTTGATCACATCATTCACCACATAATGATACCGATTTTGTATTTCAGACACAAATGTCACCTTTGGGTTGAAATCATGCTAGATGAGTCTGTGTGAGTTAAGTATAACTAAGATAGTTCCCCACAGCCCAATTACCCTCCTATGTTAAATATAGAAAGGAAAATAAGTCCCCTTGAGTTAAGAGATGAGTTATTTACGTATAGTGTTTGTTATGGAAAATTCTTTCTAAAATAAACACAGTAGTAACAATTCTTTTTCTTTCCTTTCGTATTTTAAGGGGACAGGCTGCTTCTAGAGACAGATCATTAGACTAGACTAATCCTGGTCTCTTTTAGGGCACTAGAACTTGACTAGTACATATGACAGTATACATTAGAGTCATTAATTGTATTATAGCAAAATATTTTTCTGCAATTTTTATATTAAATTTCTTTAAAGCCACATGCAGAATGTTACTTCCCACATAGTATGTTAGTTCCAGCAACTCTAATATAAATGTTATGCTGATGGCCTTTTGGAAACCTGAAGGACATAAATCTGTTAGGAAGCCTAGATGGAACTTGAAAAAACAAAACTACAAATCATTTAACTACTATTGAAAAAAATTTAAAATACTGACTAAAGGTCTCAATTAATAAATTGTATTAGTCTCTGTTAATTTAATTTTTCCACTTCATTACTGAAAGACACCACTGATCCAAATTTATGAGCAGTGTTCTGTTAAAGCCAGCGGGGGGCAGACTTGAACTGGAAACTCTTTTTGTTATTTCAGTTACTTGAACTTAAAATACCAGATAGTCCCTTGAGCTCAAAGCTGATCACAATCTCATCACTTCTGTACTATTATAATTACACTTGTGCTGGATAAAAGCTTCTTTGCAGTTGCTGTTTGACAAAATGAGTGTTTTGTGAATGTTTAAATAAAGATGCTAATAGGAAAGTGAGTAAGTCAGTGTATTAGCAGCTGTGTTTTACTCTCCAGGGATAATCCACTCTTCTTAATCATTAACCATGTGTATCTTTAAATGGTTTTTAAAAGTTAGTGAATACCATTATCCCCATTTCATGATGAGGAACCTGAGGAATAGTAAGTGGTAGCTTTGCAGGTTACCCATCTAGGTGACTTTCAGAAACAACAAAATCCAGACTTCTGAGATCTAATCCAATGTTTTGCAGACATAAACTATTACATTTCTAACAGGCAAACATTATGGAAATGATTGCTAGCAGCCCAAATCACTGAGACTGAAGAGCTTAGACTAATGAAATAGCAGGCAACCTGGCAGTCAGGTTGTAATCTTGAGAATATTCTCCCCAGGATGTGTGGCAGTCAGATCAGATGGCTAAAGATCTGCTTTAAGAATAGTATTATTAAAATGAATAGTCTGTATTTTTAGTATATTTGTCATTCACTAAGTTAGAGTGTAGTCTTTCCAAAACCTTTATGATAGACTATTACTGACTCTTCAACTCTATATTGAACATTTTTAAGTGCTGTGTAAAGGTTTGTAAGAGCAGATTACAAAGGAGTGCACTTTAAGTTTCTTGGTGATTTCTCCTTGTACCTTGCATAATTTTACACATCACAAAGAGCTGACACCTCCTAATAATCATCACTTTCCATAATTCACAGAAGTCTGAATATGCAATTTTCTCAAAAGGGAAAAGATTAATTTGCTCTTCTGCAGAACATAAACTCTTCTCAAAATAACCACTAATTGAAGACATTTGTTGACAGACATTTTATAGCAAACCACTGGATACCTTAGCTCAAGAAGAAGCAAGAAAGATAATGATTCAATTAACTAAAACTGCTGCTTTTAGAAATGTGTTTTCTAGTGTCAAATTTATTTTATTCATTCCTAATTATACATTGCTTAAAACTGTTAACCATTATTAAGGGGAAATAAGTGAATTTTTGGGGACATGGCAGGTTTTTCCTGCTGTAAGCTTCACAATAATCTTTTCCTATACTAATCTTAGATGGTGTATATTTTCTTTTGTTTGTACCCAACTTTTATTTCCTTTTTACTATATCTGTAAAATGTTCAAAAAATTAGTGCTTTAAGAACAGTTAAGATATTACTACCTCAGAAACACCTCGTTGTTACATACGTTGTGTTTGTTCTGCTGAGTAGGTTCCAGCTCAGTTACAGAAGGAGTTACAGATAATGTAAAATAACTATCTTAGAGCTGCAGCTGTTGCTATAGGCAGATTGGCCAAAAGCCTGTTCCCCATATTTCTTTACATGGAAACAAAGGGATGGGATGGATGTACTGTCTGAATAGAGAACATGATGTTGTGTGCCTGTGACAAAAAATACAATAGTATTTTGCTGGAAAAGTATACTTACTTTTGGATTAAAAAAGAATTGGAATATACCATGTATACTTGTATTTGATAAAGATCATTTGCCTTGGCAATGTTCCTTCAGAGGTGAGAGTTTTAATGACAGGAAAAAGATATTTCTACATCTATGGAATCTAAAGCCTGCTACTGTCAAGTTGCCAGGACCCTTAAATGTGTGCTTAAGCATCCTTCTCTCTTTTAGTAATTCAAAAATGTTTATACTCACTGTCACAAATAGCAGAAGAACACCAACAATTGCTCCCATGTTTATAATTCTGTGGAGTCTGCTACCTGTGAGCAGACTCTGCCTAAAGTATCTGAAACTACTGATTGTTAACCTCATTCTTGACATACTTCAGCCTCCAACAGCCTGCTGAAACTTCTGTTACACCTTCTGGGAATCTTTCTATCGTAATTTCTTTCTCTCCCACTTGGCTTCAAGCCAGAAAATACCTGTTTGCACAAATGCTTCTTAACCTTGTTGCCACTGGGTTTTTAATTTATTTTTAATTTCTGCCTCTGGTTTTCGGATGCTTTTGTAGTAAATTTAGTACTTGCCAAGTTTGCTGTGTAATGGATTGGTGGTTACAATGCATTTTCTAAACTACTGTTTGTTTCACTTTAGGTGCACTGAATAAAATTATTTCTCCATGGTCATCTTACTGTAACATAGGAGTTCTAATCAGTTTTCTGACAAGGTCATATTTTTCCTTCTCAGCAGTGCATAAGGCCTGGTTTACAGAGAAAGTCTTCAGCATTTACAGAGTAACCAGCACTTGTGAAGGCCAAAAAAGCATTACTGACAGGGAAGATTTGCTTACCACAGGAGTGCTTCTGGTATCCAAACTAGCTTGTCGTAATTCTGGAAAACCTGCAGCTCACAGACTGAGTCCAGCTCTGGGGTCCTCAACACAGACATGACATCGACCTCTTGGAGCCAGTTCACAGGAGGCCACCAAGATGATTGGAGGGATGGAGCACATCTCCCATAAGAAAAGGCTAAGAGAAGGCTGAGAGTATTGAGATTGTTCAGCCTGGAAGAGAGAAGGCTTCAGGTTGGCCTAATCGTGGCCTTCCAGTACCTGAAGGGAGTCTACAAGAAAGAAAGAGGGAGCGAGATTATTTACAGGAGCATGGAGTGACAGGACAAGGGGGAATGGCTTCAAACTTAAGGAGTAGGTTTAGGTTAGATGATAGAAATTCTTAAGTGTCAGGGTGGTGAGGCACTGGAACAGGATGCCCAAAGAAGCTGTGGATGTCCCATCCCTGGAAGCGTTCAAGGCCAGGCTGGATGGAGCTCAAAGCAATGTGGTCTAGTGAACCGTGTCCCTGCCCATGGCAGAGGGTTGGAACAAGATGACCTTTAAAGTCCCTTCAAACTCAGGCCATTCTATGACTCTGTGTACATGTATATAGACATGCATTATATGTATATAAATCTGTACAGTATAGAACTGTAGGTTTATTGGAATTAATTGAAAATGAGCCAGCTTGGATATCAATATGAACACCATTATTGAGGATGTGTGTATAACTTGCATAGCAAACCTCAGCTGCAGCTTGGAAGTCCTCAGTGTTTCATCTACCTAGAACCACCTAGGCAAAAATTTTGACATTAGAAAATGTTTTTCATGCATTTCATGTATAATTGTGGTGAATGTTACACCAGAGTCCAGTCAAAGCTCTGGAAAAGCTAGAAAGTCTGTGGTGACAAAAACAGTCATGGACTATGGCTCTGTGATTGCATGCTTGATTGAGAACAGGGATTGTGCATTAAGACTGTACACAGGACAGTATGTAACATCTCTTACTGTGTTCTGTGGGATTTTAACCACATTTATCTTCCATTTTTAATTAGATCTCAACATTAGGAAAAAAATGCAAATTGTAGCTTGGGCAAAATTTGGTTTATCACCAACTCTGATAAATCCAGCCTTGCAGCTTCCAGTCCCTGGGGTGTCCAAGTACTTGTCCCTAGAGCTGGTAAACTGTTATACCAGTGAAGTTCTGTTCTCTTTAAGGGATTGTATCATGCATCTGCAATTCTTTTCATCCTTTAAGTAAGGCAGCTGGAGTTTTCAGGCTATCCCATTTAACTGCACCTGTGTCGCAGGTCACTGACATCAGAAACATATCTTAGCCCTGGTGTCACAAATGAATCCAGTTACAGAAAGAAGAACAAGGACTGAAAGAATGGCTTTTAAGATTTTACTTCCAAATAGATGAGTATCTTAAAAAAGGCTAAGAGCCATGAGCATGCAAGCTCCTACTGGTCAGTTTTCAGTTGATCAATATTGGCTTTTAATAACTAGCTACAAAGACTAATTAGTGACTTCACTGTGCTACCCTACATTTTGAAGTCTCTAATGCTGTCATGTAGTTGCACACTCTAACGCTGATTACTAAATGCAGACTCACCCCTCGGATTTCATACCCAGCACTGGTCAAGACTAGCAAACCTCAACTTCAAGATGTAAGGTAAAGTCAGGATCTTGCCTCCTGTCAGCAATAACTGATCACATGGCTTGATGCAAGTGAAAGCTTTCAGAAATAAAGTTTGTGTTCAAATACTTCAATGTTTTATTATTGACATCACAAACTGGATTTTCTGCCCAAGTTAAATGTCTTAAATCCAGCAAAATCTCATAATTGTCTTCTCTGGAGTGCCTCTAAATTAACAGAGCTCAAGAGCAGAAATTTGCTCCATATTTTTTTCTCTTATAATTGCTGCTAGAAGTCTTGCCAGGCTTCTGCCTTCATATCTAATTGGCACTCAAATCAAAAGATGAGTATGGGGGAGGGAGAAAGCCTGGTTACTAAGAACTGTATCTGCCAGACAATAAACTATGTATTTGGCGGGGGGGGCGGGAAGTGATGTGGAAAATTGGTTTAATCCCTCACACAGCTGGACCATTTGTCACCAGAGTAGGTGACCTGAGGGATACTCTCAGTCATGCTGGCTCCCAAGAGCTGCTAGAGACAGAAGACACAACTGCAAGAGGTTCAGCCTTAACCTGAAGTGACAAAAAAAGCTGCTCCACTGGAAGTGCTTGGGATGTCCATGCTGTATCTGATCCCTCACAGCTGACAACATCAGCTTTTGACTTGCCAGACAACACGGGTCATAGCAGCCCAGCACAATTAATAATTCATTTTCTAGATTATCTTCAAGGATAAAGAGTCTTAATTCAGGCATTACTAAATTACAGAACTCCAAAATTACACTGCTGACATTTAATTAAACTGTGAAAGCAACCAAGCATCAGGTACTGATAGTAATACAGCCATGCCATGAGCACCCAGTCTCAGCTCTGTGTAAGGCTGCAGTATCCATAGGAGGCAGCAGGCAATAACGAGGAGCTGGAAGCAAAAGGTGCATGACCTACAAATTTATTAAGGTCTCATCCAGCTCTCTAACAAGAAGGGCAATGCAGCTGGTGAGGGATCTAGAGCACAAGTTTTATGAGGACCAGCTGAGGGAGCTGGGGGTGTTTAGCCTAGAGAAAAGGAGGTTCAGGGGGGACTTTATCACTCTCTACAGCAAAGGTGGGGGTCAGTCTCTTACAGTAACAAGTGATAGGACAGGAAAAAATGACCTCAGGTTGTGTCAGGGGAGGTTTAGATTGAATATCAGAAAAAATTCTTCCCCTAAAAGGGTTGTGAAACACTGGAACAGTCTGTCCAGGGAAGTGGGGCAGTCACCATCCCAGGAGGTCTTTAAAAGATGTGTAGATACGGCACTTGGGGACATAGTTTAATGGTGGACTTGGCAGTGTTAGATTAATGATTGGATTTGATGATCTTAAAAATCCTTTCCAACCTCAAGGATTCTACTTTTTTATGTCTATTTCTAATAATAAATCACAGACTGATACAACACACTAAATATGTATTAGATTCTGGTAGGATATATCGCCTAATTTTAATTCCCACACTTTGAATGAAGATTAGTTTTATGCAACACTGAAACCAGTCACCCTCTGTAAGGCATTTAGCACAGGGGTAGAGCAGCTTTCAGCTCCACCAGTGCGGTGATCAATAATGTGACACAGTACTGTTATGCCAGAGCAAGTGACATATGGCCATGTAGCTGCACATTATAATTAACCACTGATTAACAACAGAAAGAGGATAGACTGTTACATTCAATTAACTTGCCTTCCTTTCAGCTGACAAGCAGCTGAGTGCTGTACCCCTATTATACTTTTTGCAAATTTTCTTCTCTGCTATTATTATAATTGCTGTAATTAGCACAGATCAAGTATGACAGCAAAAATCTCATTTCATCTATACAATACAGCAGCTTTAAAAAAGTTAAGTTTTATCTATTTTATTAATTAGCTAACCAGTATTTTTCTTTAATCATGTGTTCTCATAAGAGTTCCATTCAGTTTTTCAGATAATTAAGTGAACTTCTATATAACTCTACGGAAAAACAAAATTTTCACAAGAAATATAAAATGGGATGAGTTCAGTTGATAGCAATCATGTGCCTATCTATGAAGAGGTACAGTGGTGTGTGAAAAGTGACACAAGTGTTTCACATTTGTTTTTGAATGAGACTCGGTATTTTCTCTTATGCCATTTTCTTTCCTATGGGCTGTACTTTAGTCCATAGGGAAAAAAGGCTGTCTCCTTTTTGACTTTCTTCTGTTTTCCATGTGGCAGCCTGCTGCCATAGGTGTTCGATGGGTTTTTTGACTTGACATTTTGATTTGCCTGTCAGAATAGTGTAGTTATTAGAAGAGGTGACTGGCAATGCTAGAGAGGAGTTTATGCTAGCTAGTAACTTGCCCACTGAGCAGATACTGAGAGATTTAAGCAAATGTTGTCAAGTCAGATCACACTTTTGACAGAAGGACCCACAGAGTGAATTCAGAACTGTAGCCCTGCTGTGCTTCATGTCATCCATCCAGGCAACGAAAGCTGCAAAGAAAAAGCTTAATGCAAGTACTTCGTATAGCACAGTCCAACAAAACACTGGGAGACTGCCATTACATTTGCTTAAAGCTCAAGGAAATGTTATCTGCTGTGATAACTGAAAGGAGATCAGCCACTGACCTTGTGAGTCTCCAGATTGTTCTTCTTGGCATGAGGAGTCCACTCTATTCAGACCATGCACAAAAAGGAACCTGTGGGGGTCACTGTGGTGCTTGCAGGGGGAATGATGCACAGCTCAGGCTGTTCTGCACTGCCCGAGATGCCCGACCTTCCACTGTCATTTCAGAGAAGCAGTGGTGACGCTGACGGCGCAGCTTTAGCCTTTGCGTGTGCATCAGTCTGTCTTTGTACTGACTGACCATGGGTGGCAATGTCAATCCCTGGAAAAAACTTTCTTACACTTGCTTGCCTCAGCCCCTGTTCCTGCTCCTTCCCTTTTGTGCTTTTTCCCTTGTTCTGTTCTTATAGTTAAGGAATCTGCACTCATATTTTAATTTCCTTTGCAAAAGTTGAATTTGGCATTTTGTTCTAGCAATAGTTCACCACAAAGACCTTCTGACCCCTCTAGACTGAAGGTTCTTTTCTGCTCCCTCTTCATTCAGTTCCTCACAGGTGCTCACGTACACTCCTTAAGGGAATTCTACGTTCAATGCCAACTGTCCACACAAAATTCCTCCCCTTCTTAAGGTGGCAAATGGCACAGACTCTTTCCTTTGAGTAAAGTTTCTTTGAGCATTTGGTTTTTCCTTTCTAAAAGATACAAGTCATGCATTTCTTGACACCAAAGCATGACAAAAAAAACATCAATGCTTAAACCTATGCAGGAGAGTGCAGCCACCAGTGCTGCCCACAAATGTTATAGTCCCATGTAGGGTTGTTTCAGCATTAAATTTCCTGTATTTCTGGCTGTTGTAGTTTCAGCACTCCAGTTCCTCTCTAAGAAGGAGGCAGAGAAGGGGCAGAGTGCCACAGCACAGGATGATGCCTGCCTTTGCATCTGGTGGGAACCATGGGAGAGGTTTCCTCAAAAAGCTCTACCCCCTCTGATAGGCTCTCAGATGTGTCTCATTTTGCCCAATTTCTTCATTCATTCAAAACTGCTCAGAGAGACAGACAGAGAGGAAGCACACCAGACATTCTGAACTGCCCCTGGTTTTGCTTGCCATTCACCTCTTTTCCCACAGCTCAGTACAAAGTGTGCTTTATACAACATGTTCCGCCTTTCAAGCATGAAACAGAACTGTTCCTCAGTACTTGTGGTGTACACTGCCTACTCTTATTAGAGTAGGAAGTAATAATTACAGGGATTATGAATGTGGTACTGAATGTCAAGGCATATTAAAACTGTTCAATATCTCAAGAACAAATCAAGATTCTTCCAAGGGGCTGCTTTTCTGCCTGAAATTAAATTACAACATCAAGTACCTTGTAAGTAGATCTACCTAGTAACTAATTTTCTTTTTGTATTTAAGAAGTTACTCATCTCACATTACCAGAATGCGTCAAAACTCTTTGTGCTCCCAGACATCGCAGGTTTTTATCCAATACTGCTCCTAAGGTACAAAAACACTCTGCCATTCATCAAGAATAGGGCACATGTACTGTGCTGCAGCATGTATCACACATGCCAGACTTTATGATAAAGATGGGTCATACAATGGGGATCTTGGAGAAATCCATTGTGTGGTATTTTCTTCAAGTTATTTGCCTGGAAGTGCATTTTATTTTGGGTAATGATGCCAAAGCAGGGAACTAATCCATTTAGAAGCTGCATCGCACTGGTCTCTGTCCTCACTCCTATGGCCCCATGCAGAACTGGCTGCCATATGAACACCTCAAGAGGAGGCTGGCAGCACTTTAACACACCTGATTGTGGTCAGGAAGCTTGTCTTGGGCAAAGACTAAAGAAGTGATGAAAATCTCTCCTCAATCCTTCACTGAGCTGAGGAAGCCTTGAACACCTCAAACACATCCAGGTTCATGCTGGATTCAAGGGCAACGTTTTCGTAACACAGCTTTCTACACTGGTAGCAGGAAAAAGCAAATTCTCGCAGATAACCAAAGAAGCTTAAAGTTAGGAGTTTGACACAGTATGGAGGCAGTCAAGGAGCTCTTTCTCAACTCAAGTAGTTAAGAACGAAGATTTGTCAGAGGACTCAGCTAGAGCTAAACAGGCATCATCCAGTTGTAAGGAAGTTTTATCAGACTTGCTGCTATTCCCCCTTAAAATTTAAAAGCTTGTAAAGTTATTACATTCTTTTAAGTGGGATTATGAAGCAAGAACAGCAAGCAGACAGAGGAATACTATAGAGATTCGTGCTCCAGTTCTTTCCTTCTTCCCTGCTTTAGACATTTAAAAATGCAACTACTTCATGATTAGTGAAATAATCTGAACAGATGCAGATGGAGTCTTAAATCTCAGCACCTGTCCACAAGCTGATCTTTATAGCCTGGCCAGAGAACTATTAAACCAGATCTGTTCTTCCTAGACATCTGCCTGCTTGTAAGGCCTTTAGCAAAGAGAACAGCTGCTGAGATTCAGAGCTTTGCTGAAGCCACTGATGCTATGCTAAAGCTTCTTTTGGCTTAATGAGCAAGACAGGGAATGTACAGATTCAATTCAGCCAGAATCAGTAAGAAGGCGGCAATGCTAAGCCAGTTGTTCAGGATGAGAGGGAATAAGAGATGGGATGAACACTTTCCAGGTGTCAGAAAGGATCCCCCTAGCTCAGGATTGGTATGACATTGCCTCTATCCTTCCTCAGTCAATACAGGGACAGCTGAAACTAGTAGTTTTGCTAAATAGCAGTTGGATTGGTTTTCTCTAATGGCTAAAATGAGGAATATAAATCCCAATGAACTAACAAGTAAATTATTTCCTAGGAAATATCAATACTGTTACCTTGCAAAAGTATTTCCCCTTTGTAATTTATTATAGTAGATTTCTTAAACACCAACATTTTAGGGGCAGGTCAGTCTGCTGAAAGATGATATTTGGTATCACAGTTGGCTCACAAAATGTTACCACATATAATATTACTCCAATTCACTCCCAATTATGAGCGAAGTCTGAACCACAGGTTATTAACAGTAATGAAAACACAATGCATTTTAACAACTAAAAAAGCAAAAGAAAATGTAAGTATTTTGACTTTAAAAAAAACCCAAAGAAACAAAAAAATCTTTAAGGAGTAAGTGCAAGAACCTTTAAAATTCATATTCCAATCAATCACACTTGGTAGATAATACCACAAGGAAAATGTAACAGGAACAATACAACCTTTCAGTGCCTACATACATCTGCTTTAGATGGTACCTCAGGTCATCAACATCAGTGCTGGTCCAAGCACACAAATGTTTTTAAATGTATGTTTTAAGTGAGCCACTGCTCTGTTCCTACTTTGATAGGCATCCAATATGATATTCAGTGATTCAGTGAAATCAAAGATGATTTACAAGAGCATATAGTGACAGGACAAGGGGAAAGAGCTGCAAACTGTAAGAGAACAGCTTTGGATTAGATATTAGGAAAAAATTCTTTACTGTGACAGTGGTGAGGCACTGGAACAGGTGTGGATGCCCCATCCTGGAGTGTTCAAGGCCAGATTGGATGGGGCTCTGAACAACCTTTTGTTGGTATCTGGGCCCATGGCAGAGGGGCTGGAACTAGATCATCTTTAAGGTCCTTTCAAACCCAAACCATTCTGTGATTCTATGATATTCAAGTTCCATGCATGAAGCAAGTATCTTTTCAGAAAAAGCACTAAACATTCATTATTCTGGTTCACTATTTGTACTGCAGAAATATTGGAAAATCATATCCACACTGAGGACTTCTTATGCCTTCATTTACTTTGTTGTGTGTTGGGGAGGGAAAAGCTGGTATTTCTTCTCCCCTCCTATGAAAGGGGTCCTCTCACAGTAGAAAAACCTACCATCATATGCCAGACCAAGAAACTCTACGTGGAGGACTGGCAGTATTAGTCAGCCCTAGTGATGAGAACAACAACCAAGCAGCCTGTCAGAAGTGTGGTGTGACTCAGACTGACTTCCACAAGTCTTTCCGCACCATTAAATTTCTGTATTGTCCCAGCATACGTAGAGTAACTGATGATTAAACACAACCTTATTTTAGGAATCAAGTTAACGAAGCGAGCACCGTGCAATGTGAAAGCTTGCTGCACAAACGTTTCTGGAGTCACGGTGACATTCTTCCCACTATCCTGAATTAGCAGATGTACTTATTATCTGGCAGCTGTGGGTTGGGAGAAAACCCCCATACTGAAGTCATCTTTAATACAGAGCTAGATTAACATAAAACATGAAAAATAATTATTACAAGCTCAATGCAGGCAATCAGCTGTGAAGTCTGTAGGAACAAATGTAATTCCTGTAACTGGTTACTAATTGTCTGTAATAGCTTCACCTAGTCCCTTCCTTGTGAATTGTCCAGCAGGCTCTCCGCTGCTATCCTCCAGTTAAGGGCTGTACTTCGGAGTACCCCATTTTGGGAAGAGGTATTCAAATTCACATTGTATTTCACTAATCAATAGGTATTTCAGCCTGAAATTACATAAGAGCCCATTCTAATTTCTGCCTTTCACTCACTCTAACTGAAACTGCAAATCCTACACATTCATAGGACAATCACATCAACTCTAATTTGTACCTTTTGCAAAGGAAAACTTCTACCTTCTTCAATGTTCAGATTTCTTATCTCACCTACTTAGATTGAAAGGAAATTGAGTGTTGCCAATTCAAAAGGTTAAAGACTGACATTGAAAAAAGTGAAACTATGCACAGTGACATCTCCCACTGGTGCCATCTACTACAGCTCTTACATTCATACAGGTTTTTCTACAGCATTGCACCAGAGACTACATTTATAGGGGGAAAAGAAAAAAAACTTAAAACAAAATGCAGGATCACAACACTGGACCTACACAACAGAACTTGCCTTGCACAGGAATCTGCTCTGTAGATGCCCATGGAGACCATGCTAGTGAGAAGGGGCCCAGGAAAGCTGCTGATGTTTAATAACTGTATCCTCCAGGCTCAAGAACAGTCTATGGCTACATCCAAGAAACTAGGGGTGCCAGGAGGCATGGATACATGACTATGGAGCTCTTGACTAAACAAGAAAAAGAAGCATGCAAAACATAAAGCAGCATAGAGAAGGTGGAAGCAAGAGCAGGGGACCTAGGGAAATGCACCATTCAAACATGCACAGATGGCGTTAGGAAAGCCAAAGCCCAAAAGTAGAATCTGGCAAGGGAGATGAAGGGGAACAAAAAAGCTTTACTGGAGAGAAAATCAGCAACACGAAGACTAGGGAAAAATAAGGCTCCACAGCTGAGTGGGGCAGAGGACCTTGACAGAACATAGTCGAGGCCACCTTTTCTTCTGTTGTTACCAGCAAAAGCATCCCCCAGGAGTGCTGGATCTCCAGTTCCAGGCTCAGAGGGCTGTGACCAGTGGCACAAAGGCCAGCTGGACACCTGGCCTTACTGGTGAACTCCAGGGGTCGAGACCCACAGCAGGACAATTTAATATCTCCGTTAATGAAGGATGGGACAGAGCTCACCCCTCAGCATGTTTGACCAGGAGGAGAGGCTGAAAGCCCAGAGGGTTGCACTGTCATTCACAAGAACACCAGTGGGCAGGAGGTATGTGCCAATACATGAATCTCAGGAAGTTTAAAGGGCAGCACCAACTCCTGCTCCTGGGAAAAAAACCTCAGGCAACAGGCAGAGGCCAGACAGAAGCAGCCCTGGGGGTTTCCATGAAGAAGGGAATCATGAGCCAGCCACCCCCATCCTTACAGCAAAGACTGATAACATCCTCCAGATCACCATCAGCTCACACAGTGATTGCAGCATAAAAAATTTAGTGATAAAGACACATTGCAGATCATGGCTGTGTATCAATGGCTGTTATATTAAGACCACCAAAGTACCAAGCTGCCCAAGAAGTGCCACATTACTGACAGGATCATCTGCTTCTACCGCTTTACAGCTCATCTGCTCAACCTCACCTGTCAGTGTTTCTCAGCCATGGTGTCCTACCTGACAGGGCTGCATTTGGAGAGCCAACAGTCTGTAAAAAGGGTACTAAGCATATTTTAAGTAATGCAGTCAGCCTCACTGTGACTTTCAGATGTGTATTACGAAAGTTGTACAAATATATTGCTAGGTAATGTGTATTTCAACAAAGTCTGTAAAAGAGGCAAAATGTTCTGCTGTACAAAGTATTTACAAAAACATACAGCTTCAAAAAACCAATTTATTTTACTGCCAAAATTATTAAACACTAAAAAGACAACCTTGTTTATTCATTAGGAATGTAAGTTTACATGAAGGAGAACACTTCACTGCAAAAAAGGTGAAACAGTGTGTTACTAAAACAAAGAACAGTGTCACATAATGAGCTGAACAATGAGACAAAGTGTGGCAGTCATTTAAATTCAGGTTCTCTTGTGAAGACAGACATCTATAGACTGAGGCAGATATTCCACAGACTTCAGTGAATATTAAGGAATGTACACATCTAGTCTTAGAAGTAGAATTATACAAATACAAAAGGCAATGTATATTACACACCTGCACACAGCACGGTAAGCCACAAATACTGACAAAAGGTATTGAACAATTAAGTTAGAAATTTCTAGAATCCTTACAGGAAACCTTAGAAGTGAGGCTAAAATAGCTATGTATTTCTGTACCTTTCAAATTTGTTAGGTAATCAAGGCAATTAAAGACACTCCAATCCATTCAGAAAAGTCACTGCAGCTCTACAAGTGGTTACAGGCCATAGGCTTTGTGCACAAATGTTACAGATTCTCACAACAAAAATTCTTCTCAGTTTCAACAGAATTTTGAAAGTGTTGCTGTTCAAAGCCATCCTTGGAAACAGTGCCCTCTGATTTAAAACAGTAAGGTCAGTTATAAATAGCACTGCAACAACTTATTACAATTTGAGATGATTCACTCCTACATAACATTCTTCCTGCAGGATGTTGCAGCTGTCTATGTTCAGAAGGTATTCATAAGAATTGCCCACTCCCAGGCAGATCATAATACGGGGAGTCTTAATAGGTTTTCCTTGCACTGTTAGAAGACAACTACTTCTTTAACATACATTTTCCATTCAACAGTCTAAAGTGATCAGACAATGCCCATGTCCCCAGAGTTTGACAATTTTAGAAATACCATGAAAAGAGATTTATTTAGAAATATCTGTTTCCTGCTCTACTTTCTCCCCATCCCTCTCCCCTATCCTGTCTTTTTTATCTTTTCCATTTTTAAGAAAAGAAAGAAGCACAACTGAAAGTTTTGGTACTCATATAATTCTTTAGGTTTGATCAGTATCAAGGTCTGATGTCAGCTCACAAAAACATGCTCACTGTGTAAACTGCTCTAGAGACCAATACATATTTATATGAAGCCACATGTGTATGGAAAGAGCAGCCTATAGTACAAAGAACCTTTCCTTTTATTATTTGTTTTTAAAGTATGAAGCTTTAGTTATTTCAGTTGTACCAATATGAGCCTGTGTTTAGAGTTCAAAGCCAGGTAAGCTGGATAAAAGGATAAACTACCCTTATTTCAACACCATTTGACTTGTAGCCAACAGTATTGTAAACACTGTGTTTACATATCTACATTGTATGGCATTTTAGATCCTACAAAATCCTAATTATTTAGAGCTAAAGGGATTAAATCTTCCCATTATAATAAATATCTTTTATACCAACATCCAGCTTGAAGGATTGTTTGTTACCTCCATGGTAGTCCATTATGAAATGAATGAAACAAACCAAAACCAGTAAAATTACTTCAAAAGTCCAGTCCCTAAACACTAACTCACAACTAATACCATCACAACAAATATTTGTCTATTGCACTTTTATTTATCTATTATATTTTAAGTCTCAAATTACAGCAAAATTTTTCCAAAGTATTCTTCAGACCTACACTGCAAAAGCAGATCAGGAGGCTGCTGTGAGTTCTCCAAGGTTATTTCTTTGTGACATCTAGAATGAGTTTCAAAGGAAGGAAGAGCTCTGCATCCAGTGTGTGCAGTGCAAGCCAATGCCTACTCGGCTGCCCAACACCCTCCTGTTGCTCGTGGCTGTGCCTGCTCCAACAGCCACATGTATTAGCCAATCTGAACCAAACGTGCTGTCTAATGTGCATTGCAGAAAAACCTTTAAAAAAAAGAGGCAAAAATTTCTGTTGTACAAAGTATTTACAAACCATACCACCTCAAAGAACCAGTTTCTTTCACTAGCCAAAGTATTAAAAACTAAACAGGGCAAAGTTGTAGTTTATACCTTCGGAATTAAGTTTTCATGTACAATTAAGAAAGCATGTCACTGTAAAAAGGTGAAATACTATGCTGCTAGAATAGGACAGTGTCACACAACAAACGGAAGAATGAAAAGGTGTGGGATTTTCCCTTAAACTCAAGCTTTCAGGTGAAGACAAACACCTACAGTGATGCAGTTTTTCTACATACTTTGGTGAATTTTAAGGAATGTACACATCTAGTCTGCAGTCTTATTAGTACAGTTATACAATTCACTTGTCCCTATCAACTATGTCTCCTATCTCTTTTCATTAATTAATCAGCTTATTAGTTGCTATAAAACTGAATAATATTAACTGCTTAAAGGTTATTTGTGCATCAGTTTATGTCAAAAAGGAATATCTAAACTGATTTCCAGGCAAATGGGAAAGTCTAACAGAATTTTAGTGTTTGTTTCCTTACAAGGTTCTTGACAATAATGGATTAAGAGCTGCAGAAATCTGGACAGCTGGGAGTGACCTTAGATCTTCATCATATTTCTCTGCTCATAATAGTCTGTTTATTACCTAATCACTACTACTGGAGTGGTTTTGTCAGCTACTGCTTCAAATTTCTGCACAAGAAGTTTTAATGTAGCTTTTTAATTAAAATCCTAACATTATAAAAATTAGTATCAAAATAACTCACTGAAGGTTAAGGATTAGGTAACCTTGAACAGGCTGCTGGTTTAGAATTTCCAACTAGAAAAATAATAGATATAAAAGACTAGGAATTACAGTGCTAGTTATATTTACATTTTCATTTCCCTTTGTGCTTGCAAGTTACTGAAAGTACACATCCTTTGGTAGTATTTTCTTAGTCTCAAGTACAAAAGTTCATGTTAAACACATTCACACTTGTGATTTGCTTGAGTCAGTGCAAAGGGCTCATATTTCCTACATAACATTGATACACAAGCACATCTCTTCCCTATAAATAATAAAAATACTGATGATGAACTTTTCAATGAGTAGCTTTGCAATTGATTTAAGAATCCTAAAGGAAGACAGAGTCTGTCACATAATTTTAAGTCTAAAGAGTGACTACTATAGCAACTGATAATAACTCCCATCCACAAGTACTGCTGCTGTATGACTTCTGACCCAGTTTTGAAGACATGTAGGAAAACCAAAATGCATTTATAAATTGGACTCATAAAAAAGTATAAACATTGCAACATGTACTAATCACCATTACAAAACTAACTGTAACATCAAACACCAAAGTGATCCTTCTAGTTCTAACCTTACATGTAAGCACAGCTTTCTGATATCTAATGTAAGAGAATGTTTGTTCTTACAATGCTGTTCCAAAACTTCATGACAATATTCCAAGTCTCCTCCTAAAAAAAAAAGTACTTGCTGTTTTGCCTATGCCAAGTGGTAGTGAAAAAGCAGAATCTGGGAGAGAGGCTCTATTTGTTCCCACACTGCACATCTACAAGAAGCCACACACCTTGGTCAGTGGCCAAACAACTAATCAATGCTTGTTCAACTGGTGAAGGTGTGAACTTCTCATGAAGCTGCAGAAAGAGGAACTTTTCAAACTATCAGAAGTTGATTCAAAGTAATTACAACTGTTGTCAATTCACTATTACTGTCAAGTGTGAGCCAAGTAAGAATTTACAGGCTTGAGGTTTAAGGAAGTAATGCATAGCATATTAAGTAGCTTAATGTACCAATATCAGGACAAATTCTCAACAATTTAATAATGGCCAATTTCATATCAATCTGTTGACAAAGTTATGCTAATACTTGGAGGTCGCTGCTGGTTAGGTTGTTTACCTAAAATTGGAAGATCTGTTCTTTCTGTTCCATATATCAGTTTTTCCTCCTGAAGGCTGCAAGCTGAAAACCTGTTTGCCCCTGTACCAGAGACACCACCACGATTATTTGGAACTGTGACACCGCTGACCTGTTCAAAGGATTTACTGAACACAGTAGTGGTTGTTCTGGCCAGACTATGGCTGCCAGGCTTCGGCAGGGACTGGCTAGTTGTCAGTGTCAGTCTCTTCAGAGAGACAAGCTCTAGATTCTCACTCATGGCTCTCTGAGTTTGTTTTCGTGATAAGTGTTCTCTGCAGGTTTCTCCTTCTTTTTCTTTTCCCCCAGCTTTGCTTCCCGCAGACCTTCGCTGGCTCTTCCCTAGAAGGTTCTTGCTGCTCGTGTTGCTGCTGTTAGACAGGGCAGGCTGACTTGTACTAGAAGTAGCCGTAGAGTAAAACCCTTCATCAGTTTCAGATACTTCTATCAGTTCTTCTTGAATTCCTAAGTCAGAATTATCTACATGGTAGAAACAGAAATAAAGAATTAGCAATTGACTTTCTCACATTTAGTGATTTTACATATTACTCAATTTTGGTATTTACAAGCACGAAGCCATAAAGCAACAGAGCAGAGAACAGAAGAAAAAACACTTACCTATTCCATGACATTTTGGAATTAAGATTCATTAGGATATAAGTTACAGCAAATATTGCCACATTAACTAGATCAAAAGGCATGCCCCCAATCTCATTCTGTTGTGATTTTGGGGCGGGGGGGGGGGGGGGGGGGGGAGAAATGCAGACTTGTTAATTCATGCAGGAAATTAGAAATTTAGAGATTAGAAGGTACTGCACGGAACAAAAAAAAAAAGGTGTAAATCTGATTTTGAGCAACAAATTCACTACATGATTTGGCAAAGCTTGTTAATTACAGAGGTATGTGATCAATGCCCCAGGACACCCATTATTG
Source organism: Pithys albifrons albifrons (assembly GCF_047495875.1). Classification (NCBI taxonomy): domain Eukaryota; kingdom Metazoa; phylum Chordata; class Aves; order Passeriformes; family Thamnophilidae; genus Pithys; species Pithys albifrons. The sequence continues at coordinate 32,600,716 of NC_092464.1, forward strand.
TACCTGCATGTTTAGCAACCCAAGAATGCTTTAGGACTGAAAGGTCACTTTCTGCATCACAGGTCTGGTGGTATGAGTTGGAAACTGAAGCACAATATGAGAACTACTGTGAAAGACTGAATTTGGGCAATCTGAGGTACATGGCAAAATACTTTTCACATCCATTTTCATGGATTTTCCATACCATTGATCACTGGATTTTATAAAACTCTACAAATATCTTTAATAAATTCAAATGTATGTTGACTCTCAGTGTATTTTCTCCAGATTAAATAAATCTACTTGTAAGTATGTCATTGTCTGTGGCACAGACGAAGCTGTGTGCAATACATGCAATTGTGTTATTACACATGCAAATATATTAACTGCATACTTTAATTCTTGAAACATGCAGCAGTGACCCTTTCAATCAAAAGCGGTACCTTAGAGTGCAGCTACAAGTGCTCTGCTAAAACTGCACTCTGCCAGATGAGTTTATTCCATCCTCCATCATTTTTCTTACAGATTTTTGCCTCCTGATTTCTGGCATGCCTTTGCTGTCAGTTCTAGGATCTGTAGCTGTTTCCTGTACTCCCTGTAAATGCTGAACATCATTTTCTGCTAGTGCTCTGCTCTTTTCCCCATTCCCGGTCCTCTCTCCAGCCACACTTGTGACACTAATCTCAGGTATGATAAAGTTGCCCAATTCAGTAGCATCATTACCATTCTCTGGTTGTTCTAGAATTAAAGATGGATAAGAAAAAAAACAAAAGATGTCTGAAACAAAACATGAAACAAAAGCCAATACAGATGACTTAAGCATTATAAATTAAAGCAGATGTACACACATTAACCTCTTGTTAATTAGCAACATTAGCAAGTATGGAATTTTGCTTTATTTCTAAAATTGCAGTCTTCAATCTTCCAATTATCGGCCTGCACCACATACTGAAAAGGCCAATGCCTGATCTTGCAAAATTGAAATTATTGAGGGTCATGAAACAGATTTATCAGAAATCAAAGAACAGTCCATAATTCACCTTTAAGACTATATTCCCTGCATCACCATGCTAAGGGGAAGCTTATTTTTACAATGAAATGGCATGTCAACTTCATGTATTATCATACAAGACTAGAAATTCTACACATACAATGTCATCATATTGCACTGCGGTTAGCCTGAAAACCAGCAGTGAAATGACTAAACCAATTCAAGCACACTTTGATTTCCATTTTCTTTCTTCACTTCAAAAAATTTCTTTCAAGCAGAAAGAGATTTCTATATACCACAGAAAAAGAACTGAAGAAGAGTGAGAACTACATTATACACTATACGGATATGTATGAGTTATATGCAAACACTATGGCCACAAACTTGACAAGCCTAAAAATGTACTAAAAGCACAGCTCAGAATAAAGCTCAACTGAATCCTTGTGTTTTATTCATAACACAGCTCATTCAGACCCAAGGATTAAGTAAGGAACACCCAGACTATCCCACCTGTTTGCTACTGCACATGACACAAGCTGGCGGTACAGACATTTAACTGACAGTATCAAGACCAAAATCAGAGGAATTTACAATGATACGAGGTACAAAAAGGTTATTGACATGAAAAGATCAATGTTCTGATTGGCCTCACTGCTCTAACTTCACTAGGGTGAGGAACCTGTGTGTCTCCTATGGAAGCTTCAAACTCCTTCCTGCTGTTCTAGAGTGAGGAGGGAAGAGAACAAAGCTTAACTGTCAGTCCCTTCCCCATCAAGGGCAGAAACACGCTGACTAACCAATTCCAAAGAAGGAAGACTCAGAGTAGACAGCAGAACTCAGCAAAACAGTGGCAGATTTTTTTTGTTAAAGATGTTGTTTAAAAGAAATACCCAGTTACTGCTGTTTGGTGGTGTGCATTTCTAAATGTAACATCCTGCTGTGATATCAGCACTTTACCCATCTTTGATGCATTCCCACAGCTGTGGGAATGACCAAACAGCCATTACCATAATGAACTGAGGAAAAGAAACCCCAAAATTTAACAGTTTTACTCATTATAATTATCTCTATATACCTTTTAGGCAAATGCTAGTAACTACTTCTAATGAAAAGAAATACATCTCTCTCTGAGTTTAACTGAACTATGTATATGTATGTATGTATGTATGGCCAGACTTGCAAATGAAGATTTGGGAAGGGCTCTCCCCACGTGGGTGTGCCCTTCCAGCCTGTGCAGTGGATTTTTTTTTTAGGTGAGGCACAGCGTGCACAGAACTGGCTCCACTGTTTAAGTCCTAAGGTTCATCTACCACGGTCAAGCAAGCTTGGACAGTGACAGTGAAGTCCTCAGGACTGTCACAGCACCCGTTACTGCCCGGGGCTGACCCTGCTGAGCATCCGAGATCTGATGGGATCAGATGGCAGGGAGGCATTGAACTGCCAGGGAACAGTCCCCACTGAGACTTGACCTTGGGATTCAGAGTCTGGAGTGCTCTCCTTTACACCATGGGAGCCCCCTGAACTATAGGAGGAAGCTAAAGTAAAAATGGGATATTAGGTACCCCAACTCCCATTAACACTGTTTACCATAGCATGTACAGTCAAGGGGCAGGATAAGACTAGACAATCCATGTCCTTTACAGAGCATACCCTCATTTTAAAACTCTTACAAACACCTAAAGCAAACCTTCAGCTTCGCAGTGCTCTGTTTTGACGATAATGCTGCTTCAAGCTGTGCAACTCTGAGGGACTAACCTTTGAGACAGAGAGAGATTAATATCCAGTGCACAAGGCAATTTAACAAAAGAGAAAACAAAGGAGACTGTTAAATAGCGTAGAGACAAAACTGAATTATTATGTCAGTTTGAATGTTAATATAAATATACCTATAGCAGCTGAAGGAAAATGCATTTGGAGTCACATTTCTGAAAGCTTTGAGTAGTACAACCCATCTTGATAAAGGCATTTCATGATTATTAACTGCTATGACTTAATTCAAAAGATATTTCAGTCTACCTTATTATTATGGTTGCCTAGAACATTTACCTCAGATTGCACAAGCAAACTGCCCATTTGGATTGTAATTCAATTTTAACCACCACAAGCTCAAGCTGCACATCAGTGTTAGCATTTTGAGTTATTCACAAAAGCATCAAGCTGATACCCCCAAATTAACATTCATTCCAGATTCTTATAAGTTACAACTATATTGTGAATTAATACTGTTTCAAAAAGTAAGAAAATGCTCTCCACAGGGAAAATTCAAAGATTCATGTTTCTAAACCTTGTGTACTACAGGGAATTCAATCTCTGCAGTGGGGAAAAAAGTAACTTCTTGTCCTTTGCTAGTTGATGTCTTTGTTCTTGCGTTACGTATCTCACCAACATCTGCTTAGCTCTTCTTAGTCTGTTACATCAGAGTATTTCTCTTACACACACTACCCCTACACTAGAGTTTTTCCCAAGCAACTCTTTTATATGGCATTTGGAAGATTTTACTTTAATAAGGAAAGCACTGATAGGGCTTGCTTGTTTTTTCCCCTCACGTCCATAATTAAACACTCGTTGAAGTATTTATGTTCCTTACACTCTGTATGATTTCTATGTATTTCTTCTATTTGTGAACATAAATGGAAATGCCACTTAAGGCTTGAACAAAGAGCTAATGCTCCTCTTTTTGCAGTTTTATAATTTGTAAGCAATTCAATAGTACTAAATAATTTGTTGCTAAGTGGCAGCTAGTATCAACTCACTCTGTAAACACTATGATCCATTTTACAAATCACCTTCACCTTTGGTACCTTCAACGTACCTATCTTAGATGTCTAAATTCACAATACTAATTTAAGGTAAAAAATCCTTTTAAGTAGCTGCTCTTAAGGAACAACTTCCAGGGTTCAGTATCACAAGAAGATTCAATGTTAAGTCAACCTTTATTCAAAACTGACTTCAGTGTAGAGTTCTAGAAAAGGCCAGCAAAATCTAATGTCTGAAAAACTTTTATAGTAAACTGACTTTTTTAAAAGACAAGAAAAAAAATAAAGCTTATGCTTCTCCAATGGAAATGTGATTCACTTTAATTCTTCTACTTTATTTATTTAGCACAAATAGCCAGTGATTGAAAATCGCTGCCCTTGCTTTCCCAAGAGATACTTTGCTTCATCAGATTTCCTGGGCCACAAAATGGGTAAGATAAAAATATGTCTCAGCTGTCTTCTCTGTCTTCCTAATTAATTTATACTCACTTTTATTATACTGAAAATAAAAATAAACCCTGAAATACATTTTTCGTCTTACACCATGAGAGAGAGAATAATGCTCAGAAGGTACACGGTTTGTCATCTAATTTCTACCAATTCCAGTATTTATTTTAACTCAAACACTCATCTATAAGCACAAGTCCTGCTATTCTTTCTGCATGCTGACCCTGAAGACGTATTTCACATCTTTCTTTCATAAGGAATTGTGGGGCACTGAATTAGGTTATTAGAAATTTTGAAAATGGGAGACCATCCACTCTGACTTTAAAAAGGCTTTTCAAGTCACAAACAGCATTCCACCCCATTTCTGAGTTCAACTTTTATTCTTACTTCCCCTTCACCTTACTGTTATCTGCTGCATGGCATGCTTGTCCCACAGATTTTTCTTTGAATTTCACTCCCTGACAGGAGGTAATAACTGTTTTAAAACTTCTAGATTTCTGTATTTCCTGAAAAATTTGCATTCTTATAAGGATGGATGCAATAGTGATTCTGTAACATTTTGGTCTCCTGTTTTTTCTCCTGTAAACACAAAGACAAAGGGAATGTTCATTTTGATACACTTTGAATTTCTCAGGATGAACTAGTGTTCAGCATTCCTGAGCTGCATTACCCTCCACCACCTCATCTGAACAAACATCAGAACCACTCAAAAATAACAGCTAACAAAACTGCCAAGCTTCAGGGGGCATTTATCCATTTAAAAGCTGAACTATCATACAGTTTTCTTCCATCTGGTCCATAATTGATGCTTAATAACTGTAAGGCCAAATAAAGAAAAATAAAATGGTCCTTAGCAGCTGTGACATTTCAGTAATTACTTGCTATGGGATCTCACTAGACTTAAAGACACTGGTGTTTTGCTCCTCACCTTTGTCTGACAGTTTTAAACAGTTTTTCATCAATTGAAAAGAAATGTGGTTATTTTTCCTTTCTTTGCTCTTCACCCTCTCTGGCACCTTACTACTCACACTACTACCACCAATATGTACCATTACTGCTCAGGAATTTATATCATTGTTTTAAAGTCATCTTCTCCCAGCATACTTACAAATTATTTTCTCAACACTTACCTGAACCTCTTGGTCAGTAACGGCAAGTAGCTTGGCAAAATCTTTCTAACTGAACTGTCCATATACTACAAAGGCTCACGTAGTACATATTGTACAGAAATTTTATTGGTACTATAAAATTTTCACTGAAACTATTAGAAAAGCACTGATCTACACTCACACTCTTAGCCTATTACCAGAATTACAACCTCAAGAGAAAAAGACATTGCCAATTTTGATCACAGGTCCAGCAACTCTTCTCTCATCTGAAGATGGCATAAGTGGTGAAATACAACATTTAGACTTATGCAATCCCTTGTTAGTATTTCTGCTTTTGCACTACATTCAGTGCCATTTTTTGTACTTCTCAGCCCAGATCTATGTTCTGCTTTGTGGAAGCCCTTATATTAGTTTGCCCAAATGTGCAGGTTTTGGCTGGACAGAAGTAATCTTTTTCACAGTAGCTCATGTGGGGCTGTGTTTTGGATTTGTGCTGGAAACAGTGTTGGTAAATCGGGAATGCTTTGTGCTTGCACAGAGCCAAGGCCCTTCTGCTTCTCACCCCACCCCACCCCACCAATGAGCTGAGACAGCTGCTCCCAACTGACCCAAGGGATATTCCATACCATATGGCATCAGCTCAGTATATAAAGCTGGGGAAGAAAGAGGAAGAGCAGGGATTTATTATTCAGAGTGATGGCGTTTGTCTTCTCAAGTAAGGCTTATTTGTGATGGAGCCCTGTTTTCCTAGGGATTGGCTGAACACCTGCTTGCCACGGAAAGTGGTGAATGAATTCCCTGTTTTGCTTTGCTTGCATGCATGCCTTTTGCTTTACCTTGTTAATGTCTTTATCTCAGCAAATTTTCTCACTTACTTTTCCAATTCTCTCCCCCATCCCAATGCAGGGAATGAGCAAGTGGCTGTGTGAGGCTTAATTGTTCATTGAGGTTAAATGCCAACATCAAAACATAATAATTTATTCCCCTACCCTTAAATTCCATTTTTATTTAAGTCAGATGAGGTTCTGTGGTAAAGTTGTTAGATTTTTACTTTGCTCCAGATACTAGAAAATACTTTTCAGAAGAAAACAGGAACATCAGTCTCTTAAAAGAAGCAGGAACTGTGTACACGTCCCTTGAACACAAATTTTGTGTATGTGTTGCACCGGGGTTTTTTAAACATAGTTAAGGAGATAAAGAATATACTTCCATCTGAACTGCATTGAGATTCCCATTCACCAGTCAAGAACATAAAACACTCCCAAATGTTACCTGCCTATAAGCAATGAAGATGTGAAATAACAAAATTCTCAATATTATTTTACAAATGTATAAAAAGCTGAGAATTCACTGCAAAATGTGTTTCTTACCATGCCTTTTCCATCTATGCCCTCGGATAGACATGCTGGTCACAGCATTTCTTGATATTCTGGATGAAGTAGGTGTAATTTCAACCTGAATACATCTTGTACCTTCTTTACTAGATTTCATGGCACCCTGAGGCAGTGAAGCTTTTATTGCATTAGCAACCTGGAACAGAAGAGATATACTTAAGTTTTGACCACAAAGATCCAAATTTTAGAATTCTTACTCCCTCAAGAATACTATATACAATAACAATTTAAGGTAAAAAAGCACACTAGCTTTTTTGCACAGACTACAAAGAATGCTGGCTGCAATTAGCTCTCAAAACTAAGACTTGCCACTTTTTTAAGTTTCCAGCTTAAAGATGCAGCTATTGCTTTAGAGTTCTTCTGCACTGTTATTTAAGTTCTGAAGACTTAAAAGTGTTCTACTGAAAATAGTTTGTTCACTAGGAAACACAACACAGTAACTAAGTACATTGAAAATACCTGTGCCTGTGCACACCTACACATGGAGCCATTTGCACAAGCACAGGTGCACAGATTTGGGTTCCAGGTACAATGTTGCATCATGTGTGTTCACAGGAAGCACTTCCTAGACTAAAAATTCTACTCAACAAAATGTTGAAATATAACACCTACCAGCAGAGGTTCTGGATACAGTTCAAGCTGTGCTCTGTACAAAACATCATCCATAGCTTTACGAGCCAGATCCCATTCCCCGTTATAACTGCAAAGGTAAATATATATGTAGTAAGATCAATCTTCTTGGTCACATAACTTGTACAGATTTAGTGTTCCTTGAGAGCTCAATTTAGAGGATTTGAACTACTTGTGTTCACTAACACAAACTATTTATAGAACTTTGAAGTAGCACCTATGGAGACAAAGTTTTATTTACATTGGCCGCATCAAGCCGTCTAAACATTTTATTATTAGCTATTGTTCAGCTAGCCATGAAATGTTTTGAAATTCCGACAGGATTTATTAACATTACTCCACCTTTGGAGCATCCCTGTATTACTAGTTTCTAATTTTTTCAGTTAGTAAGAAAGCTTCACACATTAACATGGCTATCAAAGGGTAGATGACGTCAGCATTTCAGAGACAAAAAAAGCTTCCTTAACTAGACTGATGTCAAAACTAAGCATGCAAAAATGTGGACAGCAGACAAAAAGGTTTTTTAAAATATTTTTTTCACATCAGCAGTTACACCTATCAAGTGCTGTCCTAGCCATCTTCCCCCAGTATGACACAGGTCACTTCAGTCAACTAGTTGGAGAAGTGTCTCTTCCTGAGGACCTTACTTCTGGATACAGCATCTACCCACTAGAAAATTAAACGCTTCCAAGGTAGCATATCTGAACAAGTATAGGAATTAAGCTGACAACTTTCTATTTTGTATGCATATTAAAAAACAACTCACAAGGCATAATAGATCCCTGTTAGCATTTGCACCATGAATTCAGATGAAACTGGAATTCTACTGTTGACTCCCTTGTATTTTCTCACTTGTTGGCGAGGGTATCCACAGACGCAAATTCTAAAGGAATAATTCATTTGTCATTAGCAAATAATGTAGAACTGCCTTTGTGGTTTATATAGTTTCAATACTTCACCAGCATTGATTAGTTTTTAAAAGCCCTGAGTTACTTTCTTTGAAAAGTCTAGAATGACATCAGCTTCAAAGTAAGGTAACAGACTTAGTAACCACCCAGATGCAAAAAATCTGGATTTACAACTGGAGATCAGCACAAAATATTAGGTGCTGTAACTTTCAAATTTACAACCCTTGTTTGTAAATAAGAAGAAACAGATACTTTTGATTATTTAGAAAAGACATAAAAATTGAAATAGCCTTACTAGAAGAAAGCACATTCATTGTACATCTTCTAAAAAATCCCCTAAATTCAAGACTGCTAAAACCAACTAAAGAAGTTATTTTATAGAGCCAAATAGTAGAATATTGATTCTACCACATCCAAACAGGACACTGAAAGATATTCTGGGCTTCTAAAACATATTCCCTTGAATCCCTAAAATGCTGTCAGGGTGAGATTTTCCCTAAGGAGAGAAACATGGATGACAAAACCAGTCAGGAATGAAGAACTACAAAAAAAGTCAAATTGTATAGTGTTAAATAATTCAGTATCCAAACATTCAACATCTTGAAGTAGAAAGACTTGCTTGCATCCACTGGAACTTGTCTTTGGAGGCTTTAAAAATTAATTATTCTTGCCTCCTCTGAAGGGAAGAAAATCTTACAGGCATCCATTGTCATGTTTTGGTTGTGTGAGGAACTAAGGAACTATGACTAGAAAAAATGTGCTGTAGTTGACTTGTAAGTCTCTTGAGTTTCCTGGAGAAGGAGACCATTCTAATTTTTCCCTTAAGCATAAGTCCACTTTCAAAAATCCAGAGACAGACATGTTTATTACCAGTTCTTCCTCTTTGAAAACAGAAATGGATCAAAATACAGACACCGTAATTAAAGCTGAGGTGGGCTTTTTTTTTTTTTTAACATTTTGCTTCAGGGTTTTGGGGGTTTTTTTTAGCCTTCTTATTTTGGTTTTTTGAACCAACAGCTGAGTTTGGAAATACCCAATTTATCTGTAAAAAATGATTTATTTCTAGTTTCAAGATACACTATAATTCCAATAAAGTTTCAACTTACAGAGCATCCAAATATATTTAGTAAGCTTGCAATGCAACATTTACCACACTTTTAAAAGACATTCTGGTTTTCTTTAGTTAACACAACTACAACTACTGTTATTAAGAACAAACAGTTCCTTTTATTTGAATTCTTCACTTAGGGGAGAAGTTACCCTGCATATAAGTCAGGTTATTCTTTCCCAGTTTTGAGATCTCAAGACAAAGTTATATAAGAGATACCTTAAAAGCAAATAATGCATCTGTAAACACTTATGAAAAGAAGTCAAGTTTAAAAGCAGTCTTTGGGAACACAAAGTTCATTTTTATATTTAAAAAAAACACAAATACAAACTGATTGCATTTCAAGTTGAAAATGCCATTTTGAGTATAAACAGCCTACAGAAATTACCTTGAACAAATTTGACACAATGACTGTAGAGACATTGCAGGCATGTAGCTTAAGGCAGCATTGTAACAGAGCAGAAGGAAAGTCAGCACTTCAAACCTGGGATTTATAAGAAACATCAGCATTACAGTACCGATTTTATTTTTTAAAAGGGAACAAGTTTACATGAAAATTGGCAAGACTTAGTTAAACATATTTGGTCTTTCATTTTGATAAAATTGACAACTGGGTAATATGCCCTCCTAGTCTTTGTGCATCTACATTTACATGTGTTTAAAAACAACAAAAAACCCACACCACAAATCAGCATACACCAATGTATCTTCAGTCTACAACCATACAAAAAATTAGAAGTTAAGATCCATTACTGACTCTCAAGCAAAATCCTGTTATACAATTTCACCTGTTCTGTGCTGTCAGCATCTCTCTCTGAGGATGAGGTCCACTGTACACAACCCTGGACAAACCATGCTGAGACAAAGCTCCTTCAGTGAGAGCTATGGAGCCAATGCTGGAAGGCTAAAGGAAAAAGGATCACTCAAAATATGCCCACCCCAAATCTTGCTATAATGCAAGTGAAAATATACAACAATCAGCATTCCCATATTTGTATATAGATTTTCAACAGGCTTAAGGTTATTTGACTGCTTAGCTGCCTTAGATTTGAGAAGTCATTTCACACCAGATAAAGATATATGGTTTCAGAATCGAAAATAGACATAGTTGGTGCAGGGATACTATGGAGTTATTATTCTTCAAAAGCCTCAGAGGCCAGTTTGCAGTATCAAGAAACATGTTCCTATGTCATCATACAACATACTAAAACTAATTTTCACTTTTATTCTCAGCAAAGGGCCCCAAAGCATACTACCTTTCTCAGTCAATAACAACTTCACATTGTGTATGTTACTTACTTCATGATAGACTGAAGGTTTGGACAAAGATGGAATTGTGAAACTCAGCACTTTGCTATGTCCCTCTTTGTCAACTATCTCCTGAGAAAGACAAAAGATAGCAATGGTTACAGTGTACTGCAGAAACTAGACACTCAAAAATGTCAGATATTATTACAGAGAATGGTTGGGATATTTTAACAATTTGAGTCTACAAGCTAGAAATTATCTATTTGCTTTCTATCAGTGCATTTAGTTTGTTTCTGAAAACTATTCAAATGACTTAGCAAAGGGCCTGTGCACTTTACATACATAATCCACCTTAAAAGCACTAACAGAAAATCTCAATATGTTTAATCAGCATTATCTTTTTTTTAATTATACGCTATTTGCTAATTGTGAAGGTTAATATTCAATAATTCTGCTCTGAAAACTATTTAACCATCAAGTAACGACTCTATGAGTAATTTGTTTTGGAAATACTACAGCTCTGGAAGGACTGCAGCCTCACATGGTTTGACAGCAGCAGACAGCACAGCATCTGCAAAAGCCCAAGTCTGCTAACTCTGTAAGTATGGAATTAAAAGAAGCATGGATGCAAAGCTTTAGAGAAGCTGTTTTCTTGAAAGATACTACCATAGCTTTATGCTGGCAGACTTTTCGCTCCTGTAAATTAATGGAAGACTAATGGGTAAGGCAAAACAAGATGTGGTTATGTACCACAGAAGAGCACTGAAGTATTTCAAATAATAAACTTTGTAAGATTCAAAGCAGACATGACCAGTAACCAACACCACATACCAGATTTTATTTCTCCCTTGTCAAAATTTCAGTAGCAGATTTCATACAGACAGAAGTATTGACTAGAGAGAAGCTTCAGTGTCTCCTGTCACCCATATACCTTGGAAGACTGAAGGACTGATTTCACATAGTAATAATTAAACTCATGGTTCTTATATACTGAAGAAGAATGCAATTTTGATTAAGTTACAAATTTTATACAACATCAACAGAAGGGAAGAAGTCAGAATGAGTAACACAGCATTATTGTGGAATAAGCGTTCATTACATTTTAAAGCAGGCAGTTAAATGCCTGCCTGACATCCGATCCCGTCAGATCTTGGAAGCTAAGCAGGGTCAGCCCCGGATTAGTACTTGGATGGGAGACCTCCTGGGAAATGCTGGGTGCTGTAGGCTCTAGTCCTGAGGACTTCACTGGCACAGTCCAAGCTCGCTCGGCCATGGCAGACAAACCTCATGACTTAAATGGTGGGGCCAGTTCTGCGCACGCTGAGCCTCACCTAAAATCCACTGCGCAGGCTGGAAGGGCACACCCACGTGGGGACAGCCCTTCCCAAATCTTCGTTCGCGAAGCCGAGCCACACACATTTTAAAGCAGAAGGGAAAAAAATTTCCCAAAGTCACACTGATCTACAGCGTCCTACAGAAGCCTGCAGTTAATTCTTCTGACCTCAAGCAGCTGGAGATGGAGAACTAAGTTACCACTGAGAAAGAAAGTGTTCATAGCCAAGAGATGTTACTGGACAGGTCTTAAGCTTAACGATAAATGTAATCACTTTCGGGAAAAAACCAAGTGATTATAGCTACATCCACCAACCATTGTAGGTTACTTCATCAAGGAAACACAGGAGTGAATTGACTTAAGCCGTAAGACACACCAAATGCTTTCCAGGAATGTTCTCCTTGTCAGGTACAGCTAAGCACACAGGAGACACACGAAGCCTACACTCTGCCTAAGGAGGAGTAGAATATAAGGGCTCAGGTCTGTTTAAGTGGACTCCTGGGTGAAAAAAAATGTTTTCACTTGATCGGTAAAGATAGTTGTGATTATTTCTAGCAGGATAGTAGCTGCCTTTGCCAGATTTTCAGAACGGGAAGAGATGAAGTTTATCACAGTTTCACTTCCCAAAAAGCCTTCCTAAAACAACCAAAAGATCCGAACTACACTGACAAGAGTGCCAAGGAAAGTAAGTTTTTTTAAAATAACCATAAAAAGAGTAAAATATGGTGCTCTTATAGGTTCCTTATTAATTCTGTTCTTCAGAGCATTAATTTAGCAACAAACAGGATATTCTCATATAAACCACTCTCAAAATGTCAAGGCTGTTTCGAAACAGAGACCTTTAATTTCTCAAAGCTAGGTTATCTGTTCAGCAGTCAAGTACTAAGAATTTGTTGAAAGTGATTTTTTGTGCGTTTAGTCAAGATAGCCAAAATACTCCAGGAAATATAGGCAACCACTACAAAAGTAGTGCCTCGTAAAGCTCTCAAGCAGAATACGAGTTTAATAACCATACAGTAAATAATTAACAAAAAAATTAAGAACCACAGAAAGAGCAGAAAAACATATACCAAAGAATAAAAATTCATGTTGCAGCAGATTTCTGACACAGACACCCATTTGAAGAATCAAAACCTAATACTCAAATCACTTCATTTCTGAAACAAAATTGTTAATTATTCCCAAGTAAAATATTCTATAGTATCCCCCAGAGGTACATGAATATTTTAGGCCTGAATAATTACATGCAAATACAAACCAAGTTGTAAACTCCAAGGAGAAGAGCCTCTATGCACCCACTGCTCTGCAAATCTCTGCTGGCTGAGACAGCAAGATAGCACCACATCAGTTCTGGTAGAAACTGCAGCGTAAACCGTAGCAATTGTTCCTCACCACTGCGATAGAACTCAAAGAGCTGATGGCAAACTGGCTCCAGAAGCTGAAATGTAAGTTACAATTGTGAATGAATAAAACATTACAAGAATCAGCAATTTTGTCCGGATCAATCCTTTAGATAAAACTGTAAACTGATAAAAAACACATTTTACTTATTAGGGAGTGACTGAAACAATAACTGCCCAACTCGCATTACACAATTTTCATTCCTGTAATATACTTTTGGATGATAAAAGTAGAGCCATCCATCCCATGCAAAGAAAGAATTCCAGTAGCTGCTTTTACTCATTTTTTGTTTGCTTCTTCAAGCCTCAAAGGCATAAATAAAGGATATTTGTTATCCCATACCTCATACCATGCTCTCACTGTCTCTAATATACAGGAAAAGCACCTGAGCAAAAGGTCTTGGGATTTCAGAAGTTCAACAGCATATGCACAAATTGCTAGAAGCTTTTACCCACCTAGTGAGAAGAGCTGTGTAATGCTTAAATTCAAAGTATTACAATAACTTAGTCATTTCCCCACTCTCATTAAAATCTTCTAGAAATTTCCATGTATTTATACACCTGAGACAGAAATGGGAAGACTCAAGAGTAATTTTAGAATCAAATTTGTTAAGCTGAATGCAATACACTCAACTGGAAGTAATACATTGAGATAGATCAAGTTAAAAAATACTTATAAACAATCAAACAATCAGCCTGCATTGTACATCTTGATTTAATGTGCATTCTCGTGCTACCAACTACCTCTGGTAGAGGATGAAGCATTGTGTTAACTATCATGCATCCATGTATAGAAATTAAGAGACTTCCTAACCCTAGTAGCAAATACTGTTGAAAACAGTAAGCACTTTCAGAGCAGATGAAACTCAGTTCTTCTGTTATTTGTCTAGGTCACAACTTCAGTTTTTTTAGTGGGGTAAGTTTTCTGAAAAGAATCCCAGTTATAGATTCCTCGCTTTATTGCAGCAAAGGCGGCAAAACCACCAAGAGATCATGCTAGGATAACAATCTGCTTGCTTTCCTAAACTTTTCTTCCTGAACACACTTGAGCCAACATTTCTTACCTCCCAAAGTTACTCCTGAAACTGAAAAGATCTTAGCAGGTTTTGGTTTTTTAAGTAGTAATTTGGGACAATCTCATCCACTCAAAAAAAGAGAAACTTTAACTTCTGACAGAGCTTCACTTTGGAAAAATCATCTGTGAAAAATCTATAGGTTTAAATCTAAAGGCAAAAAAGTCATGCCAAGTAGACTAGTCATCCGTTTCAAGAGAACAACAAAGATCCTTCTAGAAAACTTTACCAGCAGAACTGCTTTCCATCTTCAGCTTACTTTTTTCCCATCATTTGCTTACATATTTCACAATTTGCACGCTTCCCATAATGAAGTATGAGTTCTGAATGATGTGCTTGAACTTTAAAAGGCACATAAATAGCTATGACAGGTATCCATGTCTACATCATTATCTCTGTTGAGACAGCTTTGTATCAGCACATTTAAATGCCTAATCAGTACTAAAGCAGATTTTCTTCCTCAAAATGCCAGCACATGCTACAACCTAATATCAAAATGCACTGATTGCTGCCATTTCAAGATATCATTTTAACTAAACACTTCTAAAAGCTATCTAGACTGAAAAATTTTTTAATGCTGGAACAAAAGAATGTCCAAGCAATCTCACGCTTCTTCCTTTTAAACTTCATCCAAGTGTGTTACACATTCCAAGCACTATTTCCTAATGCAAATGCCTGCATGGCTCTTATCTAAAAGGACAGCAACAGTGTATTAAGTAGAAAGCAAAAAATCTTCATCTGTGAAAAAACAAACCTTGCATATTTATTTATTTATTTATTACTGTTGGGGCTTTGAGTCAAAGTCCTTCAAATCTTTACATTTACTGAAAACTCTCCTATTATTGAATTACATTTTCACCTAGCAGTGCCCCAGGAACCTCAAAAATAACTAACAAAGAATTTAATAGCAAAGCTACCATAAAGTGAATATTGAACAAGCAGTTTATTTATCTCAAAAGTGGATTATTAATTTTTTGGAAAATAAACCAAAATAACCCATATGAAATGCAAACATGAAGAGCAGGAAAATGCAGTTACAGATGAAAATCTACATGAATACTTTTCAAATCCTTAAAAATAAACATCCATTCCCCAAAGCAAGATAATTCACAATTTTACAATACTGATAATTATATTAGAAGCACATATATTCAGAAGTGTACAGATGGAGTTGTTTGTCCATTTTTAATCTCAGGAGTATTTGTTCATGCATTAATCCTTCCCCCTTGCATTAAGAAACAACAATACATACACTGCTCTGTAAAGCAGGTTGCCATTACACAATGCAGCTAACAGATCTCAAGTAACAGCTGAAAGATTCTACTTGCCTTATTAACTGCTAGTTTGTAATTATTTTGACAATGTGGAAAGCTCCAAACAGCCCTTACAACAAAGGGACAGCTGCTTGGAGAACAATCCAAATAAAGACTTCAGGACTTTTTCCCAAGGCAGCACAACACTCAGTGGCAGCACTGGCTTTTCATTTCAATTCAACGTTTCATTAACAGGAAAATCTTCAATACTTTGCCTCTGAAATTATCCCAACAACCTTTTCAAGCAGAATTTGCAGTTGCACCCTGCTACTAAGGTCCCTGAAAAACCAAGTGATAGCAGTAACAAATCAAAGACCATATGAAAGTATTAATTTGGCTAACAACAGGGAGACTCATCAGATTAATTTACATGTTGACATGCATTTTGAAGACCAGACAGGCTTGACTCAGTAGTTGGAATAACTCAGAATGCCTTTCTGAAAAGCAAGGAAAAATTACATTTCTTCTTTGTTGGACAATCTGGGAGCTTCAGTATGAACATTCTCTCTAAAAATGTATATACTGAAAGCACTTTATTACTCTGACCTTTATTATGGGCACAATCTCAAAGTTTGGAAGGGTGCCTTATTGCTCAGTCTTTTCAGACGAGGAAATAAGGACCTGGTGCAATTTTAAAATAATACATGCAAGGTTTGCTGGATTACAGAAAATGAGTGAATGCAGTTAACAACACAGAACTAAACCCAGCTCAGGACATTCTGCATTCACCTGGACACTTTAAAAAAAGGGCAGTCGTGGCATATGGAAGCTATCCTACTACAAGTACTGAGGAAATCTTCCCCCCTTCACCCAACTTTTCCCATATTTTCCATTGTTTCAGCAAGGGTACATCCACCCTATAAATCCATGTATTTATATTGTATGTATTTCAAGCAACAAAACCCCTAAAACCTAAGCAGCAACAAAAGGACTGCAAACCTATCTAACTTTCTTCTCTTAGGTTGTAATAGACAAGCTTCTGACATCTGCAGATCCACACTCAGATAATTACAGAAAGAATTCTGTCAAACACCATTTCAATTCCTTTACATATATATATATCTCAATTCTATATCCAAGTCCTGAAGCTCATGAGTGTGATCTACAAACTTAACTATGATCAGGAGGTTACAAAACTTAAAATTTTTTTCCATGACAGTATGTCATTGCTGAGAACAAATATTTTGAAGGAGATTTTTCATGTAGTTCTGTAGTTCATGTAGTTAGAACACAATTAACTAGCACGCAAGATCTTATTTTTATTTTGCTAGTGTTGTGTCAGACATTTGGAGTGAGAGATCCAATATACTCACTTCACTCTGTGGCTCCTGAATTACTTTATAAAGAGATGAAATCAAAGCAGTCTTGTCTTTCAAGCTGGTAGCATAGCTGGATATGGATGCTTCTGGCAGTGTCTGAAATAAAAATATTATAAGCAATTTTTATCATTAAAATAAAACAGCTGTTTCAACAATTCATTGCAAGTTACTGTTTATCAGAGTTTACTACACAGTAAAATTTGTTTCATAAAGAAATCGCTATTTTCAGGGCGTTGCCAGAAGATAAACTGCATTCTATCATTTTGCAGTTTCATACAGAATGTAATGACAGTGGATAGAAAACAGATAAAAAACCCAAGAGGTGCAACCCTCACTGAAATTTCACTTGAAATGTCAGTACCTCGAAAGTTAACAGTTTTCAAATCCATACCAAGGAGTTCTCAAGACTGATTGTACACAGGTAGCAAACATTATTATTGCATACAGTTTACTCAGCAAGAACACAAATTCCAGTTGATGCAAACAGCTCTTCTCTAACACTAAACGTAGTTTCTGCCAGCACTTAAGAAGGTAAAAATCTAATCTTTTCAACAACCCTTTGGAAGCTGTACATTTAATCTTTACACAGCTCTTACAGTACTTACCTGCAGTCCTTCAAAGGAGACCATACTCCACTATACAGATAGAAAGACACATTCCCAGTACCTAAGCAGACCAGGAGCAAAACCTATAGTCTAGTACTCAAACCAACAAAACCATTCACCTATGATATAAATTTGCTCTGTATCAGGAAGTGTTTCACCCTAGAGGCAAGAAAAAAAATCTTTTCAAGCAGACATTTGTATTTATCACATGACCTAAGCAAAACCCAGGGTTACTATTTTTCATTTTCTACAGGAATCAAAGACTCCTGCATAGTGCTCCAGCAGCAATTCCAACACTACTGACAAAATATCTGAAGTGTATTACCTTGAACTCTGATAACCACTCCTCCACAACCCCAGTATCCACAGCTAACATCTTCCAACATCTGTTTCCAAATCTTTAGCCTGAAAGAATAAGCAAACACAGTTTGTGAAAACTATGTAGTCATTACATTAGGCAGATGATCAAAATGAAGTCCCACTGAATATTTAAAGAATTTTTTCATGCTTTTACTTGTTAACATTTCACATGCTGACATTACTTTGAACTTTTATTCTACCTCACTTATGCAAGCTTTTGGAAGCATTAAACACAGTAGTCTTCACATACAGCAGTTTAATAAATTCCAAGTATGTATTGTGTGGGAAGCTCAGTAAGTCAAAGATTTGCAGAAATGGCATTTTGAAAACAGAAATATTACCGTCTCAATTTCAATTTATTTTTCAACTTACAAAACTTGAGAGAAAACTGTATGGACTCAGTGAAGAGAAACAACTGTTTAGGTTGTTCCTAGTCAACTGCTGTTCCCAACTTGGAGAAGGTCACTGAAATAAAAGTGGATGGAAAACCTTTCAATCGTCCCCCACCGAGGCAACTGCAAGACAATGAGCCTGCTGCCTCAGCAGGGAGCCTAAGGCGGACTCCCCTGCCCAGTGTTCTGCCCAGTCTCACACAGAGCAAAAATTGCGAGCTCTAGGACTCGAACACGAGATGCAGAGTGGCTTCTGAAATTAATTTCTGATTTCTCTTCGATTTTAAGAAATGACTTAAAACCAACTGCCCCTTGGAGCAGTTTATTCTGAAACAAAAGAGGAACATATCATTAAGACACAAAACTACTGGAAGTTAAAAGAGCATGCTGTTAGCTTACCCAACCTGCGACCATGGATTCCAGTGACAAACTTAAATACTTATCTAAGCAAAAAATTAACACTGACTTGGTGACATGTTCAGTCATAGAAGATATCCCCTCAAGTTTTGCTTCACCAGTTTAACATTAAAGTACTGCTACCGAAAGTATGGGCTGTCAGTGAATGGTAAGCAGCGAAAAGATGGGAGGGAGTAATTGCCTTGTGTAACACAAATACAAATACTTTGTTCTGAAATCCAGACTGCAATGGAATATATAAAGAAAATTTTAAGAAATCTGAAGGGAGAACTAGGTATGATAACAGTGAGAGCTCGCTCTAATCCTTTAAAGCAAGGTGAAGGGAGAAAGGGGGAAACAAACTTAAGTAAGGTTTTACTCAAAGTGCCCAAAAGCAGGGTTGTGAGGAAGTAGCTATTCAGATATGCATATCAAAAGGAATAACACTGAACAGGATGTCCAGCAACTTCTTGAATCATTTTAATACACAGTAATAGCATAAGCAACCAAAGACTTCCATGTCTCCCTTTCCTCACTTGCGCTAAACATCATAATTACAAACAGGGAAAATCTGGCCAGTGATGTCAAGGTCAGGGCAGACACAGCTGCAATGACCATGATAAAGTAGAACAGAGCATCCCAAGAAGGATCAAAGCATGGAGGAGGACCAGGAATGCTGCAGAATGGTTCATGGGCTTTTGCAGAAATATCACCAGCAACAGGAAGACTAGAGCTCCATGACTGAATTAGGCAGAGGACCTGCTGACAAGACACACAGAAAAGGCCAACATAGTCACTGCCACCTTTGCTTCTGTTGTTCCCAGCAAGAACAACCCCCAGGAACCCTGGATCTCAGGGCACAGAAACTGTCCCAAGTGCCAGCCTCAACGGGCTGTGATCAGTGGCACAAAGGCCAGCTGTACACCTGGACTTGCTCTATTCTAATACAATAATAAAAGTCTCCTTACATCGGCGATACCAATTTTTGCTTTGTTTCAAGATGAAGAGTATAACTTGAATAAGTTATCAAGCAAGTTTATCTGACAAAAACAAGACTCATTTAGAAGAGACTAAGTCCTCAAGAAGGTCATTCTTTCCCACTATTACAGCACAAATACATCAGGAACTTAGTAAACTTACTGCTTTTAATAGGAGGAAGGAAAAAAGGCTGCTGTGCATTGAGCTGGTGGAGGGCAAGCCAAGACAAATTGTGACATATTCTCTTGCAAACTTACTAATGGCTCCATCTACTTAAATGGCTTTGGTTTTTCATACCTGTCACTCCAGACTTTAACACAATAATATAAAATCATAGCTTTGAATGAAGTCACAGACAACAAATGCACAAGTTTTTCTTTAAAAAGAAATTCTCACAATTGGTGGCTTTCTTGCTCTTTAAAGCTACCTAGCCTTTGTAGAATTCATGGAATGCATGTGTGTAAATGAAATCTGGATTGAGTACAAGGAGGCTGGACTTGGATGAAGAATGAACTCTTGAGTTCTGCAGAACTGACCTTGTGAAACCACAGTATTAGATATTTGCTAGGAAAAGTCACAGAGCTGGAATAAACAAAACCAGGAGCCAAAAACTGCTTAAGTCCCATCCTCTGGGAATTGCTGGATGAGAAGAGAAAGCATATACTGCACCCTTACCTAATCCATAAAGTATCTGCTTGGAAGCCTGTACTACTTGCTAAGAAAAAAATGTTTAGCCTAAGGAGAACATGGAGCAGAAATTTAAGCTAACTATGAACCAAACCCCAAATTTTTAAACTCATTCCAGTATAGGAACAAAATACACTTGTGAGCATTCCATTAGGATGTATCAGACCTATATGAGATCTAGTCCCTAGTGCATGGTGATCTACTGTTCCATAGTAGTCTGCATACAGAAGTAGGGAAGGGCCAATTAGGATGCAATTTTCTTACCCTTTAAAGTGGTACAAATAGTATTAAAAACCTTTCGGTGAACTCTACATGGCACATCAAGTTCACTTAAAGACTAGTCTACACTTAAAATTCACATTGCTGAACCCTGTTCTCTCCCACTTGTTTCAAAGACAAAGGCACAATTCTTGGTAGGCCTCAGAACAGGAAGCAGCACTCAGGCAAGTATATTCTTGATTAAATTGCCAAAGAAAAGAACATAGTTTCCTGATGTTAATGCACAAGTCATTCTAGTGATACAGGAATCTGTCCATTTACTACACAAATTTGAATATGGTTAAGCAGTTCTGTTCAGATACTTGTAGGGGAAGCAATGGGCAGCAAATCATTTCAAGTCTCTTGAGAAAAGAAACAGATGGTACTGTGAACACCAAAAGCCACTCTGATGGATTCCAGAAACCACAAAGGCAAGCTCTGACTTCTTAGCATTTTTCAAACTTCCACAAAAAACACCATTGTGCTAAGCCTGAAACAGTCACATGCTCTATTCAAATATACAGCTGCAAACAGTGCTCAAAGATTCAGTATCAAATCTTCTGTGACTACTATCTTGAGTGGAAAACAAAATAGCTATGGTGGACCAAGCATCACTGACTCAGGCTCAAGCAAATTCCTACAATGACAGATGATTATTCAGCATCTTTTAACAAATGAAGTAAGAGTTAGTTGAAACTCTAAGTGACAGGCTCAAAAGAAATAGAAGGAGTTACCAAAAACCAATGTGAAGGAATATGCACTGAAGTTCAAGTAAATGAACTTCACATAAATACACAGAAAAAAAGCCCTCTGATCATATACATGAAAGAATCCAACCACAGCCACTAAATATATAAGCACTTCTTCTAGTTCAGAAAGTTGGAGTCAGAAGTTGTTCCCCCAGCAAAGAATTCCAGTTTCCCCTATCAGTCTCTCTCTAGGCCTCTATTACAGACACTGTTAGACCCTGAGGTTTTAGAAATTCTGGTGTGATTCAGTATGGTAATTTCTGCATTCTTCCTCACAATACAGCAGCAAACCTACACAAAGATAACTGTTCAGAACATGGTTTGTAAAGATTACTGAACCTTAGGAACTGAAACTGCAGTCAATTTTAATTTCATCTTGCCAAGGGCGTTATTCAGTTTTGTTTCCCTTTCCCCGCTCCCCTCTGTCAGCGATAGAACCAACCACCTTATCTGCAGCTTATACTTTAAATCACAGTGTGGAACTTCAGTCTGAAAGAGTCAGGCTTCAATGGACTTTTTCACTATATAGATTTAAACACAATTTCCTGATCCTGTGCACATGCTTCTTGAACAGTTTACATTTGGGATATGACCAAATGATGGACATTTGCCCATCAAATGGAAAAGTCTTCCTGAATGACATCTGTTACAACTTTTTAAAACATCATAGATCTAATAATATTCAGCCACAGAAGACAGACCTCTACTCAATTTTGATAACAGCAAATAAGAAAAAAAACTATATAAAAAATTATAGAAAGAAACATACATCAACTAGACTGTATAGAAACTGTGAATAACTGTTCAAATATAGTAGTTTCTTGTGCAAAGTATCCATTACCATAGAATATTGTGTGGAGGCTTCTGGGCTGCAAAGCATCAAATACTTGGCACATCAAACTGTAACTCTGACTTCTATAACCTTTCAATTTTGTCAAAAGGGGACAAAAACCCCAATAAACCACATACAGTTGAGATCATAAAGGCCATTTACAACGCTGGCACCTTGTCACATGGGCACATGTGACCCAAAACATTCATGATGAAAGCTTTCTAAAAAGTCTCAAGAAGTAGGCAAGATCCCTAATAGCTCTGGCTTTGGAAGATTTTAATCCTGATCTTTGACTCCTGGCAATTATATTTGCTCAACTTCAGATTAGCAAACAACAGTTACAAACCACATTTATATACAACTAACCTTGCATTTGCCCTTACTACCAAGGAGATAACTCTTCAACACAACCAAATGACTCATGCCAGTCAAATAAGTCACCAGGATAGAGATATGAGAATACACACACTGATATATTCACTTGAATTTATACAAGCCATAGTAAATCAGATCTATATTGTTTAAGCAGACATAGGAGTACAGAGCCAAAATGAAGTAAGAGGAAATAACCTCCACAGCTTGAATCTTACTTTGTTTTTCATTCCACTTTATTATTTCCTCCTTGCTGCCTTTTTTAATCCCACTTTACTATTCCTTCCCTGTTGCCTTCTGCACAAAAGCACATTCTAAGTACAACTGCCAGACTGGCAACAAGTCAGTGAAAACTGACCACCTGTAAGCCAATTTACACCAGTTACATCCCATTCTCCGGCATGCAGAATCCCTACTCTTTCAGGCTATTTCATTTGGAGTATATCCTCAAATGTTAGCTTTTCTATCATCTGTAATATATCAATAGTTACATTCATTACAGGAAAATAAAGTAAGAGCTACTACTTTCCAATCAGTTTTTCTTAGCAGCTAAAATATACTTGCTTTCTCTTCTGTTTTACTTCATGCAAACATTACTGTTCACATATTATTGACTCTTTCAGAAAGAACATATATAAACAGCCAAAATAATAAACCCATAGTTGAAAAATCTTGTTATAAAGTAAGTCCTTACTTATTCTGGATTACTATTATTAACAGTTCAACATACACAAAGAAAAACCTAAATAGTAACTATATACATCATAAGGAAGTAGAATTTAAATTGAAGTAACATTACAAGGAGTAAAACCACAAGCTTAACCAAATATAACCCAAACAACAAAAACAAATGTGTAACTGGGAATGTTACACATTTGTGCTAATACTACAAAAATGACCTAAAATGCACACACGTTCCAGTTTTTGTTTTAGTCACAAAATTCCACAGTACTAAGATAAATGCATCTTCTTTATACTCTGAGACTTTTTACAAGTGTATGTGGAGACAGGACAAGGGGAATGGCTGCACACTGAAAGAGAGTAGGGTTAGATTAGATATTAGAAGAAGGTGAGGGCACTGGAACAGACTGCCCAGAAAAGCTGTGGATTCCCCATCTCTAAAGAGTTCAAGGCCAGGTTGGACAGGGCCCTCAGCAACCTGGTCTACTGAAAGGTGTCCCTGCCCGTGGCAGAGGGATTGGAATGAAACAATCCCTTCCAATCCAAGCCATTCCATGACTGTATGAAGAGAACAAACAAGAAAGCTTTATAAATTTTGTCTGTTTTCCATATAGATATATCCAGACTCCTGTAACCTGTGTCAAGAGCACTTGTGAACTGGCCATACTGCAGTACCTTACAGTGCTCTTACCGCTTCTGTAATGGAAAGCAGCGCTACACAAGTTCACCACTTACAAGTAACGTTCTCTGCAGAACCCCAAGCAAAGTAAACTTACTGTTCTCATGCATCCTGGCTCCCTAAGCCCAAAGTCCGCTACATCCCTATGAAGTCAGGAAGTTTCTGCAAAATCCAAACAGAAATTTAAAATAGTGAAATATAACAAACTATGCAGAGAGAATAATCTTGTTGCAGCTTTAATTTCAGTATTGCAGGTAAGTCTTGAACCAACCAAAGCACAAAGCATTACTTTTGGCGATTACTTTTGGCAATGCAGTGGCATGTAGGTCCTTGCCTCCTCAAACCGTAGTGCTTCTACTTTATTACCTTTACTAACAGTTATTCACTTAGTCTAGCTATACATGAAGTCTGTCTGCTGCAAGCTAATTTTAAAAACAAGTTTTCCTTTCTAAGTGAAAATTGCAAGCCATCTCGAGTTAAGAGTTCATTCAGAATGTTTAGCCATATATCAAAAAGTGTTGGGTAATTCAGCTGTTGAAAGACCCTTGGTGCAAAGCATGTAAAGGCAGATGCTGCACAACAGCTTGAGTATAACCTAAAAAGCATGTGGATAATTGAGCAGGGGCTGTACATCATCCCGGGGCATCAACAATAAAAGGCACAATTTCAACATCTTCCACCATTACACCATGTAGTTAGCTAGACTAGCACAAGGAAGCAGCATTCATCCAGCAAGTAGTTCAGCTGTGACTTACCAGAAGGAAAAAGACTCAGTTCACAGAGACCAGAGTTTGACAGGCTTTGAAGAACTTGGTATGCTGCTAGAATAACTATTATGGTGTGTTTAACCAGGGTAGACCTACAATATAGTGTAATAATATCAGACATGATCAAATATAACTGCAGTGGAAGGGGGTTGATTTTACTTTGACACCAGTCCTTTATTTCAAATGAATGCTATGATACATGCCATCACCCAACTCCACCAAATGCAGCAGCATTAGCATTCTTGGTAACTTTAAATTTGCAAAATATTATCTGCAGTATATCATTTTACCATTTCCTCAAAGAACAAGAGAGAAAAGCAGGAACCTTGCTATTAGGAACACACCACAGATTTTATAGCAAAAAGAGGTTTATGGTAGTCTACTGATGCATTTTAGGACTTAATTTTCACAGGAAAAAAGCCTATACAAAGGTGCATTTTCCAGAAGAGGGCTACATCAATACTGCAAATATTCTTAGGACTTAGTTTTAGTGTTGATAATTGATCCCTGTTAAGCTACAATATTAAAATTATCCATCAATACATCACATAATGCTGAATTAAACAGTTCCAGGAAAAATAAGCTTTATCTCTCCATGGCAGTTGTCTCATTCTCTCTTATCCCTTCCCTTTCCCACACCCCCCACCAATACGTTATAAGCTACAGAAAAGCATTAACTTCTCATTTAATTTTTTTTAAAGAGCAGGACCCACATGTCTGTCTCATTCAGAAAAGATACATCAAATACAGAAATGTTCTACTGCCACATATAACTTAAATGCCATAGTACAGACAAAGTATGTGCAACTCAAAGTCTCAGACAATACTACCCTGCATGTCTTGCTTTGCACTGTAATTTAAAAAAAAATCAAATCCCAAAAGCATAATAGTGTCAAAGTAGAAAAAAAGATGCTCATTTTCTTAAAATGAATTCATCTTAGACAGGAAAGCTTTTCAAGTAATAAGTTCCCACTTCAAGAATGCATCTAAAGCTCAGAATATTAATTATTCCAAGACAGAAATAAAAAGTTAATGAAAGTCAAATTACACGGGTTCTGGAGAGACCATCCTGGAGAGCCACTGTTCCAAAGCCAGAACAAGAGAAAGTTTCCAGGGAATTTATACTGGTATCACTTGGGTAGTAAACACAGTTTAAGATTAAAATAACAGGGCATACATTAATTTTCTTTTCCTGTTTCTTTTATTTGTGTTTTCTTTAAGTCACGCAATGTCTTCTGCTCAAGGCCTGATTTTTAAAAGCATTCTTTGAGATTTATCTGACTAGTTGTTCTAGAATAAGTGAGTAGCACTTCAATATTCAATTACTAATTCAGAACTCTAGTTTGGAGCACACACTTGATGATTCAGAGCCAGGCAAATATTTCTGTAGCCTAACAACAAAGTAATCAAAATTTGTTTCTATAATAATCCAAGGTCTGTGCACTCAGAACTTGATTTAGTGCATTCTGTTTAGAAGCAGCAACTGAGAGGTCACTTGAATAGCAGATACAATTATGAAAATATGTGAAAATTGGTCATTGACTACACATGTATTTGGGACACAGTGCACTCAAAGGAACCAGAGCTGAAGGGTATCAGTACAGGCTGACAACCCCACAAAGCCACATGTTCTGCTTGTAAAAGCTGTCACACTCATACGAAAGAAGAGCTGCAATGAGCTAAGGGCAAAGCTTTATCACCTAGGAGGAAAAAACCAAATATAATCCAAGGTAATGGTCACTTTTCAAACAATATGAGATTTGAGGGGTGGGGGTTAATTGCACAACACAAAAAGATCATACATCATTTAAAATCAACAGACCCATTTAAGGAACTTCTTCAAGGGTAAATGTGGCATCACTTGGTTCCTGTTTCATCACTCAGTCAACTTCCTATTCACTTTGGTCAGGTTCTCTGTTTACTGTACAAGCACAGACTTTCATTTAGGCCTTCCTTTGTCCCTTGACATCAAATGTACTGACATCCTACTGCTGCTATGGAACTTATACGGGACTTTTATCCTACCACATCAAAAAGCAGCTGCAAGTGGTTAAGTAGTGCTTGCCACTGGATTGCTGCAGCTTTGTGAATACAAGCGAACCAGCATTCACTTCTTTGCCAAAATAAACCTCTAAGCCACTTCTGAATACCACTAAACTGGGAACAAAGCAAGGATTTTCAATATTTCCTTAAGGAATGAATGTGCATGTTATATATGAAAAAGGAACTGTACAGTGTAGAGATCTTCTCTGATTAAGTTTCAGGTGGAAAATCCTTATCAGTTTGCCAATAACAACAGTCTGGGACAGAATATCACTGCAAAAATAACTATTACACTCTACTCAGAACTCTTGGTAACCAGTGCAAATTCACATGCTTCAAATACTCTTAAATTTTAGCCTAAAACAAAAAGAGTAATACTGAAAATACATATACCAAAAAAAAGCGAGTAATGTAGCAAAAAAATTAAAAGTACCAGAGACTGCAAATCTAATTCCTAGCATGATGCACAAATGCTGGAAGAGTAGTTCTGCTGTATTTGTACACATTGCTGAGAATTCAACAAAATGTTAACCAATTCCAGATGAAACAACAGAATTCTGGTACTTCAAGATGCATCATTAAGCACTTCACAAAACAGATGTTTCTTTTGTTGTGTTTCACTAAGAAATATGAGAAATTTGATTGAAATATCACAACACAACTTCAGTGAAAATACCCCTCATTTACAGTACTGACACACAACGCTGCTGACGTAACAGGGAGTAGGTGAAGAAACCTAATTAGTTTTTCTTCAGCTTTACAATTAAATGTAAATCACATTCTCTCAAAACACGCGGAAATTGGTAAACATTACTCCAGCACTCACAAAGCTACAGAATGCCCCTGCACGTGGATGTACAGAATTACTGTCAAAAGTCTCTTACCTGCTTCTCTGGCTGCTGCACTGGGAATTTAGTTCAAAGGACAGAAAAAAAATGCAGGAGCCTATTAGTCTTTCTAGACGTGACATATGGAATCAATAAAATTAGGAACATGAGAGATGTGAGCAGAAAGACTACAGTTTATTGAGCCTAAAAGCTGTAACTGAGTAAAAACAGTAGCACATCCGCAGCACATGACATGAAGCAGGGAGGTATTTTGGCGCAACCCGAAGTAAGTCTTTAAGAAATGTATTCTTTTAACTGAGTATACAGTAATGGGTTCAGCCAGATGTGCTACTAGCCACAAACCAGAGGAGAATACTCACAACTTCACTGACAAATCCAGTGTAAATTCACCGTATCCAACATAAAACTGTTGCTTCAACACTAAGTGTACCAAGAGCCACAGAACTCCTCAATATCACTCCTCTCCACACTTGGATCAGACTTTCCTATCCTTCATCAGCCTATCACAAAATACATGTTGCAGTTTGATTTTGCAACCTCTTTCAAATCTGGAGGAGTAACACAATTTCCTTCCATCAGCAAACACTGCCAAGGAGTATTACCAGGGGAATAAAACCCATAATTTTTGTACCGAAGATCCTTTAGTCCTGTCTCCTCAGGCAGAGATGTTAATATAGCACACCCAATATGTCTTATACAACAGACTGCTTGAAAATATTTAGTATCCTGACAGAGATGGTGGTTGGTGTTAAAAACTCATCAAAAGCAATTTTTAAAAAATTTATTAGTTCAACTTAACACTTTTACACATATGCCAGTAATTTCCTTTAATATAGCAAATACTATTAAAGGATTGAAAAGAATTAAAAATAGAAGAATTGTCTTTACATATAAGAACAGGCTTCAAGTGCTTGAAAACAAATCATAATGACATAGTACAGCCTTGTCCATTAACCAGACAGTCATGGAGACGTTTTATTATCCAGAACTAGCTCCTGTACAATACTGAGACTGCTAGACAGCTTAATTGTTGACTATTAGATTTAATTCTCTATTACATATTTAAAATATAAAGGGCATCTTCCACTTTCCTAAAAAAAAAAATTGCAATAAAATATACCAATAGCACTGAATCATGGTGTTTAGAATTAGCAAAATATTAAAGTTGCATGCACGATTCATCAAGTTGAAATTAATGCCTTGCTGAAGCATAAATATTTATCCAGTGCAAACAGTGGGAAACCTTAAGAAACAGAACAGCTTTAAGCACTGAAGTGTGTTAATTAGTACCCACTGTGGCTTCAGAGCATGCTATGCTTTTTTTAAATAAAGGTTCATTCCAGATAGAACAAGCAACAAAATGGAAAGTTAAGAGGTAAGATATCCTGAAAAATTGTCCTTAATAGCTATTAAAGTGCCCCAAACATAATAGTTTTTGTTACAAAGTTTAGAATAAGCTTTTACGCCAATAAGGATGGAATACAAACACTTAGCAACTTCTGCATCAGCACAGGCGTGTTTTACTAGTATTGCTTTTACCCAAATATCTTTGCTAAGCTTGGAGTGCTACAAAGCATTTTATATCATCAGAGGTTAGAGACAAGAATACAAACACACATGTGTTTTGAAAAGATAACCCATTTCCAAATCTTCCTCTTAACAATCAGATGATTCTTCAGCAATGCTCATCATTTCAAATAAATTAAGAACCGCTCGCATGCACTCCCTCGCTTTTCATGGCATTCTGTATAGACAAGAGCAATGATAATTAAATATCTGTCCAAATTCCACACGCTTTATTGATTCCAGTTCTAATAAATAACGCTCCTAGTAAGAACTGTTTATCGAACCCACCTGTATTACATTTGTACGTCATTCAGCAGCCACACTGAAGCCTTATAAACAGAACCATTAATTCATCACACAAACAACTACACCAACATCCTCCCCTTTCTGGCACTGCAATTAAAAATAGGGTCACATTCAGACAATTTCAGTACTCATTTGGCTGTAGGTTATGTTCCACTGCTCTCACTCACTATCTTTCCAGTTGTTACCAAAGCATGCAAGTTCATGTGGGGATGCGACTGAAGAAATTGCCATAAATAACAGTTGCCCTCATAGACTCAGCCAACATTCTATTTTTATTCTGCTCGTCTTGAACGTGGCCCCAATTAGGGCAAAGGCTTCACAACAGTTGCATCAGAAGTACAAGAAAACACTTTATAGCATTTCTAAATTAATGCTGGATATGAACTGAAAATGAGTACAGTTGTTAGATCTTCCAGATGTTGTTCTGGTGTATGGGGGGAAGGTGGGGTGTTGTGTTTATATCCAATCCAGGAGTATTTGAGTTTTCATGCTAGCAAAGTTCCAGCACAAATTCTGAGAGAAATCTGATGATTTCCAGTGGAAAAAAAATGCAGCAGCATTTCACCCCTCAGTCTTGTGGAAAACTTTTTACATTTCTCCAATGCTTTCAAATAACTTTAACTATTTCAAGTGTCAGTTACTTACAAAGAAAATCTTAAGGGCATTCCAAAGGACTTCATGTTAGACGTGTGCATACACTTACACATTATAGATTATAGGGAAGAGTCTGGCCACTACAAAAACTAATAAAACATTTTAATGGCATGCAGAGCTCGAGCAGCCTAGAAGCTTTAAATACGGCCTTACAGCAATATGCAGTTGCTGCACATTAAAAACATTTTTAAACTAAAGTACTCCTTGTCTTTAACAACACTGACCTGACAGAGATTTCAGTCCTTATTCTGACACCACTTTGTTGTTGCTTTCCAAAATTATCTCAAGAAGCATTTCAAATCAATTAATCCAATTTAAGTTCCTAAATAAATGAAGCTAAAAAGAAATGCTTTAATTCCAACCCATTCTTCACTCCCATATGTGTATTTAATACACCACCATTTCAATTCTGGCAGCTGAGGACAGCAAACTGCCAAAAGGGCTATTTTTCCTGGAACAGACAAGAAAACAGAGATTTAACGAAAAGATCTCATGTTTACATTTCTAATTAAAGTGGTCTTTTATATATATATATATATATATATATACTTGCATAATTGAACAGAACAGCATTAACAAATCAAAACCTGTCATTTTGTTGAGGAGGAAAACTATGAGATTCCAGTAAACCAACAAACTCTTTTAATCACATCCTACCAAGTACAAACCAACACACTGAAAGACACTGCATACAAAAAGCAGGTTTTAAGCATACTGTATTTTCATAATTCCATGAAAGTTTCAGATTACAGAGAGTCCCTTCAGTAAAGCTATTTCACTTTGGAAGATAACCACAGACTGACAGGCTTCAGTTTTTCCAAACTGTAAGAGATTTGGACCCTAGTTCTCCTAACTTCAAAGACAGAGCATACACACAGTGAAGGTCACACTGTCAGGCTTCTGGTTTCCTACACAGCATGATCGGATCTCCTGTTTAAATTCCACGAATATTGTTCCTGGAAAACTGCTTGGTAAATAGTAACACTGGAAGTAACACACAACTGCAGTGATTCACATGTGTAACCTCCATTTTTGCTAACAAAACTACCCGCACAAATCCTATGGCAGAGTTAACATTAGGAAGCCTGTGCAATACTGCCAGGTGACACAGAGCACATTTCTCAAAGGGATGGGCTGGGACTGAAACTTGACCTGGGGATTCACCTAACGGATTTAAGTCTAAGCTCTTCCCAATAAAGGCTTTGTATGTTTGCTGAGTGCCCAGGTGGTCTTTGTTAAGAGCCCAGGCTCTACTACATTTTCATATTCTCATCAACATAAACATTTAAGTCTCATGAAGGTTTAATCTGAAAGCCTCAAATACTCCACAAGCTCTAAGTCCCAAGGAAAGCTTAGGAACTGTGACCTTTCTCTAGCAAATAATGCAGGTTTCTCAAACTATGCATTTTTCATACAACCTGAAAAAAACCTGTCACATCAGGCCATGAAACGTATGTTTATTTTCTAAGTAAAACAGCCAGACATTAGCCAATTTAAGTCTCCAAAATGAACAACGTGATTCTCACACTGCATTCGTTACAGTCAGTGACAAGAGACAACCTAGTATCTATCTTAAGGCAGGATTTAATGAACATTAATTTCCTGACATGAACATAAGAAAGGTTCAAGATATTGGGGTTTTACAGGAACATGTACTATGAATGAGACTTTAACTTAGTAACTTACTATTAGGTTTGATCCATCAGTGAACACTCTTCTCCCAGCTTAGAGCCAGCCCCATTGTGCTAAGTAAAACACAGATGACACATACCATTTGCAGTGCCCAGACTTACAATATCCCACATACAATACAATATCTCAATTGTTTGTGATACAAGTCCTTGCAAAATTAGAATCCAAGTGACTTAACTATCCAGCTATGCCTGAGAACATGTCTACCATGGACTCTCTCAAGTGAAAGCAAACCCGCCCATTCAGGAGACAATGGCAGAAGTTCAACATGATTCTGTCACTGAAAGCCTCGCTCCTTAGAAGAAGCTTTGTGATTAAATTTAACATGTATCTTTAAAACAGCTCAATGTTGAAAGGAACTGATTTGCCACAGTTAAGAAATCATCCACAGTAGTACTGAACTTCCTCAAAATTGTCATCCCTGTGATAAAAGGCCTGTTAGAGGCACCTTGTCTCACAGACAGATTATCACAGAAGAGAAGCAGCTCAGTTTTGCATTTCAGAAATATTTTCATATTGTTTTCTTACTATGGAGGCAAAAATATGGCCAAGAACATTGCCAGAAGGATCTAAAACTCGAAGTAAAATACTTTTACCAAAAGTATTTCACTGATGAATGAAAAATAGATTGGAAGTTAATTTGACCACATTATGTAACACTACTTACTTTTTTCAACATAAAACAACTGGTTGGAAGGCAGAAAGAACAAAAGCAAAACACTGGGGGTGGGGCGGAACTATATGATCCTTAAGGTCCTTCCAACTCAAACGTTTTATGATTTTGTGCAATGCATAAGCTTCTGAAAAGACACTGGAGCATCCAAGTACATTATTGATGGGAAAAACTGCAGAAAAGCCTTTCAGATGCCATGAAATGCAGTCATCAATGTCATTCCACACTTTGCTCCATAAAACTGCTTTTTTCTTCTTTGCAGTGTCATTTGTTGACATTGCCCTCCAAAAAAAGTCACCAAATCTGAATTTGCAGCTAACAAATCTAAGAGAAATCACTTATAGAAACTTCCACAGTCATCCTCTCACTCACCGGAAATGTATGCTAAAAATTATGCAAGACAATTAGTAAGACTTCATAATCCTTCACTACACACATCTTTTCCCTGTGAACATGAGATTCGGGAGCGTTTTCGGCACAGAGCTACAATTCAATTGGACAGGAAACAAACGTGATGGCTGTCGGGATTACAGAGAACGAGCCAAATCCACGGACACCACCTCTCCTTTCACCGTTACCTTTACAAGACCAAGCACATGGAAGGTTACTCCAATTTAATGTGCGCCAAGTTAAATCCCGAAGCCCGGGCAGGCACCAGCCCTGCAGCCCGCGGCGCTTCCCCTCGGGCAGCGAACTCTCTCTCAGCGCATGGAACTGTTGCTGCCGCCTCTCCATCGCCGCCGGCGGCACCCAACTCAGCGCGGCGGCGAAACACCCAAACGCGCGGACAAGACAGGTTAGAAAGAAAGCACTTCCCCGCACGCCACCGCACCGTGCCCTACCCCTTCCAGCCAAGGTTTACGGGCGCGCCGGGAAGCGCCAAGCTCGGCGCTGCCCGCCCCGCTCCGGGGACAGGCGGGAGCAGCTCCTTTGTCTCGCCCGCAGCCCCGGCCGCCTTGCCCCGGCGGCACCTTCCCCGCGCCGGGCCCGGCGCTGCCGCCGCTTCCCGCCCCGTGCGGGACCGGGACCGGGCGCGGGCGGGGCCCGAGCGGCCATCGAGGCCAGGATGCCTGTGGGTGCCCGGGGGAACCCGCTGATGGGGGGGAGGCTGCAACCGGTGCCCGGAGCGCCTCCCCGCGGCCCTTCACCGGGAACAGGGACCCCGCCCTGCCCCTCCATCGCCCCCAGCCACCGGCTCTGCCCCCGGCAACTCCACCGCCCCCTCCCGCCTTCTCCCTCCTAACCACCTCGGCCCTTCACCCACCGCCCCCCAGCGGGTCCTGCCGCTCCAGCCGCGCGCTGCCGCCTGCCCCGGGCGAGGCGCGGGACCCGGAGCCAGAGGGGTTCCGCTCCGCCGGACGCGAGTTGCCGACGGCCACAGCCTTCCCGAAGGGATGCGACAGCCCCGCGCTCTGAAAAAAGTTACGCCCGCGGGAGCGGCCGCGCGCGGAACTCACTCACGCACTCCCTCCCTCACTCGCTCCCTCCCTCCCTCAAGCACTCACACTCACCCTCCCTCCCGGCGGCTCCGCCGCAGCCGCGACTCAAACTCGCCTCCCGCCGGGAGCGGCAGCGGCCGCGCCGGGAGGGCCCCGCGCGGTCCCGCCGCTCCCGGCGGCGCCCGCAGCCAACCGGAGCGCGCGGCGCGGGCACGCCGGCCAATGGCGCCCCGGTGGGCGGGGCCGGGGGCGCGCGGGGCGGGGGAGCCTCGGGGCGGGCACGGAAAGGGGAGGCGCTGCCTCGGGAACGTGGGGCCGGGGGAAGCTGAGACGGAGACCTGAACGCTGGGAAGGGTCGTGCCCCGCGGGGAGATGCGCCCTCCGAGACAGCGAGGAGCGCTCGTGGCAGCGGCCGCTCGGGACAGAGGACGGGCGGCAGCGCTTGGGACGGACTGGAGGGAGCCGGCCCCAGAAGCGTGTGCCCTACCCTGTCCCGATCACACACACACGGTCACGCTGCCATCACTGGGAAATGAAACCACAGCCCGCGGCAGAGTCGGCCTGTGGCTGCCCCGGCCCCGCAGGCACAGCCGCAGCTCCGCGGGGCGCTCGCACAGCCCCACCCCAGGAGCGCCTCGGCACGGAGCGCCGCTCGAGTTTCATCAGGCATCTCGTAATCATCATTTAGATACTGGATTCTTAGCAACCTTGCCCAAGTGAAGCGGTTGTGGACAACTCTCATTCCACATCACTCCAAGGCCTTTTAACTTTTTTTTTCCCCCATTTTTTTTCCTACTGACTTCATCCTTGGAGTGCCCTGAAGAACGATCTTGAAATAAATCTGCATACCACACAATTAACTACTTTTGGGTTTTAAAGTTCTGTTTACATTTTATTGTTACCACCAGAGTTTCTTCACAAATATGTTTTCAGGACGTAAGTTTTAATCCTCAGAAGCACATGTTTATGGTAATCTTCAGGATTAATGAAGATTAAATTAATCAGTAATCTAATTGCTGTACAGTGAAATCAAGGCAAGGAGGCTGTGATTTGCTCAATGGCAAATATGCAATGACAGAGCCCAAATTAACACCACCAACATTTACTGTCACAAAGCATTGGCCCATACAATTAAAAGTCATGGTCTTCTACACCACACCAGTCTTCATTTCCTCAATGACAGTAGGTACATAATGTGTTCACACACAAATTTATTGACTTCCCTGGAGACCTGAACCTAAGAAAATACCGGGTCCAAATGCATTTCTTCAAGATTTCTTAGCCATCCTGAATATAGATATCAGTATCTTTCTGTCTGAGCTGGTTCTAGACTTGTGCTATTGTACCATTCATTTCCATAGGTATAGAGCATATCAATTTGTTCACAATAAAATATATGTGCTATTTTCAAGGATCTTTTATGATACAAGCTATAATACATAAGAATTGCTTTTAGAATATATGTCTTACTAAGCCATTTGTCTTTAGAATACTCCCACTGTGTTATGGTCTAAAATCATTCTGTCATTAGTTTCTATGACACTGGATAAAATAGGTCTGTTTTCCTGAAAAGATAGATATTATTTACAACAAAGTGTAAAAAAGTGTTATTATTTCACTGAGATGAATAGAGACAATTAAATGCCATAATCTTAGTAACAACCAATTGCAACTTTTTGAAGGAGATAATAACCTTCTACCTTTGAAAGAATATACATCTGAAGCACCACCAGAATACTTAACACTTTGGTTGGGGTTTTTTAAGCTCTTTATCTGACTTTCTCTGTATTCTCACCATTATTTCTACCAATAGCATTGCAGGCACACAGCTTCCATCACAATGTCTTTCCCACCTGCTGCCTGTACCTATTCCTGATATCCGTCTGGTTTTTGCGACCCAATAGTTATGCAAAACACCATATTAGACTGAATTAATCTGTAGAGAACCAAGCAGAAGAAACAAGGAGTTTTTTTAACACTCTTCTGTTCCCTGAGCTGGTTTATTGCTCAGTCCTGCAGTTCTGAGAGCAGCACGGACCAAAGAACAAGCAACAGAAGCAAAGACACGGCAATGCAGGAGGAGTTTATTGGCCTGCATCCTCAGACCCAGTGTCAGTAGGGAGATTGGGTACTGATGTGGCTTGTGGCATCCATGGCATACTAAGTGATCCTGGTAATTGCAATGACATACTGAGATCACACCGTCATTAGTTATTAATTTTACTGATATTAATGTGTTATGACTAACAATTAGCAAAAGTAATGAATCATCCACAAACAAAAGGCAGGTAAAGTCTTCACATGCAGCAGATAACTGTTCTTCCATGTGAGGTCACATTATCAAAACAAAATTGTTCAGCTTGTACTACTTCCACAGACTTTTTTTAACTTCTAAATTATTTTAGTGTTTCAGGTTCTCTTACCACATTAGCCTTCAATCTTTAAATGCAAAAATATATATGCAATAAATTTTCTTTTTAATGTTTATATTTCTATGGAGAGCTGGGCACATCACTTACTGCACTCAAGTCTTGTGTTTATGGGAGGTTTTTTTGCCATTAGCAATCCGTTTCCAACTGCCCTCTCAGAGGAATGCTATGAAGAATCAGAACTTCTCCAGCCGTCAGGACTGCTCAGTGCTGTTTCACAAACAGTATTTCCAGGAATAAGTTCCCTTTGAATTTCATAAAACATTCTTATTGCTAAGAAACATAATTTGGAACATAGAGCTTCTGCCTGCTTCATTTTTTGGTCTCAGCCTTTTCATTACAAGTTCTTATATTTAGATATATTATGGAATCGTAAGCTTCTTTAAAAATAGAAATCCTTGATAAATAAATACTTAACAACCTTAATCTCTCTCATATGACCACATTCTTAAAGCTCAATTCAACACACAGACCGTTTTCAAAAGACAGTACATCTGGACCGTGGGGAAAAAAATAGCAGTTATTTCCAGTCATCTGATCTCATACCAAATCCGTAGCCTGTGAGACACCAAGAAGGGCACCATTTAGAGAACGAGACAGAACTCTAGATGATAATTTGTTGGTCCTCTGTCCCAGTGCCAGCCTAGGCCAGGCTGGCTGTGACTGCAGTCAACTGCACATGCTGCCAGGTGGATGGTAGCATCATCATGGAGCAGCCCTTCTGTTTTGGCTAGGATGGAAAAACACTTGCTGCCGAAATAAGAGCAGTCTGTAGTCTTGATTAGAAATTCAGCTAACATTTTCAGAGATGCTCAGAACTCACATTGCTTTCCTACAGAGCCTTTGATTAAATCCACTAATTGGGACTACAAGGAAGGATCAGGTCATTTTCCACATAAGCAGAGATCCAAGCGCTTTGTATCAAATGCAGAGGGCTCTGGAGACTCTTGGTCTGACATTTTCCATGAAAACAGTTTCAGTAACCAAAGCATGTAAGAAGTCAGAGAGAAAAAAAGTAAGAAAATCATGTTGACCTAGGAAGACAAGCAGATATTCTGAAATTTCCTTTCCAATAGAAATAAGATGGCAGAACTTTCTGCAACACCATAAATTCCAAAATTTTTATTTTTGGACCTCTGAAACAACTGACAAATATGATATTTTGACAGTGTCAGACATTCAGGTTTGACCTATGGTTTTTATATTCTAGTTTCAACAATAAATAAGGTATTTTGATCGCTTTCCATTGAAAGCATAAAAGAAACCAATATATTCCTGCAAAAGCTACATTTTATCAAATCCATGTTTTGCTAGAAAATTGCTCCAGCAGCAAGCTCTTTACTAGATCTTTCCAGAAAGTGAAAAATCACTTACATCTGTTCTACTCTGAAACACTGAAGAACTCAGTGTCTCAGATTTCCCATATTATCACAAAACATTTTAAAGGAAACTGTTCAAAAAGGAAGGACTCTATAAGCATTTTGTTGTTCAATTGATTGAATAAAGTCCTTTTACTAAAACTTCATATTAAAAAAATAAAACAAAACATGTATTAGCATGGAACTATAAAAAAGTATCCTTTACTTCATAATTTATGATAAGTTGTATTTATTCTAAATAAATATAGGTTTTATCTTATGCTTTTTACTGACCTGGAGTTCTCCTGGCAACCTGGAATTCTCCTTAATTAGTTTTGGGTTTTTTTGCAAACCTTACATACAATCCTAATGCTACTATGCCTTTGATTTGATACTATTACAATGAAATATTTATTACAAAAACACCACAGTAGAATTAAAAACAGAATAGTTAATTTATTCTACTATGGGAAGACTTCCCAAAAGTTTAAATTCACATAACTCAAATTTAAAACTGAGTATGTCTTATTGTTGAAGGCCAGTTCTCTAAACAGTATAGTCTATACCAATATTTTGCACTAA
This sequence comes from Pithys albifrons albifrons, assembly GCF_047495875.1. Classification (NCBI taxonomy): domain Eukaryota; kingdom Metazoa; phylum Chordata; class Aves; order Passeriformes; family Thamnophilidae; genus Pithys; species Pithys albifrons. Next base: position 32,639,070 of record NC_092464.1, read on the forward strand.
GGGATGATGCTTACAACACTTGAAAATGCAAGGTAACAGCTCCTGATTTTGATTAAATTTTAAGGAGAAACCACTGCAAGAATTTGATAGCAGAAAATGCTTTTTCTGATAGTATCACTAACATAAGGCAAAATTTAAAAAATATAGGAAGCAAATCATCATAAACATAAATACACAAAAGATAGGAAATCACTTTTTCTTTCTCACTCTTTAAAAGCAGAGGTTGAAAGCACATACATACGTTTGTAAGTACAGCAGTTCACAAGAATAATTGTTTGAGTGGGAAGACCCAAGCATTTCATCAAAGCCTGTGTAGTTCAGAATGCTAGAAACAGTCCTTCAAGGTAAGGGAGGGGAAGAGAAGAACAACGTGGAAATTGCTGTTATGAGACCTACAACCAAACACACAGCATCATGACAGAATTGACAGCAGAAAAGGCTGGGTTTGAGAGGGAGAAGCTTAGGAGACAAGTCTCTGCTGCAATAGAGCATCTTCTGTGGCACACTCCCCCTACAGTGCTACAGTCCTTCATGCTTGATGAAATACCAAGAGAAATACTGTTACCCACCAGGCCTTTTATGCAACAGCCCTGCATTGGTATTAGTAGCTCAATTAAAGTACCACAGCTATTTTAATTATCACAGCTGAGCTGGCTTTCCTCTCTCTGACCACAACTGTTTGTGGTGCCTGGCTGGGGGCTCCTCCTTGTGTATACGACAAAGAGGAACAGGAAGGGCTTGTGTGGTTGCTGTGAAAATAAAAAGGGAGAAAGATGAGGAAAAAATTATGTGAGGCAATCTAAGGATTTTTGTGTTTTCATGATTCTTCATGCTCATTAATTGTTACTCCTACAGAAAATTCCTCTTTTGGCTCACGTGCGCCTAGGCATGTTGACAGCATTCTGAGTTTCTGTATTTATTGTCTTGCTGCTGGACTACAGAAAAATTAACAGCTCAGTTTACAAGGGCTGTCAGACTCCCTGACCAGCATATTCTTTTCATGAGAAACTTAAAGTCATGGCATTCTCCCAGTGTCCTCCTCTGCCTCCCAAGGGGCCTGGGGGCTCCCCCATGAGAAACCCTGTCCCTTTGGGGCCAGGGCAGAGCTGCTCAGCAGCCGGAGGTGCTGGGTGTGTATGAGGCTGCCCAGCTGTGCTCACCACTTCCTCTTTCAGCATGTGTTTAGCGGGTGAAGAGACTGTGGCTGGACTCAGAGCTAACAGCTGACATTCATTGCTGCATACTCTTGGGCCACGCTTGTCAGCTTTTCCATTGAATCACGAGAGCTAGAAGCACACACACTCATTTTTATGTTGGAAGCTCTCCCTTCTGATGTAATCCTGTTAGCCCCAAAAAACAGGACACTAGATCCAAGCCTACAAAGTTCATCTGTCTTCTGCTAGCCCAGATAAGCAGTTTAATGTCATACTTGGACACCCTGACACCCAGCCTCTGTTAGGAAGCCCTTATCACATGTACTGTGGTTGGCTCCATACAGGACTAGTGGAAGCAGCTGTGAAAAGCAGCATGAGCGCGTCTGTATAGCAACATCTTTTTGGTCTGATCCAACTCCTCTGCCATGGCTCCATCCTTCCCTCAGCTGTAGCTATTCCAGGGTACAGAACCAGCACTGGCTTGAGAGTTCCACATTTCAAACGATTCCCCCCCAAAAAGCTAAGTCTTTAGCTACATTACTAAGTTTCATAATCCTGAGAGAGGATAAGGTTTATTTTAAAGCAGATAGAGCAATAAAAGTACAAGGATAAGCTCCAAGAGAAGCAGAAGGTAGGCATTAGGAAGTCATAGAATTATAGTTTGGGTTGGTAGGGACCTTTAAAGGTCATCTTGTCCAATCCCCCTACGGTGAGCAGGGACACCTTCAACTAGATCAGGTTGCTCAGAGCCCTGTCCAGCCTGACCTTAAGTGTTGCTGGGGACGGGGCATCAATCGCCTCCTTGGTGATACAAAATTTCTTCCTTATATCCAGTCTCAATCTGCCCTCTTTTAGTGTGAAACCATTATGCTTTGTCCTATTGCTAGAAGCCCTGCTAAAAGGTTTGTCCCCATCTTTCTTACAGGCCTGCTCTAACTGTACAGATATCACTGCAACTCCAGATTACTGGAAGAAAATGTGGAATTACTATCAGTTCAGATTTTTAAGAACAGTTTAGGTATATTTGACCCTGTTTTAAGACAGATACAGAGAACTGAGAGATGTCTCTTCATTATTACCTTTCTGAGCTTCTGGATTTTATTGGCTATGCTTATTCTCTCTTCTCAAAATAATGAGTTACAGACTGAATATTTTAAGACTTCAGTGAAATTAAATTACAGTGTTATGAAATGCTTTTACAATAAGTATGGAAACACTATTGATGGGAACATAAGTATTCTTAAATAGGGAAATAACAAAAATCTCACATATTTGAAATAAAATCCAAAGCAAACTTGAGTTAGGCAGTTATCTTTGTTACCTACTCTGATAAATTATAGATAAGTTTGTCTCCTGCTTTTATGGTTCATAGCTATATCAACCCAGTTCTTAGAATGTTACTGTAGAGGGTTTTTACAGTTTGTTTTCAGTGTTAACCCTAAATTTCCTGTTGATAAAGGACATGGGGTTTTTTCAGGTTCTTTGGCAGTGCCCAAAGAAGATGATAACTTACAAACAAGTGCATTCTTTGCACCCCATTTATTTTAATAGAATTTTATGGAGTTTTTCTGGTATTTCTGCTTACTTAGAACAGCCAGACAGACATCTGTTCTTGTTCTGTCAAGAGCATCAGCTGCTTTGTTTTTATTTAATATGTTGTTTTCCTGTCCGCAGAGAGACTTTCCACTTGGTCAAGGACAAAATTCCAGCCAACATTTTTTTTTCTGAATGTGAACAATGACAAAAATCTTGCCAATGAGACTTGCTTTCCTCTTAGTGTGGGAGGTCACAAATATGTTCTAATTATTTGGTAATTTCCCCTAGAATTCATAATGTTGGTTACAGAGACCTGCTTCACTTTCAAAGACTGGACTAAGGAGGAGAAGCAGACTCTTAAGGTAACCAGGCCATTAGTGCTCCACTTTCTTGCTATTTGCTTCCCCCAAACCTGCCATTTTAAAGAATAAAACCTTACTTTTCATAGGGTTATTATCTAGAAAAAAGAGAACATTCAAATTATGTAGTTATTATTTGATACAGCTGCATCCTGTTGATTTTTAGAAAGTCACATTTCAGCTCAGCAGTTTGCTTCCCTCGGCTCAGCTTGTGCTCTGTTTTAGCTAGCATCTTACATATTCTCAGTCTGTCATGAAGAACAGAGATATGACACTGGCTAAAATGAAAAAGGGACAACATATACTTGTTACATATTACATATTCAATCAAAACTGTTGGGAGTTCCAAGGTGGGGAAAGGCATCTGATTTTTTTTCTAGGGGTGAATTTCATAATCTTTCTGAGAAACTCAGATCAGCTATCAAACAATAGCTAAACTTATTTTCAATTTGCTTTTCAAACTATTTGTCAATGTGTATCTTGCAGCCTTGCAGCCCTTGTGCATATATAACTGCCAGTGGCTGACTTGTCTCTTGACTTTTCTGGGAATTTATTCTCTGAAACATTCGAATTATACCTAGTAATAGTACAGGATTATGGATTACCCACCACTCAATAACCATCACTCACTCAGGCAGCTGTGAACCTTAAAACTGACTGGACACCAAGCAGCTGAGCTGCTGGCAAGTGGGAGAGATTCATTCTTGGTAAAAAATGAGGTAGAACGATTTGGGTTTTTCTTTGGAGAAATAATTTGTAAAGAGCATTAGAGTGGGGAAGGGGGAGTATAACAGAAAGGATGTGATGGTTTTGAGCAAGGGATGTCATACAAAAGAAACTATGTAGTTGGGGGGAAAAAAAGCAGTTGAGAAATTGAGTATTGCACATACATATCTGTCCATATATATCTATATTTTATGTCCACCTTCAAAGCATATAGATACCATGGCCACAGACCACAGCCCTGTATGACCTGAGTGGTGACCATGTTTTATTAGTCAACATGTTTATCAAAGCATTATAGAAAATAAAAGCTCTCCATAAATGCTGAGCATTGAGAGAATTCCCCTGTTTTGACAGAAACAAAGTCTATTACAGTAAAGCTTGTTTCCTGCCTTGGCAAAAAGATCTCACCACCGGTATCCCAAATAGTATTCTCCATTGTCACGATGACATCTACTGGAGGGGATGGGATTGAGCATCTATTTCTCTGTCCAAAATATTAAGTCTTCTAACAACTGCAGGACTGGTGTGGTTTCACACACTGAGAACTACTACAGTATTGAAACATGTGGAAAGCAACATGATATTGTCAGTATTCCAAATATTTTAAATTGCAGCTCCCTCAAGAGACACAAAATTTAAAAGGATTAGAGGAAATAATTCAAACCTCATCTAGTATAGGTAAATAAAAATGCCCCAGCCAGATAATTTTAAATTATTAAATGAAAAGGGAAGAAATATGTTGACTATCTCTTGAAAGATTCAATAAACATTAACTGTACAATAATGCATATTATTGTGGTACTCAAAAGATATGCTAATCTGAAACACAGGTATGTTAAAATAAAGGAGATATTAGAAATCAGTTATGCAAAACAGTATGAATTAGAAAGAAAATATATTCAACACTTTACATATGAGGTTTTTAATTTTCTCCACAAGAAAAATACCATATGTTGGCATGAAAAGATAGTGTATATTCTTGCTACATTTTCACTTCATATTTGCAAATGTAAATACATCTTCACAATAACTGAAAAGGAGAATTGAGAACTAATATGTTTTCTGAGGCATCACATCTAACTTCTTTTGTTGAAAATGAATTTCTGCAATTTATTTAAATGAAACTGGAGTCACCAACCATTCAAGATACTTTCTCAAAATAAAAATTTGTGAGGAAGTACATTTCTTTTCCTTTAAGCCCATTCATCACTGCTAGATTATGGCTGCACCTTGGCGCCCTTCTCCTAGCTTGTGGAGGTCCTCCACTTGGATGAGGGACAGCACATGCCAAGTCACCCTATTGTACTCTTGTTCACTCCATCCTGTTCCTGTTCATGGAGAGGAGCAGAGAATAATTGTGGGGCAACTGCTGTGTGCTAGCAGGTGGTATCTGCAGGCTCAGTCTGTGTTTGGGATGGAGAGGGTGCATGTGGATTCTGGCTGTTGCTTTTTGGTAAGTTTATAGAGGCATTTCCCAGGAAGGAAGTGCACACATCAGGCTAGATTTTGCCATGAAACTAAAGCAAACTAAAACAATCCTGGTCATTAAACTTGCAGCCTAACACTGCACAAACCCAGACTTACCGGAAAAAAGCTAACAATAAGACTTTAATTAACAAAAGATTTTTTGCCTCCTGGAGTTTCCCTTTCTTTCTTGTGCAGGAAAGAGAAACAGTAATAGATACCTGCAGATGATCAAGTGGTCTGAAATGAATGAATGCTTCAGAAAAATCACAATATACAAAGTCAGGAAATTTTTTCTACATGAAGGAAATTCACTCTAATAAGATCAGAGTTGAGGACAGAAGAACAACATGTACTTCTGTTTTCTCTGCTGTTAATGACAGGCGTAAAGAATAGCCACCTTAAATCCTATTATCTGTTACTTGCATATGAAAGAAGATATCTTTAAACCATTAAACTGTCCACACCTACAACTGTTAGGTTTCCCATTTTCCTGGCCCAGGAAGGCTGTTTTGAGGGAGAAGACACTGCCTGAGCATTCTCCACTCAAGGAGTTACATACACACCACCCAAGACTACAACTGCTAGGACCACAGTTCCTTTGCAGCCAGCAGCTCCAGTGAGCCAATGGATGCCCCTTTCGACTCCTCGCTCACACACAGGTTCATTCTCAGGTGCGTTTCCTCCTCCTTCAGGCTCAATTCTAAGTTTCCTGCAGCAGAGTCCCAGGCATTGAATTTTATAAAAACAAATAATTTAATACAGTGATACAGCAGCAGGGTCAGCTTGAGCATCCGGAGAGCCACTGCAAACAAAGAAATCTCCTTTTACAATTTATGCACCCATGCCTCACATGCTCTGCATAGGCCTTTTTAGTCCAAGGGTGATTTGTGGTCTGGGTTCTTCTAACACCTTATAGGATTCTTTCTTCATCTCCACACAGGCAGGCTATTAACTGTTCTCATCTTGTCAAGTTGCATCTCCTGCTGCTGACTGTAGTCTCTTTATCTTCTCGCTTGTGCTTCCTGTGTGCCTGCTCACCAGTAGAACACGGGAAAGAAAAGAAGCCCTAGACTTAGGAAAAACATTACTTAGCAACAAGTAAAATATCAATGTGTTATCAATATTCTTATACTGAATCCAAAACACAGCACTGTACTTGATACTAGGAAAATTAGCAAGAAAGCTAGTTCTAGTCCAGCCAAAAGCATAGATGTCAGTGAAAGTCCACAGCTTGTAGCCTAATGCTTCAGCAAACACAGTTACTCATGCTAAGCAAGTAGCATACCAAATCACACAATATTATAACTCTGACTCATTCTATTTAAAACATACTTATTTAATCTAAACAACTAACACCTCTAAACAGCTAGATATATTTAAATTCTCTTCACAACCTCTCTCCTTCAGTTTGTCTTCAGCAGGAACTTCTGAAAAGTGATCTTTCCCTCCTGTGTCTTCTCCAAGGACTTGTAAGTCTTTTAACTTCTTTTGATATTCAAGGTCTCAGACTGAAGTTTGTTTCTCCTTGGAGACTGCATGTAATGTCCCTGAATGCTGCTACTTTCACTCATTATCTTTTCAATGTAGGCTTGTCTGTTCTTGTGTGGGAACAATTACATGTTCTTTGTTTGCTCTTTCCATAGCTTCAGGCTAAGTAAGATGAAGATGGGACACTCAGAAGCCATCCTGCACATATTTTCCCTCGATGATTCAGACATATATCTTTCAGCCTACTGCATCTCAGTGCTAATAATTTTATTACATCCCCTCATTTTTTCAGTTACCTGTTGTAAGCATCCCTAACCACTGTCATTCACACTGCTGGGAACAAAGGTCAGCCTGAACGTGACTCTGCACAAAGAACATCATCAACAGACCCTTTTTGCTGATGTTGTATTATGTTCATGTCAGCCTCAGAAAGTGCCTTAGTAATCTGTAGATACTTCATGGTATAACTTCAATGAAGATTAGAACTGTGAACATTCTTACACTATCAGAATTTCTTACTAAACAAATGTCCATACAGAAACTCATTTTGGCAAAATTAAAAGAAGATTCTTCTTCCTTCTGAAAGATCTTGTTTACTTATCTTTCATTTCATCACAGAGAATACAAACTCCTGAGACAGATGCAACTTCAATGGGAAAAACCGGAATGCAACTCCCATGCAGCTGTCCTGATGAGGGAACGGGATCAACACAATCTAATCTAATAGTCTACATTGTAGAATATATAATTTCTTGTACCAAAGGTCAAACAACTTGCCCCACCATGATTCAGGGACAGCAGTGTTTGTCTGGAACTTGGTGTTGGATCCACAGGAGATCATTATGCCCTCCCAGCACTTCCTCCATTCCCATGTGGAGTTTCCTTTCTTCTCAGGAAAACAGAAAAAAATAAGTCTTTGCAATTAGCAGTGACTACTCAAGCTCAAATTTCTGCAGTGCTGGTTCTCGCCTTCACTCTAGATCTGTGTAATTCAAGGTTAATGGGACTGATGTTTTTAGACACTTTGCAAGATCAAACCATAGTGGACTGCAAATTGTTTGATTAAAACTATTTTAAACAGTCCTTTGAACATTATAATCACGCTTCTTGCTGGCCATGTGGTGCCTGCACCTCTCTGCTCCACTCCATAGCTCCTGCATCGTGGCATATTGTGTTTATTTGGCCCTTGAGATAAAAAGCTTTATTTCTCCTCATACAATCTTATACGTTTCCATGATGTAGCTAGTTCATCCAGCCAGACTTGAATCTGCTTCATAGAATGCTGCAAGAATCACTTACATGGCACAAGCAGCTCTTTGACAGCACTCTTCAATGCTACACAGGACAAGGAAAAACATATCCATCTAAAGGATAGATAGCATGCAACTGTTCCACTGAAATTCATCCAAATGAATTTCCACTATGAGCTGGACTCTCGTTTTACTAAGTGGTTACAGCTCTGCTGACGTCAATGTATTTGCAGCTGTTCACAACAACATGAATTTGGGCTTCGATCTAACAACCCTATTGTTTGCAGGGAGGAGAGAGAGGGTTGTTTGTTTCAGATAAAACTGAGTCAGTGATTGTGTCATAGACCCACTCACTGCCCTGTGGAAACCAGTAAAGCCCCTATTATATCTCAGTTGCATGTGTATTACTGGGGAGACATTAACACATTGCCATGACTGAATAAGGGAGATATTGTAGGTCAGTGTGTATCAGACACTATCTGATTTTTACATACTCATACTTTTATTAATTTCTTTGAATTTCAGATTATGTTCTAAGGGGATAATATGATACACCACTTGAAACAGCCATACCATTCCTATCATCCCTGCAACATATATTCATTTGGTACTACCTGAGCTTGGACCAAACAGATTACTGCACTTCATAATCTCCTATCTAGTGTGTCTTTCAGCCCTCTCTGGGTCACCTCCTCTGTCAGCCCCTAGGGGCTCACCTGTTTGTGACAAGGATTTGGTCCAACATGGCCTAGCTACATAACCTTGGCTCCTCTGGGTTAATTGCTAGGTTGTGACCAAGAGCTGTGAGAAAGTCCAGACAAAAAAAAAAAGGAAAGGAAAATTATAGAGGTAGAATTGGTGAATTGGGATATTTAAGATAATCCAGGAGGAAGAACGCTAAAAAAAAGGCATAAAATGTTGCAGATAGGGATACAGGGAGATACCAGTGTCACCGGAGGACTCCATGAAAGGCAGTAATCCGTCAATCCTCATGATTGCTCCAAAAAGCAGTTACAATCGACTGCAGAACAGCTTCTTTTAATCATCACTAGTTATTTCTTTCAAAACTAGCTTTTTCCTACCCACAAAACAAATGTGCAGTCAAACGAACATGACAAATACATCAGTGTCATTCTAACATGATTCCTCAAAGCTAGTTACTCCCAATAGCACACACGTTACTAACGCCAAGGACCACTACTCCTCCAGCTGTCATTCAGAATCCAGGCTACTCTCAGGCTTTCAAGGGCTCCCACCTCTGTGCTATGGAAAACCTCTAAAAAACGCAGCCCTCTGGGGAGATACAAGTTAGAGGATCTAGGTATTTAATTTTATTTAAGTAAAAGCGAAAATGACAGGTCTTGTCTATGCAGTGCCTTTTCTAACTGACCAGTGTTTTCTGGATTCCCTTTTACAGCCCTTATTATTCATCCTGGGCCCTGTCACTTCTCTGGACAGTGTGTGAAGTTCAGCTTATCATTTACTCTGTGCTAGCTCCATATGGCTCATGCATGCTATCCCAGGATGACGAGAACAACAGGACCTATTCTAGGAGTAGGATGGAATAACAGCAAGAAAATACTACAGCTGAACAGCCTGCTGGTGCAGGTATGAATTTCCTAGTCCCTGAATTCATGCATCAGGTCACACAAAAATGCTTTTTCTCCTTATAAATAAGGTGTACCATTTGTTTGTATTTTGTGAGACCCTTTATCCCACACCCGCAATGAGCATGCTCTGGCATATACTTACCTCTTCTCAAACCTTCCTCTCTTTGCATTAATTCTTCCATACCTCTCAGAGTGTGAAAATTAAAAACTAGAGCCTACAGATTGAGAAACACAGCCAGCATTAAGCACGCGTATGACTGGCAATTTGTAAAAATCTATAATATTTTCATAATACAGACAGGTACACAGAAAAAAAGAGCCAATCCACACAAGTTTGTGAGTGCTCTCTTGCTTCTCAAATCCACAGTGAGTTCTCCATCCACCCTGAGCTTCCCATAAGAATTAACCCTCAGAAAGTATCTTTTACATTCAGACATTCAAACGGGTGTTTAACAAGGAGTAAAAGTTTTATGAGTCTCAAATGATCACAGACTCATACTTCTTAACATAATACAAAATAAACTATCACTGAAATGGCATTTTAATCTTTGTATGATGTTATTCTAACTTTAGCATCAACAACTCAACATTAATTCTTACTGTCATAAAAAACCAGATTGATTCTCAGGCCTTTGGGCAATTACGTGAGTAACATAATACTGTTTATAATTGGCTATTTTAAAGGGATGTACATGACTTTGTTCCAAAGGAGGTGCCTCAATTGCACGTCTCTTGAGGATGACTCACACAGTGTTTCCTTGAAGGCATCCCATTCCAGGCAGCATTTGGAATGGAAAAATACACTTTGTTTAAAACATATATATAGAACTATCATCACATGTAAGGTTGGGGCATAAAGGCTATGAGTTCCTTTAAATGATCCAACATGACTATGAAGGGAGTTCTGCTATTTCCTGTTGTGCTGCTATTAAAAAAAATAAATTTGTGTCCTGCTAAGAGTTTTCCCTATATGAGGGCAATCCTTTCTTCTCTCTTTTTTTTTTTTTTGGTCTTTGAACAGGAAGTAGTTAATTGGCTTATTCAAGTAGAAGTGTCTGAGGAACATCTCTTGTTCACCCTGGGAAACCTGTAAAAACTTTGAACTGGAACTGCTGATACAAACTTTTTTGTTTTGTGAGCCTTCATTGGTAGGTAAGATGGCATAAACTTTGCTCAACTGTTGTTGTTATGCTTCTTTTCTGTATTTCACTTTACCTGTGGGTAAAAGTCACAGAGATAAACTCAGTTCCCAGTTTCACTATTCCTACATTGTCCTATATGTTTCCACTTAATTTTTTTTCTGAAATTAAGATACTAAGTCATAAATTCATGTTGAAACACTCAAAGATTTCAAATACAGATTTTTATTGGAATGTTTATTATTTGGCTGAAAACAAATATCTGAACTGATGCAGCCTTAGTTGTGGAGAGACTGATGGTCTCTGTAACAAAAGGCAGCAGTTTTACCCCTCGATTTGGACTCAGCACAAACAGTTCTAGTACTCTCTGATCCAGTTGCCTGCTTGCAGGCTAACCTACCCTGAGCTTAAACAAGTTCAGACGCTTAAGCACATACTGCCTGAATTCCTCTACTTAGCAAGAGGATTTGTTAACACTGAGAACCATCCCTATCAGGAGCTATTTAGGTCTAAATAATCCTTTTCCTGATAGGTTTCTCCCAAGAAAAGACTAGTTCTCAAGAGGAGAGGACAGCTCTTGATGGGGGAGGGGGGGGGGGGGGTCTGGTTGTTGCAACATGTAAGACAGAATATGCTGGAAGAAGACAGGGCAATGTTTTATTGAATGTTGTCTCTTTAGCAATATGGTATTCCACTCTCACTAAAAAGAATGCATATTCAAGTGTTCATCAAATTGCTGCCAAATAACTTCAAGCAATAAAATCAAAAAGGGCAGCTTTTTTCCAATCTATTCCCCTGTACACTTTTTTTTTTATTTTTGTAATCCTATGCTTACTATGACCTTGCTACAAAAAACTCCCTTGCTAGGGCTGCTTTCTTTTCCCTCTCATGGGCAACGAAGACTAGGGCTTTTGCAGTATCCAGAAATTTGTTAGCAGGTTCCACTGGCCCAGCCCCTGGCAAGCTCCTGCAGGTCAGCTCTGGAGCTCAGGAGCCTGTGCTACTGGCAGACAGCAAAGACAACCCCAAATCCTTATGCTTAGGCGCTATGTTGAGCTGCTCTCCTGCTACATTGTTGCAACTCATGCTACAGCAGTTACTGAACTGCCTTGAAGACACATCAAATGTTATTTTTCCTTGACAAAACGACAGAGAAGTGGGTTGGATGAGAATCATTGTAGACAGCCAGAATATTTACTGTTCTTCAGAGTGGAGAAACTAAATGAAGGAAAAGGTCTGGAATTAGTTCCAAACATTACTAAAGCCCAGGAGATGGATTCAGCCTACAGCAGATGTTAATGACTTAGTGCAACACCTCTTATGGCTGAATTAACTTCCATCTCACCTGCCGGCTGGGGTCAGCCAAACAGGGATACAGGGAATCCTCTGCTTTCAGTGTTTTGTTTACTTTATCTGCTCCCAAAAGGAAATGGTTTTCAGAGTACTCATTTGTCACAGTGACCTCCTTTGGCTTGCTCTGGTGATAAATCATTCCACAGCAGGCTAAAATGGAAATTCTGGCATGAAAAAGGACCACTGCCTGACAAAAGGCATGTCCCAATGTGGCTGCCAGGACAAAGCTTGCTCCTCAACCTGTCACAACCCAAGCCTCACCACTGAAATACAGGAGTCATATTACAACAGCACAATTAAATAACATGAAGTTCAGCTTGGGAGAATGCAGGAGGTATGCTTTCAAATCGTAATATATTAAGCGTTGTCTCGCTGGAACAACCTCCCTCATTCCAACCATCAGGGCCCTGAGCTCATGGACAGACTGCAGTGCCCTGACCACCCTCACCCAGGACACCTGCTGGCTGCCCAGGGCCAGAGCTCCTTATCACCTCACCTCCTCCAAGGACCACTGAACCACCAGCAGGTCCTGTCAACACCCTGGCCGTGTTTGGATGTGGGGGATGGCACCCTGCACAAGAGGGCACTCAGGTGCCAGGCTGGGGTCTCCTCCACAGCCTGCTCCCGCCTGTGGATTTGCCACCCAGCACCCCTTTCTGTGCAGAACTGTAAATGCATCCAACACCTCTACTGTGTGTGTGGATTGGCCTCTGGCACACTGGGTTAAAGAACCTGGTTTGGGACAACATAACAAGATATCACATACATTCACATTCAGAATTTCTACATCTTGTCCTATTTTGTGAATTGGAAAAAAAGCACAGGTGAACTGTTACCATTTGTAGACAGTATATAAAAAATTAATAATGCCAAAGTAACCGAGAAACATTCCTTCTGTCCAAAGAAGCACATGCACCCCTGAGAGAAAAGGATGCTGTAAATATATTCTAATTTTCAGTGCCAGGTTAGCATAAAGAGCTGAACAAGTTACCCTGTGTCATTCTAAATCCGCACTGTGAAGTTAGGCCTTGCTAATCTTCTACATTTCAGCACGATATCCTTATTACTTCAGCCTCTTGATTGAAAGATCTCTACCATGGTATGCATTAGAGATTATTGGATTAAGCAAACAATGTTCACTAAACATTTCAGAATATCTATCAATCTTGCACCAGTCTAATTAGCAGCATTAGTTGATGGCTTAAATATAATGTGATACATTTTCAAAACCACAATAATATTATATTGTTTGTACCAGGCCAGTCGTTTTCCTGTCATGAACTTTAGAGGATAATCCTTTTCTATTTTTAATTTTAACCTCAGTTTGTGAATTGAGGGATAAAATATCATTAAACCATTAGTGTTTGTAGAGTGCTTTGAGAATAACAATGTGCTTAGAAGAGATATGGTACATTATGATGCTTTCATTGGAATTAAATTTGTATAACTTCCTATTAATTTAAATGTTTTGAATTTAATTTCTCAGATACACAAGGAGCTGAGTCTTCTTTCCAATCTTTATCTTGAAATTTTGAATAAGAGATTTCTGTCTCTGAGATTACAGTGTTTTCTGCCATCCCTCCAAGACTCTGATTTCTTGAACTTGAAACCTAGGACTTTTATATGCTTGCGTTTTGGGTTATTTTCATCTTTACATGTTTTTCCTGTATGGCTTTGCTTAGTTGCACATGGCAGCGCATGCATGCGCATGTATGTGAACATAGGAAAGACATGGAACTGTTGGAACGAGTCCAGAGGTGGGCCACCTACTTGATAAGAGGACTGGAGCACCTCCCCTATGAAGACAGGCTGAAAAAGTTGGGGTTGTTCAGCCTGGAGAAGAGAAGGTTGTGTGGAGTCCTCATAGCAGCCTTCCAGTATTTGAAGGGGACCTAGAGTGAAGTTTCATTAAGAACTGTAGTGACAGGACAAGGGAGAATGGCTTCAAAGTGAAAGAGGGGAAATTTAGCTTAGATATTAGGAAGAAATTCTTTATTGTGAGGGCGGTGAAACACTGGAACACGTTTCCCAGGGAGGTTGTGGATGTTCCAATCCTGGCAGTGCTCAAGGCCAGGTTGGATGAGGCTCTGAGCAATCTGATCTAGTGAAAGGTGTCCCTGCTGATGGCAGGGGGGTTGGGACTACCTGATCTTTAAGGTCCACTCCAACCCAAGCCATTCTGTGATTCTATATGTACATACACACAAAATAGCTGGTTTTCATCTAAAAGGAATATAGAGTTTTACCTCATATAAAGTGAAATTTAAACATAAAAGCATTTTAATTTAAAGTACTTCTAGAACGCTCTTACACAGCACACCACCTTCTTGTTGGTAAGGCAGCTGCTCCCACTCGCCTTGGTATCATGCTCTGCTCCTGTTTCAGATCAGCTGGCTCTTGCGGATCCCTCAGAAGCTGTTCAGCTTGTACCATGGTCTGAAGCAGTAAAACCTTCATGAAAGAAACTGGGGTTGTGATATGTTGCCCATTAGGGAGTACAGAAGTTCCCGGCATCACAGGTTACCCTTGGTGTCAAATCCCACTGAAGCTGATTGCAGAATTTGGGTATGGCTGAACCCTCATTTGAGCCTGGTCTGGATACAGACATCATGTCAGCTGCCTGCCTGTGTGACAGGTAACTTCCTGGACATCTCCTCTACTGCTATAACTAATGCTGCTATGCCATATGACTGATGCTATGCATTAAGGCTAAGCAGCACAAAGGAAGGTACCACAGCGAGCGCTGTCAAGGTATGGAAGTGCACATGTGGTGTCTATCAGCATAACAGGAGCCAGCAGTAAATTCTCTGCTTAAAAGCAGCTCCCCAGGGAAAGGAGGGACGGAGCCTTGCTTTTGGCTTTCCTCACCACACATCTCATCAGCAAAGGAGCCGACCTTGGGTAGAAGCTGAACTCCTTAACTCGGCCACCTAAGCTCACAGAACAGGGGAGTGCACTCAGGCCCCAACACAGCTGTATCTGTGTCTCCCATGCAAAAAAAAGGGCATCTTATGATACTTTTGAGATGAAATTAAAACTCATTAGGTAAATTATTTATACGGTGAGATCTGAAATTGGCCAGATGTACATTCCTATTTTTTTCAGGCTATTATTGTGGCAAGAGGTATAGATTTCTTATTTTCATACTGTTATGTCATGAAATCTGGAAAGTCAAGTGATAGCTGTGTCAGACTGTTTATTTCAACAAAACAGAGGTCTCCAAGTGCATTGAAGTTTTTACAACTTTCATGCAGTAATAACTCTTGGATAGCAGAACCAGAGAGTATCAAAGTCCATCTTGTTAAGGGTTACCACATGAGATGTGGTATCGGGACCAAAACGGCTCATTCCTTTTATTAATAAAGGAGCCTCACATTACAACTGCATGAATCTCTCTCCCTCCAAGTCATGGCATTCAGTTGTTCAACACTATGTTATTTGTGGAATTAAAATTGGAAACATCACAGCAGCAAGAGCAGAAACAGCAAACTCACACTGAAATACAGCTTTGGCTGTCACAACCCTCATCATAAAACAAGGATCAAAGCACTAAATATTTTGGCCATGACGTTATTTCTGGAAGAGGGGTGGGTGCAGCTGTCAAGAGAAAGTGGTTTGCCTCTGGGTCACGCTTGTTTCCTTTCCCAGCCCACGTGCACTTGGAACAGATGTCGCCAAGGCTGGACGACGTCCCTCCAGCGGGAGCAGCAGAAACCATTCGCCCCTTGCGCACACACACGGGCAGCTACGGACCCGCCAGCCCCTTGGGGGGGCAGGGCAGGGCAGGGCAGGGCAGGACCGGACTGGGCACAGCAGGGGAGGGCCGGGCTGGGCACGGCAGGGCAGGGCCGGGCAGCCTTGCCCTCACGCCTGGCATGGCAGGATCTCGATAAGCAGGGCCCGACCAAGAAACCTCCTGTCGCTCCCACCACTGGCGGGATACGAATTCTCGGAGCCCCGGACGAGCAGGACTGACCCGCGGCCGCCCCCAAAGCGCGGGGACACCCCCGCCAGGCCCGGCCCCGGCCCCGCCCCCTGCCCAGCAGGGGCCCCGCCCCCTTGGGCCGGACCGGACCGATACTGCGCATGCGCCACTCCACGCCCGCCACGTGACGCGTCCCAGCCCCTCCCTGCTCTTTGTTTACCCCGCGTGGGGGCCGCGCGCCGGCCGATGACGTCATCGCGCGGAGCCCCGCCCCTGCCCGCGGCGCTCTGGGGTCCTGCCCGTGCCCCTGTACCGGTCCCGGTCTCTGTCCCTGTCCCCGTCCCCGCCGCTGCCTCCGCCGCCCGTCTGCCCGCACCGAGCGGCGGGAGCTGCTGTTGGCCGCCCCGCAGCCGGCGGGCGCATGTTCCCGGGCGGGGGCGGTGCGGTGAGCGCGGGCGAGCATGGCCGCGCCCGGGTCGGAGAAGAGCAGCAAGAAGAAGACGGAGAAGAAGCTCGCGGCCCGCGAGGAGGCGAAGCTGCTCGCCAGCTTCATGGGTGTCATGAACACCATGCGCAAGCAGGTACGGGCCTCTCGCCGGGGCCGCCTGGCCGCGCTGTGCTCCTGCCCCGCCGGCACATCCCGGGGCCGCTCCCGGCCCTGCGTGGGTTTTCCGTCCCTGGAGCGCGACGGCGGTGAATGACCCACGGAACAGGGCACCGCGGGCGGCCCGAGGGTCTCCGGCAGCCAAACAGAGTAGTGAGCTCGATTTCCCTTGCGTGTGCCGACTGTGGATGCTGGAGGCAGAAGACGCCGTGAATTTTCCTTACCTGGTAACGCCTTGCCTGTGGTAGGGCAGGAGTAACGCTGTGAGTGATGGCTCAGGGTCTCCAGCTGGAGCATTTACAGAGCCCTTTTCAAACAGAAACGTGAGAGGAGGGAAAAGCTGGTGATGTGGAAATTTTAACCAGGAACTCTTCTCTGAACAAACTGGCTGTGTCTCCCGTGAATAGTGAAACTGCGGCAGGTGGAGAGGGGTGTCTGGAACTGTGGCCATAATACTGGGAGAGTCAGTGGCAGTGTAGAAGCCTGGTGGGCTCATCTGAGCTCAAATTCTGATTTCTTGGGCTGATTGGCTTTCTTGGTCAATAGTCTAATGATTATTAAAAGTGACTTCTCAGTTTACCAACAGAGAAAGAGTGGTGACCAAAATTGCAATCAACGAGTGCATTTCAGTTGAGCTGTTCAAACTGAAAGAAATGTTTGGGTTTAAATTATGTTTTAATAAAAAAAGCTTACATTTCTAGTACAAAAGCAGAAGGATGATCTATGTAATTCCTTGCATATGAAGAAACTTTCCCTCCCGTTGGAACAGCTGGCTTGATTGTGGACCTTTGGTTCATTTAACAACAGTGATGTGGAGCCAGAATGAAAGCTCCCTCTGAAGCCAGAACATGTAGGGCCTTCATACTTCATATTGTGTGTTGTATCTTCTGGGGTTTAGGTGCTTGTCCTCCAGTGTTAGTCTTGCCAGAGGTTCAGTCCATCCTTTAATGCTATCTGGGTCTTGGCATCACAAGTGATACCAGTGTTAGTTATGCTTTTCTTCAGCACTTCAGCCCTGTTCTTCTCGCACTAAAACAGTCAATTATGTTGTCTGTATAAACCATTTCATGCAACTAAACTCCTGTTTAGGAAAACCAGAATTTTTTTCAGTGACCTCGGGTAGTGGAGTGAAGTCTTGAAACCTGGGATCTACTTTTTTGATGTAGGCTTTGTTTCTGATCTAATTGTGTAAATGTATTCCAAGGTGTGACTGAGTTCAGAACTTGGTTTATCCGTGTTTTGCTCATACCCTGTCACTGTTTTAAAAGGGGATGTCAGATGCTGCTATGATTTTAAGTAGACAAAAGAAATACTGCCCTTCCTTAGATCACCAAGATTAAGTTCTGTGGCATCTGTGTGTACCTCTGATTCAACTTTCAGAATCTCTTATGCCCAGTGTGGTACATATGTGAATTTTGACTGGAAACTTCTGATCTGACCTCAGATGGTGGCTTTGCATATGCCATCCAATGCTGACTGCTCCAGAAATTCTTGCATATTTCATGACACTCCTGCTTCTTTTAGGAGTTGTTTGTAAGAGGAGGTTAATGATTACTGAGGGTGCAGAGAGAGATGATACAATTAGGAAGTCAGCAGGAGCCAGCAGAAAATACACTGGTTTCAGCTAACTGGTTGTGCTAAAGTTTAAGGGGATTTACAGGCATCTCTTTCTTCTTGTATTTTGCTGCGTCAAGAACTGTGCTGTGGTTACAAATCCTGAATATGAGTTAAAAATTTCCTGTGATGGAAATGTCAGCATGTGTGTGGAGCACTAGATACTGATTTGCAGTAGTTCAATGCTGTAGGAAGATGGGCTGATGGGAAAATAGAGCTAATATTAAGGAGGCTGCTTTTCCTGTGAGCTGGGGTCAAGAGGCAGCCTCCAAGAGTGTGGGTGTTTAGGGCAAATTATGGCCATACCTGCACTCAGTACAGGGGAGATGTTGGGGCCAACTACGTTTAGTGCATGGAGGACTTGCTGATCCCCAGCAGGTGATGACCCACCTCTGTGCAGGTTTTCAGAGCTATTGGACAGCATGTGCATAAAGCCTTTGTTGCAACCTTGCAGCTGAGTGAAGTCATTGGGAATGAAGCTGGGATAGAGCTGCAAGGTGTTGCTGAACCTGTTCTTTGGAAGGTGGCCTATTTAAGCTCATGTTAGGGTGTGTCTTTTGGTTGACGTGAGTCACTTGTTGCATTATGGAGGGGACCCAGTGACAGCAGTGGGTCCTTTGGAAAGAAGTGCAGAAATCCTTACAACAGCATTCGTCGAAATGGAACAGTCACACCCAGAAACATTCCTGGGGAAGAAATGAAAATGGTCTGGTTTGGTTGACAGATGCACTCAGAGAGGCCTTAGAACATCTGAGGTGCTTCTAAAGCTGAGCTATTAAATGTGTCTTACAAATGCAGTGAGGAGCTCAAGCGACAGTTGGAAGTCTTGGCAAAGCTTGGCCAAAAGATTTTATAGTATCTTCTACTATTAGTTTCTGATGCTTGTTTTGAACCAGAACTGCTAGGAATTTCAGGTGTAAAGGATTAACTCTGAAACTTTTATAGAATGGTGTCTTCTGTTGTTTCAGTCCTGTATGGTTTAAAGCTACAGATGTACAAAGAAAGCTCTATGTCACCCCCATTAACTTTCATTTAAATAATGTTTTTTAAATGTATTATTTATATTTTGTCCAACATGTGCTTCTGAATGTCCTTAAAAAAACTATAAAAACAGGCATATTTGAAGAGACTCTATATATGGGTTATCAACATTGTGCCCTTGGCCTCAGATAATATTTATATCTGTGTGAAAAACATTGTCACAGTTCTAAGCAAGTATATATTTCCCACAGTAGAAACATTCTCTTTTGAGGTTAACATTGGGATGGCTGTAGGTAGGTGTTTCTGAAAGTAGATCCATGAACTTATGGCAGTAGTCAAAAATAAATTCCTATTTTTTGAGGAAGCAGTGCAGCTCAGTTTTTCTTCCTTAATAGAGAGTATGTTGTAATTAACTGTAGCATGATATGCATTTATTTCAGTCAGTATGTTCTTAGAAAGGATACAGCTTCAGAATCTATTCAAATTATGTTTTTTTTACCCCAGTCCCTTACTCTCCTCTCCTGTCTCCTAACAACTTTTATAAGTTCTGTCACTTTCCTTTTTCCTTCTAGTGCGTGACCTTTCACATGTAGGGGAGAAACTAGCTGCCTATGTATAGATAGCAAAAAAAAGGAGAAATAAATAATTTTTTTTGGCTGGAAACTCGTTGCTTATCAGGTATGGCCAGTCAAAGCCTATTCCATAGAATAGTATTTTTCAGATAAATTTTTCTTTAAAATGTTCCATTGAACGCTTTTAGCTTGTTCATCACTTTCACTCCAGTTCAGCAATATCATGGCAGCCTTCAGATATGAAGGTCCTGTGAATTTTTTTGAAAGTCAGCAGTGGAGTAGAGGAGAGCCACACAAATATAAATGCATAATGTAGTATAAATGCAGCCCCTGTTAGATGCTGCAGGAACTACATTATTGGAAGCTGATATAAATGCCACCAGAAAAACATAATCAGAGTTTTATGTCATTTGTAGCCATCCTGAAGGTACAAATTCTTGGGTAAACTGGCCTTTACTAGTTTTCCAGGTTTACCGAACTTTGAATTTCAGAAATTTTTTTTTTTATCATATTATGCCCTTGAGTCGTGTGGGTTACATAAATCTGGTGAATTTCCATAAGCTGTTCTGCGAAAAATGTTGCTCAAATATTTTTTAAATGCTGATTTTTGTGATTTTTGTCTGTTTTTTCCCTCTGATTTAGAAAACTCTCTGTGATGTCATTCTGATGGTTCAAGAAAGAAAGATCCCAGCTCACCGTGTTGTGCTTGCTTCAGCCAGTCATTTTT
Organism: Pithys albifrons albifrons; assembly: GCF_047495875.1. Taxonomy (NCBI): domain Eukaryota; kingdom Metazoa; phylum Chordata; class Aves; order Passeriformes; family Thamnophilidae; genus Pithys; species Pithys albifrons. Next base: position 32,659,575 of record NC_092464.1, read on the forward strand.
TTAACTTGATGTTTACTAGTAAGTAAAATGGAATTGATTGATTTTAAACTTTCATGATGATAGTCTGCTAGATTTGTAGTTGACAAGTTTTTATTTTATGAAAGTGATTAATTTGAGGGATAAATATAAGTGAAGATTTCTCATTTTGTGTCCTTCCATTTATCTCTGTTCACCCCTCCCCTCATTTTCCCTTTAACACTTTTTTGGTCAAGTGTTACTTCATATGTAAACTATTTTAATATTTGGGGCCCACACTCTGTATTAGAGTCGATCCCCTTCCTTTAACCTCAAAATAGGGAGATTTTGCTTCCATGACAGAATTTTTCTGCCCCATTGCTTCCCACCATTAGGGAATTCATACGTTTCTGCATATATCAGGAGTTAGGGACATGGTTTAATGGTTGGACTCAAATGATATCAGAGTTCTTATCCAACCTTAGTTGATTCTGTGATTCTGGAATTCTTGCATTTATGCTCTCTATAAAAATTCTGTTACGTAAGGCATCAGTATCTTATCTTTTGTGTGCTTTGCACATTGTAAAATTACTGTGGAATCAAAATCAAGTTGAAGTAAAGCAACTGTACCTTCCAGTGGTCAGCTGGTAACCCTCTGTAGGCAGACAGTGCTGTGTGTGAGTGGGAGAGCTTGGAGCTGTCTCCATTGTTACCAGCCTGAATGTGGAAATGCCTTTTGATAGTGCAACATGTGCTTTGGTAATGCTGACTTGGCAGTCTGCTGCAGTCAACAACATCTATAACCTTTTCTATTTAATGCAGTTATCATAATTTACATACAGGCATGTACACACACCAGTGATCTTGTTTGTTCCACTCCCTCCTTTCTTTCCTGACTTGCATTAATAGTCCTGGGAAAACAGCAGTCAACTCTGTGCAGTTTCTACCAGGTTCCCACTTCATATAATCACTTTATTTTCTACTATTTCAAAACATACAATAACTAGAGTGGCTTTATTGATTAAAAGTTTGTCTTTTAATGTATTTGCAGCAAATATGATTGAATCAAAGTCCTTTGAAGTGGAGCTAAAAGATGCAGAGCCTGACATTATTGAACAGCTTGTGGAGTTTGCTTATACTGCAAGGTAGTTTTGTTATTAAAGCTCACACTTTTTCTAGGAAGCCTTACAATTGCAAATTATAAAATCTTAAAATAATGCTTTTGTGATTAAATCAGTTTTGTTGCCATTACAGTTCTTTACTTTCTTTAAAGCCTGATGTGACTAGACCGTCTATCCTTCTTCCCTTTTTATTTAATCAGTTGGAAGCCACACGGACCAAAGAGAATGGTATTTGTCTCCAGAAGGCAATTCAAATTAGTTCAGGCTTTTGACTTCAGTATTGGAGTCAAACAATACTTCCCACTGTTCTGAAACTCGGGTCCTTATTGTTGTTAGTGGGGGTCTCTCTTTGTGGCCATGGTAGCTATGGCACAGGACCATTTCCAGGAGTTAGACCCTCATCTCAAAACAAGCAGGGTGGGTAACTGTTCCGTGAACAGAATTTCCCTCCTGTCTCAGGTTGTCCATGTGTTTGCATTTTTTTGTGGTTTGGTTTTGTTTTTTTTTTTTTCCCCCAAACAGGGCTTCTATGGGTGGAGAGTTTTGTAAACAGTACTTAATCAGCTTTAATCAGGCCTTTGGATGGCAGGCCTTTCATTTTGTACTATTGGGATTAACTCTCATTAGGGAGGCTTTCTCTTTTTTTGAGAGGAATCTTGTATGTTCCATCAGTGGTGAGAGGCAGTCAGTGTCAGCACCCGCCCCAGTCACATGGCCTGCCCTGGTGCCCAAGCCCTAGTCTGTGGGTTCTGTTCTTCTCTGGGCAAATCAGCCAGAGCAGTCCTGACAGTGAGTTTAGACTGAGTTTGCTGATACTGATGTCCATTTGGGAGCAGGAGACTCTGATAAAAAAGGTTTTTTTGGGGTTTGGTTTTTTTGTGTGTGAAAGTGGCGAATCACACAAGGCCAAGCAACAGTATAGGACTGCAGAGGGCCTGTATTGAAGGCTTGTTCTTCAGATCCCAGGACTGGTTACTCTTTTCTGTGCCTCAGTAAAGTACAGCAAATGAAAGCAGTTTCAAAAGATTGCAAAGGGAGGTTGTGTCTTCAGTCAGTGTGTGAAAGATTCTTGGGTAAATAGCAAAGAAATAATTTTGCCATTTCTGTGAATTAGTGTAAGTTGTGGCGTTTTTTTACTGCAGCAAAGGGGGTAATTTCAGTGATGCAAATTTTACACCTTTTCTTTTTCAGAATCTCAGTTAACAGCAATAATGTCCAGTCTTTACTAGATGCAGCGAACCAGTATCAAATTGAACCTGTGAAAAAAATGTGTGTGGACTTTTTAAAAGAACAAGTTGATGCTTCCAATTGTCTTGGTAAGAGAAATAGACTTACTGTTTATTTTTTAACTTTGCTGTTCCTGAAAAATAGGTGGTATTGTCTAAAAGACAGATTTGGCTAAATCCAGCCATATAAAAATAATTCTGTGCTGAATTTGAACTGTTGCCCCTTGCCACAGGGTCCACTGACTGTGCAAGGTCTCATCCAGCTTGGCAGGACTCTGGGGCTTCTTGTTTGTTAGGGAACCACAGCTGGAAAGGTGGAGCTTTCAATTGTTACTGTGCTTGCAGACAGAATTTCACAGATTTGTAACTTCTACAAAACTAGCATATCTTCTGCAAGTATGAACAGAATAAGGTTAGGCTACTTTTGATTTTATTCACTTTTCATTTTGAATTCATAAATGTCATCTGGGCAGTTTTTGATATGACATGTTCTGTAGCTGTAATGTGAACTCAGTGTTACAGAAAAGGTAAACAAGTAGAAATAAATACTTTTTCAGCCTAAGATTTGGTGCATTTCATTTAATCAGAGATTAAAGAGAATTTTTTTAATTTTTTTAAGAGTTTCTTACTGACATTTGTTAAGTAATTCCTCCCTTTGGCTTTTGTTAGCTGGAAAATCAATTATGCTAATGCTTGCATAATTTGTTTCTAATTTATAGCAAAAAATTATTAAATCAATTTTTTCTTAAGGCATTATTTGTAAGTTGAAACATGTACTGTGCAGACTCATAGATAAGTCCACAGTTCATTAAAAAAGTGTATTTGAAAGAAACCATGGCTTAATTTGAATCTCTTGAAATTTTGTCAGGAGGTCATACCTCATGTGGATTTTATCTTTTTAGTTTGCATTTTACTACTTAGAGCAGCTCAGACTAGTTGTAGCCCATGGGTTAATGAGTTGCTCTTGCTCCACTCTCCATCTCCTGCATAAAAGGAGAAAGCTGTAGCATGATGACCAGAAGTTCCTGCTGAAAAGCTCTGTGCTTATATGGTTTCTAATGGGAAGGTTGGTGATGGTGCTTCTCAGTAACAGTTGCTGTTTATACCTTTGTGCCAACCTTCTACCCTTCCAGCAACATGGACTTAAATTTTTTGTGTTGGTCTGCAGCTGACTGTGCTACCTGTGTAGAAAAGTCCCAGTTCACCATGGCTTTTGAAGGAAATTTGGCTTAGTTGGTGACTGCTGTGGCATGAGCAGGTTAGGGGAGGTTGTAAAACCTGGATCCAGTTTCTCAAGCTGTACTGGTTAGATTTTGTTATTGTAGTGTGGCTCAGACTGGGTTAAGGTACTGTTGTTTGCTTCATAATGGGGAAACATGAGGAAATAGTGCTGGGGAGAGATAGTTAATACAGCAAGTGTTGCAGGTCTGACTCTCCAATTAGTTTGGTTGGGATAGGGATCAGCAGCTTGTCCTTGGCTTGGTTTATAGATTTGCAGATGAGTTACGATAGCATGTGTTTAAAAAAAAAAAGGCATGGTAATAAGTATTAAACTGGGGTTGTGAGTATCACTGAAATGACAGTAATTTTATTCTATTTTAATATATTAAAGATAATTGTAGTTCAAGTTTGGAAAGTTTTTTTTTCTTAATTTTCCTTCATAGGCATAAGTGTGCTAGCAGAATGTCTAGACTGCCCAGAACTGAAGGCCACTGCAGATGACTTCATCCATCAGCATTTCACTGAAGTTTACAAGACAGATGAGTTTCTTCAGCTGGATGTTAAGCGTGTGACACATCTCCTGAACCAAGATACATTGACAGTGAGGGCAGAAGACCAGGTGAGATCCCTGTTTCATACCAGCTCAAAGCACTGAACTTCACTATCTTTTTTTAATCAAGAACTGGTTTCAAGTGTTCAAGGATCTCACTTCTGATGTTTCTAGAGGATATGATGCACAATAGTGCTTGCTGAATTGTGGGATAAAACATCTATCCTGGCTTGGTCAAAATCAAATGTTAATAAATATTCACAGTTCAAGTGTGATTTATATATGTGTTGTTTCAGCGAACTAGGAAGAAAGAAGCCACAGAGTAAGCAGCAGTTTCCTTTATCAAGATAGCTTTAGGACTTTGGATTCCATAGTATGTGAGCTAAATTCAGTTCAGTGTATTGTAGCAGTTGCTTCTAGATTGGGATTTATGTGCTTTTGGTTAAGGTGGCGTACTTCAAAGTATGAACAAACTGCAGCTTAATGGCTTAATTCTACCTGAGTATGGCCTTGTTCCATTCCATAGAGGAGTTGGCTTTTGATGTAAACATACGCCTACACAAGTTAAGCCTGGGGAACTGAGGGATTTGAAAGTGAGATGAGCAAAACACTGAAAGCTAGATGCATTGGCAGTGATAGACTGATGGAAGGCCCTTACTTAGACAGTGGACACAAAGGTTAGGTTTCTGAAAGGAGCCTGAAGTTTCACTCAATTAAAAGTTGTAACCTCTGGTAGAAATTACATTCACAGGTGTCCCACTTGGAATGCTAGGTTCAGGTTACAGCACAGCCCTGAATGCTTGTTTGCCAGCTTGTTCTTCCTGGTGCAAGAAAACAGGAAGCATATGGGTGTCTGCACTGCAGTGTGAAGGGGTGATTGTAGGGTGGTTGTAGCAGCTGGGTGGTACTTGTAGTTACTGGGTACTTGTTGAAGCTTCTCAGTCAAATCTGTTGAAAACAAACTGCAATCTTGCCTTTCTAGCTTCTATGCTGTTCTGGTGCTTGACCTAGGTAATTTAACTTTGGGTTGCATCATGAGCTGACCCATACCTTTGAAGTGCAACAGAGAGATTTTGTAGCCAAGATGGTATGTGTATCCACTTAGAAATGGATGTCTTGCTAACTGTAAAGTTTCCATTGATGCTGACCTCCAAGAGGCAGAAGAATCAATTTGGAGCATTAAGGTTTAGTTACTTGTCTTACAGTGTGGTGATGTGTTTTATGAAAACAGGAATTACAAGGAGTGGGGGATAGTATCACGTGACTGAATAAGGTAGTTGTCTGGTTACAAGTATAAATATGAGTTATGTCACAGTTCAACATTCTTACTGAGTGCTGGCTAAAAATCAGGTCACAGGGTAACTAACATTCCTAGAGCTGGAAGCATTGTTTGGCTTTCAGCTAAAATGACACTTCAGAATTTACATTCTTGAACTTCTGTTGGCAAGGTAGGATGGATGCTTTAACCTGGCAGCCGTGGTAGAAATGTTTTCTGTCATCATTAAAATTCCTTTAGGAAACTAGCCATGTGCAGTATGAAATTATTACAGGAATCTTTTTTCTCAGGAGTACTGTTAGAAAGTTGATATTATACTGTAACTTTGGTATTGGTATAAAGCATATATACATTGAGCAAAAAAAGAAAGGTAGCTATAATTACTGCCTGTCCTATGCAGTGTTCCCATCCCAGTCATTCTGTTGAACTTCCTGAGTTGATGGAATTGAGCCATAAATATTTCTATCTCTGTTCTCCCTCACTGCCTCATAATTTTGCAGAATTATAACTGGGGTAGTTGAGTAGTCTTTCTAAATAATTCTGCCATTAAGTATCTTTCCATTATCACTCACCACTGATTATTGTGATCAGTTTCAGCTACAGGCGTAGATATCAGCTGTGCTTGTAATGAAGTTAGCCTGCCACTTCAGAGTCAGTGCTCTTAGATGAGCTTGCTGGGTCTGACAGCAGCATGGAAGTGTCACAGTTCATATGTAATACTGAATTTTTGTTTCATTTCTTCCTAACTCACGAGACAATCATAAATAGAGCAGATTTCTTGGTTACCTTCCCTGTTCTGTCTTCACTGCCCCCTAAGAAAACCCATTATCTTTTCCAGTACAGAGGAGAAAGAGATAAATTTACACTAGTCTGCTGCTAAAGACTTGGATTTAAATAGTATCCCCTAGGACAAAATAGCAATATATTTGTATCCTCAATATGATTTGGCAACAGAAGCAGTTTATCAGCTTAGGAGACTATATCAAGTAGAAGCTATTTCAGCATTTCTGGGGAAGTATTACCAATATTGTGACATAGAACATGAAGAGTACTAGATTTAATCTGGTCCAGGAGTTACCCACACAAATGGGAATTTCAGATTCACACTTTCAGTTTGGAGGGAAAAGGTTAAATAGCAGAAGTAGCATGGGTTTTAAAATGTGTAGATGAGTTTTATTCTGTGCTTCTACATTTGTTTCACTTCCTGTCTGAGCATTGTCTCTTTTTGGGTTTCATTTAATGTTTTGTTGGGGAATAGGTGTTGGGGTTTTTTTGGAAGATGGTGATGGACCTCACATACTAAAATGTTAGTATAGGTTAACCTCCAGCAGGACTAAGAATCAGTTTGGTGCATTAAGGTTCAGTTGTTTGTCTTACTGACTGTGATGTACCTTACCCTTTCCTTTCCTTCTCTCTTGTTTAAGGTTTATGATGCAGCAGTCAGATGGCTGAAGTATGACGAGCCAAATCGCCAGCCGTACATGGTTGATATTCTTGCTAAAGTCCGATTTCCTCTGATATCAAAGAACTTCTTAAGTAAAACAGTTCAGGCTGAACCACTTATTCAGGATAACCCAGAATGCCTTAAAATGGTGATCAGTAAGTTGACCTCTAGTTGAAACCTTTATAATGTTCTGCATAATCTAAAAAATGCTGTGGAATTTTTGAAGATTGTTTGCTTTAAAATGCTCTGACAACATTTTCATGTTAAATCCATCTGACTGTGTTCTCTCTAGTACATTGCATTTAGCTGAAGTTGGATTAGCAGATTATTATGTAAATAAAGCCTAGCTTATGTAACAGTGTGACTTTCGTTTGTTTTCTCCTAGCAAATGACATGAACTCCATGAGAAGTAATGGAATGGAGATTTTGTCAATGACTCGTTAGGGTAATTGAAAGTTAGTCTGCCATTGGGACAGACTAGTAATTTCAGTATCATTCATGCTTATATGTGAATTAATAAAAGAAACACTGTATGTCAAAAATTTGAATATTATAAAGCTTCCCTAAGCAAATTAGAATGTTAAGTGTACTGTTGCACTATTTTTATCTCTTAATATATACTTGACCATTGATCCTACAATGATTGGTCCTACATTTGCATTCTCAAGGTGCAGATAAGATAGAGAACAAGCTTCCCTTTTGTTTTTAGATACCATTTGTGAAATTTTATTGTGTAAGAAAAAAATCTTAGTTGTTGATAAATATTTTGGAAATAAATTTTCAATTTCAGTAGCAGTTAACTAGTTGGCTTCATTTTAGTGTAGATCTAAAAAACAGTACACAACTGATTTCCTTCAGATTCAATGAGCAAGATTCAAAATAACCTATATCTTGCTGACCTTTGACATCTCAGTTGTACTTCTTGTGTGACAGGAAGTTTGGTGCATTGCTTAAGAAATGAGAATTTTTGTCTGGGGTCAGTGGCTTGTAATGTCACCAATATTTTTGCATTCTCTGGAATGTTTCTTCAGAGAATGCTTATTCTCTTCTGCAAGTTAAAACTAATATTTTACATTGTCAACTAAGAACAATAGTGAGGGGATTTCATGAGTGTGCAATCTGCTAGAGATGCCTTCTTATCAGTCAGAAACTGTGGTGTGAGGAGGTGGCATTGTTGACTCCTAATTGTATTCAAGTGCCTTCTTTTAATGTTAGCACTGTTCTCTGTAGGCTCCCAGTCCTGCTGTTCCTTATCTTGGGTTTGCCTCCTTTTGCCTGTTTCAATGCGACAAACTTAATTGCTTGTTAATATTGGATAGATTAGTTGATTGATGAGCTGATACATAACAAGAGTCTGTATTCATATCCTTTTGACATGGAGCAGCCAGTTTAAAACAGGGTGTAAGTCTGGATGTATAGCCGTATCCTCATGTGCTGCTGTGCAACATTCTTCCCTTTTAAAGCTGTATAGGTGTAATGTAGAAACTTGGTTTCCCTCTTTTCCCTCCCTTCCCCCTCTCCCCTATCCCTGCCTTTGAAACATCCCTTTTCCTTGTATGAGCTACACTGGATCTGCAACAGTTGCTGTCTTCCTTCCAGGTGGGATGCGATACCACCTCCTTTCCCCAGAAGACCGAGAAGAGTTAGTGGAAGGCACACGGCCAAGAAGAAAAAAACATGATTATCGCATTGCTTTGTTTGGAGGCTCACAGCCCCAGTCCTGCAGATATTTTAATCCCAAGGTAATCGTTACCTCAGAATGCATTAAGATTCACTGTTTGTAATCCCACCTATTTTATTTGCTGATAACATTAACTAAGATATAATGATCTATGAAGTGGTATTAAGAAGGATGTATTCCCTGCCTCTTGGGTATACAGTTGGAAGGATGTGGTTAATTAAGTATTTTTAAGCCTGTGTACCAAGATGTAATACTTCATTTTTAATAGAATGATTGTTTCTTGGCAATATTAGATACAGAGATCTGATCAATCCATAAGTTATGATTTGATTGGTTTGTACATCCCACAGCTGCAAACAAATAAAAGGCCACCAAAACATTAGGCAGTTGGTTAGGAATATATGAAAGTCTGTATGCATGTGCATGTACATAGATGTTTGGAGAGTAACTCAAAGCAATTCTTTTTAGCACAGTTAAGTTACTGGCTCATATGTTAGTGTAGAACTCAGTTTTATAGTGCAAGGCCTTTTTTTTAGTGCATTTATTATAAATATACAACTACTTCTAAATACGAAATGTTCAGGATTTTGTTTGTTCTTTAGAGTATATAAGGAGAAGAGTGGGGAGTGAAGTATTATGTAAGTGGAAAAGAGTGAGTTTTTGCAAAAAAAAACTTAGAGGTAGCCAGTTTTGAGCAAGCAACTTCTGCCTGCAATTTGTTCCTATATTTCCTGAATAAAATCAAGGCAGAGGAATGGTGTATATTTCAGCTGAATGGTCTAGAAACATCAAATGCATGCAGAAGGATTATCCATAAGCCATTTTACCAGGCAAGCACATGCCATAATACAGAAAAAACTTGCTACATAAACATCAGGGCTCTCTAAGTTATGAGTTCACATGCATGTAATGTTTTGTTGCAGAAATTCTGGTTCTAACTCAGCATATTAAATGCTTGTTATGATTTCAAACAGTTTTGTGTGTTATCTGTGTGAACTTTATAGTCAATGTGAGCCCTGTCAAATGTAATTCAAAAGGAATGAGCCTTGGGTCTGTTTTGAACTTTTCTGTCACATTTCTATGTAAGGTAAAATTGAGCCCACCTTTTTTGCATACTGCTCAAGTCTGAGGAGAGGAAAAAAAAACCATTACCTTTGCTGACTTAAACTGAGAGACATGTGATATGTATTTCCATTGGGAATTCAAAATTCCCAACTAATGACCACCTTTTCCCTTCATGCACATACCCAGGATAAGCAGTACTCCAACTGGAGGTGAGGAGGTGAGGGATGCAGAGCAGATAATTCTTTCCTCTCCAAGATCTGAGTTGGGGAAGCCTTTGATCAGGGCATTCATAACTTTTCAGACAGTTGAATGGTTTTGGCAAGGAAACCTGTTTTGTGGACAAAAAGTACTACCTATGAAAGTCTGCATAAAGCAGAGGATAAAATGGCTTTTTCTTTCATAAACTATTGCAGAACTGCCTCCTGATCAAGACTTATGGCCTTGCATGTGGATTCTTGGGGGGGAGAATAGGGCAGGGAAGGAAAATTTAAACAGTGGGGAATTGGAGATCTTTATTCTAACAAGCAAATTTTCTTAGTCCTTATCCTTTCTTAGCTAGGGTATTCTTATCTAGCCTATCCTGTCTGTTGAACAGCTTTTACTAAGATATTTAAAGGTCATTTTCTGGGTGTTTTGCCTGAGTATCTGAGTTTGATCTTCAAAACTGTGATAGTAGCTTTTTAGACACAACAAAGTAAGGATCCAGAACCCCTGCTGAATTAGCATTTAACTCGCTTTAACCAGTCTCATCAAAAGATGATGGAAGGGTCACAGAGCAGGGAATTAGGCTTGTGTATACACTTTTGCAGGGTTAGGACCTTGAGAAAGAATTGAAATTTTGTATGTTGTCTGTTGATTGAATAGTGACATAGCCCTTCACTTTTGATTTTAATTAAATTAAAGTCTTATATGTCACCTACAGAAACAGTTCAAAACAAAGGTTATGTTTTTCCTGAAATGTTTTCTTGGTTCTAAGTAATATAAATTCCCATAATGCTAATGTGATAAAACTAGTGCAAAAAATTTAATTTCGCTGATCCCTTTGCGCACAAGATTAGTCTCTAATGCTGATCTTCATTTCCTTGTTGTCAAAAGGGTTCTTAATTAAGACTGGATTGGATACTGTGTGTTATTTGTTGAGACTCTTAGCAGTATTACTTTAAGTTTATATTTGTTGTCTGTGTTGCACTGTAACTGGTATTTCTATTGATGCATGTACTTCATCAAGAGAGCAAAATGATGCAATGGGACAGATGCAGATGGGCATAACACTTGGGGAGAATTCTGGCACTAATTTGAGGAGAGATGTTTGTTTTCAGGCCATTATTAGAAATCCTAGATGTTCTACTAACAGTTGTGAGAAGCATTTTCTTGTTGAATTTTCCACATAATATTTAACAAAAATATATTCTTTGCCCCTCCACCAGATTGGGAATAAAATACTTGTTTTGTTGAATGAATTCTTGATAAATATTTATACATGACTTCATGAAATTTTGTGTCAGCTATATGCTTGTTCTTTTGAAATGGCCATTTCTAGTGACTGAAATAGTTGGAAGTTTTAACTTTTTAGCAGTGCAAAATTCAACAATCTCAAGTAAAAAAGTAAGATGCCTGGCAATGCAATTTCTGGATGATTAAGGCAACCAACATACCTTTTATGAGGAGACACAGGTGTAGTCAATAAGCTATTAGGAGGTTGTCCATATTGGGCATCTCTGCTGTGTTCTGTGACAAACATGGAAGAGGAGGTATCAGCTGAAAATGAGGGAAAAGTCTTAAACAAAAAATATACTTTTTCACGTGGCCCATAATTGCATGTGCCATTCTTGTCACAGGGTCTTGTGGAGTTCAGATGGTTTTATAAATAAATTGATGAAAGAGAAAAAGGTATAGCTCTTGCCTCTGGTGTCCTGCATTCGGATTTGTTGGAAAACAGAGATCAGCATGGAAAGTGTCACTGTATACCTGTCTTGATCTGTCTTTTGCTATTCAGGCCCCCAGAAAAAAGAGGCTTGCACTGCCCAGGGCTGTGTGAATCTTGACTGTGGTGTAAAGCTACCCTTCTGCATAATTCCTAAATGTATTAAATGCAAAAATTGAATTAATTCTATGTAGTACAGACTAACACTGAAGAGCATTGCAAGAGGATGACCTAAACTGCCTCCTGCTGAAAGAGGAGGATACAGCTGAGTATGCTCAAGTTATGGCTTTTCGTTTGATAAAGGTATGGATGAAATGGATACATGAAGTGAAGCCGTAAAAGTGGGTCAGATCACAGCCCTTTATAACAGTAAAGGAAAACAACAGGATTTTTTGTAAAATTGCGAGAAGTTTGATCTAGAAAGTATGTTGATCTTGCACAATGCACTGAGACATTTTCTTAAGATTTATGCAGCTATTTATTTTGCCATGCTGTAGTATGGCTTTCCTTTCTAGGATGCCCCAGGACCTGTTTCTCACCATAAAGGGCCACATGCACCTGCCAGCTCTTCTTGATATGGGGGATGCTACAAGAAAAGATTGTAAGATGTTTTGGACTATAACATGCTCTGCCTCTCTTTCTTTGAACCCCCATGTAGGAGTCACTGTTCTTCCTCATTGAAGGTGTTTGAAGTATGTCCTTGCTAAGAAAATGTAATGATGTAACGTCTTGTGTGAACCATTGCAGTGAAGGTCATTCAGCAGGTTGAGGTAGACTGTCTTGAGGTGGCACAGATAACAGTTATGGTCCTATACGTTTCTGCTCGGTATAGGATACAAACTATGCTCATGGAATATGTGAGATGCTATTACTCAAGAAGTGTTTCTCATGCTGCATGCTATTCTGGTCTGCCATCAGTTGCTGAGTTTGGTGTTCTTAAGGCTTTGGGCATTACTGCCTATATTTGATACACACTGATTTTGCCAATCTGTGCAAAATCAGTTTCTAGGCAATATGACTGCCAGTATTTGTGATGGAGCATTACCCTATTTCTCATGCAATCAACTGTGGATAGCTATAGATCATTTGTGTTTTGTAAATTCTGTAAATAAGCTTCTAGTTGTCACGGTAATAAAGTATGTATCAGAGCTTTTTTACTGAGTTGCCTGTCAATTTGGATATTCTCCTTTTTCCATTGTCTTTGTTTGGTACATTCTGTATTTTATTGTTTTTTAGAAATAATCTGTTACTACATGTAAGATGTCTTTTTTCGTTGCTATAAAAGAAAATCCAGTCCTACTTTATTGATCACATGCATTGTTTCTAACATAATGCCAGCAGGAGGTCAATTCTGTTGGAAAAAACACCCCAGCTGTTTTTCAGGAAAGTTGTACTGGGTGCACACAGGGAATAAGGAAACAGAAGTTCATAATGTCATGGTTCATTGCAGCTAACTATGTCTGTGTCTAAGGGAACTTTTCAAGAGTACGCCTGAGGAGTATCCTTCAATAAACTGTTCATGTGTATTTTGAAAAGGAACTTAAAACTGACCATATCTAAATCTCTATGAAAAGCTCTCTGTTTGAAAAACACTCACTGTGCAGGTAAGTGTTATAATCTATTAGACATTACTTGTTCTTTGTAATGCAGGATTACAGCTGGACAGACATCCGATGTCCCTTTGAAAAGCGCAGGGATGCAGCTTGTGTCTTCTGGGACAACGTAGTTTATATTTTGGGTGGTTCCCAGCTCTTCCCTATAAAGCGAATGGACTGCTACAATGTGGTGAAGGATAGCTGGTATTCCAAGCTAGGACCTCCAACACCTCGAGATAGCCTTGCAGCCTGTGCTGCTGAGGGCAAAATTTATACATCTGGTGGTTCAGAAGTGGGTAAGACACTAAAAATCTTTAAAACAAACAAAAAGCACAAAGAAAGATAGCTGGAAATTTTTCTGGTTTTTGCATGACTTTTGACAAGAAACTGCACATTGCCATGTTAGCCTAATGAGTTTATTTTCCCATATTTAGGATTTTATCCCCCCAATCCAACCTGTTTTTGTTCTGTTTTTTAAATGGTTTCACTGATTGAAATGATTAATATTTACATTAACTAAAGCATAAAGTACACTACAGCTTTAAAGAGTTAACTAGGGACAAGGCCAGGTTGGATGGGGCTTTGAGAACCCTGGTCTAGTGGAAGGTGTCCTGCCCATGGCAGGAAGGTTGGAAATAGATGATCTTTAAGGTCCCTTCCAAACCAAACCATTCTGTGATTCTGTAACACATATCTTGGGAGTCCCACTCTTAACTTCAGTAAATCTACAAAACTGTGTGTTTCAAAATTTTCTGCAATGTGTGGCCAGAATAGCTACATTTTTGACAACAGCTTCCTTGTACACAGCATAGGCTAGGCCTAATGAGGTTTTTTTAAAGGGCAAAAAAGAAAAAAAGGTAAAATAGAAATTTTAAAAACTACTACTTCTGGTGGTGAAATCACACCTGATCTTGTAAAGGAATTTGTCCAATTTTCCTATCAAATGACAGAAATTATCCTCTGTTGTTTTGTTATTCTGTTGGTTTGCTTCAGCAAATAGAGAAATAATACTTTCTTTAGATGTTATTACTCAAAATAGTAAAGAAAAAAAACCATTGGGATTTTTTCTCTCTCCAAAAACCCTAGAGGCTGACTTGTGCAATGGTGTTCTAGAAACATTTTGTCTACACCTGGTACCAAAAATCCAAATGCTGTACTGTAGGCATGCTATGTTCTTAAAAATAGAGCTTTAAAAGAGCGGTATTTTAGGGGGAAAAAATGTTAAAATCCTAGAAGGAAGAAATTTTCTAGTAGGTCCCTTTGGGTTCTGCCTTGGTGCAGAGGAAAGTGAACAGAGCAAAAAAGGTCAGAATCGGTGCTTAATATCGATAAGTCACTTAACATGAGGTTGCAACATGTAGGTCATATAATCTGACCCCAAATATTTTAAGAAGTCTAATGAACAGCAGAATAGGCAGTTCTCAGCTGCCACCTTGTGTGGTAAATTTGAAATAGCACCTTTCCCTTTACTTGAAATACTTAAATAAGGCTACATTGGGGAACTTGGACCAGTATAAAAATCTTGTGAACCTTCATAGTTTCCTACATTTCAGTTCACGGGGAATAATGACAGAAACTTTCGATTGTATAGTTTATTTTCTAATACATGTTAAATAGTTAATACAATTGTAATGGAAATTTTAATTGAGCAGTTTTCTTTGAAAACTACCCTCAACATTACTGCATAGTTTAATTTTGCTTTCCATAAATCTTATTCAAGACAGAACAATAAAAGCCAAAAATTAATAATGGAGTTTATTTTGCCTGTACTTTTTTTTTTTTGGAATGCAGTGAACACTGAAAGTTTGGGAAAGTCTGTCTCTCCTGAATCAAGTATTTTCTGATTTGGAGCAGGCAATTATGTGAAAGCATTAATCGGATAAAATGCTTCAGTGTGTTTCGTTGCAAAGAAATGTAAAAAATTGCATGTTTTTTGTGTCAATTGAAGACATTGGATTACGGTGCAGTCCTGTTTTATTTGCAATAACTAGCAGAGTTTTGAAGCTGAATATACTAGATTCTTCCACTCTATTTCAGTGCAGGAGGAATAGTTAACATTACACTGAAGATGGAAGCTTTTAACTGGTTTTCCTTTTTTAAAAAAGGCATTAAAGACAAGTCTGCCTTATTTTCCATGGATGGGAATTTCTACAACTTTAAAGCAATAAGAATGCCTACTTACATCGAATTAAAAATACGTCACACTCTATACAATTTTTGGTGATACCGAGAATTACAGAGTAGGAGTAATCAAATGCACAGTTTATAGGAGTCTTTTTCTGTATTTTGGGTCTGGAAACATAGCATTGTTTTGAGGTTCAAACCCATAGTTGGTAGTGAGTGCTGCTAGTATGACACACTTAATTTTTGGAAGTAGAAATCCAAGGAAAAAGAGGCACAAGAAAAGGCACCTATAACTGTTCTTGGTGAATGTATCTATTGAAACAAAAAGGAGGAGGATCCCGGGTCTTTTCTGAGAAAGTTGTATGCAGCATTCTCTGCCTTGCCTGTGGTTCAGTTACCTGAGCACAAGTCTCTGAGCTCCCATCTATCTTCATTAGAAAAATTGCTTTTGATTTCAGTAATAGTTTTCTTGGCCCCTGAGGGAGGACTACAGAGACCCTACACTTCCAGAAAAAAAGAGTATCTGCCATTTCTCAGAAGGAAAGTAAAGTGAGGAGGGGTAGCTGTTCTGTGGTTGTCAATAATTCAGGAGTATATTATGACATAATTGAGCTATCAAATTCCAAAGGCAGTGAGTATTCTGGGAATAAGGCAAGTCACATTGCTAAGAGAAAAAAAGACTCATGAACTTGTAGTAAGTTTACAAAGCTGATTACATCTTTACATCTGAAAGTTCAATGTATTTCCAAGTAGTAAGAGTAGCAAGAGCTGATGAAAATGGGATCAGTAATTTATATGTATCCCTGTTCAGCATTTATTCCCCTCAAAAAAAAAGTTTTTCTTGTTTTTAAACAAAAATACCAATTTTATAAACTTAGTTACTAGAACAAAAGAGTGAAAAAAATTACAAGTATGTGCTTTTGAATAGTCCCAAATTTCAAGTTGGTTAGGTCTACTTTTCAAGGTGGGAACGCAGCTTTCCCTTTTCAACTAACAAACAAAGCATCGATTTGATAATTGCTGTTAGACTCTTCCCTTGAAAGGCAACCATAAAAATTAATGCCACTTTGGTGGGTTTCTATTTTTTTAAGGAAACTCTGCACTGTATTTATTTGAATGCTATGACACAAGAACAGAGAGCTGGCACACGAAGCCCAGCATGCTGACTCAGCGATGCAGCCACGGAATGGTGGAGGCGAATGGTCTCATTTATGTGTGTGGAGGGAGCTTGGGAAACAATGTTTCTGGAAGAGTCCTAAATTCATGTGAAGTCTATGATCCAGCCACTGAAACGTAAGTATTGTATTAATTCAGGGTATTTTTAGTCACTTGTGTCTTTGCTAGCTCTGTGAATGACTGAAGTAGAGATGACTACAGGAAAAACTGTATGTGGTAAGGAATTTTCCTGAGTCAGCAGGGAGAATTTTGTTATTTGTAGTTTTACCTGAAAGGCAGTTTTTCTTAAGCAGTTTTCTCCCATATTTAATTTTCTTAATTATAGGTTTCATTTACATATTTTGTATTTATTTTCTGCAAACTAGATGTTGACTTTTCCTCTTTTGTTTGGCTTTCTTTTTCCCCAGATGGACTGAGCTGTGTCCAATGATTGAAGCCAGGAAGAATCATGGGCTGGTGTTTGTAAAGGACAAAATATTTGCTGTGGGTGGACAAAATGGTTTAGGTACTTTAATTCTATTAATTCTCTTGCTGTTCACAGAGCAATTAATTCTGTTCTGGTCTCTTTTGCAATGAATTCTGCTCTGTTCAGCTGGAAAACTCTGAGCAGCACCATCAAACATGTCTGGTTGTTGTCACATCAGTGTTTCAGTGTTACCTTCCTCCTTTCACCTCCCCACTTCCCTATATCTTATTTTTCAAATTCCTGTACTGATGACAGTACTGTCAAGTTCAGATATGCACTCCTACTGTAGCCCAGTTCTGAAGTAGTTAATATGGCTACACCAGGCATTTAGGAAAAGAGGGGGTTTTGGTGTGGTTTGGTTTTTAGTCATGATGTGTTTTGAGATCTTGTAACATTCGTTTGACAGACCAGTAAAGATGTAGCCACTACTTTAAGAACTTCAGTCTAAAGACTTCAAAATAGGTGTTGTAAAGTGGTGAAAATGTGAGACCTCTTTTAACTGCCCAGCTTTGAAATAAGGCATACTGTCATGGGCAGGTCATTTATGATCTGCATGTCTCCTTGTCTTCAAAACTAGAAGAATAATAGTTTATTTACATGAATAATTGGTTTCTAAAGTGCTTTTCTATAGTGCTTTTCAAAAAGGAAAATTCTCATTTATGAGGTTTTTAAATCACTATTTATGGTAAATGGAATACTTAATTTCAGATGACTGCTCTTTTAGAATATACCTTCATCTTTTTAATTACCTACTAAAACTATTCCATTGTGATTGATTCCTAATGCAAAAATAGTAGATGTATTTATTGTGCAAACATTTTATCACTCCAGAACTGCCATCTTGCAAAATGTTAGTGTATTCACTGAACACCCCTTTAAGAAGTATTAATAATTGTTCTTACTGGAATAGAATGAGGAAGAGTTATATCTGAGGTGAAAGACTCATATCTTAACATGATAGAAAGGTTTCTTAATCTCTCAGATCTAATAATTCAGGACTGGAAGTGAAAACTGACTCAGAGTTGTTAAATAGGGATAACAGGGTGTTTGTAGCTATTGTAAGGTGTAATTACTAACATATTTCCTGAAGAAGCAAATCTTAGTCACAAAATCTACTTTTTAATAACTTTTGGTTTCTTTGGCCCTTTTCAAAGGGATTTAGGCTTTCACATGTCAAAGGCTATCATCATGAAGAGAGATATCCTCTATCAGTAAACAGCCCATTTTGGTAAAGGTACCCGTGAGCCCTCTAGAATAAAATGCCTTCACTGTAGGGAAGTTTCAGGTAGATTCCCGAGTTTTAGTCAGAGGCCACAAATCCATCCAAAATTCAGCATGAAGTAATAACATGCTGGAATCTGTAGAAAGCATCTAATGTGAATTTGTTACAACACATCTTACTTTCAACTTCCTTTTTACTTCTCTCTGTTTCTGTGTTTATGCAACAATGAACTGCTAGTTTAGAAACCTGGGGTGTTTTTTCAGGTTGGTTTCTTTTTTTTTTTTTTTTGCTGTAGGGTTTATAAAACCTTTAAAATAAAGACTCCAGTTTCATGAAACATTCGCATGATGTAGTTCAGTCCATACAGTATAATGTAGTAAGCAACTGTCTATTTCATTGTTTTGTAGGTGGCCTTGATAATGTAGAATATTACGATATCAAGATGAATGAATGGAAGATGGTG
Source organism: Pithys albifrons albifrons (assembly GCF_047495875.1). Classification (NCBI taxonomy): domain Eukaryota; kingdom Metazoa; phylum Chordata; class Aves; order Passeriformes; family Thamnophilidae; genus Pithys; species Pithys albifrons. Next base: position 32,678,084 of record NC_092464.1, read on the forward strand.
TCTCCAATGCCATGGAAAGGTGTAACAGTGAAGTGTGCTGCTGTGGGATCTATAGTCTATGTCCTAGCTGGTTTTCAGGGTGTTGCTCGCTTAGGGCACATTCTTGAATATAACACTGAAACCGACAAGTGGATAGCCAACTCCAAAGTCCGTGCTTTCCCCGTGACGAGTTGTTTAATCTGTGTTGTAGACACTTGTGGGGCAAATGAAGAAACCTTAGAGATCTGAAGACCTGTAGGAGATGCTGAGACATTCTTCAAGGACTTGTGGAAAGATGGCCATTGGTGCTTTGCTTCCATATTTTACTGAATCTTGTTAAACTTAACAGGAAAAAATTAGATACAGTCTTTCAATTTGTATATACAGCATATTGTGTAATGTGGATTTTGTCATGCCCATTTTCTTGTCTGTTGTAAGAGATGGGGATGTGTTTTGAGAATCCACTTACGTAGGTGAGATCACATGGCATCTTTCTTTAAAAGGACTATGGGTGTGGTCTTGTCAAACAGACCAAATCCAAGTATTTAGAACTCCTCTAAAGCATTTGGTGAAGAAAAGATTTCTGGTTAAATGACACTTTACCAAGGTCAGTTGCAGAGACACTTCATTTAATAAAGGTGAGTAGATACAGCTTGGGTCATGAGAAAGATGAGCAAAAAATTTTTCTCATTCATAGCTACCTGCAGAAATCTTATGAGGATGCAATGAAGATATTTTCTCAGGAAAGACCAAGGACTGCTGTCTAATAAAGGTTCCCAATGTTTTTACAGCTGTCTAGATCATGATAGCTGCCCTCTTCCAGTGAGTTTCTTCCATCATTTGCATGACTGCTTATCAATTTTTTAGAGAGGCCATATATAGAGATTAGAGAAACACTTTGATGGTCTCTTTGGCATTTTTGGGAGCTTTCACAGAAAGAGTTTGATTTTTTTTTTTTAAATTACACTGAGGTAGGGAATGGTGGGTGAAGTTGACAAGAATTGTGCACTATAATTAACAAGCTGGAAACTTGGAATGAATTTTCAATCTATCTTCCCAGGCATCAGACTACATACTGCGATGGCAAACCATTAGCAAAGATGGGAACAGGAATGGGAAAAACAAAGTCAATACAACAGATATATTGATTTTTCTTATTCTGTTTTTAAAATGGCATGATCCGAGTCATTAAAGATACTTTGCAGAAGTCTTCAGAAGTTGCGCATGTTATTCATCTCTGGTTTAGAAGCACAGAGTTCTGTAAACGCTTCCAGCCACCATGATGGGAAATTTTCTTCATCCAGCATAGAAGTGCAGCCTGTCAAGCTCTTGATGTCGTCAACACTGTGCCACTTCCCAATACTGGGAAACTATACAGATGATGTCTGTATATCTGTCCTGCTCACATGCAAGTTTATTAATAGCTTCATTGTAATTTTGTCACCTCTCTTCTAACTTGCTAATTTTTTCAGGTCTGTTTCTGAGACTATTGAGTCAACTTTAGAAGTTGGTGCTTGCCTACCCGTACCTTGTACCTCACTGGTGCTGTGGATGTTTAGTCTGTTTTAATTCTGAAGGTCTTTCAAATTCTCTTATGTAATCTAAATCCAGGTTTTCAAAGCTAGTGCTTCTTTGTAGACTTTCTCCTGGTTTTCTCCCTCCCCCTGACAACTGTCTGTACAGACCAGAGTAGATGTGCCTACAGGCTCAATAGCAGTTCCTGAACCTCCGTTCTTTATTCAGCAGTAAGTGAAGGCTGTGCGACGACTTTTTCCTGTTCCCTTTCCCTTCTCGGAGCCAGGAAACAAACGTGTCCCTGGTGTCTTTGGTCCTTGAGCCTAAACTCTTGGAACCCTGGAGGGAACTGTGCCCTTTTTAGGCCTGACAGGTTGTTTTGCCTGGTTTGTATCTGCTTTCAACTTGAGGAGCTCCATTGTTTCTGAGGGTTCAGTGGCCCTTGGCTCTCGGCTGCGCGGGGCGGCCACGCTCGTCCTTCGGTCCCTGCGGACCTGCTACCGGTGCAGGACGAGCCCGCCGCGCTCCGGGTCCCGCACTGCCATCCCGGGGTATCCCGAGGGCGGGGGGGCTGGAGGCTGCCCCGTGCCCGCCCCGGGCGCTCCGTGCGGCCGCTGCCGGAGGGAGTGCGGGGCCGGGCGGGGTCCCGCCGGGCTGTCGGCAGCGCCCTCTGGTTCGGCACTCGCGGGCTGGGGGTGTGGCGAAGAGACCGCAGAAAGTCCTACGAGGCCACGGGAGAACAGCCCGGGAAACTTTCCTGCCAGGAGCAGCGAGCAAGTTTCCCGCAGGTGCGTGCTGTGGCTGGTGCAAGGTGTTCCATTCTCAGCGGCGCTGGATGCGGGAGCCCCGGGCAGCAGCGCGGTGCAATCCTGTGGCTATTCCCAATGAAGGCACGTCGGGGATTGCCAGTTCATTTTGGGCATTCACACCTCTGAAGTTCTATGATGAATCCTTTGTGTGTCTCCGACAGACAGTGTAACAAAGGCCTATTTCTTCATAAATATGGATGGCGATTGTAAATATGAATGTTTTTCTTGGGGTTTTTTGACTGCTCCTGTCCTTGCAGGCTCTTCAGACGTCTCGCCAGAAGAGCTGCGCTGGAGTGCTACAACTGCAGAGCAAAGAAAGTTGTTGGGAATTATGTGAGTATTTAAAAAATGCTGATTAGTGTGGATAGTCTGTGAGATAGGACTTGGCACTGTTCTTCAGGTCACAACTCTTAACTTACCTATCAACTTTAGTGAATTACTAGAATGCCAAAATATCCTTCAATTCCTGTATGCCAGATGGAATGCCAAAACTGCTGCTGGTCTGTATGCCCTGCTGTAATGTCCTCTTTCTGCCTGAGATCCCTGCAGGGCTCAAACTGTCCAATCAGGTCTTGCTATTTATGTAAAGTCAAAAAAGTTGATTTAAGGGCAATACTGAGAGAATTTACAGAGATTCTCTGTTAATAACAAAAAATCTCAATTTCTCACCTTGAAGTTTCAGGAAAGCAAAAATCCTGTCTTCTAGGCTTAATGAAGTTTGTTTTTAATTCTAGATCCCTTTTTTCACTTCAGTTGTCAGATCACTCTTAAGTCTTCAATAATAAAAAAATGCTTTTCTTTCCCCCCTTTTTAGATAAATGCTGTTAGTGGTACACTGGAAAAATCTGCTGCTTCATTTGAATGCTTTAAATGCACCTACAAAACCAATTTTTGTAAGCTTTATGGAAACGCAAAATATTTCTGTTCTGATGTTATCTTTAAATGAATTAATTTACGCTGATGTTAATTTAATTTACAAATATTTCTGAAACATAGCTAATTGTGATGTGCCACCAGGGCATATCCTCTGGAATCTTCAGATCAGTGAACTGCAGACAGGTATTATGAACTCCTATAGTTAACTGAGGAAAAGAGTGAATTGGGATGATTCCATGTTAGCAAGGCAGCAGCTGGATCCCAGCTTTGGAATACTCTCATTGCAAGACACATGAAAGTAACCAGAGCTTAGCAAAGGAAAATGGGTGTGCCGAGGGTAGAGAAGAGAGTGAGTGAAAGCAGTGCCCTAAATAAGGTCACAAAGCACAACCTAAAATAGTAAGAGATGAAAATGAGAGCTCCAAGAGGGGATCAGGTCATTGACTGACAGGTAAAAATCTATAAATTGTAACAGATTTGTGTTTCTGGAGTGTTTTACAGAGAAGAGTGTGTATCAACTTAAAGCACTTTGTTCATGCAAGAGCAAGAGCATGTGATCCTGATGAAAGTGATCCTTGTCTAACATGGTCTGAGTTGCATCAATTGAACTGGGCAACTCTATTTTTGCTCCCAAGTATTCACCAAACGATAGTGTCCTGTTGTGGAATCTAGTTCTCATTTGTGTCTTTGGAATGTTTTCAGCTCTCTGCTTTCAAGAACACGGGCACTCACCCACTGCCTGCCTTTGGACTGGGAGGACAGCAAACATCAAGCTTTGGGCTGTCAAGTAAGTCCCTGTCCTAAGAAGCAGCAGATACAAACATTTTCTGGGGCTTTTCTGCTCCTGCATTTTTGAAATACAGCAGTGGATTAGTATCACTGGGGTACCCATTCTAATATTTTTGATAAATTCTGTACTTGCAGGCTTTCCTGTGAGCAGCAGCAGTGCCAGTGCCAGCAATTTCTCCTTTAAAGCCAGTTCCAGCCTCATCAGTTCCTCATCATCTGGAAATAGCCCAGCTGCTGGGGGCTCTTTGGCTGCTGGTAACCCTCCTGCATTTGGGGTGACCTCCTCTCCTAGCACACCACAGTCTGTTGGGTTTGGCAGCCCAGCAGCTCCATCTGCAGCCTCCTTCTCATTTAAAACAGCTGCAACAACTGGTGGGGTTGGACCTTCTGGGTTTTCAGGCTTTGGCAATGCTGTTGCTGCTGCTGCTGCAAACTCTTCAAGCCCCACTGCGGTCCCAGCCTTCGGAGCCTTTAATGCAGCCGCAGTCACTTCTGCCTCACCTTCAAGCAGTGCTTTGTCTGGACAGACTGCCAGTGCCTCCGGACATGTCACCTCAGCATCTTCTGCAGTCACCAGCACCACTGCCTCAGAGAAGTTATTTACACCCAAGAGTGAGTTATCAGCTGCAGAGTGGCAACAGTTTGAAGCAAAGGAGTTCACGACTGGAAAGATTCCTCTTAAGCCACCACCATTGGAACTTTTAAATGCTTACAACCTTTTAAGTTTATTCAGAAGTAACATGTTTTGAAATTAAATCAGATGCTTCCATTTTGTTAATTTTTGTTTCCTCTCTCAAGTCTCTTATGCAGGAATAAACCCACAGGTTATTTTGGATGGACATTTACGTCTAAGAAATGAACTGTTGGAACTAAAATGGAATGTTCCCTTCTATATGCTGTTCTGTGAAATTATGGGCAGACACTGTATGAAAAAAGCTGTCTCAAAAGAAGGAATGTTTCAGTTGGGTATGCATAGCCTTCTCTTCAGTCAGTGTATTATCTCCAGTTTTACACTCCAAGGGTTCAAGGTATAAGCTGTTTTTCCTGTTGCCTAACAATTGGTATTTACTTAGTGGGCCCTTACAGATTGTTATTACTGAATATGTTTCTCTGCTCTGTATCAAACCTTTATTGTTTCATTATTCAACTTAACGAGGGGATCAGCGCGGCTGCCTTGAAGCTCTCCCCCAGTTCCCTTCACTTGTTATCAAAGTCCTACAGGATCATAATCTTCTAGTTTAACCTTCCTGTCTACAACTGTCACATGGATTCAGGTCAAGAGGAGAGGCCATGTCAGACACACAATGAAAAGATGTTCAGTATAGCCTGCATTTTTCCCAGTTAGGGTTATGAGCCAGTGCAATAGTTTCCAAAAGCTGACTCTCAGTACAAGGAATAGACCATTACCAGTTCAACAAATCCAAAGTAGTAAAAGGGACATGTACAAAACAAAAAGCCAGAACCTCTCCCCACAGTGTTTATCTTAAAGGTGCCTGTATCACTGGCTGGGTTATATCTCTGAGGGCTAAAATCTTCACTTCCCATATACTCTTTGTTTTGATCTGTATCCTCTTAATCCATCTCTGCCCTGATTTATAGGGGGGTGGAATGGAGGGAACTAATGTTTGCACATAAAACCTCATCCCATTTACAAAGTCAGTAAAAAACCAACGAGGGTAAGATAATATAAAAATGCAATGACATATTTTCCCCATTCTCCCATTTATAAAGTGGCCACCATTGATTACAGTATCTCTTAATTTTATATTTAGTCACTCAATCTCCTCTAAGCTTATTCCAGTTTTGTAGGACATGTCCTAGAGAGCTAGGGCAAAGAACTGTGGGTTGGCATGTTCCCATCATTAAATTTAGTAACATTCAACTTACCTAAATCGTCTACGCTTAATCCCAGACCTTCAGTAGTTACACCACCCCAGTCCTACTGCTTGGTTGCACTGGTAAACATATACCATTCCAAAATGGAACAACAGTGAAGGGGTTACAGCTCTAGTGCTGGATGATCCCCAAAGTCTCTTCCCATCTTGATGATTCTGTGATTCCATAGCTATGCACTAGACATTCCTTCATCTCCCTGTAAAGATACAACACACGAGTATTTTACCATGCAGGCTCTGTGGGGAAAGGGCTTGTGTGAACAAGGGTCGGTTACAGCCGATGGGAGGGTGTGGTACTGTCAAAGCCCAAAGGCTTCCACGAGGCTCAACTAACCCCTAAGGTGGCTGTATCAGCAGCCTCTGGCTTTGCTGGAGTGACGCTGCCACGTGCACTCCCCTCTTCCACTAGAGTGCCTGTGTCACGTGTCTCTCCCACTGGAGTGCCGGTGTCACGTGTCTCTCCCACTGGAGTGCCGGTGTCACGTGTCTCTCCCAATGGAGTGCCGGTGTCACGTGTCTCTCCCAATGCAGTGCCCGTGTCACGTGTCTCTCCCACTGGAGTGCCGGTGTCACGTGTCTCTCCCAATGGAGTGCCCGTGTCACGTGTCTCTCCCACTGGAGTGCCCGTATCACGCGCTCTCCCCCCTTCCCGCGGGTACCCGCGCGTGGGGCTCCACCGCGGCGCTCGTGCCGGCGCGCGGCTGAGACGTCATAGTACTGCGCCGGCGCGGCCATGGTGTTGTGCCAGTACTTCCTGCGCGGGCGCTGCCGCTTCGGGGAGCGCTGCTGGAACGAGCACCCCCGCGGCCTCCCCGCAACCCCCGGGCCGCCCTCGCAAGGTACCCCAGCGCGGCGGGACGGAAGGGCTGGAGGCGGCCCCTGGGCGGCAGGAGCTCCGTAGCCGGGCAGGCCGGGCCGGTCGGGTCTCGGCGGGGCTGTCGGCAGCAGCCGCTGGCTCGGCCCTCGCGGGGTTGGGCTCTGGCGAAGGGTCTGGAGCACAGGTCCTATCAGGAGTGGCTGAGGGAGCTGGGGGTGTTCAGCCTGGAAAAAAAAAGTGGCTCAGTGATGAGCGTATCGCTCTGTACAACTACCTGGAAGGGAGGGTGGGTGTAGCCGGGTGGGGGTCGGCCTCTTCCGCATGGCAGCCAGCGACGGGACAAGAGGGTACAATCTTAAGCTGCGCCAGGGACGGTGTACGGTGTGGGTTGGCCATTAGGAAGAAGTTCTAAACAGAAGGGGTAATTAGACATTGGAAGGGGCTGCCCAGGGAGGTGGTGGAGTCACCGTCCCTGGAGGTGCTTACTGAAAGACTGGCCATGGCACTTGGTGCCGTGGTCTAGTTGTCATGGTCGTGCTCAGTCATAGGTTGGACTCGATGATCTCAGAGCTCTTTTCCAACCTAATTAATTCTCTGATTCTGTGACTGCAGCATGTGCCACGAGGCAATAGGAAAGTGGCTCAGGAAACTTTCCTGCCAGGAGCAGCAGATTAAGTTTCCAGCAGTCTCATGTTGTGGCCAGTGAAGGCTGTTTCCATGCTCATTGGCTCTGGGTGTTTGGGAGCTTTGGGAAGGCCAGTGACATTGCAGGGAGCCGAGGGCTGCGGCGATGGCATGGCAGGAACACGGCTGCAGTCACTTGTCCTCATTCTTGCTGAAGGAGGGTCAGAGTTTGTAACACACATGCACAGATGTGTCCAAGGTCTCAAATAAAATTTGAGAGCAATCTGTGCTGCAGCAGAGCTCCTGCTGTAGCTATGGAGGCAGGAGCCTCTAATGTGAATATACTGTGAGTTAATTTTTTTTTCTGCTGGGGTAGTTTCTTTGTGAAACGACCTAAGCAAAAGTGAAATGGTCTCTTTCTGGGATTCCATGAGTTGTTGGCACGGTGATTTAGTTGAAGATGTCTGCTCATTTTGGCATGGGGCTGTTCAGACTATGTGACTTTTAAAAGTGCTTTCCAACCCAAACTATTCAGTGATTCCATGTGAGGAGGAGTTGCCATTTACTTCTGACTCCTGAACTACCATGGGTAACTCACTAAGTTAAGCTCACTAAATAATGAGGTTAACTCATTAGGAAAATCCTACATTTTCATTTCAAACTTCTTACTGCCACCATAAAACTAGTTATACTTACGGTTTCTGTTGATGCTGTATTGTTTCATGCCTTGATTAAAAATTTCTTGTTTGATTTCTTTGTTTTTTATTTGGAAGTTACTAGCGGAAGAGGAGGAGGATGGGGTACCTCTAACCAGAGATACAGTAATGTTATCCAGCCATCTACCTTCAAGTCTGATACATGGGGTGGCAGCAGAGATCATGGAAGAGGATTCTTTGGCTCCTCTGATTTCGGATCATCCGGCAGCGGCAGCAGAAATGCAGACTTTTCACAGAACAGGTTCTCTGCGTTAGCAAACAGTCAAAGTGTTGCTGATGGCTCTAAAGATGAAGAGGAAAGACTTCTGTAAGTTGCAGTCCTCTCTTACTGAAAGCATTTAGAATGAGCAGTTTAAAAGCTTGCTGACTTCCTAGAGGTGATGCAGAGGACAGGATCATGTAGGAAGACCCACAGAACACATGACTTCATTTGGTTCTCTGGAGTGCTGTTGGCATAGTAGGGAAGTGATCCTTGTTTGTGGCCTGAGCTGGGCAGGTAGACAACTGTGATAGTCGTAAGATGGTATGGTACTTAAGTTGTGGGCAGGAGGATAAGGAATGAAACAAAGATTTCAGTGCTTGAAAATAAGGAGTCAGACCCCTTTGAGAAAATTAATGATTTGACTTGGTTTTCCAGACAAGAAAACAAATTTTTCTGCCAACAGCAAAACTTGTATGAAACCTGTTTTCATACAAGTGTTACAGTCAGTTAAGAGTGACCAGCAGATTCAAGACAATTGCAGGGCAGGTACTGAGAAGCAACAGGCAGTGTGACTCCCCAAAGAAAAAGGGTTTTGGAACCACTTTCCATTACCTTTTTTAAGATTTTAAGTGTTTAAGGAAAGACTTGGTTTTCATGGTAGCAAGTATTTGACTCTTCCTTTGGATTCAAACCAGGCAATTGTTTCTGGTGGTTTTGTTTTGGCTATGTAACTTCTCCTTCATCTGTGGTTTTGCTTTGTTTTGTAGAGAATGTGTAGTGAAAGACATGGAAGTTTGGGAATCTTCAGGACAATGGATATTTTCATCTTACTCACCGATGAAAGAAAAGCTGAATGTCTCAGGTGGGTAATGTTTTTGGTGATGTTGTGTATTGCTGCTATTTAGGATACTTGTGTGACTTGCTTGTGCTGTTGGACCTCTGTGGAACCATTTGCAAGGTGATGATTTGGGAGTATGAGATTATGGCAAGTTCATTTTGGATGTTCACACCTCTGAAGTTCTGTAATGAATCTTTGTCTCTCCGACTGTGACTAATTTGGACAGACCAAGGTTTATTTCTTCATAACTGTGAAGGGTGTTGTAAGTATGAATCTGTTCTCTGGGAGGTTTTTAACTATTTCTGTCCCTGCAGGCTTTTCAGATGTCTCACCAGAAGAGCTGCGTCTGGAGTATTATGACAGCAGAGCAAAGAATATGATTGGGAACTATGTAAGTACTCAAAGAATACTGGTGTGGACACTCTTTGGGACAGGACTTATTACTGTTCTTAGATGACAGCTCTTGACTCATTTAGCTCCTAGCTCTAGAAATTATGAGAATGCCAAAATGTTTGATTGCTGTGCACCAAATAAAATGCAGAAATAGTTGCTAGACACTCCTTGACTTAATCTTGTCCCTGATCTTGTGTGTTATTTGTAGAAGTTACTTGAATACTGTCTCAGAAATTTAACATCTCATATGCTATTAGTCAGTTTGTTACAGCTGGTTATCTAGTGCCTTAAATAGAAGACTAGGGTAGTTTATTTGACCTTGTTCTTTTACATGCCTTTGTTGCATGATGAAAATAGCAGATACTTGTCTAGAAAATATATATACCCCTTTGGAAGTAATACATATGTTTTTATAGAAAACATCTCTCAATGTATATATATTGTTCCTTTCTCATAGCCCTGTCAATATCAATGAAGCTAACAGAGTTTAATAATGTGCCAAGAAGGAAATTAGGCTGGTGACGAGTATAAACTGATTTAAGCTGCATTAAGCTGCATTTCACTCTTTCCTCTTCTTCTTGGTTCTGTGTTCCAGAAGGCGTTGCTGTTGTCACCTCTCTTGCTTCATATGTTTACCAGAACTGCATTTTCAAAGACAAGAGATACATAATTTTTTAAAAACTTCAACTGTAATAACAAACCAAAATGTTTAAACAATATACTATGCCTGGCTATTAAAAAAAAATTGTGGTCTCACCAAAGCAGTAAATGCAAGTTCATGAAACTCTTCAGTGTATAGATGATAACTGTATGATACAGTTCTCTCACAAAGTGTTTAAGTACAAAATGTATTTCCATGTTTCTATTCTTAAAGTGAGTCGAAATCTGAATTTTCCAGTCGGTTGTATAAGAGCAGATACAAAGCAACATGATCTTCCAACACATGACTATACACAAAAGAATTATTGATGTTTGTGATGTAAGACTCATTTGAAAAATTAAGGAATTTGTCCACTAAAGGATTACTCATTCCATTCATACAAGCATTTGTGACAATAAGTGTTTTACTTGACTAGGTTTTAAGGAAAATTCAATTAGACTAGGCATTAAATTAGATGTATTGCTAAATTTAAATATAAATCTAAGAAGTTCAGGTTTAAAGTTCCTGAAGGGTGATTTGAAGACTTTTCAGATTCTTGTTTAATCCTAAATCACAGTTATTAAGACACAGGTACAATTTACTGCCACACTGTTCTGTGCAGTTATCTGATGGATCATGTTAAAGAGGTTGATTTGAGTTAAAGAAATTAATGTAGTCAGAACAAAATATCTTAGGATGATACTAATAAAGTGTTTGAATTACAGTATTTTGAAAGTGGATATGTTTTTTCTGAAAATGTGGAAGAAGATAAGGGAAATCTTCGGACTGGGGCTTACTGAGTGAGCACATAAGTGGACAGGCCAGGAATAAAATAGGAAGCGAAGAATTTGTTCTCAGTATTTGTTCTCAATATCTCGTGACATTTGTTTCTTTTTTCCCCAAGTACCTAATTCAGAAAGAGACAGAACTTGGATTTAAAAAACCTCATGACATTTTTTTAATATTACTCCTATGGAACAGAGAGTTTAAAGGAATTCTCTGTTAAAAAGGCCTCACCTTGAAGTTTCAGGAAAGCAAAAATCCTGTCTTCTTGGCTTAATGAAGTTCCTATTCCAATTCTAGATACCTACTTTCAGTTCAGTTGTGAGATCACTCTTCTTTTAAGTCTTCAGAAATACAAACATGCTTTTCTTTCCCCTTTTTTAGATAGATGCCGTCCAACAGTTAGCGGCACAATGGAAAGATCGGCTACTTCAGTTGAAAACCTTAACTGCATCAACAAAAGCAGCTTTGGTAAGTGTTAAGGAAAGGCAAAATGTTTCTGTTCTGTGCTAATGTTGACTCTTCCAAGACAGAATCAGCACACTGGACTGGAATTGCCCTCCAGTATATCTAAGGATAAATTGAGCATTTGGGTAATGCTGGATCAAGGAATTGAGAGACAGGTGGGAGAGAAACCCTTTGGATAACATTTGAAGATAAAAAAAGTCATTGATCCTGGGAAGGTGACAAACACTTATGAACTGAGATTTTTTTTTTCAGAAGAAATTGCTTGAGTTAAAGCCAATATGAAGTAATTGGGGAGACAGAGAAAGGGGCTTTATTTAAGTGGTGTTTCCATTAAGTGCATTAAAGGTTAAGTAATGTGATCCCAGCGCTTGGTCTGTTCAGTGCTGAAGATGGAGAAGCGGGATTTGGGCTTTAGTGCAGGAGAATGGGTGTGCTGATGATAGAGAAGAGAGTGAGTGAAAGCAGTGCCCTAAATAAGGTCACAAAGCACAACCTAAAATAGTAAGAGATGAAAATGAGAGCTCCAAGAGGGGATCAGGTCATTGACTGACAGGTAAAAATCTATAAATTGTAACAGATTTGTGTTTCTGGAGTGTTTTACAGAGAAGAGTGTGTATCAACTTAAAGCACTTTGTTCATGCAAGAGCAAGAGCATGTGATCCTGATGAAAGTGATCCTTGTCTAACATGGTCTGAGTTGCATCAATTGAACTGGGCAACTCTATTTTTGCTCCCAAGTATTCACCAAACGATAGTGTCCTGTTGTGGAATCTAGTTCTCATTTGTGTCTTTGGAATGTTTTCAGCTCTCTGCTTTCAAGAACACGGGCACTCACCCACTGCCTGCCTTTGGACTGGGAGGACAGCAAACATCAAGCTTTGGGCTGTCAAGTAAGTCCCTGTCCTAAGAAGCAGCAGATACAAACATTTTCTGGGGCTTTTCTGCTCCTGCATTTTTGAAATACAGCAGTGGATTAGTATCACTGGGGTACCCATTCTAATATTTTTGATAAATTCTGTACTTGCAGGCTTTCCTGTGAGCAGCAGCAGTGCCAGTGCCAGCAATTTCTCCTTTAAAGCCAGTTCCAGCCTCATCAGTTCCTCATCATCTGGAAATAGCCCAGCTGCTGGGGGCTCTTTGGCTGCTGGTAACCCTCCTGCATTTGGGGTGACCTCCTCTCCTAGCACACCACAGTCTGTTGGGTTTGGCAGCCCAGCAGCTCCATCTGCAGCCTCCTTCTCATTTAAAACAGCTGCAACAACTGGTGGGGTTGGACCTTCTGGGTTTTCAGGCTTTGGCAATGCTGTTGCTGCTGCTGCTGCAAACTCTTCAAGCCCCACTGCGGTCCCAGCCTTCGGAGCCTTTAATGCAGCCGCAGTCACTTCTGCCTCACCTTCAAGCAGTGCTTTGTCTGGACAGACTGCCAGTGCCTCCGGACATGTCACCTCAGCATCTTCTGCAGTCACCAGCACCACTGCCTCAGAGAAGTTATTCACACCCAAGAGTGAGTTATCAGCTGCAGAGTGGCAACAGTTTGAAGCAAAGGAGTTCACGACTGGAAAGATTCCTCTTAAGCCACCACCATTGGAACTTTTAAATGCTTACGACCTTTTAAGTTTATTCAGAAGTAACATGTTTTGAAATTAAATCAGATGCTTCCATTTTGTTAATTTTTGTTTCCTCTCTCAAGTCTCTTATGCAGGAATAAACCCACAGGTATAAACATTTGAACATTGTGGTTTTTTGTTATTTCTTGGTTATTTTGGATGGACATCCAAGAAATGAACTGTTGGAACTAAAATGGAATGTTCCCTTCTATATGCTGTCCTGTGAAATTCTGGGCAAACACTGTATTTAAAAAGCTGTCTCAAAGGAATGGTTCAGTCAGGTATTCACAGCCTACTGTGAATGGCATGCTAGAATGAACCAGATGCACTGCAAGATTGCTTGTTTGACAGCCTTGTCTTTCACCTCTTCAGAGGGTTTGTGCCCTTGGACAGTGGTGTTTGGAGAGAGGAAGGGTTCTGTGTGGTCTGTACTGTGCCAGATGAATCTGTCCTCCAGGAGCAAGTTCCCTCTGCCAGTTGATGCGATTCAGATGTTGTTAGTAGTTGTTCCTGAGGTCACCATTGCCCGTATGAATGTCACACAGTTGGGGGAGGACAGCCCTGAAAACATTCATCCTGAAAAGGAGCTTTTGGGTTGCTATTTTGTCACCTCTTGGATGAAATTTTGCAAGCAATTACAAAACTGCCTTTCTGTGAACTGATCAAATTTGTTGTCAGGTTCTCAAAGCTTTATGGGTGCACATGTCAGCAGTGCCTTTTCTGCAGTCATGATATTTAGTTACCCATTTTACTGCCAAGATGCTCTAAAGCAGGAGTCAGGAATCTTCCAGAGGATGTCCTAGACTCAGGGGAAGAGAACATTTGCTCTTGACCAGGCCCTCCCCTTAGTGGTCTAAAATTGTCAAACCTCACCTTTAAGAGGAAAGCAAAAGTTTCCTCCAGGACACACATAACCAAGTCAATGGTTTCTGTAACACTGGAAGATCACATTTCCATTTTCACTATGGATTTCAGGGTCCTACATAAAACTTGATTAAAGTCATGTATCTGACTGCAGGTCCATCAGATACTGGCTTGCTAAAACAGTGGGAACAACTGGGACAACATCCAGGATGATAAACCATGGGTAGACGGTCTGCAGACTTCATGGGAATCCAGGTTCCTCAGTCCATGTACTCAGAGACTCACAGGTGTTACAGATGTCAGCCAGCTGTTCCTGCTTAGCTGCTCTAGCAGCTTACCAGGCTTAAAAGTGTGCAAGGGCTTTTTAAAGTGTAAGTGCTTTTGCTTTAACCAAAAAAAAAAAAGAAAAAGTAAGGCAATAAAGAAGCCTGAATATTCCCCTGTACATAACCAAAGGACATTGGCTAGATGTTCTCAAAGGTCATTCTAAGCTACAGGGACCTAAAGGAAGAAGGGAATTTTTAAGTGTTAGGTCACCTTGACATTAGGAAACAGATTGAATGAGGTATTCCTAATGCATATGACAAGTTAAAGTTTATAAAGATTAAAGTTAAAAAGGTTTAATCAAGTGCATTTCTTAGATCATCTCACCTTTAAAAGAAAAATAAAAAAAATCACAAAGATACTAAGATCTGGTGTTTCCACAAATGGGCTTCTGAAAAGCTGGCAGAGATCAGTGTGATATGATTTACCTAGCAAAAACTATATATTTGGCTGCAGAAGCAGCAATAGGGATAGGATAGCATAGAAGGAAATAGTACTGCTCCAAGGGGGTCACCAAACTGCAGAAAATAAGCAACAATTTGTTAGACCAAAGCAATATATCCCAATATTTGCTTTGTATTTTTTTTCTTTTCCCCCCCTGTTTATCTTGTTCTGCTTTTGGTATACTTGATTTCAAAGTTGGTTGCAAGTACAAAGGAGGCTAAATAATACCTTTCTTTTGGCTACAATCCTTTCATTTTTCTTAACTTCTCCTTTTTGCAACTGATGTTTTTGTTTGGTATACGGCTGCTCTTGGGAAAGTCATAATGCTGTGGTCTGGCATATAAAAACCACATATAGGGTGGCGGCAAACTGACAGATGTCACTTACTGTACCTTGATTTAGAACAGGAAACACGAATGACTGTCCAAGCAGATGGGTAAGGTCCTGATTAGCAGGAAAACTTTGGTCTGTGAAAGAGGCTAGAACATTTAAGCTCCACGTGATATTTTCAAGTACTTCAGTTGCTTTTAAATAACAGGATTTATGAGTCACTGAAATTCCTGGAGTGTGGTACAAACAATTAATTTGAAGAATGATTTGAAGTTTTAGTTTTCAAGAGCTCATGGATTAATCCCCAGAGAGTAGCACTTGAGACTTGCTGTGTACAGGAGAAAAACCCTCCAGTGCCCCAGCTGAGGAAGCAACCCAGCGTCTAACAAATGCAATTTTCTCTGCCCTTTTTCCTCTGCTAGTGATCCTAGCTGCACTGACAGATCTCAAAATGTGATTTAGCAGCTGAGAAGAAAAAAAAAAGTGAACTTCAGAGAAGCGTTACAAGCATGTCTCAAAAATTAAGCATCACAGTAGTCATGTGCTCTGTAGTTTCACAATGTGCAGCAGCAAGTGGCATGGTAGCCTTAACACTGAATGAAGGAAGATGGACTGCAAATAACCAACTGACTAGATTTAAGCCTCAGAGGATAAGCTGAGGGCATCAACAACAATAAATTAACAGAAGGCTAAGGAAAGAAGAGCTTTCACAAATATGCCTGGGAGAGAAAGGAATACAAAAAGCCTATTAATACAGGAGCACTGAAGGGAGATTGATAACTCAGACGGTGAAAATCTATTTAAAAATATTTTAAATGAGTGAGAGGTGAAAATCAATGAGGATGTAATGCAGTAACTGATAAAAGCAAGTAAGAAAATATTTGTGAAATGAGAGCTTACTGCAGCACAGTGGGAGTTCAGGCAATTTGCTGTACTGGTCAGTAAGGGAATCAGCTAATGGACTTGCTACAGTTCTGGTAAGTGATACCACTTACTCAGGCAAGTGATAGAACACGAGGGATATGCTGGCAGACTGAGAAAATAACGTAGCCAGCAAAGGTTCTTATTTTGTTGATGATTACAAATAATTTAAGGAGATAATAAAGACAGATGATCTGTCTTTTAGTAAGGCATTTGATACAGCATTTCGGAGGTGTCAGATGTTTATGTTATGTTTGTGTTTAATTTATGGTTAGCAGTTAATCACAAACATCGACAAGTGAGTGAACACTTTTTTTTTCTAGTCCACCTCCTGTATCCTAATGCCGAGGATGGAGAGAAACTGTAATTTGATACTTACTTGAGTAATAGTAGAGAAAGAAAGCCACAGTTTGTACTTAGGCAATTTAAGTAGATACCTAATTATATTTGACCTAAAGTAAGCCAGCAGATGAAGGAAAAATCTGGACTAGTAGTATTCAGAGAGACAGAGCAAACTGTAGAGTTGAAAGGTGCTGACAGTGAGATATGAAGCCATGGTGGTTCAGATCAGTAAAATGTAGTTTGAGCTGTAAGAATCTCCTACAGCTGCAGTAATGCTGCACTTAGCTTTGAGCACACAATTCCCAGTGACCTGCAAGATGAGTAGAAGGAGATTCAGAAAGCAAGCAAACCCACTGGAAATGAGAATTTAGGAGGGAACTTAAGAGCTGAATAATTATTGCTTGGTGAAAGCAGAGGCTGCAACATGAAATGACTGTCTTATTGAAAGGGTACCCTCTCAGGAAGGAGGAAATAGGATTTTTTAAAGTGTTCTAGTAACCAGAATATTGCACTACTTCACAGATGCCTTAGACAGGAAGTTTCCCACCAGGGAAAGTCCTTTTCTGCCTCTTAAACTCTGGCCAAGCCAAAACACTAGAAGCCTGTCAGAACTAACAGTATGTGTCCTCAGAGATGCAGCAGTCTGCTAAAGTAGATCTGAACCCTTTGAACCAAAATACACCAATGCTTTTGAAGAGAGTGACAGGACTGAAATGCTGAGGGTTTGGGGCAGGCAGCTTGATGTTCCTGCCACCTTTCCTGGGAATGACATAAGGTGCTGGCCATAAAGAGGGACCCTCTCTCCACTGAGTTTGAAGAACCAGATTAGCTCACTAATACTGGGAGTGAATATGCCTCTTGGCCTTGAAACTCACATTTGCCTTGAAACTCTCACTTGCAATTGCCTGGTTTTTCTGTTAAGAATAGCTAATTAAAAAACCCGGAAAGTTGTTCTTAGCAGCTCAGCCTTAGGCAATATGCTTGTTTAATCTGCAGTGCTGTTGCAAATTTTCAGTTTGGTGTGCAGAAAAAAGCTAGACACTCTCTTACAGCATGGTATCATACATCAGGCTCCTTGGTGGGACTTACCCTCCCACTAAAGAACAAAAACAGGTCTTAAAATGGAGGGAAGAACAAGAACAACAAGATTTAAATGTCAGCAGGCTGATCAACATTTTTGTTTGAGTATACGATTTGCTTTGTCTTTCCTCCACAGCCAGTAGAGTTTGTTCTTACCGTGTCACATGAGAGACATAAGAAACAAGTTTTATACCTTTCCTCTTCCAGTAAGCAGATCTGTTAATGTTGCTAATTGCATCTTAGTCATCGGAAAAGTGATCTGGTGGTTTTAAAGTACCTGCAGCATTTACATCCTGTTGCACCTGAATTTCTGTTTTGTTATAGCAGTGGGTTCTTAGCAAACTAAATGCTTTTCAGTCAACAACATCAAGTAAGGCTTCTGCAAGTCTTCCATGGAGCCTTATCTTTGCAAATCACATGAAATATGCCCATTGCATATGCCCTACAAAGTAATTAGATTAGCTCTAATTATACAAAATATATCCACCCTTCTGTGTGAATCAAACAAGCAACATTTGCATGTGTGCATGTGAAACCATGTCACATCACTTTTAAAAGGAGAGTAATGAGGTACAGTTTTGATCTCTGATAGCTTTGCTATTCTGTCTGCCCGGTTCTATTGCCGTTTTTCTCAGTCTCACAAACATCTGTACAGCCCTGGCTCGCATTGTGCTCTGGTATTAAAGCATTCCTTGTGGACTCAGGAGATTTTGTTGTTGTAATTTACTTTTGCAAGTATGGGCTTCTCTTAAGTATCTGTAATGATGAAACAGAACTAAAATAAGATAAAGCTGAAATAGTTTGTAACCATGGATTGCATTACAAAAAACAAAAACAAAAAAAAAAACCCAAACAAAAAACCCCCAAACCCTGGTTTCATTTACTGTTTCTGTATGATAAATGAACAGTAGATGAGGTGGAGAAGAGCCCTCTGTATTCAGTATTCATAAACTCTTTGGGACAGAAGAGACCCATAGCCTGTGTGCTTGCTCAGGAGCTCCCACGGGGCTGGGGACAAACAGCCCATTGCGAAGTGAAGCGCTACTCGAATTTCCCCCTAGGAGCTGGCAGAGCATGAAACAGAGACCCAGCCTGCAGGCAGATCTGCCTGCCTGGAGATAAGGCTGCCTCAAATTTTACTGCAGACCCTCCTGCTTGGAGTCTGCTTCAGACACCTCTGTCTATCTAATCCTACCTTCTTGGAGACTGATTTCTTTACTCCCTGTCCTATGTGCTTCCCACTCCCCACAAGTTCCCTGCTCCCCTGCTTTTGCATATAGGCAGTCATGACTCCTTTGGCCTCCCTGTGCAGGTATTGCAGATAAAAATAGCCATGAGAAATCCCTCCTCTCTAGAAGTCTGTGCCTCTACCTGAAGCCAGCATGGGAATTCACATGATGTTGGGACACAGAACTCATGATTTGACACCTCCAAGCCAGCCTGAGCATGCAAACAGAGCTGTACATCACAAGTTGGTACTGATACAGCTCCAGCATGACCTGTCTTTCCGGCTGGTGCTGTTTTAACGTTCTGTCCCATCAGTGTCCTTTGCTCACATATTCAAACTCTGTATCACATGACATTTCTGGCAAAATGAATCCCACTTAACCTTTAATCATCTTCTATAAGGACTGGTCAGCTCCTCCTGCCTGTTCTTTCCAGACAGCTGCCTCTGCCTGTGCTTCTCAGGACCACACCTAGAAACTCAGAAGTACTAAAGCTCCTCCTGCCTCCAGCTAGACAGTGCTTCTGGTTCTCTAGACACTTGTCTGAAATATGTCAGAAGGTTTCTTTTCTCCTAAAGAACACTGATGCAAGTGATGTACCTTCCTGTTTGGGTTGTCCTCTAGTCCCTCATCCCTTCAGCAGGGATGGTCTCTGTCCTGAGCTGCTGGGGGCAGAAGCAGCACCAGCATTTTGTCACCCATCAGGTGTACAACCCTGAAGGAGGTTGTACATCTGAGGAAACACCTCTGGGCCTCCACACAATAATGACTGTAGTTTGTCTGCTAACAGGTGTCTAATTGTCTGCTAAAAACCAGATTAACTTTCTCCTATTTTTCCCTTCTGAGCATTGCTGTACAGAGGATGAGGAAAAGAGGAGGCAAAATGGGCACAAAATACTTGAGAATTTGCTGAAATCCATGATACTGCTGGACACCCCAACTTTGGCTTATATGTTTGAAGCACAAGTCCATCCTTCTTTTCATAGTGAAGCTACAGCTTTGATGACTAGCAAAGAGCACAAGCAATGTAAGTTAGTTTTTGCAGAAAGAAATATTTCTTCGTGCCAATAATAGGTCCATACTGAGGTAACAAAGGTTATGTTGGACACCTGATGACATATAAGGCTGTGCTGAAAAATATAGGGGTCTCTCTCTGACCTTTTCTTATGGTTTGGAAAAACATTGGATAACATTAAAGAGATTAGTAGAATGTCTCAATATTAAAGACAGTATTAAATAAATAAATAATTAAATAAATGCACACAAGACTCTTCGTGATCACAGCTGAAATAAACTGGTTATGGCAACAAACTTAGACTTAAGTGGTCACTGGACAGATTCCATCCTTATGATGATCTACTTTGAGAAGGTTTATTCTTCCAACAATAACAAACAGTCATGAACAGAGATAGTACTATAAAGTAAAAAAAGAGTACATGAGAACAATATGTAGTGTTTTTTGTTGTTTTAAAACTGTTAGAGTGTATGTGGCTGTAGTTCATAGCTATACATCTGAAATCATTTAATTTGCAGTCTGTATATATTGCAGGACTTGGTCTACAGGAAGGGGAAATTGCATTTCACAGCATTCCCACCTCTGACGCTGGGCCTGTGATGATTCACGCAGCCTTGGAGGTCAGCCAGAGGACTCAAAAGCACGAAGCCCCAGTGCACACTGTGCATTCGTGCCCTGCTCAGCTCTCACAGACCCTCAGTGTGGACCCATCTCTAGAAAAGATGCCCCAGGGCTGTAATGCTGGCTGTTAGCCATCTAAAAATTTCTCTATCAAAGCAATTTAAGTTTCTGACATAGTGCACAGGAGTGAGAAAACTCCTGAGGTCCAATTCATGATGTTTTCTGGTTTGTATTCAAATCACTCAATTTTAGTAGGTTTCCAAAAAGAAAAACCAACAAACAAAACCTATGATTATAGTATCGGATCATCTGCCTGTGATACCTTCATGCACTAGTACTTTTTTTTAACCCCATGGCCAGTTTTCAGATGCTTGAGTCTCAAAGATTATAATCTCATTGCTGTAGTAAGCATTGGCAGCTGGATGAAGAATTAGACTAAAATTAGTGTTTCAATTAATAGAAAACCAGGCAAAATGCAGCCACTATGAATACTGCCAGCAACAGCTGGCTGATCAGCACACACACAGATGTGGTATCTAGAGCAGTTTACCAGACATTTGCCTCATTGGTGGTATTAAAACAGGACAAAGGGCACCAAACTGCAGGAAACTAAGTTTCATATGCACATTCTATAGGTCAAACCCAACTTGTTTCAAATATCAAAGCAAGATTTTTCCATGTTCAAATATGGAATTAACCCAGGAACAAGGAGCAATACTATGTGAGTTCAAATATAAGAAAGAATCAAGGCTCATAACTCCACCCCGAATTGCCAGTTTGCTGCCAGTTTCATGCTTAATAGAAATCAATGAAATTATTCTTATCCAAGAGCTTTGCAAGTCCCCTCTCTCAGGTAGCCTTTCATATCTTATGAGGAAAAGAGGGTCATTGCAGAAGAGCTTCTACAATGAAACAGAACTTATAAATGATCTTTCACTTAAAACTGGAAATGACAATCTGACTGAAATAAAACAATTTCTATTAGCTTTACCTTCTGATCAATTTCTAGCCATAATTGTTCACTAACCTATTACTATATCACTAATCCTTTGTCCTACCATATAATACACTATATTAATTTGTTTGCTTTTCCATTTGGCAGAGAATGCCATTTCTACCAAAATACATGAAATTTTTCAAGGCATTTCATATATTCTGACTATTTTGAAGAAACTGCTAATTATAGATATCAGTTGAGGAAATTTGTATGTTCATTCATCTTCTAACCTTAAATCTAACAAAACTGATTCCAAAAGTCTTAAGATACAGGAGAATCTGAATGTGACTGAGCAAATTCAGACAATTTGAGATGGTTTTCCATCACACACAGCAAACTGAAGAAGCCTAAACAGCCACTGGCTCCCTCTGTTCAAACTGGAGAGAGTTGTCTGTGCATCAGTATACACAGCCTCCTTTATTTTGCAGGGCAACCATGTCCCCCCAGAAAGGATCCAAAACATTCAAGGCAACCCAGGTCTATGTAAGAACATTCAGACTCACCAGTAAACTGAAGCTCAAGCAGACCCCAGGGCATGGCTCTGATGGGTTTTCCACAGGAAATAACACTGAACAGTAACCACTTGTTCTCTAACTTGACAGAGCTTCTGCCTGCTCATGTTCCATCATCTCCAGAGGGGACTGCTTAGTTATCATACAAGGCTTGATAAAACTTCTGAAACAGTCAGGCAGGACTTCCTCCATTCAACTGTAAAACAAAAGAAAGTAAGAAGCAGAAAAACCCCAGACTAAGCCCTCAGCCCTGTTGCATTATTCCTAGAACACCTGCACTGCCAGGGGACAGAGCCTGTTTCTCACTTGCTTCATCTGTGGCCCATTACAGCCTGAGAGGGTGAAAGAAAGGAAGCAGGTGTTGAGAAGTCCCTTACAATGATAATGAGAAAAGGATGACACTAAAAGTTTGCTTGGGTCTCCAGCAGAGAGAGGGTTGCATCTCTACACATCTCCTCTTTGTGGGTATGTAGGTTCTTCTGAGGTTTGTGTCCTGGATCATCAAAGTGTTACCCAATCACAGGATAATCAGGTGTAATTATGCTACTTATTCTCTTTCTCTGTTGCCCCATTCTCCCTGCCTCTTAAGGGTTGTTACCTGTATTGTCCAAATTGGAAACCACCAGAGATTACCTGCTGGTGCTATGGTTACCACAAGAGCTTGAGGTAATACAAGAGCAATCTTTGCTTATGCTTAGTGAACTGAATAGATAATAGGCAAGTACTAAATAGGGTTGTGTTTATCCAGGGCACCAGAGCTGGCATGGTAGAAGACTGGCTGAGCCAAAGCCATGCTGTAGAACCACAAGAGCACATGAAAACACTCCTGCAATGCTGGTGCTTGGCTGCCTGGTTGATCATTATATGGTCACAAAATGCTTAGCACAAAGCAGTGATAGCTGATTATGCCTGCTAAATACTGCTGTGATACTAACACTAAGTGGTTCTATTAGCAAGTCCATTTTGCCACTCTTAATTGCAGTGAAACTTGGGAAGATATAGACATCAAAGGAATCTGTTTAGCTAACCAGATAAGTCTTGTCTTTATTCCTACGACCTTTTAAAATTTCTCACCCTACCCAATTTGAAAATCTGCTGTAGGCTGTTAGAATTTAAATAAATACATTCTTAT
Organism: Pithys albifrons albifrons; assembly: GCF_047495875.1. Classification (NCBI taxonomy): domain Eukaryota; kingdom Metazoa; phylum Chordata; class Aves; order Passeriformes; family Thamnophilidae; genus Pithys; species Pithys albifrons. The sequence continues at coordinate 32,700,842 of NC_092464.1, forward strand.
TTGGAGACTTTAAAGGTAAATGAAAGGTTACATATACTTGTACAAAACTGCTTCCTTTCAATGGTTTGCGGGTACATAAGAAATAAATACCCTTCTGGTCTCCCACATTGTCCATTATAATCGCCCCGGCTAGTAATTTTTTAACTGAATTTAAAAGCACTCCTTAAAGATTGTGATGTATCTTGAAGATATATCTGCCTGCTCTAAGCATTACCTGTGTAAATTAATATTAGCAAAAGACTTGTGTCCATCAACTCTTTCTCCACATGACCTTCTGCAAAAGCATTAGAAGACTGACTCAAACACCAAGGGATGTTGGGATTCAAAAAGGAACTAAACCAAAGGTCACTACTGGGAAACAGACCCTTACAGACATTACTATGGCTGTTAAAGCCACTGAAACAGCCCTAAACTGAGGCATAGCTGAACAACCCATCCAATGAGAATGCAATGAGTAGGGATGGAGTCTTTTTTAAATCTCCTGCTTTGCCTTAGTCCATATTTGCTCTTATTTAAATAGTGAATATTCTCATTTATGTTCTAACCAGAAACAGGTCTTAAGAGCCAAAGTCTTTTTCTGTGTATCACAGATGCTTGTTTCAAGGAGAAGCCATCTCAAAGCTTTGGATGACTTAGTTGGTCCCCATCTAACAGGAAATCAGTTTTCTTCTCTTGTAAATAACTTGAAACTTTTTTTGTTTTCAATTTCAAAATAGTATCTATACAAATACCTTGTGTGAGAGAGTTCTGTATAATCTGAAAACACATGAAAAGTATTCAAATACGGTAGGACTAAAACTGTAAAACATGTTGTATGTTGATAAAAGACAGAGTTTGCATGTCCCTCTACTTTCAGTACAGAGTTGTGATGAAGAGTCAGGTTCTGTAATGTGAGTGAAGATTTCAAAGAGATTGCATTTTCTAGAGCTTTGAACTTCTGTCTGCCTGAACACAGCATGCTAAAGCCCAAAGCACATCCCCATGGAACAGTGTGAATGTCCTCCCTGTGCCTTTCAGCATACTCAAATGGCGTCCTTAAGCCTTGCTATATTTTGACTTCAAATATTTTGTGATGCAGTTTGTTCCTTACTTTTTTATTTAAAGTTGCTGTGGTTCTAAAAGCCTTGAAGACCTGGCAGACATTTCTTAATTAAATACTTTGTGATTTTCATACAGTTTTCTTTTTCCACTGAATTTAAATAGCAAGAAACATTTTAGCTGCTTAAACAAAGGAGAAGTTGTCAGCATCATGTCTATCCCAGGAAGAGACTGTATTAGCTCCTGGGAACACCATGCTGGGTTATCCAGGAGGAAGGGGAACTGGGTTATGATGTTTTGGTGGGCTGCTCCACCAAAACAAAATGTCACCTCCATTCGCCTTCTTTCAGAATCTTCCCATTTCATATGAATTAAAGAAATAAATCAAAGTTGCCTTCAAATGTTTCCAATCACTGCAAGCACGTCTTTCACAGAGTATTGAAGGGAATATATGGGGTCAGAAATACGCTGCCATTTCTCAGCACGGTAGGCAGAGTGCTGATGGTAGTTATTGATAACTGCATATACAAGTGCACAGTGTTTTCCTTATTGTTATATTTGCAGTGCTCATTTTGATTGAAGTATTCCAAACTCTCCCTTGTCTTGATTTTCCTCCCTTAGTTGTAGAAAGCAAAGTAAACTATTTATCCCAAGAGTAGAGTGGCAAAGAAGTCTCCTTCTTCATATTCTTGTATCTTTTTTGCAGCTGCACATGATATTTGGAACACTCCAGCTCATTGTCTTTCCCCTCTCTCTGTTTGCACAGCTGACACGAAGAGGATGATGAAGACACTGCCTTACAGGCTCTCTGCAAAGCAGCCAGACAGTAGTGATGTTTTTAACATTTTTCTGAAAATTCTCTCCCCCTGCTCTCCTCAGTCACCTGACCCTGAGCATTTACTATGAAGCTTTCTGCCATGCTCCAGTTAGATGAGGAGATATGCATTGTAACTCACTTTTGTGCTAAGTGTTAAGACAGGCAAAAAATAAAAGCAAACAAACTGATCTCACTTTTCTGATAGTTCATCTGTGGTTTTATGAGAAAATTTTGAGATGTCTTATCAGGTGAAGACATCTACCAGAATCCAGAGCTGAATTTCTTCTGAGGAGTTGGTGAAAACCATATCTGTGCAAAATACTGATCCAAAAAGTGGCTGCTGCTGATAGTGTTCCAGATCAGTGACATGGTGCCTCAGCAATGCTCTCTGCTCATAGAACCATGGAATCAAATAGCTTGGAAAAGACTTTTGAGATCATCAAGCCCAATTTTTAGCCCAGCACTGCCGGACTGCTTCTCACCCCACTGCCAAACAGCAACGCCACCACAGCAAAAGGCATCAATTGGCATTTTCACCCTGAGGCTCATTTTCACTGAGCAGTGACCTCCAGCTGAGCTTTGCTACTCAGAAGATGATTTCTGCCTAAAAATGTAAACATTTTTACATTCAAAGTATAAGTAAGTAAAGGAAGGAACTTTAATGTGTATCAGGGTGAAATCCAGTCATTCAGCTGTCAAAACAGGTAAACAGCTTCATCATTTGCTCCCAGTTTTCTGAATTTCATCCTAGATAACAAACAGCATGACAAGGTCAATAAGCTCTGACTTCCCAGTATATTCTAAATAAAATAAATATAGCTGTTTGGGCTATATACTACATTTCTGTACTTTTGTCAACATCTTGATGAAACTTCTTGATTTGAATAAAGTTCAAGTACATGGACTCTTATTAGTACTTAGTCTGCCCTCAGCACCCATCTGTAATTTTTACTTGTTACCAGAATATCTGCAAACATTCTCATGTTAAGAAAATTGGTCACCGAAGAATTATTTGCAGCTTGAGTTTTGTTGGCCTCTATGTCTTAATAAATACTGGCTTTTCTTATGGTTTTATTTTTCATTCTACAACACACCATTTGATAACCAGTTTTGTATTCAAAAGTTCTTTCCTAATGTATAATAATAGAAGAATTAGGTACTCTGAAATGTAGCAAACAATTGGTAATAAAGATCAAATTATACCTATTTTCATTTTATAATTTGGTTCTCATTTCATAAATACTTTTTTTTTGCTTTAATTCAAACACCACTCATGACAACTGCAGCATGAAAAATCAATATAAATTTATGGAAGTCTAAATGTAAAATCTATTTTTCTCTTCTTCACCTACACTTCTAATTTCTTTACTTTTTCTTCAGGACTATTCCATTTTTTATACTTTGGTGTCAGACACAGTACAGGATTAAATTCAGACTGTTCAGATTGGATATAATATCCCTTTACTGAGAAGAATGGCAACTATCATACATTGGATCTGAATTTTTTGAATAACTGTTCAACTTCTTTCCACGTGCAGCAGAACCTTTTGCAGTCTGACACATTTGCAGTGAAACTTCTTAGGCATGAAAGAGCTTTCTCTTCCTCCCAGACTACTGGGTACAGTCCTGCTCTGAGCAACCAGCTGCAATTAAGCAGCATGGCAAAGGGAAGATTCGTTAAACTGTTTTGCTCTCTTAGGGGAGACAGTTTGAATTATAGATCTAAGAAACAAATATTTGTATTATATGATGTGCACACATTTTCTGTAATGATTTTTGTCATCTTATATAGTATTTCCCATGCTGAGCTGATAGGTCTGGTGATCAGTGCATTACACATGCTAGACAAATTTTACCCTCAGTATTTCACTTAACCCCGGGATTGCAAGTAGGCTGCTGTGTTAAATCAATTTTTTGGTTCTCCCACAGTAAAACCATGTTAGATTTTCTAGTGTTGGCAAAGAAAGCTGAAATAAAATAACCATATTCCAATGCAGATTTAAAAGAATCAGTGCAAATTTATGGTTCCTATCACAAAAAAAAAAAAGATATTGGTGTTTAGGATTAACTCAGAAGACTAACTTTTATGTATTTAATATATTTCCCTGCCCACATGTGATGAGAACTGTTAAAGATTATTATGTAATGCATCTGGGAACAGGGCATTAAAAAAATACTTTTGTTCCAGTGAAACAGCAGTTCCTGTTGCACTTTCTGCAAGCAGAAGCCTCTCCAGATGTGGGCCAGGGCAGTAGCCTGTGCTGATAAGGGGGCTGCACAGCGGCATTACCAGCCTCGGTGTCCTCCCCTGCCCTGCCAGAGCTGTATTGCAACATCACAGCCAGATCCTACCTCCTGTTACTTTGCAGCAGCTGAAGATGAGTCGATGTGGTGATGGCTGTGTGGGAATGGGCAAGTTCCAGCACAGCCAGACTGTTCCTCCAGTGCCTCACTGGCTAACCCATGATCCCGTAAAGCCATGGTCACTCTGTGCAAGTGGCACCAGGCAAACTTGGAAAAGCCCAAACCAAACCCCATATGACCTTTTCCTTTCTATTTCCCTCCAAGCCTCCAAATGAGTCTTCCTCTATGCTGTCAGCCAAAGATGGTGGATCCAGGGTGACAGCAACACATCACTAGGAGTACAACAGCACCACTAGCCCAGAATCTGCCTTTACTTTTAAGCCATAAATGTTACTATCTAAATGGGGCTTCTAGATAGAAAGCTGGTGGCTATGTAATATAGTAATCTTTTTTCTTCTGTCTCTATTGCTAGTATATTCACTGCTGAGTCCATGGAAGAGGTTACTCTCTGAATTACTGCCATGAGTCAGTGAAAATACAGTGCAAAAATGCAGCATTTTGTCCACTTTTTTGATGTTAACACATTAAAAAGTATGCTAAAGTTCAGCTGCCAGCATTTTCATTTATTCTGACTCCTATTACAGGGAAGTGCTGAGGTTATTTCTTGGGCAGCTAAGGCAGTTTCACAGGACCATAAAACAACTGAGCTTCCGTGATGAACTCATAGCCCTAGCCCACAAGAAGAGAAACATACCATATGCAGGGAAATAAGGTAAAATTGAATACATTCAGTTTACCTTTTTTCTTAGGAAAGTTTTAAAGGAGCTTTGCCTGTGAGACTACTTCTCCATTGGTGTCCTCTCACCAAGGTGACTACATAGCAGAGGTTCAGATATTTCTTCTTAAGTATATTTTCTTTGATAGCTCACCTTTTTGTTTGGAGTTTGCTGGTTTGATTGTTTCTGGATTACTTTTCTGGAAGAATTTTTTTTTCCTTTTCCTAGCCAAAATATCCATTAATGTCTTTGGAGAACACAGAACTTCTCAGTGAAAATTTGACTGCTCTCTTGAGCTGAATGAGAAAAAAAATCTGTCTTTAACACCTCTCTGGGCAACGGGGAGGCCTAAATCGATTTAATTATAATATGATGTAAAATATGGGTCTCGCACCACCATAATCCAGCACTTTCACAGCAATTATCCACTGTCCTGAGTGGAAGAGGTCTGTGCCTTGGTGAATCATGCTGACTCTGCAACACATCATTAACAATTCATTAAGTCAATATGAGAAAAGTAGTACAGTAAAACCAATGGCGAATTTGTAATTTAACTGTGGCAGCTGCGAAACTGAAAGTGGGTCAGCTGAGACCCAGAGCAAGCCAGAACCTTACAGTGGCTTTGGAAGACTGTGGGCTACCACAGCAGAGCACTGGGACTCTCAGGATAGCTACACCTCCTCCTTCACTGTCATCATAGTTAAACAAACCCTAACAAACCTACCTAGAGATTTTAATAAACTTGCTTTGCTGTACACACCTTTAAAAAGAGATGTGTGGTGCAGTCTGGAGGGTCAGTATCCATACAATGGTATTGTGCTTTGTCTTCCACTGATGGTCATCTACACAAATTAGCACTTCCATAGGCAGGGAAGACAAGTCCACTTGTGGGTGATGAGTGGACTGGGACACTCTGTGGGTCTGTTTTTAAGGCTGAGCTCTTGTGAGGATTTGTTTACATCAAAGTGCTGCAGATAATTTCTTATGTTCTACCTTCCCCACAAGCTGCTTTCATGAGACATTTTGGGGCACTGTCACACACATGGCTATGACTGAGTAGGGAGTTTAGCATTTCTAGGGAGGGACCAGTGAGAGAGATCCCTAAAAGTGGAGAGAGCTAGCATGCTTATTTGAGCCTTCCCTTAGGGTAAAATCAGGCCAAAAATTACTTGCATCACTAAAAAATCTAAACCTCCTGTGGTGCATTTTTTCTTATCCAGACGGTTGTTAACTACAAGAGACCAAACCAAACTTCACTACAACCTCCTTTCAACTAGTTGTAGAGAGTGATAAGGTCGCTGCTGGGCCTCCTTTTCTGCAGGCTAAACAACCCCAGCTCCCTCTGACAGCCCTCATGCTGTCCTCATTCTGGGTTCCTATGCTGTCGTCAAATGCCAAGTTTGGAAAAGATCTTTAGATTGCAAACAATTTTAGATTGGATATTAGGAAAAATTTCTCCAAGAAAGAATTGTCAAGCATTGCAACAGGGTGCTTAGGGAAGTGGTAGAGTCACCATTCCTGGAGAAATTTAAAAGACATGTAGATGTAGCACTTGGGGACATGGTTTAGTGGTGGACTTGGCAGTGCTGGGTTAATGGTTGGACTCGATGAAGTTACAGGTTTTTTCCAACCTAAACAATTCTATGATCAATCTCAACACAGGAATTCAGACAAATAAATGTATCACCGCAAGGAAACACCTTCTCATAAAAAATAGTAAAATGCACAGCTTTAGCTACTATATAGGCACTGCAATATAAATAATATAAAGGCACTGCAATTACTAAAACCTGCAAGGTTTAATTAATTTTTCAGGGACAAACTGAGGTGGGTGACAACAGAAACTGCTCAGGAGCATTTTTTCTTCTCGGTGCAAGAAGAACTGCAGACTGCTAAGGCAGCTTTGTTTACATGTTTGGTTCAGTCAGCCAATGGTCACTGTCCCATGTGAAGTGAGACACACATGATTTTTTTCCCAGAAAGGAAATTTGTCCAGCCTTAAGCTGAGTTCCCTTGGGAGATCAGTGGTTATGGCAGATAGCATTTACCTAAATGTACCTGGTTGCCAAAACAAGATTGTCTCATTTTCCTTTGCTGTCTTGGTTAAAAGCCAAGTTCATTCTTCAAATACCTTTTTTTTTTCACTTTTCATTTTTTTTGGAAGTTCCTGTGAGCAGTGATTAACAATTCCTGTATTCATGTTGTATAGATGGTGGTGTGATAGCGGTGTGAGCATGCCAGCTCTGTCAGTCTAGACATGCATGTTGTGTTCACACCCTGTCATCTGACAGGCCTTCAGGTAGCAGAGATATGTATCTCCTCAATGAGATTTAATAACGGAGGTGATAAAGCTGTGAAGTACCAAGCACTTGCTGCCCACGCACTTCTTTGTCAGGTGAAGCTCTAAATCTCCCTGAATGTGTGTTTCTTTGCTAGGAGAATGTTTAGGGTATTTTAAACTTTTTCTCCTTTATAGCTGCACAATTCAATTCAGGTGTTTAAATTGCAGAGCTGTTACTCAGAGACCAAGAATAATAATGTAAAAGCTATAAGGTTAATTTAAGATTTGGTAATGATCCACTGGTTTCAAGCAACTCCTCAGTGTTTCATGTAGACTCATTTTCAGACACAGTCAGCTACGGCTGGAACATTTGGAGAAGTCATCTCAGTTTTCAGATGGTCTCTTCAGTCTTCACTTATCATACTTTTCCTTGGTTTTTTATTCTTCTTTTCACTTCTTTTACACCTCTGTTCCTTTTAGCTATTTTTTTCCTACTTATATGTCATTCTGCCCTTCTTTTTTCTTGTGAATGTTGCTGGCTGCAGCCACAGCTCAAGCAGACCCAAACATTTTCTATGTCAGCCTGGTGGGAATGTGTACTATAAGGCCCAAGGGCTGAGGAGGGAGACTGTGAAGGACTGGAGTGTCACAGTAAAGCCACCTTTTAGTTATTACCCCAGCCCTGGTGGTGTTGGATTCCTCTAACCATGGGCCTTGATCTTCAGTGCCTCTGAAGTCTATTTACCACATGTTTAATAATTTCCACCAGCTGGTCCTTATTGAGACTGTCACTCAAAATTTATGTAACAATTTCATGTATCAAATAACATGGCAAAAAACTCCATCCTAACCAACTTTATTGTTTTTAGGCTGATAAATTTTTGTTTTTAATTAACAGGCATTTGTTGTCAGCAGTTTTCCTCTGGAGGGTCTCAAAACTCTCTTGGGAATGAGAGTTCAAACCTCCTTTCTCCCCAGCAGGCTTTGGATCCAGGCCCCCAGCGCTCAAGCAGAGTGTTTGAAGGTCACTTTTCACTTCTAAGATCAACAACCTGGAAACAAAGGAGTGCAATTAAAGTTAATGTCCCACATGGTTTAAAAAATAATTGTGAATGGCTTCGAAACCTGACATTTCAACTGGGAATGTAGTTGATCGAAAAACAACAAAAATGCAAAATTCACATGAGGAGCTGCAGTCATATGATTTTTTTGCATAGTCAGTCACAGCTTTGACTTTGATTTAAGCTGCCTCTCCTTTCTGCCAGATAATGAAGGCTTAGTTTAAACAAGCCTGGTATCCCTAAGGCTATTGCCTTCACCCTTCTCCTTGGCTGGCAGCAGGAGGGAGGGTTAGCTCTAGCCAGGAGGGTGCTGAAGCATGGAGACTACATATGCATTATGCACTGGACTGGACATCAGAGCCTACATTACTGGTAGAAATGCTGGTTGCAGTGCCCAGGGTAGTGACAGTAATTTACACAGCTAATAGAAAACACTAGAAAAGGAAGAAACTAAGAACAAGCCAAAAAATTTAAAATAATAAGTAGTCAGAGTTCCAAAATCTCCTTCCATTGGGCAATGTTTTCATTCTGTTACAATGCCTTGGACTTATGGATTTATACCTGCCCTGCCCAAAATAAAAATGGTTTAGTGTTGCTCAACTTCCTAGTTTCTGGCTAGCCAGTGCCTCAGTCATGAGTGCCATACTTTGGGACCTCTGAAACTACTAATAAATTCTCTCTTGAGGACTGTAACTTGCTTCTATGCCATGTCCTCTCACCAGAGCTTGTTCTTTGCTGCAAACAACAGCAAAAAACTACACAAGGCTATCAGGGCTGTGGCAAAATTCATCTGCTGCACTGCCTGCAGAAGGACACCTGGTGAAGCCCATTGAACCTGAATTGGAACCATTAAGTGCAGAGTTTGCTTGTATTACACTGCTCCTCTTGACCCATTAATTATATCTCATTTCTAGTTGGGTGGCCAAGACTATTTTTCCTTTATCTCTACATTTTATGAAGTTTATACAATCAAGTACTTGTCTGTGTGTGGGTCATGGCAACTTTTGAGCCAGATATTGACTGGACATCACTATACACAGGGCTTATAATTGCATCTCTAACCATGGTTGAATGAAACATACATGTATCCACTAAATGTTTAAATAACGTTTTCTTTAACAATCAGCTCTGATCAGGAGCCAAGTCAAGGGATGTGTTTGAATTGGCAGTTCTCCACTAAGTTTACAACTGTTGCCCAGCATATGGGGAGAGCCACATGGTTAAGTAGGGATGGGTTCATCAAATGTACTGAATTGTTGCAGTAACACTTGCAAATCAGGCTGGGGCAAGAGTTAATTTGGATTTCTGGAAATAAATGTTCCTAATTTAAAAACAAATTAAGTACAAAAACTGATCTGAGTGCAAAACTAGTATAAAAATGCCTGTAAGGTAAATGGTGTGGCTCTAAACAGGTCTCTCAGAAATCCCAGGGAATGCTGAAAGCAAAGGGAGTGAGTCATAAGCACATGAGCTGAAAGAAGCTGAAGACAAAATCATGCATCTCTGCTTAATTCCATCACATGATGAGTCCCGGGGCCCTTCATTTAATCGGAGAGCTGAGCAGTGGAGAGACTTCATTCTCACTTTGCAGTGGGGACCAGAGGAGTTACTGTCGCAGGCAGCGGCCACGCTGCTCCTCTGCATGTGCTGAGCCGACCCAGGTCTGCAGCACCATGAGCAGTGTCTGCCACCACCTTGGATTTCTGCTCCTGGCCGAAGCGGTGCTGTGTGCTGCTGCCACACGTGAGTGCTTCCTTCCCCCCATCATCTCTCCTTCCCTGCCTCTGCGTGCTTGACGTCCTAGGCCAGTGCAGCCCAGCTGGCTGAGCCTTGCACACGTGGTGGTTGCTGGAGGCATGCCTGGGCACCAGTAGGTGAGAGCTAGCTCCACCTCAGGACCTAGTTCTGGCTCTGGGTAGAAAAGGTGCCTGAGCTGGAGAAATATGATGAGAACTGTTAAGTTATGTAATTCCTGTGTTCTACAGGTACACAGAGATGACTGGAGCTAAGCCTTGGCTCTTGTCAACAAATTTCTAACAATATTTTCCCAGCTCAAGCATGGCTAAAAACGCAGGTGCAGAGTGGGTTTTTCAGTTTGCTCAGATCAGCTGTGGCTGGGAGAGGCCAGCTCAGAGACAGTTCTCCCCAGTGGGACACCCAGACCTGTGGTTCCCCAACCTCAGGTAGCTCGGTCAAGGAGTTAGATCTGCAAGCCACTGTAGGCAGAGACTGGGCTGATCTTCTGCTTCTTTCCGGGCTCTCAATTTGACTCAAGTCTTAGGATGACTCTCTCAGCTCAGGGCTGGGAATGTAGAAATGGGATTTTCAACTCAAATTCCAGAATTTACCATATGGAAATTAAAGACCTTAAAAGTTGAGCATCCATCTAGCCTTGTACCTGCCTCCAATGGGAAATAGTACTGAATGGAAAACTGGGCAAGTCAGGACACTTTCCCAGTTCTGATGATTTATAGGAGCAGAACTGCCACAGTTAGATGCAGAGTAATTGTATTTAACAGTTTTTACTAGACTTTCTTCCATTCCTTCATGCACTTGCATTTTGAGTGCAACTTGTGTGTATTTTTGGGACACCATACATCCTGCCAACAAGACACTTCACACCTTAACTGTGCCTTACGTGAGGAAATATCTTTCAGGCGCTTAGAACCTGCTGGTTACATTTGATTCTCCTCAACTTTTGTACTTTCAGTCTCTTCCTCTGTGCTGTTCATGATTCTGTTTTTATATTCCCCTCTGTCACCTCTTCTCTAGGCTTCAAGACATAGTCTATTTAGCTGTTCCTTATTTGGAAACAATTCTATCCCTTTGCAGCATCCTCACCACCTTTCTCTGTAATTTTTCAGTTCTCTTATACTCTGCTTGAGCCATAGAGAACAGAGCAGCATGCAGTACTGAAGACGTGGAAGTATACAATGCTTTAATGACATTCTCATCTTTGTTCTCTATCTAACCTTTTCCTAGTTTTCCAACGACCAGTGAGCACTGCATTCAAAACTCTAAAGCTATAAGATCTCATCTCTGAGTTTAGAGCTAGTTTAGAGCCCCTTATTCTCAAAATAAAGTTACATTTAACTATGCTGAATTTCATACACTTTTATTCTTGAGACATTGAGTCTCATGCACTCCTCTCTTCTATTACTTTAATGCACTGACTTCAGAAGATTAGACTTTACTCATCTGTTTTCCAGGTTATGAACATTCTAAATTATTTTAACAATTGAGAAAACTGAGCACTTACTCATAACTTTTGTTTCATATGTCCTAACCATTTATTCATGTGAAATCCTTTATTCTTCTCCCACAGTAACTTAATTCCTTTATGTGCCTTCAGCACGGGACCTCATCAAATGCTGTCTGGAACTTAAGCAGACTATAGCAAGCAGGTCAGCCTTGTTCCCATGCCCTCTGTCTCCCTCAGCAAAATTCAGAATACATTTGTGAGCAATGCACTCCCTTTACAGCATATCATATTAATGCACTGTATCTGCTAACTCTGTTCTTCATTGCTGCTTCTACCAATTTTTCCAATTCAAGCCCCAAACTTTTTGTAATCCTCTAAATCTTCCCTGGAAGTGTTTTTAAAAACTGCCATCACATTTGCCAAATTTTTTTTCTCAGTCACGGAAGCAGTGTTAGGCAAAATGTTACATGCTATGGTTAGTAGATCATTTATTTCACTCTTGAATAATTTCCACACTTGGGCCATCCTATCTAGACAAATTTGTCATTTTGTTGATTTGTTCTGTAACTAGGTTTTTGGTGCCAACATTTCATTTTGAGGGAGATTCTCTGTCGTTGTAAAGAAAAATTCTAGCACAGAAACCTCCTATGTTCTTCTTCCATGAATGAAAATGTAAACCAATGTATAATAGATCTTTATCTTCCCTGAATGCTTCTTTTGTACCTACATAACCCTTTGGCCCTAGACTTCCCAGCAAGATTTCCCACTTCCTTTTTATTTTCGGGGTGGGGGGGTGTAGAGAAAAAGAATTTTCAGGTTTTGTGGTTTTGCAAGTTGTTCCTCAATTTCTTTTTTGTCCTCCTTGATTTTGTTTCTATACAAAACTTTAGGAAGTTTACATTAATGTCTGATGCCTTAGCATCAGCCTTTTTACTTTTCTAATACACTTTTATCCTCTTTAACTGGGTCATTTTTTTACTGCTGCCGTCCTAACACTGGTTTTCACTGTCTCTTACATGGCTAATGCTCTGTCACAGAAAATACTGAACTTCTCATCTTTGCTATATTTTTCACAAAAATGAAAGCCAGAATGACAAACAAGAAAGTCAATTGAAGTATAAGATTTTTTCTTCTATGATCACCTCACCAAAACTATTATAGTAATCAGGTTTCTTTGGAGTGTAACATTACTCTGTCTATTTCAAACTGAATTGCTCTAATTCTGATTATGATCAACATCTGTTCTTGAGCGGTTTTCATTGTTAAAGAAGAAATTACATTAAAGCTTTTTGTTCCTTTAAATTCAGCAACTGAAAATCTTCAGTTCCATGTGTCAGAGAAACCATTGCAGAAGTCTTTCCTCATCTCTAAAACCATCTTTGCCTTGTCCTGGAGCTTGTGAGATGTTTTATATTCAATTGAAATAAACAAAGCACATCAGGGAGGCAAAGAAGTGCCTAAGGAGCTTGTGATTTAGCAGCAGGGACCACAGTTATTACCAAAGCTGGCCTAGAAAATAAATTCTGAATTCAAGGATTGTTACTGAAAATTCAAAATTAAAAGCATTTATAAAATTAGAAGTCATCCAGCTCTTTTTGATGAATTGAGCATTTTGGGAAAACAAACAGTGATTAAAAAGTTTTGATCTCAAAAAATCAAAACATTTTTAGTCATTAAATATTTTTTAGATAAAATCAAAGAGAATAGAAAAAGAAATTATGAAAAAATATATGCCATTTATTTCAAATAAGGCGACACATTAATGACCAAAATGTAATTGAACTTGATAAACCTTTGTGAAGTACTTTTATAGTTGCTAATCTGTTTTTTTCCTGAGCAAAGTTTCTGAAGGACAACATTACCAAACTCTTCTTCTGACCAAGACTGAAAACAATACAGCACGTGATACAGGTTATTAAGTAAATACCAGTCATGATGTTATGCTTTGCTCACATCAAAATATATTAAATCTGCAGAAAAGACTTGATTCGAATGATTTAAGTGAGAATGCAGGGAGTTCCTGTAGAGCAAAAGACTGTGGGAGATTATGTTTCTGAGTGCAAAATCTGTTCTTTTCCTCAAACCTTTCAGTCCTCAAGACTGGGGAGAGAGCTGCCAGTATCAGTTCAGAGCCGAAATGGAACTGGCCAGGGCATGTCCAGCCTGCCCAGCAGAAATCTCACTGAACAATAAAACATCAAGAGAAGGCAGCTCTTGCCTCTTCTTCAGCACTGTTTCTCTGGCTCTCCCTTGCAGTAAAATTAGGAATCACACACCTCTAAAGACTGCGTTTAAACTGGCTACACCTGCTCTGTGCCTTTTCCAAAGCTTGGAGAAATTCTAACACAGCCAGTTAGCTTAAAGAACACATGGCCATTCTCACTGTTCTTACAGGTCTCTGCATTTTCCTTGAAGTCATCCAGAATTTTGTTGCACTTGGGTATAAATCTCAGAAGCATTCTGCATCAGCTACTTACAATAAAGCCATGGAAAGCAGAAATCCTAACTCCTTGGTGTTGTGACAGAATGGCACACTCAGCAGTTACCTTACCTGATTAACATGACAGAGTTCCTTAAAGCCTCCAGGCTTTAATGGACTCTGCCCTTGAGCCTACTTCCAAACATATTTTTGTGGCATCCTATAGTAGCTGACATGTTCCTACAGGTTACTTGAATATTTAATTTGTTTTTCACTACATGTCCTTTGTGACTTAAAGAGGGATCCTAGAAGCCTGGGAAAAGTTTGAGTAAGATGAGAAGAAAGAGGTTATTCGACTTATTTAATATCTGAGCCATTTTAAAGTAAGACACATGAAGCTAATATGTTATTGTTGTTATATTATAAACACATTGAATTTACTATTCAGCTCTAAATTTCCTTTTCTGGAAATACCAGCTTCTATTATAATTGGTTCCACTCCTCCCACCCAAGCCACCAGCCAACTCGCCAATGAAGCTTCACTGGGTCAAAATTAATTCCTGGCATAACTTCTACTAGAGCACAACTCAGACATAGAGTGAATTTATCCTGTTAGCCTTTTACTTGTAGACTTATTACCAGGCAAGCTGTCAGAAATCAAGCAACCTCCTTACAGGCAGTCTAACTGTTGCAGGGTTATGTAAATTCATATAAACAATTGCTCTGATTCGGTAAAAATGTTGCAAACCTTTTTATTCTTTCTCTGAAAAGTTTGCGATACTGCAAGTTGGAAAAAAATGTCAGTCTGACAGTGGTGTAATTGTCTTTATGTTGATTATAGTTGATGAAGGTGTTTATAGCCAAGATGATAAAATCTTTAACTTCCTACTGGTGATAAGTTTTCTACCAGTGCAGGAATATAATTGTAATCAGAAGGTCATTCAGCAAAAGAACTATGTCTTTATAGTGTGGGACGGAAAATGGCATTACATTGCATGCTTGTTTTTCTCTCTAGGGTTTCAAGATGTGCTGAGCCATGGAAGTACTTCTGCCACATCCTACAAGAAGCTACAAGGCTGGTCTAGTGATCAAAATAAATGGAATGAAAAGCTTTATCCTTTCTGGGAAGAAGGAGATCCAAGATGGAAGGACTGCTGGAAAGGTGATCACACATGTGCATTTCAAAGATTCTGAAAAAATATGGGCAGGAAATCCATCTCATTGCAGAGTGCAGGTGCTGTAGTGTGTTTGCATAGGGGAAATACCTACTGCTGCAGAGAATACCAGATTAGAGGCAATTGGCTTTGATACCATTCCCAATAGGTTGTCCGAGGAAGCCGAAGGGTAAGATATTACATAAAATGCTTTCCCATGACTACTAGTCTCAGACACTGATACTTATTGAGAAGTATTTATGGTCAGGTCTATAGGACAGTCCATTATTTGAAACATGCCCTAGAGGACAGATAGCTTCAACTGCTACCTCAGTAGAGCATGTAGGCTTGATTTTGACAGCTTTGGCAAAGACCCTGTTTGTTATCACCTGGTCTGAGCTGAGGTCCAATGACTGTACCTCTGGGGAGAAAACAAAAATGTTATCCTTTGGAATATATTGATCCCCATGTAGAAAACTATTCTTAGCTCTATGAAGGAAATTCATGGCAGACTGGTAAGTGATGGGGGGGATATGATGAGTTCCTCTGATTGTTTTAAGTTGGAGTTTTGATAAAAGCACAAGTGACTAAGGAGCATGAAACCCCTTAGAAGCCTTTCTAATGTAAATAGTGCACAGTTGATAGTAGCTTCCTCTCTGATGCATCCTTTATTTCAATGAAGGCCAATTTTCTTTTCAACAGGAGGAAGGGTGACAGCCAAATTGGACAGTGATAGCCCAGCACTGGTAGGATCCAATGTGACCTTTGTTGTAAATCTCCAGTTTCCTAAGTGCCAGAAAGAAGATAGTGATGGCAACATAATATATGAGAGAAACTGTACCTGGGGTAGGTAATGGCAATTCCCCTGCACTACACACACATCTGCCTGGTGCTGGTGTAAATGTGTCATGAAGCTTTGAAAGTATCACAGGTGTACCCTATGACCAACAGCCACGTTGCTTTTAACGTAACGATACCTGTGCCTGCCTAGTTTGTGCCACACCAGTCTCTTTCCTAAGAAGATCGTGGTATTTTTAGTGTTCTGCCCCTCTATACATAATGACCAGGTCATTTAAAATTGACCATCACTGTAACATTGCCTTCCCAAAACAGTTACATTAATTTGTCTTCCTAATAGAACTGTTACTGCTTTTCAGTTCAGGCACAACATTGCACAGACACACTGTTTTCTTCCACACTTATAAAGCTGTAAATTTATTAAATTTGGATTTTTTTTGAAAGTTAGGAATTGTAGAATTCAATAACAGTATCTGTATTTTGAAAAACCCCCAAGAAAGAGTAAATAACGTACTTCCACACTTTAGGAATTAAAAAGCAAACAAAAAAATTTAAAAATCAAATAGTATTTTTTTCAGAGGATCACCTTTTTATCTTGTTTTCTGTTACATGGAGCAAAAAACCCTCTCGTAATTCCAGTGTTTGATGCTGCTGGATCTAGAATAAAACACGCTGTTGTACCTTTCATCCTCTGAATCCATACGTGTTAAATTTTTTTACTGATCAAAGTAATTTTCATTTCAAAGCATATCAGCAATTTTTTTGTTAGCCTAAGTTCTGTTTTTTAACTGCCCACTGTTTTGTTAACAGCTGATATCCATTCTCTACTTAATATTTACTGTGCTGTTTGAGGGAGGAAACTTTCTATTTGTTATTCAGAAAAGAACTGAAATTCATGTTTAAGCTATTCAAAGGTGTGATAGAAAACTTTTCTGACCGTGCTTCCCTGGCCTCTATTTCTACTTAAAATTTTAGATTCTGTTTGCCAAATATTGAGGTAGCCACATTAAGTTCAGTGAAACAGTAGCCCACGGTGTACTCAACCGCAAGTTGTTGGACAAGAAATTTTATATTGTGTCTGGACCATGAGACAGTAAAATTTTTTTAAACTTTTAAGCAAAACAACACCCAGCCAGAACAATTTGTTTTTAATATTAAAAACTAAACAAAGCACAGAAAAAAAAATGAATGTCAGTCTGAAAATGCTCCACTTCACCTTGTTGTTTAAGTACAGTAACTCCTACAACCTGGAGTGACTGCCTCCTGTTACCTGACTTTCTGCACATTTCTCAGTTGACCAGAACACATCCTATTTCTACCCTTAGACCCTTTGGCTTCTGAGGATCAGCAAGTCTATGTCTACAACTGGACTGAATGGATAGACAGCTGTGACTGGGAAAACTGCACAAGCAACCACAGCCATAATGTATTTCCTGATGGGAGACCTTTCCCTCATCATTCTGGCTGGAGGAGAAGGAACTTTGTCTACGTGTTTCATACATTTGGTTAGTACCACAACACATATCTTGGTTTGGGTGATGCTGCAAGGCTTATATTCACTTTGTACAGAAACTCATTTGTCAAGTATGTTTCAATAAAAGGCCTTTAAAAAGGATTCCACCCTCTTGAGTGGAGATACAGAATTCATTCCCCATTTTCTAGAGAGGCCATCAGCTCTTTGGTCTGGATTACCAGATGCATTACCAGAAGATTGTATTTAAATCTACATCACAGTATTACCACTGAATGAAATTAATTTCCTTTCAGTAGTACTCAAGATTCTTTTCTAGGAAAATAGATGGTCTGAGCAGGTCAATCAGATGACTTGTTGACTGTTCACTGCCCCTTCAGATTCTTAAACTTATAAGAACATAGCGCTGTATGTTGTCAGTTTAATGGTGCAGCAGTTCTTGCCTCTGGGGAGGTGAGAAATGCTGCTAACTGTGTGATACTGGTCTGGTCACAGATGATGATTTTCAGTGTTTCCAGCTCCTGAGTATGTAAAGGTTGGGCTATTTCTGCCATTGGCTACACATTAATTCTTAGTATCCTAAGTTCGCTTGGCTAAATCAATATTATTTTCAATATTGTCAGAGCACGAGTAATAATAATAATGTTCCAAATTCTGTGTAGAGGTGATAGTATTTACTTACCTGGATCAGCTGTTAAAAAGACAAACAAATATATACAAATGGTTCTAGGATATTAAGTAAAAGGTATTGTATCTTCTGGCTACACTGAAAGCAAACACAAGATCTCTTAAAATGCCTAACACCATCCACTACATAATCCTAGTGACTTACTGTACTGTAATTGCTTTGGAAAGATGTAGATGCTTTGGCAAATTTTTCTTGGATAAGTGAATTTTGGACCTCTTTTTGACAACTTTGAAAAAACACAGAAATAATGGGAGTAAACACATTGTAAAAGTATTCAGTCCTCCAAAAACACCTGCCAGATTACTGGAAGAGAATTCTAAACTATTTGTTTTGATTTAGACAATCCAAGATTCTCAGAGATATTACCTCTCATAAAACAACTTATATCTAGCCTGAAGGGGAAAACATTAAGTTCATGCTCTGTTTCAGGTCAGTATTACCAAACAACAGGACGATCTTCAGCAAAGTTTTCAGTCAACACAGCAAATATCACTCTTGGAAAACATGCGATGGCAGTGTCCATTTATAGGAGAGGGCATGCAGAATATGTTCCAGTTGCGAGAGCAAAAGCTGTTTACTCTGTAACAGGTGAGTGTGCTGGAATAAACTGTAATAAAATAGTGGGAGTATTTGTTGCTTAGATGTTAAAAAAATTCAGCATAAGCATCATCAGGCATGAAAAGTGGACGTTGGCGTGAGAAAGATTTTTAATATGGAAGTGGAATCTCTGGTAAATTGCCTTGAGTAACATAAGTTACCTTTGTGTCTAGCTCAGTAGTGACACCTCTACTTTGCAAGGAAAAATGATTGAAGGGAGGAAATGCAATCTTCCACAGATGTCTCTGATTCCTCATTTTTTCCCATACTTTTCTGAGTAACTCCTTCCTTCTGACATTCACTTCTCAGATCAGAAATCGAATAAAAGTAGAAACCTGTGTTAAGGATACTAATGTCTCACATTCCGATTGTTGCTGTTCAGACTTTGGAGCTGTTTGTTGTTTGCAGCCAGGTATCTATGCAGTATTTATTTATTTACTTTTTTTCCCTCCCCTGCAGACAAAATTCCAACACTTGTGACTATGTTCCAAAAACATGACCGCAACATCTCAGACTCCATTTTTATCAAAGACTCACCAATTACATTTGATGTGAAGATCCATGACCCCAGCTACTATCTTAACAATTCTGCTATCTCCTACAAGTGGAACTTTGGAGATGGAAGTGGCTTATTTGTAGCCAGCAGTTCTACTACATCTCACACCTACACTCTGCAAGGAAACTTCAGTCTGAATTTGACTGTCCAAGCCATTATACCTGTACCCTGCAGGCCAATAACACCCACTGTACCACTGCCCACCTCAGCAGGTAAGCAGTGGCATTAGGAGCTATGCTAAAATTCTGTATTCTGATATTTTAAGTTCATATCTTTAGAAGGTTTACAGTCATCATGAAAGAGCTGCAAGGCTCTGCAAACCCTCCATAATTTGGTTTACAGACAGAATCAATAAGCATAAGCTCTTCTGTGATTCTATGGTAGGGATCACTTACACAATTAACACATTTTGTATCCAGTTCTACCACCACAGTGACAGCATACAGAGGTCTTCCTTCAGGTGGACATACAGTACATGTAAGTTTCTTTGTATAACCCCTACCATGCCAGGTCAGGAGATTTTAGTCTTGCCTGCTCAGGGTCATCTTCTGAGGTAAGATGTAAAACTAGATTGAGTAAAGTATTTCAGAACACTCTTGCAAGTTCCTTTCTGGATTGCATTAACCCAAAACTAAATGAGATTGGATTGAACTTGGAAAAACTTAGTAATATTGAAAAATATGGTATTTCCATGTGGTATTAACCCAGAACAGCTTTTCCACTTTAAATTTATTTGCTATCATATTTCAGAATAACTTTCATTATGTTCAGCATTGGTTTATCATCTCAGAGGGTTTTAAGGATTGCAAAAGCCCTGTAGTTTCAGCTACACTACTATTACTATAAGATTGTAAAAGTGGTTGTATTTTTCAAATTTCTTATTTTTAATATGTGCTTTTACCAAAATGTTGAGTGAGAATGAAAAATGAAAGATATAATTTTCACCACTTCCCCTCTTCATTTTCCCACTAGCTCTAATGTAGAGCAATGGGGAAATACCAGCTTTTAAAGAAAGCATTTTAAACCTTTTATTGGCTATGGATTTCCTATATAGCTGATTTGGGGATTTGAAAGAAGTGTTTAATTGTATTATAACTTGTAGTCTCCCTTTTATTTCACAGAGATGGGTGACTAGCAAGGTGGCTTTTAGAGTGAGGCTACCCAGGCCACTTCAGGTTTCTACAGCTGGGCACATGTGTTTTCTTTACAGATTGTTGCCATGATCCCATACATATACATACATGACTGTACAGCTGCAAACCAAAGTCACTAATGACCTATGAAATGAAGGCAGTTGGAACATATGGTCATGTTCAGAATACCCCTAAATAGAGCTTGTTCTATTCCTTCTCCCTCAAAACAGTAATGACTGGAGCTGCTTCTAACTCAGCCTCTACTGCCATTGGCGAGCCAGTGGAGGATAATCCTGATGGAGGTTGCCATATTTACAGAAATGGATACTACAGAAGTGGTATCTCTGTTGTAGGTAAGGATGTGGTCAACACTTGAATATAGGAATGGCGTTAACAATGTACAAAAAAGTATGGTAGACATAATATTTACTTAGACAACTTTTTATCAGATACATAAGACCCACAATAAGATCCTTCTTATGGATATAGCTGAGACTTTTAAAGATTAATGTACAGGCATCTAACTGGCAGACTTTGGTTTCTTCATGCACTCTGCCAGGACCTATTGCAGAAGTTATGGCCCCTTGGTTTCAGACACAAGGCTGGGCTTTTGTCTGGTTATCTGCTCATGGCTGACCCCATGCTACATATGGTGCTTCCAGGCACTTGGGCTGGAAAGTGGCTCATAGGGATGTGCACGATATCACTACTTTCTGTATCATTAGCTTCTGAACCTGCCACAGCAGGAGCTTATGGGCTGGGGAAGGGGTTTATGTAAGGTTGAACTGACCTTTGAATGCACAGAAGTCACATGTAGTGGGAAGTGATTTAGTAAAATAAGTCAGTAAATAATAATAACGGAGGAAAAAAAGCAGAGCAGAAAGGAGCAACCTCATAGAAAGCACTGGGAAATTTCTCAGTTTTCAAACCCTTCAAGAGGAGTGCTAAGGGAGGGAGGAGGTTATGGGAAACAAGACCTGAACTGAGCATCAGCCAAACACTTGAGGTTCAGTACACACAGACTTCAGAGCTTGTCATGGGTCCCTGCAATTGACATGTGTTTCCTCTCCCAGAGGGAATCCTTGAGGTAAATATTATTCAGATGACAAGCATCCAGATGACAGAAAGTGAAGCTGAAAACTCACTGGTTGACTTTGTTGTTACCTGCCAAGGAAGGTAAGTGTGTGAATGAGCCTCTCAGTCTTCCCTCTTTAAAAATAATTGGGTGCTGGAATGCTGCCTGCACTTAGATACAGCTGTATGAACAAAATTTGGGAACTGCAGTGTTTCCCTTTCTTGATTGGAACTAAAGATAATACAAGTCTCATTTGTAAACTGTGGCAACAGATGTTATTGCCAGGCATTTAGGATTCAGAGCAAATGTCAAGTCTCTGTAAAAAATAACAGAACTAGACTGTGAGAAGAAACAATTCTGTACTTTCCTTGCCAAGACAAGATTTCAGCACCTATTGTAAAATGGGAAGCAGTTTACTGAAATTGTAAAGAAATCTTTTCTTTTTGGACATGATTTTTTGACACTTAGAGTAAGTGGGTGTGTCCAAGCAATTTTCTTGGATAGGAAAACATTGCACAAATAGTCCTAGCTCCTATAAGATTAGAGCTAAGAGGACTAAGAAGTATAAGAATTGCTTTGGGAATACAACTGGAAAACAATTAACCTCTCTTAAGCCAGTAGGCAGGTTTGGCACATGATACTACTTGTAATAATCTGCATTCCTTTTTTAATGATGTGTATTAAAGGTAATGGATTTTATAAGTTGATTTCATACAGGTAATTCTGTGATCGCCATAAAATGTTAAATGATAAAAAGAACAAGCAGATAATTATATAGATTTTATATATGTATTCTATATAAAATCCACATGTACATATATAAATGTAGAGGTATGTGTAAATATGTGTAGTATTAATAAAACACTCTTAAATCACTATAGTGCCACTGATTTCAACAGGCACCAGCATAAAACTGGTGTACCAGCGCAATGTGTCTATGAACTGGGCTAATGGGACTCCACAGATGCAATATGTTCTCTCTTCCCATTCCAGTCTCCCCACAGATGTCTGCACAGTAGTTTCTGACCCCACATGCCAGGTGTCCAAGAGTGTGGTATGTGACCCCATCGTCATCAGTGATGAATGTTTGCTCACCATCAGGAGATCTTTTGAGGAACCTGGGACATACTGTATAAACATCACCTTGGGCGATGACACAAGTCAAGCACTCGCCAGTGCACTGATTTCTGTAAATGGAGGTGAGTTCACTAGAGCAGATGTGGGTCATCTGTGAACAGCTTCTCCCTGAGGTCATCTCCCTGCAGGGCTTTTTATTACACCTGGAGACCTCAGCTGAGACTATGCCAGCTTGTGTGAGAGTCCATGCAAAGACAAAGAGATGATTATTTCCCTACAAGAATTTGAGTTGTTAGACCTTGGTTTGATTTATGTTTATGATCCAGTGAGTACAGTAATTATACAAACTCTTCAGTATCACAGAATATGAACAATTCTTAAGCCATAATGTATTTTTACACAGAAAACTCTGTTGGACAGAAAAGCAGGTGGGGACAAGCCAGCCAGCCCACTCCACACATGGAGAAATAGCAGAAATAGAGAGGAATTCAGCTCACTTGAGATAGAATCAAAGACTGCAGCAAATTTGGCTGCCCTGGGCCCTCTATCATTAACCTTGACTAGGTTTCTATTTCTACATGAGAATAAGATGAATCAGGTTCTAAAAAGATCTGTTCAACATCCATTGACTACAAAGCCTGCTCAGGGTAACTATTTCAGAACAGGAGGTTTACCTTTGTTTGGAGGAGTATCAGTGTGTCTTGCTCATAGCTATCCAAGCAGTTTTTGACAGAACTATGTATTAAAGTCAGCCTCAGACAGAAGTCTAAATGGTCATGCTGTCTTTCTGCTCCCACTCCATTGCCCCCTGACTTCCCATTACAATATTCTGCTTGGTGACTCTTCTGAACTCTTTAATTACTATGAGCCAAGCAACTGACTCTTTGCAATAATTTTTCCACAGTATTTTGGTTGATTTTATTTAATCTATGTATAAATTTATGTGTACTCAAATCAGTTCACTGTGACTAAGGCCCAGTGCTGAACCTGGAAGAGCATTCTGGCTCCTAAAGGTGAAAATAAGGATATAGAAGGATTTTTCAAAACTGTATTCATAGAGGTCCTTAGCCCAACAAGGCTGGTCTGCATAGGTTTCCTCCAGAGGGTAAAGCTAAGTTGTATACTTTGGGGCTTCCACTATATTCAAAGCAGAATTAGGATCTAAGAAAGGTTGCTGCTTTGAGTCACCTTCTGGAGGAGCCCATCTAATGTTGGCCAGCATTTCTCTTATGCTCAGTGTAAATATTTCCCTAGCATAACAATTGGCAAGGAGCAAACTAGGTTCATATTGTGGGGTGCCAGCAAGGCCTGTCATTCCCTTCCATACTGGAAGGGCAGCCATGTGTCTGAGCAGCATGGCTCATATGAGAAAGCTGGCACTTTGCTGATACTCTGGTGGAACCAAGAATTATAAGGATTAGGTTGTGAAAGCACCACTTCCTGCCAGTAATCAACCTCCAATGCTTGGTATATTAGAGTCATTAAGTGTTCTTTAGTCTGTACTGTGACCAAGTGAAAATGGATTTTCTTTAGAAAATGTATCTCATCGTAAAGCAGAGGCTAACTTTTAATCAATCTGCTTTCTGAACTCTAGGATCATCATCCGGAACAACAGAAGGTATCTTTGTCTTCCTTGGCTTGTTGGCAGTGTTTGCCACCATTGGGGCATTTGTCCTTTACAAGTAAGTTGCTGGTTTCTATGATTAAAAACAGTTCAAGGAACTGTCAAAATATTGAGCTGAAATCAACAAATCAAACAACTTAAGTTTGCTTTAGCTACATTTTTGTTTCTTTATCATTGCAGTTCACTAATATTCTGGCAAATATTCAAGAAAATGAGATTACTGGCTTAGTCCACAAAACCATTGGAAAATAGGCAGATGTTAAGGACTTTCATAGAAAATTACATTCTGTGGCCATAAGCTCAAACAAGAATACTAGCAGAAATTGAATTGTGCTCTAAAACTCTTAAAATAAGTGTTTGCAAATGACTGACAGATTGAGAATTAATCATCAAAATTCTTCATTAAGTAATTGACAAACTCTTTGGGGAAAAGGTGCTGGGCATGCAGGACAGTAGTTAACAGAAGCATGTTACTACATTATTAGCTTGGATGTTTCTCATGAGACTTTAAGACTGTATCAGTCTCCCAAGCCAACTGTTTGCTCACTCTTCCCAGTCAGTGGTGAAAAACACACCTCCATGGAGCAACAGCTCTCCACTAAGCAAGGGAGCCTTCTCTTTAATCAGGCCCTAGTCACCACTACCACCTCTGGCTGCCAGCCATTAGATGAGATTGACCAGGGAAGGAGGAGAGAGAATGTATGACGAATACATGATTAACACTCTTATGCACTGGTCACATGCTAAATGTGGGCTTCCTTTTAAATGTCTTTCAGCAACTAACTGTGCACATTCCTTGCAGGAGATACAAGCAATACAAGCCTATTGAGAGACACACAGGACAAACAGAGAAGCAGGAGGGACTAACTGCTTACTTCAGCAGTTTCAAAGCCATTTTCTTCCCTAATAGCACTGAGAGAAATCCTCTGCTGAAGAGTAAACCAGGCATTGTTTAAACCTTCAGTCTAACACTGACTATAAAATTAAGTACAGACCTCATATTGAACTGTACTTTAATGGGGCTTTCTCGTTACTAAAAACCAAACAATCGGGGAGTAAGGTGAAAGTATATATAGATGGGATGATTATTTTGGGGGCTTGGTGCAATTAGAAACATTAAAGTAGTCCTTCGTAGAAAACAAAGAGGTAGTTTTAAGCACTTGCTTTCCTGCTTGTGATCTAGGCTAAACTCTTCTCAACAACTAACAGCCCTCCACCCCCACCCCTGTCTTACTCCTAGGTTAAGAACTTGCAAAATTAGTCATATCCATAATCTGGAAGGGGAAAAAAGTTAGTTTAAAAAAATACAAAAAACCCCAACAACCAACCAACTTGTAAACAGTTTTTATTGCTGCTTACTGCCTTAGCAGGATTCATGTCTTTGCTGGAAAGAGAGACATGGGGGGCAGGCACGTGTTACATCTGTGGAATGAAACGTGCCATGGCCTATTCCCAGGCATTGGCACTGAACTGCTGCCACTGTTACACTGTTCGGGAGGTCCTAGCACAGACTTGCCCCAGGCAGTCCAGCTCCCCAGCAAGCAAACCCCAGATTCTGGGAACCACCAGATGCACAGGTCCCCACTGGGATTTTGGCAGCAGCCACCCTGTTTTGCAGGGTTCAGTAGCATGGGTGCAGCTCATTAAAAGCCAGTTGGCCTCAGGGCCAAAATCCAGAGCTGGACACATTTAATTTCCCACTGGACATGGCTACCAGTGCATGAGTCTCACTGTAAACTAGACCACAGACACCCGAGCAACAAGATGAGGCCTATTGGATTGGCTCTGCCTGTGCAAACTTTTACTCTGAGTCTCATGTAAAATCTTAGGATGCAATTGCTGGTGCTGTCTTTGTCTCCTTTGTTTCTATTGGTCTTGAGCCACTGGACTGGTACCACCACTCCCCAGAGGGCAGATGTGTGGATACGTGCCCCACGCAAAGGAAGGGTCAGCAGAACGAGGGACCCAACAGGAAGGGGCAGCATTCAACTCCCTTTTCCCTTTCTCTTTCCATTTCTCTCTCTCCTGCTGTAAAGATACAGTATTTTCTGCTTGCTTGTCCATCCCCCTGTCTTTGACCACTTAATCAAATAAATGAAAACCCCAATATAAATAAAGCAATATGCTCCAGTTCTGCTTTTGCATGATGCAGCTTAGAAAATACAAAGTTAAGCAGAACCAATGTGCCTTCACTTGTTCACTCTAGCTGCAATTCCATGTTAAAAAACCTCAGCCTGAGGCCTTTCTCAAGTGACCTGGCGTCACCATTTGGCATTGTGGCACTTCACATGAGAGGCCAGCAGCAAACTCCTGAAGGCTGAGTCACTGGATGATGAGAAAAGGACAGTATCTTCTTTGTAGAAATCTAGAGGCTGCTAAAAAGGTTTATAGACATGAGCAAGCAGATCAGAAATGCTTTATAATTCATGTTCCATAAAAGCCCTGGTGTTAAGAGTAAAAGTTATAACCAAAATGGAGGCTAGACCTGACCTTACACAATCCATTTCTAAATGCTGAATTCTTTGAAAATCTGTATTTCAATATAATTAGCTTGTTTACTATGTTTTGAAACGTAGTAAATACATCCTGGTTTCAGTTCCCAGGTGATATATAAGCACAAACACACTTTCCTACTATTTTAGCAGATCTGTCAAATGCTCATCATTTGTAATCTGAATCTAGTCTTCACTGCCCCTTCCCATTGTCCACAGGCACCTTTAAATGGCTTAAGGATATTTTAAAAAATGCAGATTCCAACATACCTGTGACATTAGTTCTTTAATTCTAAAATTCAACAGCCTACTTTCTTCCTCTGTGTCCAGGTTCTCCCATTATTTTAATTCTTTTGTGGCCATTTCAGTTATATTATTAAAAGCAGTGTATTTGCTATTGTTCCATCTTCCTCATACTTAACATCCTATTGTCTAACTAGAACTGGGCATCTAAGACTATTTTCTGACTTAAACAGAAAACACATTTTCTGCAAAAATTACTGCCTGAATGTTATGTTCTCTGTTATCAGTCAGGCAGAACTGTAATTTGTATCTGTTGCTTTAGCTTGAGGCAGGACAGGGGTTAGTGGAAAGCTTAAGATGACCTGTAAAGAAGCATGAAAACATTAAATCTGTCACAGCTTAGGATCAGTGAAGATGCAGGCTGCCACTGACCTAGGCTATATGCAGAAAACATGTTTTTTCTGCAAAACACTGCATGTTAGGAGCTGAGACATCTTAAGCTTTTGCATAGAAAACAGCTTTCAGGCATATGTTAAGAATTTTTTATTCTTTAACCTAAGTATACAGAATATCTTGCACTATCTCCCTTTAAGTATCATGTCAGAATGTTACATTTTAATGATATGATTTTGCCTTTTCAACTGTGACTTCTACTTCATACTTCCTTACTTTTATACAATGGAATATAACTGCTGCACTGACAAATAAACCATTTAATGAATTTAAAGAGTAGATTTGCTTTTTCTCAGAAAGAAATACTGTGAGATAACCAACTTGATGAGTTGCCTAAATATTGATCAAAACAGTATCTACCTCCAGAAAACACAACTGGAATTGCTTAACCCTTAGTTCATACAAATGAACTTCATGTCCTTCAAAGGAAAGAACGGCTGACAAACAACATATTTGTGAATGTCAGCAAATGTTACAAGACAAGTTTCAGGCATCCCCTTTGGAGAAATAACATCAAGAATGACATCAAATATAAATGTATATCATCTTTATAGAAAGAATGTATTTTCAAACATGTCGTCAAGAGAAACAGAAACATCAACTGGGTAACAAGTTTGTTAAAAATTACTTTAAAAACTGAACTATTATTTCAAGCCATTTGTTTTGTTCTCCCTCCTTTCCTTCTGGAACAATTTTATAGCACACAGTTAAGACACTCATCAGATGTGCATTTTTTTCTTACCAAAAGTATTTTGAAGCTGAAACCAGGAATGAAAGACACCAGTTCCTAAAGGAATTGTAAAGAAAACAAACAAAACTGTGTAAGAGACATCTAGCCACTGTAGCTTATTAGTACAACTTATTAGTACAACACCTCCAGCTTCATACCGCATACACACATTAAAAGCTTTTATCACTACAGGTCTTTATAATTCACACAGAATCACAGATTTGTTAGGGTTGGAAGGGACCTCGGGAGGTCACCCAGTCCAACCTCCCTGCCAAGGCAGGGTCACCTATAGCAAGTTGCACAGGAACATGTCTAAGTGGGTTTTGAATGTCTCCAGAGATGGAGACATCCTGACTTCCCTGGGCAGCCTGTTCCAGTGCTCTGTCACTCTCATCATAAAGAAGTTCTTCCCAATGTTGAGGTGAAAATCTATGTGTTTTAGTTTATGGCCACTGCTCTTCATCCTGTCGCTGGGCGCCACTGAAAACAGTCAGGCACCAACCATGATCATGCCTTTTAAATCATAATACCATTGTTTTACCATTATACTCAGAGAGGGAAAAAGATTCTGAATGGTAACTCTTTCATTTTGCCATCCCTGTAAATGCCAGCATCTCTATGGGAAGGAGGAGAAGGGAAACACATTTCACTCACATAAAACACAAAAGCTCACATGTGCCTAGGTCATAGTTTGACAACATTCTCCATAGCAACCCATATATAGTGAGACTGTTACCCTGTGTCCATTAACATTATGTGGGAATCACACAAATGTAAAACAACTTTCCCAAGGAAAACCAGCTGCAGCTTTTTAGGTTAAGCCATTGACTTTAAAAGGGGGCACAAGGCCTGAGCTGGGATACATGATTTGGGTTTCTATGGCAGTATCTGCATTTTGTATCTGCTCTTTTACAGCTGCCTAACAAGTTAGCACAGCACAGAGCTGGTTACAGTGCAGGAATGACCCTTCCTCTGAAATCTGGAAATGGCAAATCATCCTTGATTTTCTTGACCACTTGGTCTGTTCAGCCTGGAGGAGAGGAGACTGAGGAGAGACCTCATTGTGGTCTGTAACTTCCTCATGAGAGGAAGCAGCAGGCAGGTACCAATCTTCATTCCCATGACCAGTGACAGGACTTGAGGTTATGACATGAAGTTGCGTATGAGGAGGTTTAGAATGAATATTAGGAGAAAGTTTTTTACTCAAAGGGTGGTTGGGCAATGACCAGGCTCCCCAAGGAAGTGGTCAAGCCTGACAGAGTTCAAAAAGCGTTTGGACAATGCTCTCAGGCACATGGTGTTACTCTTGGGGTGTACTACACAGGGCAGACTCGATGATCCTAACGGGTCCCTTCCAAATCAGCATATTCTATGATTCTATGATCCCTTGAAATTTATGCTTGCTCAGCTATTCCCCTGGCCCACGTTCTCAAGTCATGGTGCCAAACAAATAGCTGCTTTCAGGATGTATCCCCAAGAAAACCTGCGTGGTTTTTGGCTCCAGAATGCCACAGGTCAGGGGAAGCTCAAAACCGAACTGCGGTTCGGGGGCACCAGGGCGGAGGTTCGGGGACACCCCTGGGGCGGTTCGGGGACACCCCGGGGGCGGTTCGGGGGCACCAGGGCAGAGGTTCGGGGGCACCAGGGCGGAGGTTCGGGGACACCCCGGAGGCGGTTCGGAGGCGGTTCGGGGGCACCCCGGGGGCGGCTCGGGGACACCCCGGGGGCGGTTCGGGGGCAACCCGGGGGCGGCTCCGCAACCCTCCGTCAGCTCCGCCCCCTCCCGGCAGCCCCGGCCTTCGCCGCCGCTGTCCGAGCGACGGCTGAGTGCGCCAATGAGATGAGGGGGCGGTGCCGTCGTCCGCCAATCGCTGCGCGGCGCGGCGCGGCGGGCGGGGCGGTCGGCTCGGCATGTGGCGGGCGCTGTCGGGGGCGCGGCGGCTGCTGAGGCCGGTCGGGGCCGCGGCCGGGGGTACCCCGCGGGCGGCGCCGCCACCCCGGGCCCCCTCGGCTTCCCGCGTGGGCTGCGCGGCGGCCGGAGTCGGAGCCGGAGCCGCGGAGCTGGAGACGGCGGTGGAGCGGCGCCAGGCGGCAGGTAGGGCCCAGGCCCGGCGGCGGCGGAGCGAAATGTGACGCCTCGGGAAGAAGGGGCTGCTCAGGACGCGTGGAATCGTGTCTGCATCTGAGGGAGGATCCCTGCGGTGTCCCAGTGCGGTGGGATCGGCCTCACCTCGGCTGCGACCGCGAGTTTCGGGGTCATGGCATCAGCGCTGGGCCAGTATTGCCTCCCGAGCCCTGCTGGAAAGTGAGGAGTCGCGACTGGCGTGGATGCAGCGTGTGTGTAGGATACCGACTGGAGCTTCTGCGGGGGTGGTGGTGCCGAACCGGCGGTGCTTTGGGGATGTGCACTCGCTGTCTCCCTGTTAGGTAGCGGGCTGGGCCGCAGTAGCTGTTCTGGGAATCTTCTCCAGCCTGGATCTTACCGTGACGATCAGTGTGCCAAACCATGCCGGGGCTTGCTAAGGCCATTGGTTCTCCAAGGAGGCACTGGAGATTCCACATGTGGCTACAGGCAAATATTTAACTTTTGTAAGCACTGCGTCTGGAGGAGCTGTGGCCATCACTAATTTTCTGCATGTGTGACCTCAGCAAAAAGTTGAAAGTCCCTGAGGTCAAAGGCTTCCATTTACAGAGATCTGATCCAATTTCATATTCTGGTTCATGCATATTATAATTGTATGTAGTTATTGTTCTTTTGTTTGGCTTTTTCGTTATATTGGGAAATACAAAATTTGGGTTTGTGCTGATGCTCAATCTGCACTAACATTCACGATATAGTGGCAGACTTGCATTGCTGGCAGATTGAAATTATGGTTTAAGTGTGCATACAAATTGCATCTACCTAATTAGTCCAAATTAGGAATAAACTGATTTCTTGGTGTGAACACAGGGTAGTTGCACTGATTTACTGGTTTGCTTAAACTGTTGAAGGACTAAATCTGAGCCTACAGTATCATAATCCTCTGCAGCAAAGCAGGCTAGGCAAAAAGACAAAAGAAGTGGCTTAACTCCTTGTGCAAATAAAAAATACCTTCACACTGCATCTCGTCAGCTCCGTTTTCAATATATTGATTTCACCTACTTAAGATTCTAGAATAATTTCATCATGTGTATTATCACAGGTCTGTTGAAATACATTGTTCTGAAGTTGTTTCAATTTTATATGTCATTTTAATGATGTCTGTTGGAATACTTATATTTCATGCATCTTAGTTGACAAGAATCTGATGATATCAGTGACTTTTTAGTTCTAATAACAAGAAATAAGTAAGTCAGCAAACACCAAAGTTCCATTTATGTAACTGTTATATCTAGTGATACAGTGTTGCTTACTGGAGTACTGTTTAGTTCTCAGCTTTGGTTTTAAAAATTATTTTGAAAAATCTGCAGTTCATGGTTCTTTGTCAGTATCAAACCAAACTCTGTAATGAGTGACTAGCTTAGGTTATAATTCAGTTAATGGCTATTTTATGACTTCTTAAATGGTTGATTTTTGCAATTAAAAACATAAATTGCCACTGTATGATTTTTTCCATCTGCTCCAGATACTGTTCTTCAAAAGTTCAACATTGACTTTGTTGTAGCACTGCTGAGGCAAGAAAATGCTAAAGACATCTGTGTCATCCAGCCACCTCCAGAAATAAAATACTGTGATTATTTTATAATTGTGAGCGGGTCTTCAACACGACATCTCCATGCAATGGCACATTACATGCTGAAAATGGTAAGACAGTTCTTGCTGCTTTCTCTGTGTTTTGAGGAATGGTTTTAAATGTTGTGAATTTCCTCAGGGTTGCATGTATAAGGGTGTACCAGGTAAGATGAAACTGATTACGTTATGTCATTTAGTCCCAAATACATCTAGCAACTGACTGTGCTTTTTCCCTTTTACAGTACTGTACAAAATGGAGGTAATATGTTTTAAAAACAGACCTCTCTGGATGTAGAACAGTGATGACATCAGCAGAGTTTGGTGGCTAGAACAAGAGTGATGTGAAATGGTGACGACAACCTGTGTCCACTTTTATCTTTGTCCAGCAAGCATCATAGCTATTCCCAGTCACTCAGAATAGCTTAATCTGACTATTCTCAAACCCTAATTGCTAAAATTTCTAGGTTCTCAGGTATATTGTAAGGTTGGAAAAAAGATGGCATTTTAAGAGGCACAGGATACCCTCCTGGGCTTACTAAAGTAAACTGCTATTAACAGTCACTCTGCTGTGTATGTGCAGGTGGAAAGGAAAAGCAGCAGCAGCCATCCTTGCATAGAAATCCTGCACTGTTTAGCTCTGGTGGAAAGTGAACTTTTCAGTATAGAAATAGAAGTCAGAATAAAAACACAAGTAGAGCTTAGGGATGAGGACAGACTTCAGAGAGGGAGAAACTTTATGACCAGAAAAGAGCTATGTGACTGTTAAAAAACACAGCATGAGGATTACAACCAGCTCCCATCTCAATCAGCTCTCTATACTCAGCCTGGAGTTTGCCTTCTCTTCAGTCACGTTCTTTCCCTTCCTGACCCCAGTTTTCCTTTGGCTCTTGGTTTTACTTTCTTTTTTCCAGTCCCACTGGTTTCAGCTGTGACACTTGAGAGGAAAAGGAGAGAGGGAGGGACAATTTTGTTTTTCAGTGCCTTTCTAAACAGGTTAGGGTAGTTTCTTGTGTTCTTTGCAGGAACTGAGGCATCTTTGCAAACTAAAATTTTGCCTTAAACTGGAAGTTGCATTAATGTTATTTGAATGTACTAAATCTTCTGTTGCTTGTATAACTTAAAACAACTTAAATCAACAGCTTTCCATCTCCCCCAGACCAGGAGAGATCAGTGAGTACCACCCACCCTGCAAAAACATGGCTGTGCTTCATGGCTGCACCCTCTGCTGGCTGTAAAAGCAGCGATTTTGTGAGGGCAGCGTCTCTGGGGAGACATGGTGCCCTCCTGGGCCTGCTGAGCAACCCGAAAGCCTGCCCAAGTACACGGAAGTGGCTGAGCTTCTCTCACAATGAAAGTTTTCTAGGCAAAAAGTAAGCTGAACCTTAAATGTAAAGCAGAGCAGGTGCTCAGGAATATTGCCAGGCAGCTGATGAGCTTTAGCATTACCGTGCCTGAAACCTTATGTTGATTGCGTGATTTAGTCACAGTAAAACACAGAAGTGCTCAAGGTAGCATGAGATCTTCTTGCTTTGTTTCCAGTAGCTCGTAAATGCCAAAGTCTCAACTATGGCTTACCCATTCCCATCTGGTTTCATGTTAGAGGAAAAAGCTCACACTTAATATAATCTTCATCTTACACAGTCTCTGAAGATGAGGCATGGAACTTATTGCAGAAATTAGCCTTTGCAACCTGATGATAGCAGTGCACACAGGGCTTTTAGCATTTTAAGCTGACTTTCAAAGCGTCTTTGACAATTACCTGGCTTTGAAGGTATCTCACAAGGCACCTTAAAGAAAGGAAGGTAGAACTAGTTCCAAGTTACATTTTGAAAGTAACTAACTCAGAGCTAGTTACATTTTGGAAGTTCTCCATGCTGGTTTGCAAACTTGGGTCACTATCCAGCATTGTGTGAAACAACCAGGAACGGTTGCATTTTGTGATAATTGCATTCCCAGTGAAGTGGGACTCATTTGCCAGCCAGCCATGCTCGTATGTGCTATTTTGTGTTTTGTCTTCCACGGCAGAAAGACCTTTTACTGATGCTTCTTGTAGAGAAACAAGGGCAGATCTGAAAGTGACCATGCTTAAATTTCTAGCTGTCAAATTTCCTTAGCTCTCGTGAGTGCTTGGGTTCCTTTAGTACTGGGTGGGGAGAGCTAAGCTTGTCAAGCTGGCATCTACAAAAGTCACCTTGTGTTCTGTAGGGAACTGCCCTCTTTCCCTTGCTGAGTGTGTGCTTTGAGCTGTCCCCTCTCCTCTCTCACAGCAGCTGGAAACCTGTGTGCTGGTCGTACTTTCCCCAGCTTGCGGTTAGTGGTGAGAGGGTGCACTTGAGACAGGAGGTTTATTTGAAGGCCTTCCTCATTGCACAGGACAAAACTTGGTTTTGCCCCACTCCTTTCTGTCTGAGAAGAGGATAAGCTTCCATTTCTGCATCCTTAACTAGCCAATACGAAACATCAGGGAAAGGTGTTGGAAGGGAAGTAAAGCTTGGTGATAGTGGCAGCTCCAGGGACCCAGTAACTGAAAGACTATTGTGATGCTAAGCAGTTGTATTCAGTATTCATCTTGATAAAATATGGATACCCACAAAATTTGTGGATAACTGTATGGGAATTTAGAGTGCTAGGATTCCAGATTTGATACTAAATCCCATTGAGAAATCTGTACTTATTTTCCAGTACTGCAAATGGAGGGAGGTTTGTGGAGACCCCAGAACCAACATGAAGTTTTTGTAAGCTTTATAAAATCTCAGCAAAATCTAGCTTCTCTGTGAAGTTTGAGTGCTTTTAAATAAATGCAAAGTACTTAATTTTCTGCCATTACTTTTTTTTCTCAGTACAAGCATCTCAAAGCCAAAAGCGATCCTCATACTCAGATTGAAGGAAAAGAGACAGATGACTGGCTGTGCATTGATTTTGGTAAATATGTATGAATCTGTTAAGTACAAAGTTCTGCATGAACTTTTTGTTGACAGAAGTATCTCACCATGAACCCTGCTTGCTGTGAAGAGTTTGCAATACTCTCTTGTTTTGGAATTCCAATTGTTGTTTGAGCTCATTAAGATGTTAAGTGATTGTTCACTAAATATCTTTGGCACTGAGAAGAAAGCAGTAACTACTCTTTAGTGGCTAGAACACATCTTAATAAATTGAAGATAAAGAGTAGTGGAAAAGAAAAAGCTACTTCAGTCAATTTTCTCAGGTTTCTGTAATCCCTATTTGGTTGAGTGCTCACTGTACACTGCCTGAGTAGTGAACTATTGAACAGACTTTTTACTGCCCGGATCATATACCATGACATGGGGTGAAACATCAGTCCTGAGAAACTGAGTTTAATTCTTTGTTCTACAAGTGTGAAACTGCTTGTTCTAGAATGTTACCCTCTAACTTGATGTTTTGGCCTAAAAGAGAGGTTAAGAGTGAGGAGCACTTAAACAGTGATGTTAAGCCTTGATTACTTAACTGTCATAATAACTGACAGTAATAACTGAAAACCAACCAAAATTTAAGGGCAAAACTAGAAAAAAGTGCATTAGCTGAGCACTGGAATTAACATTCTCTGCTGTTGTTTGCACAGAATTAATGAAAATGTCTAAAAAAACCTTAACACATCAAAATTTGGACCTATTTCATTATATTATTCCCACTTTGTGGGCCTCTCTGAAGTAAAATTCCTTTTGACTTATGGAAGTCATAACTTCTTTGGTCTGGAGTCTTGTGATAGTGTCTTGTTCTGAAGTATTGTGCCTCATTCTTGTGACTGCAGTCTTTGAGTCTTTCAAAGGACTGACTAGTTCCAGACACTGAGAACTGGAGGCAGCAACTTAAAAAGAGACCTCCATCAGCTGACCTGTTTTATTGAATCAGAATGGAGGTGGAAAACTTGAACTCTGTGCAGCTGAAGGTGTATTAGTGCTTTGCAGTTCACATTAATTTATTGTGAATTTCTGTTCTGCACAGGTAACATAGTGGTGCATTTCATGCTGCCAGAGACACGAGAGGTTTACGAGTTGGAGAAGTTGTGGACACTTGGTTCCTACGATGACCAGGTGGCACAGATGACTCCACAGTCCCTGCCAGAAGACTTTATATTTGGACTGACTCCTAACAGCAGTGATGATCTTGAGACAAGAACTTAATGCAGCTGCTGGGTGGAAGGAGAATGAGTGTGCCTTCACAGATTTGAGAAAGGCATACAGTCTTGGGAACTGACTGAGCAGTCAGTACAGTATCCGTACAAAACTGTATTTATTGAATGTGCCTAAGTAAAATTTTAAACAAGCTAAAAGAAGTGTTCAGAATCATAGAATCATCACAGCTGGAAAAGAACTTTAAGATCAAGTCCAACTCTAAAATGTCAATGAAGGAATCCTATCAGAGCTTCATGGGGGAGCCACTGTCCCACTGAAGTTTGAAGTGAGAAGAGTGGGCCAAAGACAGCTGCCCAAGCTACTTACCCTGAAACTCATGCTCATCTTCTAGAGGAACTGTTTTTCTAGTATCTTTGAAAGACTTGCCTGTAGTGGCAGTGCAAAACAGACTTGAATGCTGCAAGCAAAAACTGTGAAGTAGTACAGTTGAAATGACACTTCTTGCATTAAGCTGTTTGCGTCTGGTCACAATAAAGCAAGTCATGGTGAAGTCAGACTTGAAGTGGGTCAGAAAACAGACTGGTTTTACTGAGAACATAAAAGCCAAGAGCAGCAGGGACAAATAAATGTGCTTTGAGTTAACAGAACAGTAAGTCAGTTTTTCAGCCAAGGCCAATCTGGTTTTAATAATAATAAACCCAAACTGAAGCACTTCAATTAGTTGTTTTCAGTTCAAACATTCAGCCCATTCCCCATGTGCAGTTGGCTCCTCCCTCTAGATTTTTTCTCACCTGCTTTCTGAGAAGGGACACTGGGGCAACACACTGGCAGTGTAAACCTCCAGCTCTTTGAAATAGGCAAAAAAAATTTTATAGGAAGTCCATGGTCCCTGAGCATTACTTGCTGCTAATGGACTGTTGGGCTCTTCCAGAAATTATCACACCGCATGTTTGTAATCAGATTGCTGCATGCTCTGCTAATTAGTTAGAAGAGCTTCAAGGTGGTAAGAAACTTGTCTATGGAAGACAAGATGTTTTTCTCCTCTACAGGGCAGGATTTTCATCACTGGATTAGGATCTCTTCCTTCTGGAGAAATTTGATTTGCTATGCTTTAGGAAGCAGAAACAGGAGATCCTGAGGGCAATTCGCTTTTTCCCCCTCCATAGCCCCACAAATGACTTCAAGCCCTGTCTATATCTCTGCCCTGCACAGCAGCAGCTATTTGTAATGCTCAAGGTAAGCCTGGTTATTGTACCTGAGGAGTCTGTGTGTGTGTATTTAATTAAAAAAAAACAAACCACCAGAAAACACTTCTCCCTCTGTTTCACAGCACATTTTCTTGCTCTGCTTATCCTGTTTTTTTCTGGAATGACTGCCACCAAGTTCACCTGCTCTTTGATACAAGGCAGCAGATAGTTCTGCAATTACGCAAAGGGCATTTATTAAATGTAGTTAAAATACACAGATAAAACATCTTTGCCTACAAAAAAAGGTATTGGTGTTAAGTCTGACTGCAGAGAAAGACTTTCAAAATGATTCATGATAACTTCTCAAAAGTAATCACATGGGGGGAAGCTAACCTTGGCTGTCTTACAGCCCGATGGGTTCTAAATCAGGCATTTCCTCCTAGGAGGAATGTGTAGGAGTAACTGACTCATTCCCTGAAACCATTTGCCTTTTACTGCTGCCGAGGATCAGAAATGCTAGATGGGGAGCGGCAGATTCAGCAAACATTACACGATTTTACAAACCCACATTTAGTAATCAGAACCACATACAGTATCCTGGCTCAGAGAAAACACTAAGAAAAGGAGCACCTAGAAAACACTAAGATAGGGAACAGCTTCCATGCAAACAGGTTAGTACTCTTAGAGGTGAAAAGGCGTAATAGTCTGGAAGACAAGACAAAAAATAGAGGAAACAAAAACAATAAAAAAGTGTAACTGACTTTACTGCTAAAGCATATTGTGAAAAGGAGTTCTGTGAATGTCCACTGGCTGCTATTAAAAAATCAGGACTGCCAGCCCAGGAAAAGAATTTTGTCCTTGACCATTTAACAAAAGCATCAATGGCCTGTGCTGAGCTTCTGCAATGCCCCTGCCAGGTTGCTTGCCTGCCTTGGTGAGACTTTGGCCTGATACTTATAAAAACTAGGACTTAGGAATTAACCAAGACAGTCTGGATGATTACTGCTGTGCAACACTAAATCCATTTTGTAAAGAAAACTTTTGGGAATTATTGCACAAGCTGTTCAGTATTTTTATTTTACACAGAAATAACTTGACCCATGGAACTGAGATAAGTCTACAGGGTCATCATTCAGTCCTCTTGTACAGAGGTTTGGGTCTGTGCAAGATCCCTTGATGCTGGTATGAACAGGAGAAATCAAAGTGAAACTTCTCTCATTATTTCTCTGTTTTCCTGCACTGCATTTGAGTAACTTCATTTTCAAGCACTGTTTGTGTCCATCAGTTGAGCTAACTTCTCTGTTAACAGCCCAACTTCAGTGCTTTCTCCACAATTTTTCATGTTTGTTTTCATTTTTGTTTAAAACTCTAGTACCATATCAAGCCCCGGCTGTCTTGCACAGCACACATTCTCCATTTAATGGGAACTATTACAAAGAGCGCATGCCTCGAAAATTGCAGCTTAGGAATAAAAGCTCTGAAAGGTTAGAAGCAAATAAAAATGTCATGATTAAGCAAATGCTTAAAACAGGAGGTGAGCTGTCATAAATGCACCCACAATATAGTACAGAGCAAGGCTTAACTTCTTATGTTGCTCAAATGGCAGGATGCTGGTTCTGAGAAGATAGCTCCATATCAACATGTTAAAATGAGTTTAGGGTGCCCTGTGAAATGAAATACTCTATGCAGTGTCTTCTACAGACATGATTTCTCCAACTCCCTCTTTCTGCTGATTGGCCCTAGGCAATGAACTGTGAAGACAAGTAGGAGGGTGCAAGAGTTTGGAAAACAAGTTGGGTTTTCCACTCCTCTGAAGAAACAAAGAATTGTGTAATTCATGGTGTTCCCTTCATTCCCCAAACCCTTCCTTTCATTCTGAAGCTTTCAGTTAAACATCTAGTCTTATTTCTATTCCAAATAATGTTAACCAGAATCTAAATGCGTTGTCATGCCACCTCACTGGCAAGTGTGTGTGTTTGGGTGGTCATGCTTGGAGTGACATACAAGTTGCTAGCACCTTTTCTTGCTAGTGTGAGTTGTTCTGCCTATCCAGCCTTCTAGGGCTGCGTTCATTACACAGCTTCATCATGCCAAAATGCCACAGTAAAGACTGGGTAAAAAACTGCCAAAACTACATTTCACATCTCACTTCAAACCTGTTAAAAGATTCCTTCGTGTTTGCCCTGGGTCACGACTGACAAGTCCACATCCCTTCCACATCAAAATCAGCCTAAGAGAACTGCACAAGGCAATCCATGAACTATAGGTTGTACTACAGACTGTATGGCATTGTTAGATGGGAGAAATGAATTTTAAGCCACAGAAGTCAACTGCTTGTGTTGGGAAGTGCAAGCATTGTAACGTGGCTGTCCTAGCAGATATGGAATACCTGTAGGTGACTCCTCATCCTTATCTGGTTGTTATGGACAGAAAACCAACATGATCAAAGCACCGCAAATACTTGGAACAGTCTGTCCCTATGCCTCATTAATTTAAAAAAACACCACACAACTTTATCTGATGATAGGAGTTAAACTCTTTATTCCATTCAGAGGCATCTGGCAAGTAGAGCTGCATTGGGGGGCACATTACAGATGAAAAATGATCCATACTTGGTGGATATTGAAATCATTTACAGTATTTACTTTCTAGCTATTCCCAAATACTCCAAATTACCAAGTCTCAATTGAAAAGAAAAACATGAATTACCATATTAAGTCTAGAACTTTAAGAGATGACAGTATTTAAATCAGCAGATGTAAATGCAGCGCCTATCTGCAAAGTAACTTTTTAATGGAAAATAATGAAATCCTTCTCAAATGTTAAGAAAGGAACGTCAGACTGACTTAAGCCTCAACAAAAATTAAAATGCTATGTACTTTTCATACTTAAGTAATTTTAAATTCATTGTAAGAAAAAAATTATCCTAAAGGCTAGATGAAGGTCACTGTCAAAAAAGGAAAAGAAACTCATTTTTCTTTGCTAAAACTAAAACATAAGTTTGTGGTTTTTAAACCAATTAGTAAAGAAGAGATGCAGGAAAAACACTTCAGACCATTTTCAAAATTATCTAATCTGTACAACAATGATCTTTGGGAAAATTATCTAGTCTATGTAGTAATGCCTCTATTTCAACATGAACCTAAGAGGTAGATAACAAAACGATGAAACAAATGTTTTTTGCTCACTGTGCCCCTCAAATCAGTGCAGCATGGTGATTCTGATCATCTCATGCACAAAAAAAAAATCACAAAAAAGGTTCAGAGGTAATAGCATGGCTCTGTCGACCACACACACACAGGCGCGCACGCGCACACACACACACACAGCAGTCTTTATGCACCATGTGTTGCCACATTTTTTTTCTTAAACTGAGGTAGACTGAAGTTTATTGTAGAAACTTGAATGTGTCACTATTACCACAATCATCATTCAAATTATATTTGGAAATTAAAAAATTTGGTAACTTTCCTGTTATCCCTGCCTTTTGACATTTTTTGTTCTTTTCTAATGGTCAGTTGCAGAACGTGCATAAATCCTGCTGCATCTATTATAAGCCAGGCTAAAGAGGTTGTTGTTTTGTTTTTTTTTCTTGTAATCATTTTTTAAACCTTCAAAGTGGCTTAGTGTGGCCCATAATGGCGGCTGGATATGTAAACTTAGCCTTTCATTATCTTTCAATGTGGTCAAACACTGTTTGACCTTCCCCCATCATGGTAACTGAAAGCAGTAAGATGTGATCTGCAGACAGCAAAGACCCTCCTGGCCTCAAATATGCTCTAGCAGATCAAGTGTTCTATCAAACTGAAGATGAAGCTTGCTCTTTGAACAAAATGGCAAAGTCCAAATGGGCTGCAAATGGTTAAATGTAGCATTATTAGGTAGTGATGGTCAAAGGCACAAAGGGTTCATGCATTCAATCAAGTAGCACAAAAAAAAAATTCAGCCTCTTGCAGCCTTCTAAATTTTTCCCCCAACCCCAGCCTCTTGCCATCACTTCCTTGTCCTGTTCCCAAAAAAGTACCGTCACAAACTTTTTCATCCCATCTTAAAAGAAAACTAAACGGCATTGCTGCTATCAGAATGTTGGCATCATTCACTATCTTTTGAACATTCACTGAATTTTTTTTTTTAAACAAATGATGGTGTTGAAGCCCTCAGGAAATCTGAGGCTGTGTTTTTTTTACCCACCTTACTCCTAATCAGCCAGCAGCTAGAAGTGCTCTACTATAATTTTCCCCGATAAGTCTGTAGTACTCCTGGCTGGTGGCTGATCAAATTTTAATTTTTTTTTAAAAAAATAAAATGCTCAAGAACTATTAGCTTTATAAAGTATACAAAATACCAAAAAAAAAAAGCAAAAAAGGAACAATTTCTCATTGAGGTACTAAATGCCTGAGGTAGTTTAGTAAAATGCATATTTATCTTTTTATGCCCTGGCCAACACCATTCAACACTTCCCTTAGGTTATTCATGGCAGTGTTATGTAAAAATGCAACCAAATTCTTTTTAAAAAATGCCACTTGTTTCAACATTGGGACTAACACTTAAACTCTTGTCAATACCCGTGCTCTAACCCAAGCCCACCCGCGATCCCACCCTCCAAATATTTTTCTTCTTTTACAACTGGACCTATAAGAGCAATGCCTTTTCTTTTTTTTGTTGGTTTTTTTCTTTTCTTTTTTTCTTTTTTTTTAACCAGTGAACTCAGAAGAGAAAGCTTCATTAAACCAAGTTCTAAAATTGTTGGGGAGTAATAAG
Organism: Pithys albifrons albifrons; assembly: GCF_047495875.1. Classification (NCBI taxonomy): domain Eukaryota; kingdom Metazoa; phylum Chordata; class Aves; order Passeriformes; family Thamnophilidae; genus Pithys; species Pithys albifrons. Next base: position 32,742,585 of record NC_092464.1, read on the forward strand.
AACAATAAAAAAGACTAACAAGTTTATGTTAAATTGTGAGAATAGAACAAAAGGGAAGTGAAGGGGTCCTTATTTTAAAGCTGGGTTTCAAAAGTTTGAGAGAGCCTAAAGAATACATTCTCAGAGACAGCGTTCAACGGTTGCCTGGTCCTCGAACAGGTGATTGGCTTGGTGGATCTTCTGCATAACTTCAACAGGTGCTCACCACCCGTCTCTCTGTCGCACAGTCTGTCTTTGGTCTGGCATCTGTCTCTGATGGGCCATTTCCTAAACCTTTATTTTCGTCTTGGCTGAGGCTGTCCACTTTGCAATGTTTTTTGCTGTTGCTGCTGCCTTCTTACCTGAGCCAGTATTTCCTGAATTTTTCTCTGAGCAAGCTGAAGGACACAAAGAAGAAGAAACAACCCATCATGATGCTGTGCTGCAGTGACTGCTGTTTACAAAAATGGATGCTATGGGGATTAAGAAAATCTAGAATGACCAAATTCCTGATATTGACAAGACTACTCATTAGTTAAAATACCCTTGAATTAGTCATGATGTACAACTTAAAATAAATTTTTCTTTTTCTGCCTACCACAACTACCTGCCATGGTCAATTTTCACATCTCTAATATAGAAAGCATGAACATAGGAAGATGACTACCAATGTTAGGATTTTTGAAGCTAAAGGCTACCTTCATTTTACTACGCTGGAGATACTAATATTTCATAAGAACCACTGTTTTAAGAGTGTACACAGTTTTTATACACCAGGGAGTCCAGAAGGTCAGACTTAGAGGTTTTCTCCTTTCTGAACTACAGGTCACCTGTAGCAAAGTATCAAAAGGAATTGGTCTGAGCTAAGACTTAAGTGAGGGAAGGAATCTTGTGATCCTTTTCTTTATGATATTAAATCAACAAATTAGGCAATGTGGACAAATTGCATATCTGGGTGCAGTTCTCGCCACTGATTTGGCTTGTGTCTCCGTTCCTGCTGCATTTCAGTCCAATCACAGCTTGGGTTTTCTTTTGCTTTGAAAGGTTTAGCAATGCCAGAGCCAACATATATTGACAGGAGATCTTAAGGAGCTTTTTTTACATATGTAACCATGCAGTATTATTATAAATCTTTTTCACAAGCTTGAGGAAAGTGAATTGCAGCAAGACAACCAGAGGAGCCTGGCAAGCAGTGCTTTCTGTATCCTGGGTAAAAGTCTTCCATCCCTTGGCTCCTGCACATGGTTATAAAAGAAAGACCATGGACACATCAAGCTGATACAGAAAATGATTCCAGTCCTCCTACCTGGCATGCATAGAAGTGACCAGTTATTTTCACAACAACCTGATCATTTTCATCAGGTGTCTGGTCACGAGGGACTACAACTTCTGCACTTGTCAAGTTTTGAAGCTCATTTACCTACAAATAGATAGTAGAAGTCAGAAAACCTTAAACTAACAAATATTGCACAACCACCAAGCCTCAAAGATACTAACCCCCGAAAAATCTTCCCTTAAGTTAAAAACCCACTGAGTAACAGAAAGTTATGCAGCATGCACTGTGCACAATTAGCCTCTTGTGTCTCAACATAAATTAGCACCAGCTTTGCTGGGTTTGTATAAGTGTTTTAAAGACTAAATACAACACATAGAAGGTGTTAAATACATGACTTAAAAAAAGCAAATAGTTTCCACAGTGTTTACTGTTGAGCTTAAAAGTGTAAGGTCAGAAAACTCGTATAAGGCATGGAAGAAAAATGCCCAAGGGTTTATATGCTTTTCCTTGAAAAACCTCCACAAGATGCAGAACTTCAAACAGAACAATGAGAAGTTCTATTTGTTCAAATTATTTTCAGGATCTTAACAGCTTCCACAGTTTTAAGTAGAGGTAAGTTTAAAGTCTGTCCCATTTACACTCATTTTATTTTAGAAATGTATAGCATTATTTAATTTAACATGTTTTAGATGAACAGCTTCTCAGGCATGTTTGTCCTTAAACCTCTTACCACTGCAAATAATGGAAGATGCCACATTGCCTTCTTACACTTAAGACCCCATTGTACTCAAGGATGGACACACAAGACCAAACCATTTCTTTGCAAATATCATCCTGACTTACAACCATATGAAAATACTAGAGTATCAGCACCTTTTCAGGATTGAAAAATCTCCATGATGTTATTTTATAAAAGAAACAACATCAATTAAACTGAAGCAAAAACAGGTACAGGTTTTTTGCAATACTGAGGACTGAACATGTCTTAATTTCCTACCGCTTGTTTAGAAATTATGTTTTCACTCAGTTTTGGCCAGAAAGGCCACCTTTGGAGGCATTCAATTCAATTTTAGTGAAATAAGTGAAAGTATTTTTTGCAAAATCTGGCACAAACTAATGTTGCCAGAAGCAGGTCTTAAGTGGGAATGTGTTAATTCTAAATGGAAGAACTACATTTCTATTAATAAAAGCTCTGCAGATGTGAGTGGGGCTATTAATTTTCATTAGACTATTTTTTTCTTTTTCCCTCTTTTTTACCTGGAAAAAAAAATTATTCTGAAATTGGCTTCTTTTGACTCCACAGTAGAAGAAAGGAAAGCCTAACAAGTGCAGCTGAGGAAATAGCTCCTGCTTTAATGTAACACCAAAGGACTAGCTATTAGCTAAAGCTTTAAGCCTTATGTGTGTATACACACCAAAATAAGAAACATAACTGACCAACACTGAAAGTTTTATTTCAGCTACTTACTGTTTTGCCTCCTTTACCAATAACTCTACCAGCAGCATAGGATGGCACTTTTATATGAGCCTCAAGTTTCACTTCTTCTTTAGGTCCAAAGAAATTTTCTTCTTTAAGTTTTCCATAGATTCTTCCTTGAGCCTGCAGAAATGTTTTCAGTTAGAGAATGTGCTTATTGGAATCCAGTTAACTTCAAGAAATTCCACAAAAAGAATTCTCGGTACACAATCCTGACAAAGTGTTTTCCCTAATAATCACATTATTTTTCTAAAAGAAATCTTTGTACCAAACTAGAAAGCACCACTGTCCCGCTTTAAAGACTGCATGGCAAACCAGGAAATCAAACAGACATTTAACAGGAATAATTTTTCTGCTATTCACAAGAATATTTCTTTTAAAGAAACTATTGCATTTCTGTAGAGGTGAAGAGTGGTGGAGAGAAAAACTGTCTAGTTGAACCTCTTTTTAATTACACCCAGAAGCACAGAATGCAATTAATTGACTCAGAAACCAATTCTTTTAAGGATATGAAACTAAAAAAGCCACAACACCCCCAACAAGTCATGGGATAAACACTCCAATTAGCACAAACAGGTTGCTTTTACAATCCATTACAACATATTGTTTAAAAATAAATAAATTTGACCTTGCTCAATTTTCTAGTGAAAAATCAAAACTACCTAGATCTAACTAGTACCATGGGAATAGTATTACTTTAACTAGCACACAGTTCCTTTCTCAGGGAAACAGAAGTGCCAAGTAGCAAAAAGAATGTCCACCAAGACAAAGTTTGTGAATCCTGCTGATTTTTAAATACTTTATTTCCTTATTCCCTGCTGTTCATCAGTGAATTCTTGAGAAATGGTAACAAGATAATCATCTATGCCTAATGCTTCAAAAGAGCATGAATTACTGCTGAATTATAAAGCAAGGTGGGATGTGGACTTTAAAAAGATTAGAGATGTTCTTCCAATATCCCAAATCTTTTAGCTCTTGAAAAAGTCTTTAAGGAAAGGAAACAACCTAACTGAGATACAGCCCCTTCAGTGAAACGGTAGCTGAAATATGTTGTCTACACTAGATTCCAATTAATTTACATATGTCCCTGATTCCAGGCAACAGTCATCCCTGAGTATTGGTATAATGGTTGCACTTAAAACTCTAGGGAGCGCTGCACCAGAGGCTGTAAGAAGTGGCATATTCTCTTTCTATTGCCTTGCTAATAACTAGGCCTACACACTGCAACATCCTCACACTATTGCAGCTGAGGAAGAAGGGGCACAGCTACTGTGGCCACGACACAGACGGCAGAGTAAGGAAAGGATGCCAAACTCAGTCTCTGGGATGACAATAACTCCCTAATAGCAGCAGCTATTTCCTGTCCATGCTGTTGAGCGCAAGTTTACATTCTCAGTGCCCAACAAACAATAGCCTGTTGTCAGAGAAAGAAAACCCTTCTTAAACAGAGCTTAAGGAGAACACTAATAAGTCTTGGCCCTGACCATAAGGCATGTTTCAGGTTAACACTAGCAATAAAAGAAAGGACTGAGCTCTGCCTCTGCCCATCTTAGTTAAGGGGTCATTAGTAAAAGAGTAATTAAAACACAACAAGGACTCGAGCTGAAGGAAGCCCCAAGAGATAATCTTTCTTCACAAGACCAGCATTCTCAGGAGCATCAGCTATGATAGTACATTGATCCACCTTTGCAAGCAAAAGCCCAAGTAGAGAAATGCTTGACTGATGTAATTTTAGCCTATGTAGGAGGTGCAGAAAAGGGTAACTTTACCCCTTGCATGATCCAGGTTGGAGAGAAGAGCTGCCAGAAGAACTCTATCTTAGGGAGGAAGCCTGGGGACAAGCCTTTGCCTGCACAAAAAGTTAAGCTAAGGGATGCTACTTCTTAAGGGTAAGTCCACTGATATCTCATGGAAAGAAAGGGTAATCAGTATCTGACCTTATGCAGACCCCAGATCATAAGAGCACCCCATATGTGAAACATGCCATGTGGCCAAGCCCACATGTACCCAGAAAACATCACGGAGGCAGAGCTTTGCCTTTAATAGCCTCTCAAATGCGTATTGGTAACTGAGAAACAATCCCAAATGCATCTAGTTCATTATTAAAACTGGAAAATACCTGCCCTGATACATCTCCAAAACCACAACTGATTCTAGATACCCTGAAGTTTGTGCATCTCCTTCTTACAAGATGCCCTGAAGCAAAAATACAAAGTCAAAAAATGAGAAGAGGCAAGAGAACAATGACAGGACAAATTCTCAACTGACTTTCTATCTGCTCTGGGCCTTATCTGTGGTGAGGTCAGGCTGCTGCACTGAGCTGTCTGCATCGCTCCTAGGCTGGTCAACTCCTTTTGGGGTAACTAGATTCATCCCTTAGAATGTAAGGCAGAAGGCCACTCCAGAACTCAATTCTAAACATAAATGTGATAATCAGGTTGAGTACCAACCTGTAGTTGTAGTGGAAATACAATTAGAAATCTTGCATTTATCCACAGAGCTATCAAAAAAGCATTTTCTGTTTGGCATACAACAGCAACTTGGGAAGACTCGACCTCTCATCTTGTCAGCTTTATTATTTCAATTAAGCATATGAAGCTCTTGCACATATTAAGACAAACTAAAAAGACTGAACTAAATGGTGCTTGCAGATAAAAGGGGAAATTAGGAATGTAATATGGCCATATTTTCATACTAGACTGGATTCCTACTTATATGAAACTCCTAGTTTTCGGTGACCAGAATGTGTCCTCTGATAGTACTGTGTTACTCATATTCTTATGAGACACTTTTCAACAAAAAGAAAGAAAAACCCCAGCTTTTACTAAAATTCTGAATAAAGCATCCTTGAAACCAAGTGTTTTATTTTCAATATCGTATCTCACTGCCCAAAGGTCACTACAGATTAACAAATTTTTATATGTTGTACCTTGAACTGAGCTTCTGGAGGTCCAGTGATGATAACCATTCTCAGTTTAGCATCTGGTCCTTCAGCAGGGGCAATCTGTAATGGATAAACATAGCTTTTGGTAGAATAGTTTAAAGCCACCTTCCCCCCATTTTGGTCTCACATTCTGTTCAAGAGTGAAAAATTATTCATTACAGCAGCAGCATCACACTTCAGTCACAACAGGTTTATTCTCTCTCAAGTGCATTAATTAGCCATAATGTAATATGGAGAAACAGGCTAAACCATAAGCAAATTTCCTTCTGAAAATAAAGACACAGCTACTCATCCACATATGGTAGAATCACACATGCCATTTTCATGTGGCTATGAGTGATGTAAGACACAGACTTCAAAAAGACAAATATGGTTAATAAAGCAAGATTCTCATCCCTACCCATTAGCTTGAATGAGTTTTGCTCATTAGCAAAAGTTTGCCCCTGTCCCCTTGAGAAGAGAAGATCACTTTACTGTTGTAACTAATCAGATCCAAAACATTCCTCTATATTGGACAATGAGTTTGCAGTTTCCAAGGGGTTTGTATCTACAGACATTTGTGTGACCCAAATAAAAATTGAGCTCCACCAGAGCTGAGACAGAGACGCCTGTAGGGTCTTTAGGAGTTCATGTCACCACAACAGTAAGATTTCTGTCGGTGTTCTCAGGCTCCAATGACATTAAATAATTCAAACTGGCCTCTGACATTCCGAATGAATCTTTTGTTTATCACAACTGACATTTCCATTGTTGCATCTAGTATTACATAGCTGCTATTGAATGAGCAAGATATTAAGCACTACAGGATTTCATCTCAGCTGTTGGCACAAGGATGTCATTCATACTTAACAGCTGTAGTTTATTTCAGACCAATTACCAGTCACCATGCATCATTTTCACTAAAGAATTTTGCTAAGGAAGTTTATAAAATTATTCATATTGTACCCTAAGATGGAGAAGGCATTACATCCTAGTTATCTGGCTTGTATATCTTTTTCATGATTTCTGTATTCCAAATGGATATATCTAAAAATACACATTAATTTAAAAGCAGTACATTTTTATGACCTGATGTTGTGGTAAGAGCAAGTACAGACTAAATCCATTCATTCTTTGGAACAAAAATATTTTAGCGAGGCAAAATTTCAAGGCACATTTAGAGGCAGGTGACTGAACAGGGCTCAGCCTAAATTGTCATTTATGTAAAGAGAACACGGTAGTTTGGCTCAGTGACTTCATGTTTTCTTAGTGAGCATCATCACCTTTATTGAAATTTTAAGAAAAATATTTTCCATACAGCCTTCATTACATCTTACATTTGTTTAAATATTCTTGGACATAACTTGCTTTGCTTTTGTCTTAGAATGTCCTGTTCTCAGAAGCTGAGTTAAAACATGTCTGAGGGATATGAAAGAAACATATACCAACTACATTTCAATGTCTCAAGGGGTAACCTAAGACTTCTGTGTTAATTTTGTTTCTTTGCTCTTGGAAAAAGTAGTTATATACATACAAATAATATATAAGTGGTGAATTTAACTTCTGAGATTAAATAGTTTTACATTCCTAACCAGAAAATAACCTTTTTTCCACACACCAAGCCACAAGCTGACAACTTCATACACCCAAAACCTATACGGGTCATCCTTCCCTCAGGAAGGGTACTCTGGAAAGAATTTATAACCAAGGAGATGACAATGGGTTCCCAACAGACCCCAGCACTTTAGTACAGAATGGGCAGCAGACAGCTCAGAAGTCTCTGCCTGGCTTTTTTACTGAACAATTGAGTCTCCTGGAGTCCCACACTGATCCTGCATTGCCAAGCAATGATCACCAGCCAGCACAGGGACACAACCTGAGCTCATTAACAGCCATATCCATCTCTGAAGTGAGGGCCTGGACACTGCAAGCTTGTACAGAACCCCCATGCATCTGCAATTTTAGTCTTACTTTGTAGCTAACAAGTTTCATCAGATCTACAAAGATCAGCATGAGCACAAAGCAGATGCATGGGGATGTAAAATGTTTTCAGCTGTAACAAGATACAGCACAACTCAAAATGAGTGTTAGGCACAGACACATACTTCCTCCACAAATATGATTATGGCAGTTTGGCAAGTTAAAAGTTATTCAGATAGCACTCCATTCAACTCTTAGCTAAAAGCACAGTTTCCTTGATTCACAATTTGTATTTTGCTCCAAAGTTATAACAAAGGGCAGGTGGTCAGCATGAGGGAAGTTGAGAAGTTTTGAATAATTTACAAACTATCATATTTAATACTTTCACAGAGAAGCAGTCATAATGCTCCCTATTGTTCTGCCAGATTACAGATGAAGTTGCATTTTTATTTTAATTGATAAGCATACATGCAACTTCCCAGTTTAGCAAATATACCCTATATCTGTACAGTTTTGTTAAGATTTAATCCTATTTTCACAAAAATTTCTTTACTTTATTCCTACTAAAGGAACAAAAGACCAGCACTTCAGAAAACTTCTAACTGAATTTCAATTAATACAGAAATGTTAAATGAGTTGGGTAAAGGGGCACCAGCCAGTAGAGGAAGCCTGAGGCCACTGTTAGCCAGGTGCATGAGAAACACTGGAAACTCCCTTTTCACTAAACTGTCTTTAAAGGACAAACTGAAGAACTAGTTTGGACGGGTTCTTGGAAGTCCAGGTTGTTTCACATTTCTCTCTCCACCTAACAGTACCTTCCATACACTGCTTAATCTTTAGATACAAGTTGTGTGAATGGAAAGAGGAAATCCATGTGATAATCACACCTCCATGCAAAACAGATTTGATAAAGAAAAATCAGCACCTCTCACTTTCTTCTATTCAATTTTCCCCCTAAAAATATGATTATTAGTTCTTAATTGATGTAAACCATTTGGGTAGTATAACAAGTATTTAATATACTGCTCCAAAAAGGATGGAACTGGGCAGCGCATCAGTTGGTTAACTGGCCAGTAAATGGTTTGGCATTGGGCAAATCACACAGAAAAAACATTCATCAGGGTTCCCCAATTACTTTGCTCTGCAGACTTAAATGAACACCTTCCAAGCCAAGCCCAGGCTCACTGGCTTTGCCAAGCTCAACTCAGCATAGCCAGCTCCTGCCCCTCTGCCCCAGACTTTTGGCAGTTCCCTGCCATTGCAGTTACTAAACAGGCCACATCTCCTGAGCAAAGGTGAAGAGACCTGAGAAGAAAACTTTTGCTTCATCTGTGCAGGAAAATGTCAATCCAACAGCGTGCACTTCTTTAATTTTCATTGGGGTTTTTTTTGTGGCTTTTGTTGTTGTTATTGTCTTTGTTTTGGTTTTTGGTAGGTTTTTTGTTTTGTTTGGTTTGTTGTTTGGGGGTTTTTTAATTTTTATTTTTACTTTAGGCCAAAACATGGTCTTTACAGCACAAAATATCAGACCAGCCTCATTAAAAGAAAAAAATGCTCAAGCATCTAGAGAGGATACTTGTGGTTACAACAGCATTAGTAGCCAAGGCCTTCCTACAACTGCAACTGGTACTAACCCCTAACACCAGCTAAGATAGATTTCACCAAAAGATCAACCTCTGCAAACCATCTTGTACACAAAATGTTGATTCACAAACAGCTGGACGTTAAGCCTGGGTAACAAGGTAAACACGTGTTGAAGAACACCTGGAGCCATCTGAGCTTGACAGCCCAGACCAATCCATCTGGAACAGAGCAAGAGCAGTCACAGCAGTAGGAAACTTCGCCTGTGCTGCCGTTTTTAGAAGGGGAATTCACCTCAAAGTAAGAAGAAAGCCTTTAAGCACTGCATCATTAAGATGCAAGTCCGTTTCTAAGAAATCGAGACCACCAAAGTAGTTTTCTTTGCAGCTTATATTTCACACCTCAGGAGACGTTTGAAAACATGCTTCTAATTATCTTGTCTTATGGAAGATTAAAAGATGATTTATAAACAAATGTACCATTTATCACATCACGTTCTAAGCACGGAGTGGAGGAGGATGTTCACGAAAGCACAGCTTGTGCAAACTTGCTAAAAGTGTCACGTAGAATAGACAGAAAGTTAGAGTCAGTGTAATAATACCTTAATAGATGCGCCTGCAAAACGAGAAAGTTGTTTGATGTGCTGTCCCTGCTTGCCAATAATAGCTCCAACTGCCAAGGCTGGGATGAACAGATGAACAGTCTCAGACTCAGGCTGTTGCTGTGGGGAAGAAGGAAAAATGCATTGAATGTTTTTGAACATTATGAATCAGACTGACAGGAAAATAGGTATGGAACTGGCATGCATGGAAATAAGGGGGAAATCTTTTTTCCCCCTGTGATATCTGAATATTAAGAGTCTGGCTTTTTCTGGGAATCATAAAATTCACAGAATATGAAAAACAGTTTGAGCCAAAAGAGGATTCTTTCATCTTGTATAAAATACTTGCAATTTTATTGCTTAGAGCTTAAAAAACAATTGAGGTGTTGCTTCTTTGCGAGGCTTTTGCTCTTACCTGTCGCTGTCTGAATTCTCTTCCACATGCAAGACTCTGCAGGTGAAGCTACTACAAGCAGAGGGGCTACAGACTGAGCAGGCAAACTTTCTAGATTTCCTAGTTACATGTTTAATTTTAGATTGCATTGTGTGGCATGAAAAACCTCAGTTACATAGATGCTACAATTCCCTTTGTGTGGGAGTGATCTGGAATGATAGCCAGCTTGAAATCTGCCAGTGATTCCTCCTGTGTAACATTATGCAACAGTTGGAGCCTTGGCAGCAGTCCTCACACAGGCTAGTAAATTAAACACCACATTAGAAGTTCTTAAAAGCAAGAGGACTCTACCATTGCACCCACTGGGTATCAGGCATCACTGCAACTTCCTACTGCTTTCAAGCAGACATCCCAGCGGGAGAGCACAACATAACACTCAAGATCCTCTCTATGTGCTGCATGGTGATGATCAAACCGCAGGGTTACACATGCCACAGTAAGCCATAACTATTTTACCAGCCTCAGAAGAGCCTGTCTCAGATTAATAGAGCATCATCGAGCATGCACTACACTATCATACCATTAATCCTTCTACTTACATCGGGGTTACCTCTCAGAATCATTGCACACAAACCTTTCTTTGAATCAGTTGATATTTAACACATTACACTTCCTCTTGTAGCCTTCTTATGTGTTTTCAAAACTTGTTTTGCTCATCCTCAACAAGACAAGTCCAACAAGCCCTTTTCATTACAAGGTCTTTTAAGACAATGCAGACACACTCATCCTTGGTTTCTCAGTGCCCCAATGCAGACCACCACAGAGCACCAGCAAGCAGTGCACATGGGACCAACCACGCTCATTTAGCTTTGCTTGCTTATGTATTTTGGTAGGGATACAGACACAGCAGCTCACCAAAGCATCTTTGTCTAAGACATTTTTTGAAAAAAATCCTGCTATATGCAACACAAAGCAAAAAGCAGCTGCAATCCTAAAAACACTCTCTCCTCTATTTGTAAGTTTCAATAACTGCTTTCAAGGACAAGCAAAGTCCCGCTGCAATAACCGTAACTAAATCAGAACAAAATGCTTGTTTCCAAGTATTACCACTTTATTTTTGGTAAACTAAGTCCACTGTAACCTCAAGGGATACAAATTCCAGGCACAGCTCCATGTACCAGGTGAAGAATCCCCAAAATAGGATATTGAGAACAGAAACACACGCTGCCAGTCGCTTTAGGTGATTGCAACAGTTGCACAATTTACCCTGTGTTTTCATACTTAAACCCCATCAGGATTCACAGTCATATAATGATGGTTGAAACCCCTGTTTTCCCTGGATGCAGCCCTCCACACCCAGCCTCCCCACTGCCCTATGTGCTCTGTGGCTAGCAGGATTGCAGATCCAGCTTATTTTTAAGGTAGGCAGCGAGTACCTCACCTGAATGATCAGAGAACCACACAAGCAGTTGTCTGGGTCAAGGGAGAAAGCAACTAGGATTAGATCAGGGAAAAGGAAAATGTGGGAGCATCCCTTTTAATCCACCTATAGATCAGTTTAAAATGATCTCAAAGCTACATCCTAAAACTACATATTCACCATGAAAGATACCAGTCACAGAAGTAAATATGCTAAACCTCTTTCCAGAATATTACTCCTTTTCTTATCCTATTATAAAAATCCTGAGTGTTGTCATAGTAAGTCCTTTTACATGTTCACTGGGAATCCAGCAAGATTTTCAGTAGTTTGGAAATGCTACTGTAGGCACTCACTTGATCTTACCACTTCAGAAAACTCTTTTCAAATGGTTACAAGTTCACAGCACATTTGTTCTTTTCGAGTTTGGTTGCAAGAGCCTATACTAATTGTACCAGGTGTAGAGGCAACCTCTCATTCCAATCCACCCTCCTTGCTTGCTCATCTCCTTGATCCCTACCTTCAATTGTCCATACATGCTTGAGCTCCTGCAAAAGTCCATTGCTGAAGTTTTCCCTTCTATATGCAACTCTAGACGCCTCTTCCAGCTGAACTTTGAGCTAACACACACATGCACTTTCCAGGCAATTCGTACAACTCTGCTGCAAATCAAACATCTAACTTGACTTGATTTTCAAGAATTTATGCAGCTTCTACCAAAACCTACCTCTAGACACATTTCTGTACCATAGAAACAAATCAAACCTCATTATTTTTGTTTGCATGTATTTCCTGCGTTCCCTTCATTGCCCAACTGTCTGCAGCACAGTTTTCCCCTCTTCTTCTCAAAGCTTCATTTGAAGCCACTTTCTTTGCTAGATTCAATTTACCACTGAAATTCTTTTCTGCTGCCTCACCCATAAATATGAAATGCTGGCAAAGACAATGAAAGAGAGATGATGTACATGTGCCTAACTGTACAATCAACTCACTGTACCATTTTCCCCTATCTCTCTTTATAGTTCTGACTTGTTCATAGATTTCAACTTCTCTTTTTCCTAAAGGACTTAAATTATTTTTTATGTGACTGAGGTTCTTTAACATTGAACTTGTATTTTGGTGTAGTAGCGATGTATGTTTATTAAAGAGCAGCAGAGAATCTGTTAATACGGAAGTGTTTGTACACTCATTTTTCAGACTCTTATCCGGAGAAGCACATTGGCATACACATATAATCAAACTCATCTCTGGTATAACGTGACAGGATTTGGAGAAATTGCATCCATTTCCTTACCCACACTGATTTTTAACCACTTGAAAAAAACAGTGTTTGATTTGTTTTTAAGCACAAACATCAAACCAACAGCTCTAACTTTTCTTCTGGAAGAAACCAAGGTAGCTAAGGCTTTTTAGAGCATCATAACATCAAGTTCAAATTATTATCTGTCCACCCTCTTACTCACAATAATTTTTAAACCCTTTTGCGTTTACAAGACTATCCTGCAAAAGAAAACACATCAAAACATAATGCAATGACTACACAGCCCATCAGTCTTACAGATGCTTCTGGGGATCTTTGGATGGAAGAAAATCAGCTATAATTTAATCTTACCCATGCCATGCCACATAAGTCAGAGCTTTCCAGGAACTTTTAGCATGAGGTATTTCAGAAATAGATTCCTAGATCTTAAACATATGTTAGAAACACTGAATTTAGGGAACTGATTTCCCACTCTGTGCAATCTGAGCTTCAACATTCACTGCCCTAACAAAGTCATGCTTGCTTAAACATATACTTAAAATTTAAAGATTAAAATATACATACGTCTATATTTTTGACAAGAGTATGGTCTCCTGTACAATTTTCTCCTCTTCCCTGTTCACTTTATTTTCTCACCACATCAGAAAATACTTTATTCAAAGCCAGCACAACTCTGGCAACTGACAGAAAAATGGAAAGAAAACCTTTAGAAGCAGTAACTTAGATTCACCAAGATGTATAGTTCATACATCCATCCTAGTTTGTGAGTAACCATCTGCAGTATCTGTGATGCAAAGATCACCTCTCCTGCCCCAACAATATTTGCAGTATGAACTCATGACTAGTTCATCCTAACAAGAGAGGCTTGTCTTGTGTAGCTGTGGCACACAGATGCCACTAGGGTGGTCATTCAGATAGAAACCCTGGGTTGTTTCACTGTGGGTTGTTTTTTTGTTGTGCATTTTTGTGGTTTTATTTTGTTTTCTGGGTGGGTTGGTTGGTTTGGTTTGTTGTTGTTGTTTTGTTTTTACGTCCAAGAAGAGCTCCAGAAACTGAGGTTTCTTAGATATCAAAACCAGATTCTTCAAGAGCATAGTGATCAGAAACAATTAATTCAGTTCATAAACAGCTAATAATACTTGCTTTATTTCTACAAAAATCAGTCAGCTTTAGTCACAAAACAGGCTTGATAAGGAATATTTGTCCATATCTAGAACATTTAACTAATGAAAACAATTTTAAATGCTGGTTTTGTTCATTAGTTGGACTCCAATTTCCATCCAAATGCTGCCTGATGAAAATCAGAAGTTCAAAATTAATCAAGCAAATAAGAAAAGCATCATTCATTTTTTCTTTAACAGAAAATGGAAAAAATACACAAACCAAAGCAAATGGCAAACTACAAACTTGTATAAATAGAAAGATATGTTCACTTTGTTAGCAAAGGATAGCTGTGGTGATACAGACTACACAAAGGCTTTCAGAAAAGTAACTTAAGTACATATGTAAAATATGATGAGTCAACTTAAATCCAATTTCCTGATTGCTCATTTAATCACAATTGAAAACAGTGATCTAATGCAAAGATGTAAATAAATCTACCCCGTTGGATGACACTAAACAACTGCTGCTCACACCATTAGCTATAACATGTTATACTACTCTGACTCTTTTTCCTGGAGCAGCTTAAATAAACCTCCTTCCATAGCTCCTGCAAGTCCCTGAGAACCAGTGATCGATCTGTCCCTAGCCTGCCATCCATACCAACTACACTTTTTTTTATTTTATCTTTAAATTCCCACTACCTCTACCCAAGTTACAGAATAATCTGTTCCTAAATCCTGTAAGGCCTGGCTGCTTCCCTATTATACTGCTATCACCTGTAGCCCCTGCACTTCAGGTAGCATCAGGATGATCTCCTTCACTCCAATCAGACCCTGCAGCCCTACAGGAGATTTTCATGGGAGAATAATTTCTCTGCTGCCACCTCTACCACCTTATAGTTAACTCTTAGCAAACTGGCTTAGCATAACCATCATTTCTTGGTTTCCACTGCCTCAGCACGAGTGAGGTTCTTCCCCTCCTTGGAATATTGCCACATGTCCTTTAGCATAAGGGATACTGCTCCACACCAGAGCTAGAAGTTGAGGACTCCCAGCCAAGAAAATCTGCAGTTTCATTCTTTTTGCAATTCTTGCAAGGTTAGAAAGATCTGTACGCAACTGCCCTTAGGCTACCTTTCTCTCCCAGCTCCTGGTGCATCAGTCCTCCAAACTGCCCAAAATCACGCAAAAGGAGAGCTTTCCTTTACCTGATAGACTGTCAGAAGGAAAAGCATTCTTCCTCATCATATACTTGGGTAACAGTCAAGGCACAGGCAGGCAACATTGAAAGCTCAAAGAAAGCTGTAATCCTCCAGATAGATGAGGTAGTAAAAAAGTAGGTCCCAACTACTAGATCGGAGGGAGTGGACATTCTATTTAGAGAATGGTATTAAAACAAACAACCCAAAACAGAAAAAGAAATCTGAACAACAAACCAGGGCACAAAACAATAAACAACACACAACAAAACCAATGGAGTTTTGCCTCCTCAGTTCTTCCCTATGATGACCCCTCCTCTTTTGCTTTCAATGGATGCTGCTGCTAGGTCAGTCCACAGGTCACACAGTCAGCATATGAGTGTGTGATCCTACTCATTGAAGGGCTTGTAAGAGGTCAAGTTTGTTATTTATGTCCCTCAAGGTAGTTTGAGCATTACTCTGGGCCTTTTTCTGCAAGCCTGCTGACAGCACAAAATTTTTTTATGCCAGAGATCAATATCAATGGGAGCAGAATTAGATCTTTGCTGTTTTCTAAGCCTGTTATGTTTCATGTTGCAAACTAATTACCTTAGTATGAGACACTTATTTTAAATCACGGTCACATTATCCATTCTAGTCAGCATGAGGTTTTTTAGTTGTGAGGGAAATAATTAAAAATCATTTTTAATGGAGAAGTCTCAGACTACATTTTTCTACCATCAAGCCTAGAGGGCTACTAGTGGGTTTTTTAAAAAAATAAACAAATCCACTTTGTAAAGTAAACACAGACAGCAGGTAATTGCATTAAAAAGTTCTCTATTCCCACTTCCCAACTGCCATTGTCACCATCATCAAGACAAGGCAGACTTACAGGTGACTTAGTCTTGAGAATACCCCAAGTTTTGTCAGGTAGCTAGGCACTATTTTATTCAAACTCTGTACCAGACACAAAGCCAAAATTTCAACCATGTTTTTGCAATGTACTGTGAAGAATTATCCTGGCCTACAGCTATATTAAATATTCTTATTTAGTAATAAAACTTGCAGAAAGGGGAAATAAACCTTAAGCCAAGTATCCTTGAAGACAGTATAGTAGGATTCAATGCAGTAATAAGAAACAAGCTTTAGATAATCATGAAAGAAATCATACTGTATTCATTTTTCAATATTAAAGCTAGAAGTTTAAGCCTTTGTTGGAAACAAGAGGCTCATTAAGGACAACTTAAAGTCTTAGTAGATAGGTCTAACATGTTTCACAGTCTTACAACATCCTTGCAAATACCTTGCATCACCATCTTGTACATCAGATGAAGTGGTGCTGCCAGTGTAGACTGACAAACTGTAGCCTGACCTCCCCCCACCCTCCAAGATTTTGGGTTTATTTTGACCAGATTGAAGTCCATGATGGAAGTCTAAGGCTTATGGCCATATTCACTGCCTGAAAAGCCAGGGCTACAATCAGAAGGCAATGGAATTCTTCTTCACTGCTGAATTCAGTCTGTCAAGAAGCAATGCATATTTTTAACTTCCATCTGCACACCCTGAAGCATTGCCCATTTTCCCATACACAAACAGTACAGCCACCACCCACCCAGGATTTCACCTTCATATGAACCCCAGGTTAACACAAGATGCAGGAGCAAAGGGAAAGATTTCCAAGTATGGCAAGCAACTTCTCCATTTCAACATCATGCTTGTAGCAACTTTCTAGTGTGGTCAGGAGCTCTCTTACCTTCCTATACTGTCTGGGTCCTGGACTGGGAACTTGTGTTCAGAGCAGAGGTCCCTTTTCCCCTGTAAGCATCGCTGCTACACATGAAACACATGTGACTAGATGCACCAAGAGCACAAACATTTCTGAGACACAGAACCCATGGCAAGGATATAAAGCAATACCTCTCTTCCCCTCAATTAGTCCCAGACACCCAGAAATTATGTGGGAGCTGAGCTGGTCCTCTCCTCTTGGTTGAAAACCCAAGCAATGACCACTGTCTGCATTTCCAGTTTGGAGATTACTGCATTTAAACACCTGAATTTCAAAGACAGCAGGTTATTACACAGCAATCAGTAGTGAAATGCTACTAAAGTAATTTCACTTACTCTACTCACTCCACTTCTCAAATACAGTACTTATGATCACTATTGCCTTCGGCCTGGCAAGCCATGGGATTCTCCTCAAACTACTAAAATTTACTAACAGGACCACACCTATCAGAAGTGTTTCCAACATGGAGTGCCTAGCTAGGAATAAGGGGGTAGAAATCAGAAGCAGAGAAAGAACATTTTCTGGCATGCTGGTTATAAGGCATTTCACAAGCAGGAACTGGTCTGACATATTTCTGAACATGGCACGAACTTTTTGTTTTTGGAAAATCTAACTGGCCACAATGCCAAAAAAAGCAATCTGCCACCTTTTATTCTGAATAAACAGCCAAAAGCAGAAATCAACATAAGGAACAGATTGTGAAACTACGTAAGCAGCAGTTTTGCTGGTCATTGACAAGCAGCAAACATAGGTATCTGCTGTTGCAACAATGTATGACTACCAAACCAGAAAGTAAATGTGTAGAAACACTGACTTCAAAAATCATAAGTGTACCACAGGAGCCACACGGGCACTCTAAACTCATAGAAGTTGCCCATAAAAATCAGCAGCTTTGGAAGACACAAATACTCATCAGCTCTGGTTTGCAAAGACACTGCTCTCAGATTCCATGACAGCCGCCAGAGAAACAGGTTGTGCAAACACAAAGATCCCATTTTCCCATCATGTTTAACTAACAAACAAACAAGAGATGGAGCCAGATACAACAGAACAAGGATTTGACCTACTTTTTCTTCTGGCCTGGAGGAGCTCAGTACACTCCAGTAACAAAATATTTGGCACCTCGGGCAATTAGACTTCCCATTTAGTTTAACATTCAGAAGGTACTGAGCCTGGTACTTAGAGCCTGAGAGTCTGAGCTGCTCAAGGGAACACAGATTACATCTTCCCACAACAAGAATCTGTGAGCAGGGGACAAAAATTCTTACCCTTTTGTCCCAAGAAACTACAAATATCTCTACATTTATTCAAACCCGCAGAGAAGAAGCCATTTTTATTTTACAAATCATGGATTAGTAGTTAGCAAGTGATGCTATTTGATGTATGACAAATTCAGAACTGTAAAAAACAAACCTATTAAGAATAACTGGAGACTTCAACATGTAAAAAAACTGCCACAGACTTGCCAGATCTTTGTAAATCACGTGGTGCCAATTACATTTTTGCTTCCCCCACTGAGGGGACGGTCCTTCTCCAGAGGCAGCATAGTTTGCTTGCTCCGGACATGGGGCCCTGCCAACACAGCATGGTAGGAACAGGAAAATTTCAAGGCAGTGGGAGAACCAGCCATTATTTCCACAGGCCAGAATAATCTCATACTGTTATGCACCATGAAGCAAATTTCTTAGTTGTCCAAAAATTGCATCATTAATGAATTTTTAAAAAAAATCAAGCATTAAGAAAGGTGTATTTCAAGGCACTGAGGTTACAATCTTCAAAAGAAGTCTAATTAGCAGTAGATATTTTTTTTTCAGACAATGCTGTTTCCCTGTAGTGCCGTCCTCAAGATTTTGTGTGCTATATATGTATAAAAACACATGTAGAAAAACATTTTGTAAGAACACTGGCAAATCCTTCTTCACTCCCCGAAATCAGATCCTCTTTTGGCTGTAGGACAGCTCCTCACAAAATCATCTACTGCTTCACAAACTAACCAAATTAGGGCAAAGGCACTAATGACTACACACATTATAGATGTACAAACGTTACTACCTTTGGGTAGGTCAAATATAACAGTTGCAAGAGCTAATCCTATCAAACCCAGACATCCAAAGGAGCCCAACTTGACCGAGTAAGAGTCAAAGTACCTGGAAACATAGGACAGTTTTTCCTCTTCCTTGTCTCTCTCTCATCTATGCTCAGGGCATCAAATGAAGGCCCTCAATGAAGCAATTTTTCATTTTAAATTACTTTTCTTTCCTGCCAAAAGCACAATACAGTTATTTCTTCTCTTACTTCTATGCAATATAGAAGATGTCTTCTTTACTATTATAAGAAAATTACTGGAGAATAAAGAAACTCTTTCTCTTGACCACAACATCTTCTAAGGAGAAAGTTTTCCATTGTCATGTTCCTCACCTGCAACAAAAAGCTTCAAGAGATGGCAAAAAGAATAAAGGAAAGCAACCTATCAGGCTAGCTGCACAAGTCTTTTTGTCATTATAAAAAGGCGGTTGGATTTCTTGATTTTGTTTACTGTAGGAAGCTACCTTTTTCTTTTTTTCTTTCCTTTCCCCCCCTCCCTTCCTAGAAATTTCTATGCATATCATGTAACCCAAAAATTATCTGTGAGGCTAAAGAAAAGGTTAGAAAGCCTGCTTTTTGAAGGCAAAGCTTCAAAAAGATACAACAGATATGCAAAGAGACCAGCAGAGAAAGCAGTCCCACTGCAAGTGAAGGAATGTCTCTCCGCCTTAGCTAACTTTCACAGGGCAGTTCAGCTGTGTCTTCCATGACTATACAGATGCAGGAGAGCAGCTGATGTGAACACCTCTTGGAGAGGAAAGCTGTTTAATTCTCACCTTACTTTTAGTTTATCTGCCATGTGACAAAGAATTAATTCTATGGCCCTGTTTCAGGACATTCAGGAGCAGGTAGTCTCCACAGGTTAGGCCTTCTTCCCCCATGCCCTTGGAATGCCAAATTTCAGACACAAAGGCTACAAAAGAAATACATTTTGATGTAAAATTAAACATATAGAGTTCCAGTTTTTAAAGGAAGTGTGCAACTTGCTTAACTCCAGTTGCTGGGCCAGGTGTATTTAAGTGTACACAGCTGAATCTTGAGATAAGGATTTCTTGTTTGTTTGTAGCTTTAAAACCTTCAGTGTTGCATGAGAACAAAATTCTATTCTTGAGAGACAAGTATATGCATATTCTCCCCACAGTTCAGAAACACAAGCAACAACTCCATCAAAACAGCTTTGAGCAGTACAACACTACATCTGAAGCAGTTTGGCTGGGATACTTGTTAAAATATTTTTTGTGGCAACATGTCTTCTGGAAAACATAGAGCATGGGGTACATTCACTTCTAGTTCTCATACAAATCCCAATGCTTTGTGCAGGTGCTCAGGTCATGACACTTGTTATGAGTGACAGTGGGCAGACTAACAAAGCTCTTTGCAATTGTGTCAGAACTGCAACACACAAAAGCATTTAAATGCAGAGCTAAGGAGAAAGATTTAAAGGTAAACAAAGTGGTGGTTTCTCCAAGCCCAAAAGCAGCTGGACAAGACAATAGTTACAAATAGGCACAGAAAAGCTACTGATCCTTAGTATTGTCACACAAGGGCATACATCAATCACAAAAAAGTTTGATCATAACACCAAGATCATAAGAATAAAATCATGCCCATTTGACAGCAAAAACAATTTTTAATGCCTAATATTTTTATTTATCTTACTTTTTGCTCAAACCTTAAAACATTTCAGTGATTCCTAATATTCTGCTTTGTCTTTTAGAAGTATAGAGAAATCTAAACAGATCTTAGATCTTTGCAAAGAGAGAAAAATGCAGGAGTTGAAACGAAACATACAATTAAATTGCATCCCTTTCAGGGGACTGCACAAAATGAGTGCTTTAAACAGGAAAACGGAGCTTGGACTCTGCAAATAAATTAAACAATTGCAATGTCAAGAATTGTTGCTAGCAATAGGTAAAAATACAAAAATAAAAAGGATGGTTAGCCTGCACTACATGTCACTAGATGTGGTTCTCAGACACTATTAGCCACATGCAATGGACATGTGTACACATGCATGTTTGTATCTGTAAACAGAAAAGTACCAAGGGCAACCTTTGCCTCCCTCTGTGGACTCTAATGCCAGGACAGAGTAAAGCAACACCCAGATTCTTAGTGAGACAGAAACTGCATCTCATTAAATTAGATGAGGCTTTGGGGTTCTACAACAGTGTGAACCATGATGGAGCTGGTCATTAGGGAGTAAGCTCTCAGTCACATGTAAGTCATTCTCCTGAATGTGGCCCAGTCCAAGGAGCTAAATGCAAACTAGTGTTTGATAATATCTCCATCTCCTAAGTTTGTGACACCAGACTGCACCTGAAGGATCTGGTGATCAGTGTGTATGCTTTGCCAAATAGGCCATAAAGGTTTATGTGAAGAGGGATAGAATGAAGAATCACACACAGTAACACAGCTAAACCCACATTAAGGCAGCTAAAACCGACTATTCAATCCCAAGCTCCTGAATACTCAGTTTAAGAATACTTGGCTTCAGCTGTCTGGGTGTTCAGACCTGTCACTAAAGCTTGACAAAATCCTAGATCTGTCTACTATGAAGGTTTTTCCTCTTTACACCCATACAAAAAACAGCAGAAGAAATGCAACAGATACTTGTTGCAATAATTAAGATGACACCTCTGTTTCTTCGCTAACAAGTCCTACAGAGGGTCATAGTAACACCTTGTCTCTGCAAAATAGCACCTATGAAGGACCATGCCATATGGGAGCTCTGCTGCAAATGTCCAAAGTTCACCCAACTACCTCTTCCAGCTCAAGAGACAGCCACTTGTAAATCCCTTCCCACGAGGTGAATAAAGGGTCCATACAAAGATATTACAACAAAAGCTTCATAAAAACCTTCAGGCACATCACAGTGGAGTCTCAAGGCTCACTATATGGTTTATAAGCACACAAACAGACTTAAATGACATTTGGATGTCAAGAGGCCCCTGATGGTATAGCTGAAATTGCTGAGGAACACACTTTTGCTCAATCAAACAAACAGGAGACAGGGAAAAGCCACCCATGTCCAGTCCTGAGAAGGCAGAAAAATTTGCATTACACAAAAAGAAGCAAGACAGCAGCAGGATGCTCCTCATTATACCCCAACACCAGCAGTGTTTTCAGAAAGGATTTTCAGTTGACTGAAAAGGATATCCTCAATGTCAGCTAACCAGTACTCCCAAGCATAAAAGGACATCCACTCAAGAAAAAGCTAAAGGCTTGCTTGAAGCTTTTGCCAAAACAAGGAATTTGGTAGCAAATAGCTCGTACGTAAATGGACAAAGTCTCTTTGTGAATTCTTCATTAATGTTTCTACTGAGACCTACTTTCCCTGAAGCCTCTTTTAGTCACAGATTTTATCTCAACT
Source organism: Pithys albifrons albifrons (assembly GCF_047495875.1). Classification (NCBI taxonomy): domain Eukaryota; kingdom Metazoa; phylum Chordata; class Aves; order Passeriformes; family Thamnophilidae; genus Pithys; species Pithys albifrons. Next base: position 32,764,936 of record NC_092464.1, read on the forward strand.
TTTTTAAATCACTTATGAGCTCCCCTAAGTCTCCCTTCATGTTTACTTTTAGCCTTTCAATTTTTTTCAATTTCTCCTTGAAAATACAGCCAGACACTTCCCTCCCCCCGCCCTTACTACTTCTGTATACCCCCAAAAAGTATTTAATCAGTGTCTGAAAAATTATTCTACTAAAGGAAAAAAAAATATAGGAGAGTAAAACTCAATTACACAAAGTGAACTCATGCACAAAGAAGATCCAAAAGTCTTCAAAATGGAAGTTTTGGTTTCTAAACAACTGAACCATTAAAATAATAGACTTGCACTTTTCCTTATTTTCTCTCCCCAGAGAGGGACAGGAACTCCAAGGAATCTGATGGGCTGACTTGCCTGAAACCCTGCTCTTTTCCAAATATGGTCACACAAGTACAAAAAGGTGAGATAGTTTCAATTGTTCATGTTCAATTGTTCAAATTGTCTATTTATTTTAGAAGCCCTTAGTATCAGGTTCAGAGGCTGTATTGATACCACCTCCAACCTCCACAAAAGCTGTCAGAGTTTATCCTCCAAATCTGTGAGTTTATCCCTTCTTTTTGCACATTAGTTTGTCACACATCTGGACTGTATGGAACAAGAGGTTTTTCAGAGGACTGAGCATGAACAGAAGCAAGAGAGTTCAGACAGTGTGGTCCTTCCAGCTGCAAAGTTTTTATGCTTTTACACAAGGACACTTGTTTCTTGAAGCCTTTTTCCAGATGTTGCCACTATCCTATTTCCAGAAACCTGGAAACTGCCAGAGATCTTAGCAGGCCAAAAAAGGTGCAACTGGCGGGATAAAGGTGCACTAGCAACAGAGGGACAGACAGGAGTAATCACCAAATTCAGCATTATTTAGGTGCATATTTAAAGCAAAAGCAAAAAGAATCACAACAGAGGGAAAAAGTGGGAAAGAAATGAAAATAAACCAAGTGATGAACAGAACTGTGGGCTTACAGTATGCATCTCAAGAATAGCAAAGTAGTTTGCAAATCTGGAGTAAAAAGAAAAGAAAAGCCACATTTTTAATTACCTCTAAAGAAAGTTATATACTGTTAACAAACCACATCCAGTTTCTCTTTAGAAAAGAAGAAATATATTGAGGCAATCCATTAACAGAGATGGCATTTTATATAATACAATGAAGCAGAAACTTTAGTTTAGTTTAGTATGCCAATCTAATCAAAGTGGAGGACTGGGAAACAATTTGTCATAGATAGATTATACTATTAACAGTAAAATAAGTGAATATAAACATATTTTCATTGTAGTTTTCATTGAAGCACTTTTTTCTGATAAAGCCACTATTATACTCAATATAGTTCATAATACATTCATAACACCAAACCTGTTCATTCCTACAAATAGTGCTTGAGTGTGGAATTTTTCCTGTTCTTTGCAGAGATTTTTTTTTTCTTGCCTTCTTCCTCTGGGAAAAATATTTAGGCAGCAAATACCCTTTAGTGCAATGTAAGTTGAGTTATTTGATAAAGTTCAGTGTGCTGTGCTGCATTTTCACTTTTCTAGTTTATGAGGAGTCTCATACTTAGCTCTCTAGATGTCACTGTTGGGCAGAGAAGAGGATGAAATCAAGCACATCAGAGTTTGTAAAGCTCTCTCATCCACTTGTTAGAGTTGCTTTGAAAATTCACCTTCCATTGAGTTGCTAACAACCAACACCAGAAAGAGGGAAAAGACGAAAAATCCCCCTCTGTGTAATGAAGTTGTCTTTTCTTGCATAGCACAGCACCATCTCAGTTCCAGAAATAACTCTGGAGCTTTCTGATATAAATTATCTTCTGCTTCATAGCAAAAAACCTCATTTATGATTACTAATCAGAACTGAATTTGAGTAAGATTCTATTGAACTTTCCCCACATATTTATCAGAGAGCAAAGCGGCAAGTATGTCACAGCTTTCTGAAGATTAATTCATGTAATTTAAATCCTATATATCTAGCAGTACTGCAATTCAATAGGGCTTGTACATATGTAAAACTTCTAGATTAAAACAAACACTTTAGCTACATATAGATTTCCAATTTATGACAAAGGATAATTTCCTTTTCTTCCATATCAACATGAATAAACTTGCAGAACAACATTACTAATTCCAAATTTCATAATTTTTTAAAATCTATTTTATATGAGATTCCTTCTCTGTAGTAATTCAAGTTCTCTATACGATAGGATCTAACACTCCTGTAAGAAACACTCTTTACTGGTTTCACTGACCATTGCACTAAACGAGCAGTGAGTGCCTGCTCCCAACTGCAGCCACAAGAAATGTTTTCAGTGTGAAAGCAGGAAGACAAACATTTCATAAACTGACAGAACACAGTTACCAAAACACCATTCCCAGGTTTTTCAGGTAATTTTGCAAAAGATGCAGCAATCTGCTTAGTTCATAACAGCAGCATTGTACAGATAGTATCACCATCCACCAAAATCATCTAAAATCAGAGTTTCCCTTACCCCAAATGGTGGATATGAAGCAGCAGCAGCAGCAGAGGCAACGCTCACTGCAGGAGGTGGTAGTCCTGAAGAAGAAGGTGGGAACAGACCCAAGGCATTCAGATTTAATCCAGGAATTAAATGTGCTTGAAGCTGCAATGGCAGAAGAGTTATTTAAGATTTACAGTCCTGGTTATTAACTTTAATAAAATCCTAGTTGGCATAGGTTATTAACCTTTTGGGATGCTATTTAAAAATAAAATCAACTCCATTACCCCAAGGACTCTTTCAAACCTATTTCCCAGACATATGCACAGACCAGTAATATTAAAAACACATAGTAGGAAAGGCAGCTGTGAATCACTTGCTACAACTTAACCAGCAAAAGATAATTCATTTGGATAATAGTACAATTTACTTTGAGCAAACAATTATCAGAAAAATAATAGTTTTGGCCCTATACTAAAACGACTGTCCTGTGGAAACAAAGATCATGCACAAACTATGACTTTTCATACACTGGGACATAGATACATGACACTACAACCACATCCTCCCTCCTCTATCCTTTCCCTCCCATGCCTTGCAAATGATGAAGTGATGTATGTCCAGCATTTGCTGGGAAAGGATCAGCTGTAAATTTGCATGTCCCTTGTTTGACCACACCTGAGAAAAGTGGCAGCATCATGTGTTAGGAAGCATTTATTGTCAGTGGTACAAAACTGTTCAGTACCCTTTTCCAGATTACTGCCCAGTAACATGAACATGCTTTAGAAATGCCTCAGACAGGGACAAACATTATCTCATGCCATTAAGATAAGTCAATCAGGAGACACTAAAACCCTCCAAAACTTGACCAACTCAAAATCCACCTTAATAATCACTACAAACTAAACTTGAAATCTATACAGTAGCAGAGGTAGTTTTTAGCTTCCCACGCCTTTGCCAAACAGCAATGCAGTCTCTAGCTCACCCCTGCTTGGTATATGAAACAAAAATGCACCACAATAAAATACTTCATGTCCTCATGTGCAGATTATGTCCTACAATTTGCTTAACATGGGAGGCAGGGAGCAAAAGCAGGAAGTGTCAGTAGGAAAACCATAAACACAACAGACATTTCTAGCAAGTCAAGATTACCATAAACTGAAAAAATATATCCAGTCTAATTCTAGACCATAAGATTGGGATACACATACACAAAAAGCTCTTTATAACTTATCAAAAGTCTCAATCGTTTCTCAACATGCATTAGTAATACTTTGGCAAACTAATGAAGTATGTTGTTTTCATTACATAATCTCCAATCCTCTACAAATAGCTAAATGTCTTTATCATCATTATAAAAAAAACTTAATAAAGCCTTCTTAAATTAAATAATTGAAAACAGGAGATATCCTTCTTCCATACATTGTTATGCTTTTTACATGAAGACACTGAATCACTACTCTAAAAACATGCAAGCTAGAGCACATAAACCATAACAGCACAAACACACCTTCCTTCAGGTTTTTGCAACAAGAAAAAAGTGAAACGCTCATTCATTTCCTCAATCTGAATCTAGTTCTCAGTTTCCTCACTCAAAACTAACAAGAAAAAGCCTTCAGTAAAACAGCACACATATATAAATAAATAAGCACATGCCTACCTCCCCACCCTCCTTCCCCAATTAATAAAAGAGTCAACAGAGGCTGCAACAGAAAAATTTTGATGTTACAAAAAAAAATCACCAGGAGAACAGTGGGACAGGACACAGACTGTCCAGAGACACTGTGGGCTTTCTGTCCATGGAGATGTTCAAGAGGAGACAAGCCCTGCATAACTTTGTTTAAATTTTAAGTGGGACCTGTAGGGAACAAATCTCCTGTTGGGCCAGGTGATGTCCAGGGGTCCCTCCACCTGAATCTTTCAATGGTTCTAGTTTCAGAAGGAGTCCATGCCACAACGAAACTCACATTCATAGCAGCAATGTCATTTTCATAGGACTCCCTGATTTTCTTCATAATTTCTTCCTCAGCCTTGGCACATGTTTCAATACTGCCTTTAACTGTAATGGTCCTTTCCGGATTATAGAGTGTTAAGTCCTGCAATCTGCAAATGACACAGAAGCACAATTATTTAGGAAATAATAGAGGGTAATCCAGGTTTACCAGTCAAACACAATGACATCTGAGCATGTCAAGTTTGCTTTCCAAAGAACCATAGAATCAATTCATACCAGGGCTCAAATACAGTCCACAGAGAATTGGCAGAAACTCTTTTGTCATAGAAAACACAAGATAAATTTCCACAGCAAGGTTTGGCATCAGATGGTCGAGATTGCTTAGGTGCTATGCCAAATGGAAACCCTCATGCTGCACAGGAACACAAGGTGCAGAGCAGTACGGCAACATTTTGCTTCACACGCCACACCAGCCCTACCAACAGGGAGGGTTTCAGACACCCCATAAACACAGATCATAAGAAACTTTCTTTCTGTTTCTTTCCACAAGAACTATAGCTTATTCCTTAAGGATGGAGGGGCAAAAAGCCCAACCCTCAGTGAAACAGCAGGAAAGACTCCAAATACTCAAAATGGGAAAAAGAAAAGCTGTGTGCAAGTCAACATTTGATGCGAAACACTAATAACTCCTCTGGGAAAACAAAAGGGTGTCAGCATTAAATGGGTGCTTTATTTGGTAACAAATGCTAACCTTCTATAGGAAGTTTCCATGGTAAAATGGAATAAACAAACTGGGAAGCCATGGTATACCCATGTACTGAGAAATGGTGGAAAACAGGTGAAGACAAAGTGCAGAGCAAGATACAGGAGTGAGGAAGCCCATGACAGAAAGCAGAGAGGAAGCAGCATGCAAGGCTTTGCTTTCTTGCACAGCAGGCAGCTGTGTGTCTTAGTTAAGCAGTGGGAAGTACAAAATGCATCCACAAAGCAGTCTAAGTTTCCAGTGAACAAGCACCAAGTTACTGCCTCAAGAAAGAAAATGATGGAAAACACCCCAAAGAGGAGAAACACTTTCCAAAACCACATGCCTTACTTTAAATTTATGGACAAGCTAACAAAAAAAGTCTAAATGAAGAGATCAGGAGAAAGACTAATTAGATAGAGCAAAAGCAGTGAGCATACATGCTTTTTTATGTACCAGGAATTTCACGGGGCTATTTCAGGCATGGGATGACGAATACAATCTTGAGGCCAAGATTTTAGTGCGAATAAACCATTAACTTGATAAATTAAAAAATACACTGTGAGTGTTTACAGACAATGTGTTATTTATGTCATCATCAATAAAGACAAGTTGATTTCACAGAATAAGAACCATTATCCCATTTAGACTGTACACTTTTTTCCCCTTTAAGCAACAGCATTAACAGTCTGTGTACTGTTTGGAAACAAAATATTTATGCCAGCACATTTAATATAGCATGCTGGCCTTACATAATCTATCCTTGAAGTACACATTTGATTTGTTTCTCTTCCTCACACTAATTCCATTAACACTTATACACCTTTAAGGAAGGCTTCAGGTTTTTTCACCCAAATTTGATTTTCTCTTTTTGAGGAGACAGATTCACTCCCAACTTTGTCCTCATTTGAGCTACTTTCTGCTGTACTTTTTCTTTGTCTCCTGCATGTATTCACATGTCTTCATACATTTTCATGTGTCTTGCAAACTTTTTTCCTTTCTTACAGTCTGTAAGCCTCATTCTCACCCTTTCTGGCTAAAGCCACATCCAAGATACCCTCAAATGCTTGAAAGTTCATGCCAGAGTATTCGTTATTCAAAACAGGAGGTTCTCTGAAGATATTACTCCAGGGTAAAACTACTATCGATTGCCAAGCTTCTAGAGATGTTGATCTCATCAGTGATTTGCAGATTTCCAGTAAAGGTGAAAACTTGTTTAATCTCAGCTAAATTTGAAGGTATCTCAGATACCTTCACAAACTCATAGACTAAAAAACTATTACTTTGAAACAGACTAGCCAGTGTATCACAGTTTGACTGCTAGTGGTCAAGAGGGACACAACTGCTACAAAAAATACTCTTTCCAGTATTCATGTTCACTTCCTTCCCTCTAATCCAAAAATTCCCTACATACCAGTAACTGCATCATCAGTAATTTCACTCATTTTTGCACATAGCTCAGAACTGATCCAGGCTTATAGTTTCAAACACTCATTACATACAGTATAAAATGTTAGAAACAACCAACAGTTAAAATATGGTCTTACACAGGCTCCACATTGCTTATGTTATTTTTAGGCTTGCTCTTGACTGAGTTTACAATGAAGACTCACTGTTTACATAAAATTTAACTGAGCTTAAGTAACAGTTTCATCCACAGGATGGAAAGGCCTATGAAGGGCTGTTATCTCAGTCTTCAACACTCAATATTTTTCTAAGAACTCCACCTGAAAGTACCACAGCAGCATTACTACTGTTTGAGACCTCTCACCGAAAGATTAGGCTACCAAAAACTTACGGAGATATTGTGATTTTAGTATCTGTGTCCTGTTCAATTTTCTTCAGGTTTCTTCCTTCTTTGCCAATAAGTCGGCCAACGAAGTTGTTGTGTGCCAATATCTTCAAGGGAATTTCTTCTGTACTGTAATGGAAGTTATACCCAGTGAGACTTTCGGAGACCAGAGCACAAGTTTTTATGTGTGTTATGGATAAACTTAATTTCCATAGAAATGTCCCCAAGTCCCATTCACTAACACACAAGTTTACACTAGATGCAAAACAAGTCCAGGTGTAATGGACTTTTCAGAACTATCACCCAGAGCTTCACTGTAACACACCTTGAGCTAAATGGCAGCAAGAGCTGTTGGGAAGAAAGTATATCTTAAAGCTTGTAGCAAGAGCTCATAACCTATTATGCTCACTCTAAAAGGTATCAGTTGCTCAAGAAACTTCTGAATTTGCTCCAGTTCATCTCAAAATCACAGCCAATGTCTAACACAGTAGATGTATGCTGGGGCTAATTAAGCAACTAGACTGTCTTGAAAGGTAAAATGTCTTAGTTCTTTTACCTATTTAGAAATGGGTAACAGCAACAAAGATTCATTGGTTAACAGTTTTTAAAGACTATATCTTTAAATGAAGTGAATGAGAATTCAGAATTTTTAATGCTTCTACAATGAAATGCTTTTTACTCACAATTTAGTATCTTGAGCTTCCTTTTGCATGATCTCCATAATAATTTTACAAGCCGTTGAGCAGCCTTCAGGAGTTGAGTGGATAGTAATTGGTTTCTCAGCAGCACCTGCATTCTCTTTACGATGAATATCAATTCTTGAAAGAAAGAAAAACACTAACTGTAACCATGTGGTCTATCGTAACACTTTTGTATTTCCAAGTCTCATAAAATTAATTTATTTTGAGCTATTGGTGACTACTTTTAAGTAGTTTCATTTCGAAAAGTTAACTAGTTAACATATCCTAAATACTAATATTTGTGTGTTATAAAGAGTCTCTACTATCCTGATTTTACCAGCTAAACCCTATTTTTGTGGACACAGGGATCTTGTCTTCTCAGTAAACTCCCATCAAGATATTCAGGGGAGTTGTTAGGTAGACAGTCTGTGATAAACCACTGCAGACAACATCCCATCAAGATTTCCCAGTACTCCACCACCAGCTCCCTTGCTTGACTAAGAATGACTGTGCAGCTATGGGACAGTCAGGCTTTTTTCCCCATCTTGTCTTTAATTAGCTCAGCAGCAGAGTTTCCCAGCACTCCTCTGCTAGCAAGTAGCATCACAGTACCACTTAACTCATCAAGAAGTTATCAGGGCTATCACCCCACAGTACTTGCATCCATCCTCAAGATTAGTTTCTTACACTTTTTCATCCTGGATTTTGTCCTGACATTACCTTTCCACTAACTCCAGCCTCTACCACTTTAAAACTACTAGCCTTGGTCTACACCACGGTTTATGTAGCTCTAGGAATTTTTAAAAAATTAAGTATAGCCTGCTTAAAGACAATGCCTTGGATATTACTGGTCCTCTGCCAGTAACTGCAGGTCACATCCTCTTTCCATCTCTGTTTTTTCCTTATGCCCCTCTTCCTCAAATCATAGCTGTTTCCAAACTGAAACAACAATGTTGCTTTTCAATAAGGCTCTTTACTCTTGTAGTTATTTCTGGTGCTGAACATTCATTTTGTTTCACAATGAAGCATTTTCCAAGAAGCCTATGGCAATCCTTGATAGAACTGGAAGCAGATGAAATTTCTTTTTTTATCCCCAAATCAATGAAAACATCATTCTTGATGTCACAAATCTGTGAAGTTAGCAACCTGTAATTATTTCTACTCCATCCACCCTTCTAAGAGATAAAGCTTTCCTATGTTTATTTTCCAGGATTTTTATAGTCAGAGAATTAGATGTTTTAGGTATCACCTGAAAAATTGGTTACCCATAGGCAAAGTACAGCCAAGTCTTGTCAGGACACCACAAAACTCTCAAACCTGTGCTGCTAAACACACTAAATAGTCTTCTGGGTTACAACATGTTAATAAGAAGTTGGAAGGAGCATCATGATAATCGTGGGTTTGGGGTGGGGAGGTGAGGGGAAACCTGTTTGTTGGGAGTTGGGGTGTAATTAGAGAGGGCTCCCTTATCCTCATTAGCTACTCAAAACTGAAGCTGCCACCTGCCCCATACCCCTCACACACAGCTTATTTCCACATCCCACCTGCTGCAGCTACAGAACTGGGGGTTCCTACCAGTCTATTGCTGAATTAAGCATCTTAGCACTCTTCTTTTAGGGGTATCCTGGAAAAAGTCTTGGAATAGGAACACCACCTCCCTCTGCACTGAGCTCTTCCTTGTGGGTAGGGATTTAATATGCACTGGAAACAATCTCCTCCAGTGTCTCCAGACCCCAGTGCTCTAAGCTTCTTAAGTCACTTAGCAGCTTGCTTTTTGCCTCCTGTGCATTTCCTTAATCTTTGTTTTGGTGTGGTCTGCAACTTGATAGCAACAAATCTGTTCTCCAGAAATAGAAGGGGTTGAGGTGAAAGAAGTAGTGAGAGGAGATAAGAAGGGGGTTTGTTGTTTGATTTTTTTTCCCCCATCCTCTTGAATTGATAACATTTACAAATCCTAAGAATGCCCTAAATAAAACTAAAGCTGTAATAAACACTTGAAGACTTGGATATGTCAGCACACTGACTGCATGCCCTACAGACCAACGTACAACAGCTCTTTCAGTTTCACTTTCTGTGCTAGAACCATATTAGTACATCTGTAAGCAAAACTCTCCAACAAAGTACTATTCTGCTAGCACTGCCTAGTTTCCCTTTTTTTAAAAATGGACAAATAAGTCAACTAGCATTTGAACATATGTCAAGGACAGAATCCAGTCTTTAAATAAATCTTGCAAAACATTCTGTTCACCATCATCTTCATTTACTCTCTGATCACACAGGTTAGTTGTGAAGTTTTACAAATTCCTCTTTACATAAGCAATGAGAACACAATATTAAAGCTATTAATAACAGCTTTGTAAAGTAACTTACTTGGACTGTGTCTGCTTTGTAATGTTTCTGATTGTTGCTCCTTCTTTCCCAATAATGGCTCCTACAAACTGTGTGGGAACCAGCATCCGTAGAGGAACATCTGACTGTGGTTTCTGCCTTGTGGTTGCACCAGGTGACCCTTGCCTAGGAGGACCCCTCTGCCCAAATCCACGTCTTCCTTGGGGATGTTGTTGTGGGGGTTGCTGGGCTGCCATTTCATCAGGGATGTATGCCACTTTCAAGGAATAGTTTTCAAGCTGAAACCCGTTCAGTTTTTCTATTGCTCTGTTATTTGCAAAGAGGAGGAGAAAGGAGATTAAAAAAACCTGCAATCACATGCAAGGCCTTATGAAATGACAAGTCATTCAGATACAGACTTCTGCTTCTTCTGAACTGCACAGCGAGGCTAGAAACTGCTTCTAAGATGAAAAGTTACATTTTAAATTCTGATTACACAAAGTCACCAAGATTCTGATTACACAAAGTCACCATATTAAGAACTACAAGTTAGTTCTTGCTTCCTCAGGGCTTTCATGCACTTTAAATGTTTTGCTGGTCCAACTCTATCAGCAAAACCTCACAGGAGACAGAGCTTATACACTCAAAAGCATTCTTTTGCCTGATTTAATTTAAATCAATTTCCCAAATAGAATTAAAGCTGCACCGGAGGGAAAACTTTTTAGCTGCTATCACAGCACCTTCATTAGGGTTTTTGACAGTGTAGCTATTTGGCTGTAGTTTTTGCAATAACTGATACAGCTGTGACAGAAAAGAAAAAAACTACATACGTATGAAAAAGACAGCACCTTGTTCATTCTCAGCAGGAAATGAAGCATTCAAAGCCAGTCAATGGCATCTGAAACAGCACTTAGCAGACCACAACAGCACCTTGCAACTTGCCAGCTAGTCATGTTGTAAGTAGGTTTAAAACTTAAATAGAAAATTAAAGCCCATGCATAAGTTAAACTCTCCATAGATACAAAGTTGTTAGAAGGCATTTAAATGGTGTTTCAACTTCTCTTGTTCTTTTAGTTAAACATTACAGAGGGATACTACTCAAATGTACACAGCCACTCACACGCTGGTGGGTCCATCACAGTGAATATAGCCTTTTGGTTGCTCAGCATTCCCTCTGCCCAGTCCCTCTCTCTAACCAAGGTGGGGACAAATCTGCAAGCCAGACTGACCTGATAGTGGTCTCATTTTCACAGGGTGAACACAACTGAACTTGAAAACTTATTCTGGAGATAGCATACCTTCCACTCACAGAGTAGAGTCAATACAACTAAAGGTCCAGCCAACAGTAGGAGTAACTAAGCTACATGTAACACGCTACTGAACTAGTAGTATAAAAAAAAAGAAGAAAAACCAATACATCTGCCTAAGAAAGAAATTTCAAAATCTTACTCCAAAAGGTATTATTATTCAGATTATGTGTGATATATTGATCACTGGAATATGCATTTGTTTGGGGTAGTTTTAAAATGCCAGTTTTAATCTTGGACCAATGATTACCAACAGATTTTCTTTAAAGATAAAATTTAAATTAAAAGCAGTAGTGTGAGAAAGGGGGTTTTCCATCTCAAAGGAAAATTCCAATAAACATATGCTGTGGAGCAAGGCTTGTGGCTTTCAGAAACTTAACCCAGTCCATGCATTCACACATGTTTAAAGGAAGTTGCTGCCTGTTTACCAAACACACAGCCTTTGCAACACTTTTGCTCCTGTCTCTACTACAGAGATTATGTATGGTGCTAAGCCAATTTCCTACGTTTTCAAGGGTAGCCAGTGACAAGTACTATTTGTCTTCTAGGTGTCCCATTTGACAGCCCGGTTCTCTAGTAGCTGTTGAAGCCAAGCAGCAGCTTTGCAGATAAGTGGGATTTGAGTACTGAGGGTAACAACATGCCCCTCATCTCCCTGGGGTCGATCCAGCATCCTCAAAATACTCCTGTCAGGCAATAAAGAGCTTATGTGAAAACAAGTAATTTGTGTCTTTGGAACGGTATTTAATAAGGGCTGGTAATAAATAAGGCCCAAGGCAATACCAATGAACAAAGAAAGCAAAATATTGAATAACTGATCACTGCTCATTAAATACTTCTGTTAACCAAATGAAACCCACGTCCTTTGGGAATTGGGCAGGAGAATAATTACTCCCATAACAGAAGAATCCCTTACAGCATAAGAAAAAGGAGCTGTATTAGACTTTTGAGAGGCTATTTCAGCACTGATATTTCTTAACTTTTACTCCATGAACTCTGAAGAGCATTTTATTACACAATAAAATAAGTTTACAAAACACAAAACTTGTGTTTCTCTCAATTTTAGTTTCTGGGTAGATTTCCAATGCCTGAAAGGCATTTCACTGAAGTTTCTCTCTCTCTATGAATGTTCTGTCTAGGAAAGGGGTCTGGAACCTCTCCTTTTAATATAACCTGAACATACCAAATTCTTGTTGGTTGCAAATACGAGACCTCTGTTTCTGGGTTGAGCTTTACTGAAATCAGCTGAAAAGCTGAATTGCTACCAGAGAGGGAAACAGCACTACCAGGAAAACTACAGCTACAAGTTGCACAAGACCTGTTTCTTTTGGAATCAGACCACAAGATGTTGGAGAGATGAACACCAATTTTGTGAATGTACAGGTAGGCTCCAGGTTGATAACCATCCCAACTCACTCCCTTTCACGCTTTCATTTGACAAGTTCAGACACTGCTTCTTTCCTCAAAATGCGTCAGTCTTCCCTGGCTTTAAAGCATCCTTGACCAAAATCCCAGCCATAATATAAAACCTTACATTAAGTCAGTGCATGAGAATTCCTTAGAAGTGGTATGGGAAGAAAAGACTAGGCTTTTTGTTTGCAATCAAGCTACATACCTATCATGTTTTCACAACAAACACTTTACAGCAGTAACTAGTATGTACATATATATATATATTTCTACATGCACCATCCTTTTCCTGGGAAAAAATGTTGGAATTTTTCTACTTCATAAAGGTTTATAAATTCCTAAATGGTTCCATATGACTGTAAGTATCTTAAATTCAATGCAAACTGTGAAACGTTCATTTGACATTGTGGAAAACCAATTATGTCAGCAGTGAACAATCCCTGGCCACCAAAGCCATATGATGACATGGAAAAATAACATATTAATTCACCCTGTGAGTCACAGAGTTCTTCATATTTTATAGGCTGACTGGTTTTATAATCTGACTTGTTCAAGCAATGAGAAGTCAGAAGAAGAGTCAGTAATTAAATGCCGCTCTCTCAAGCTTTCTGAATGTCTGGAGTAGGTGGTCCCATATTCTGCAGTGATTTGGGCACACAGTGGAATGCCAGGGTAACTGATGTTCAGTGGATGCACAACATACACTGTTCTGCTCCATTTCTTACACAAGACAACCTCAGCTTTTGAAAGGTCCTTTTGAAAGGCTGTTGAGCCTGGCCTTCACATTCCAGTATTTGACAATCTTCACTAGGTTTTAAAAGCATTGTCATACACCTTTCTTTAGCTGTTCTGAATTAATTTTAAATCACTTTTATGGCACAAAAAGGGGGTGGAATTAGGCAATATGATGACTCAGCAGCCCTTCAGCACCATAAAACCCTCAATTTTAGAAACATCTAGGCACTGCTTCAGGGGTTGGGGGGGAAAGATGCAGAAGAAAAAGCAAGTGACTGGTTCTTCACAGGGCTAGAGCCATCTGTTTCAGTCAAAGCTATCATCATTGCTGTGGTCCACCAAATACAGTTTAAATGGAGTTCCTTTTGTGCTGCACATACTTGCATTGACCAACCACCTTGGAAACTGAAGTCCAAACCAAAACACCACCACACCACCACTTCTGCCTTCCCACAAACATTCTTTCTTCCCGAACAGGTTGGGGGCTGGAAGGTGGTCATCATTATTAACATGACCACAAGTTAATAAAGGTCATACAGATTACCCCTGTCAGAGAGCATTGCTGGTACCTACTGAAACAACCCACAAACCGTCTTTTACACAAAGGTTAAAAGCCTTAGAGTCACTTAATGAGGACAACAATAGAGAAAAATTCAGTAAACTGCCTCATTAAGAAGTGCTCTCCTCCCCCAAAACATATTTAAAATTTTATATTTAGTAGAAATGCAAAATGCTTCCATTTCATATATCAAGACCTGGTGCACAGAAATCTCTTGGAGTAGTTGGGAATTTTTTAATAAAACAAATTCATTAAGAGACTGCAGTGACTACTGCCTATGCACTGATAAAATGAATAACAGCCTGACTTATGTTCATGTAACACCTGCTCAGAAACAAGAGAATCCCTATATAAAAATAAAACCTTTAAAAAAATATTCTGTAAATTCATCACTTGAGTTTTTTCCATTAAAATGACATCTCACTGCTATCTTCTCATGAGCTCCCTAGGAGAGGATGCTTGCCCATCATTCTTCCTTCTGATGCTAGTGGAGGTTAAACATCCTGGAAAAGCGATTACAGTAAAAGCACTGAGTCTTGTACTGGAAATCATTCTTCCACTGATAGCATGATGACATTAAGCACTAGATTGAGAACATATTTCACTCCCACATGCAGTTTGTATGTACATCACCTTTCTCTTTTCTTCCCTGAACAGATATTTGCATATGAGAAGACAGATATACATGGCAAATTTTCTTTGACTCACCTTTTTTTACATTAAATAAAAATAGTTTCAATTTGTACTTCTAAAAACAAAAATAAATCTATGCTTATAATCATACATCACTGAATTTTCAGTACTATTGTTCCTATGGCAACATTAACCCTGACCCACAATGGCACATAAAAGTATTTGTTATGTGAACTCTCATTTGTTCATCAAGGATACATGTTGTACACACACACAGACTCATCCTTCACTGAAAGGGGAAAAAAAAAAGATTCTTTTTGCAAGTATGCTAATGGAGAGATGACCACTAGTGAACTTTCAAAAACCCCAGGCAGAGTTAAATACCACAGCATGTGCTAGACACCTACGCTGGAATATTTGAGGGACTAAAAGAGAAGTTGGTGTAACTTTTGAAGGTAATAGCCATAATTTGAGTGGCAGCATGTCACAAGGACACCGTCAGCACATCTTGCTCATTGCAGCCAGGGATTGATATTGAGAGAAGGAAGGGTGTCTTTTGGCAAGCATGTTCCAAGCTGCCACAGCACTTGCATGCGGCTGGTAGGATTCTTCAGAATGAACCACAGGCTACACGTGCTGTCAGTCACCCGCCCCTCTCTTCCAAATATTCCAAAACCCACCACAATGTTAAGCAATTACACTGCCACAGAAGCATGCACATGCTTTGTAAGGCCCTCTCCAGTTTCTGGGAAGGACAGGAGCAGAGGCAGTTTGAGAGATGGATCCCTCCTCCTAAGTGCTTGCAGGAGAGGAATGTGACCACAGACACACCCTGGTAGCCCCAACCTTCTCCTTGCTACTCACCGTCCCAGAGAGAAAAGGGTGGTTTTTCAAGGCCCATGCATGGCTCTGTACACCCGTCCACAGTGTTACTGGGCTCCCCAGAAGTACCTGATTTGCCATGCTGGCTTCCCCTGCTCTGGCCACATAGTCAAGGAACAGCATCCTGCTTTTTCTGGCAAGACAGCCTCATGCCTCTCCAGCTAGGAAAAAGGCATCACTGCAACAGGCCAAAGACATAGACCTCTGACCCAGTTGGAAGTCAGTAACAGTACACATCTCAGATTTTGGGTGCTGTGTGCTCCAAGACTTCTTTCTCAAAAAGACTGCAGCATTCTTGGATGATTTCTGTTTTCAAGTTAACTTTGGATGCAGCCCTGTATAGAACATGTTGCAACTGTAGTACCAGCCTAGAGGAAAAAAAGCTCTGCCACAACAACTCAGACTTGAAAGACAGAAGTAGTCTCAGTTTCCCACCTGCCTGGAACCAAAACTTTTGTTCAAAAGTACCATCTTCCAAGCAATGCTTACCACACTTCTGTAGAACCACTTATCAAAAGTACCTCCAGGTTATGTTACAGCACCTTCCTTGCATGACGTCACCAGTACACGCAACACACATGGCAACGCCACAGACCTATCCAGTAGGAAGTCACCAGCTTTGCATGTTTTGTCAGCCAGCACTACTGTGAGGTTAGTATGTACATTAGTAAGTGCAGAAAAGGTGCAATTAGAACTAGGGACCCACTGTATGGGTCAGCATAGAAATCTTCATGTGACTGTGTTTGATCCAAAACTCATGGCGAAGAGCATCATTTGCCTTAAACAGTTAAATTTGAAACCACCAAGCTTGTTATCAGCTCTTGACAACTCTAAATATCTTCCAATAAAGTCAATTCTTGTTACTGCATGTACTTCACAGGATCAGCAGTCCTGCCTTTATCAGCTGTCAGCACTGCTGTCCACCACAGGCAGTTCCAAGAAGCAAAGCTAGGTCACACCTGAGAAAACCATTTAACTGAAAGAGTACCATAGTCACTTTGGCAGAGCCACACACATACAGGTCCTGTAGTAGTCCTTCATTGCAATTCCTCAGATTTTTTCCATAAAAACTCTTCATTCTTACCACTTCACCTGTGGGTTTCTAAATCTTTGCAAGGTCACCTCCTGAACTCAGAAAACCTGAGCTAACAGTTTTTTGTATGGAACATGGACTCATCTGCTTAGAAAACCCTGTGTCCATATGCAACCACTCACAAATGCAAATCAAGGCTCCTCCACTTGCCCTACCTGTTCAAGGCAACCAAACTGTCACCATGCAACCTGTACCACTTCAAGCTCCCCACAACATTCAACACTGAGTACCAATTCAGCTGCTTCAAACTCAAGATGTTTGCAGTTATTGTCACGTGACTTCTTACGCAAAACAAAATTTTATCTTGGACACTTGCTTCAGTCTTTGCTTGTCCCAGCATTTCCCCAGGATTGATCTTAAGAGTACAATTTGGAAGGGGAGAAACTGCACATTGTTTTCAGTTTCAGAAGGGTGTGCAGAAGTCCAGGAACCCACATCACAGACAGCTAAAAAAAAATACCATGCCTCTTTCCAGAGTATTTTTGATACTTCCTTCTTACATTTTCAAAGGAGAAACTGGCACATGTAGTATTCATCTGTAACATTTGACCAAAAGTTTCTTCAGATGTAGAAATTCAACTTTTTTCATAACTACTGTGCAACAGAATCAAAAGCAACAGAAGAATCTGAAAAACTCGTTGAACAATTCAGGTTTTGAGAAAAGTTAAATAGTGACTTCAAGGAAAACAGTTTCCTTCAGCTCCAGCATACATGAGAGATACCACTGACACAAGTTTCCCATCACATTTGTTTATAATATACTAACTAGTAACCTAACACTTTGAAAGATTAAATGCACGTGTTGCATTCAAGTTATGCACAGCTCATAATTACTTAATTATATGTACAAATATTATTTCATTTGTAATTTTGAATTAATGCATACCATAAGTACAGTCTGCATTTTAACTACTGGTTTTAGTTAGCCACAAGGTGGCAGAAACTTCAAAGATAAAATAAGAGTTCATTGTAGGCTATTCCATGGATTCAGTTTTGCTTGACCTGTTATGACTAGAAATTGGGGGAAATATGCTTATGTCACCAGACGAAAACTTTAGGAACAAACAAGTCTTTTTTTCCACCTGTGGTAGAAAAGCAAAATTAAACCTACATATAATATGCATAACCTGTACATAATATAAATTATTAAAGGAAAAATATTTACAATCACTGATGAAAAAATGTATTTTAAAAATGTAATATTTAGATTAAAAGTTATCAGCTACTGAAGATATAAGGAAGCATAAAATATGTGACCTAAATTTCAAAATATACCAAAAAAATTATTTTAGGTATTCAGATTACACTTTTGGAATGTGACTTTTGAGTTTGGAATCAGCACTAAATCTTCAAATCTAAAAGAACCCCGTCTTCTTGTTAGCAACTGCATTCTTCTATTTTTTCTCCCCTGTTATTTTGCTATGATTTTCCATTAAGAAATAGACACAAAACAATGAACACTGTAGAAGGGTATTGCTAAAACATGGCTAAAAACCATTAAACAATAACTCCCATGCTCTGTCACTGGCAAATTACTAACTTTCTGCCCTCCACATTCAAATAAGTTTGCTTAATTTTTCAATTTTTTTAAATGTTAAAATTTATTTTTCACCAAAGCACAAGAAAAGTGGAGGATAAAAGTAGTTAATTAAAGTAAAGGTCACAAGATTTGGTGGGGGAAAAATACTGAGGGACTTTCTTAGAAGTCAATGCTTAATTTACTGTTAAAATGGAGATGCAATCAGAAGCAAAGCTGCATATGAAATCACAATAACATGAATCCAAAAATGCAAGTTAGATGACAGTAACAACTAAATAAGATACTTACTGTCTAGCCTGGTCCTTATTGCCGTATGTTACATTTACAACTGCAGTCTCCGTGTCAGTGTTCACTACAAAGGTAAATGCAATGGAAAGAGGTTAAGTTCAGTGTGCGCTCATTCCCACTACAAATTTAAAAGCAACTTGAGAGTAAAGCTGTACCTTGCTCACAGTTCTCCACTGTTCCATACTGAGCTAATAAACTGTCCAGCACCTATAAGAGGCAAAACAAATGACAGATTTAAATCTCAAAGCACATTAACAAAAAAGCCTGTGAAAACACTAAAATCTGTAAATATAAATAGTTGTACAAGAACATAGATCATTCAAGACAGCAACTTAAACAAGAAAGAAGGGGAAAAAATCCCATACATTGCTCGATTTCCCTCATTTCAGAAAATCTGCATTTGAAACCTCATTAATGTGAAAATACAGAACATAACTCTAAGAAGTCACACTGAACTGTATGCCCCAAACTTCAAAAATAAACATCCAAGTCACCTGTTCTCAAAGTGTGCTGAAGTAGAAACAGAAAGAATTCTAGAAAAGCAAAACTGGAATAAAACTTTCTCAATGTATTCCAAGAAAATATGTCCCTGTTTGGAGATATTTTGACAGCTTTCCCAAAGATCCATTCCAGAGGAACCGACTCACATTAGTGTCTTCACCATTATTTGAAAGTCACAACTCATTTTTCCTTCAGTAGAAAACTAGAGAGAAACAGGTATAACAAGGGACAAAAGAATCTGCATAAAGTAGTTCTGTTTTGCATAACTTCCTTTGTTCTAGTGAAATGGAGGATGAAGAAGGGGGAAGAACATCAAGACTTTGGGGGAAAAAATCAAAGTGTCAGAGTATTCCAGGAAGAGCATTAGAATACCCACAGGTGTACCACTTTAAAATTCATATGGTATATAGTTTATTTCCTTCCTGGTGAAAAATAATGTTGCACAAAACAGTGACTGTGGCAGCAACCAGCACAGGACACAAGTACATCATTGTGGTGTATTGAATCCTAATGTTTTGTATCAGAACTTAAACTGATTTAGAAAAAGTTCACAATTTACACCGAGAAGTAAAGAAGTAAACTTCCAATCTCTTCTGTGACTGAAGTGTCATTCTCCAGCTAGTCTCTTAAGATGAAATGTCACTAAGAGAAAGGGAGAAAACCCTCTTGGGAAAGGAAGGAAAGCAGGAAGCAAGGACAGAAGGAGAGTTGTAGGCATAAAAATTTCTGTGCAGCTTCCCATTGCAATACACTTCCCTTTGCTATAACCAGCAACTGAGGGTGCACAAAACCACAGTCCTTAAAAATGTAAAATTCAGCCTTGCACTCTCATGAGAGTGAAAATTCCAATTTATAATCTATGAATGTGCCATATACCTTGTATGGTATATGTAAAAGACATTTTTAAGATAAATTGCTGTTTATATGCACAGGCTTGGAGACAACTTATATCAGTATCATTTAGACTCTTTACACTTAGTAAAATCTCAACTGCGCATAAGAATTTTCAAAGGTGACTTTTCAAACCAGGTATTTAAAAAGCAATGTGGTGCTCACCAAGTTTAAG
This sequence comes from Pithys albifrons albifrons, assembly GCF_047495875.1. NCBI lineage: Eukaryota > Metazoa > Chordata > Aves > Passeriformes > Thamnophilidae > Pithys > Pithys albifrons. The sequence continues at coordinate 32,784,902 of NC_092464.1, forward strand.
CAAAGCATTACTGCTTTTAACTGCAGAATTTTCCCATCCTTCTTGTTAGAGACTCTAGTAAGTTTTCTTGGCAAGTGTTTTGTTTTCATAGACAAGTTGTTAACTGTCCTCTCCTTCCACAAAGCAGAGATTTGCCTAGTCTGAGTTTGCCTTTTCAATCCCTTAAAAATAATTTTTTCCGCCACTCCCCAGATCTGACAATTGGAAACTAAGTGAATATTTGCTCTGAAATGTGCTAAATATTACTGAAGTAAAGATGCTCCAGGGGATTAAAATAAATTAAAAGTCTGTGGAAGATCCTTTTGAGACAGTTAAAATGTTGACACAGACAAGTGGGAGAGCTGCGAGATCTTGCATGTCTGCAGCTGTACCTCCACAGAAGCCCAGAGAGCCACCACACGTGATTAGAGGAAAGCCTTCTTCCACAGACAGCTAAAGTGATCCACTGAAATCAGTTGGTGAACAGAACCTCAGGTGGTGTCAGGGGTTTAAAAACAAGAAAAGCAAAGCAAGTCCCTGGCTTAGAGAACCATTCTGAGACATTCAGTTGAAAATAGAACACTGAAGAGTTCACTAGTCTGATAAAGCAATTTCTTTACCCCTACAATATGCCAGCATCTGTGAGGTAGCAACCATACTACAACATGAGTAACATATCTTTAGTTATTATTACATTTGATATGAACTGACCACCAGCTCATACCCAGTCTGCCCCAAAGCTGCATCACTTCAAAACAACACAAATTAATTTTCATCCTTAATCGTACAGAAAAAGAGTAAAGCTAGGATGCCAGAAGTACCACAAGAGTTTGCTGGATGATAATTGATATTTTGTAAGGTATTTCTATATTAGGTTTATATTCTGGGCAAAGCATACCTCTACATTAAGCTCCAGACATTGAAGTCACCAGCTTCACCAAGAAAAGCAATACTTTAAAATTGAATCCACACAACTTTTCAAAGACACTACATTCTCTCTAAAAACTACTTTCAGCATGTTTCTGATCAGCCATCAGAAACATCTCAACACTCTATGCATTGCATCTACACCAAGAAGCCTAAGACATAAAAGTCTCCTTTGCTGTTAATGTTGAGGAGCAGCCCAGGGCAGCTCATTGAGCATCCTAGCCCTCTTCACCAGGAGTTCTCCACTTATACTGTTCCTTAATCCTCTTCTGAGCTATTTCAGTCAGAGACAGTGTCCATCTGGACTTTAATCCAAGTGATTTCAGTTCCCATATTCTTAACAGAATTGCTTTACCAAATAGATTTATGAGAAGTTTCCTCAAAGGATTGGAGCTTGCTTTAACTGAAATGAGAAACAATCCTCCTCAGCCAAAGACACTTGCTCTCCACAGCACTGTCCTCAGTAGAAAATTGAAATTTCATCACCATCAGCCTTGTGCAGTAAGATTTTAGGCATGATAAACACCGCAGGGGTAGCCTTTCAACTAGATTGTTCTTAAAACGCACTAGTAAGAAATTTTCTGCAGCAGTCGGGGTATAAGTGTGTGTGTAAGGAGCAAACTTCATGGGTGAGAACATTTAACTGAACCAGCTGATCCAGCTGGGAGAAGTCACTGCAGCGGTATTCAAAGCCAGATCCTCTATTGTAATTCACTTTCAAAACACAGAACTCAATTCTTGCATGTGTTTCTTGCTTCTAATATATTTACTGCAACAGTCAGTTTCTGTTCTCATCTTTAATTTCTTCGTATATCTCCTTCTCACTATCTTTTCCCTCATCCCACTTTTTTCCTCTGTAGCCCAAAGCCTCTAGTTCTGCTGCAAAACAAACATGTTTTGTTTAAGCTGCTCTTCCGTAACACGCTTGGTGTACAGCCTTGTTGGGCAATCAGAACAAAATTCAAAGCCAAGTTGGTGGTGCAGCAGCAATTCTGATGAGCAGCTGAAAAGTTTATTTGTACAAATATTTAATCTAAGCTAGAAAAAAAAAGGTCTTTCCTTTTCTTGAGCTCTCCCTCTAGCAGTTGTCTAAATTGGGTCTCCTGCTCTTGTTATAGCACAGATGTCTCTCTCACAAAAAGCTGCAGTCTTATACTGTGGACTTTCATTCATCAGGCTCTAAAAGCCAATTTTGACTTCATTATAAACAGCATTACCCTACACCAAGCCCCACAAATCGAGGCTGCTTTACATGGAAAAAAGAAAGAAGAAAACATTACTTTTTAGCAAAGCCAAGTTTGATAAACTCTTTAAAATATCCCAGTTCTCATACACATTTCACAGGTTTAGAAGTAGCACCTTTGAACAAATCAGAGAAGTTGTTTTCTGTACTTTGAGAACAGACTATTTCATACACCTCTTATAGTGCTGAAGGATTTCTGCCGTACACCATAAGCAAATTAGTCTCAAGACATCTGGTCCATAAGCACAGTTATCCATATTGTTTCTTTCTCACAGATGCACTTAGTAATGGGAAACTTCACAGTAGTACTGTAGAACCTGAAGTTATTTCTCCACTCACATAGGGCAAATCCATTAGACCACCACCCTTGTTTCCATTACACTTATGTCAGTCATACTGATTGTGAGTTAAAATCAGTCAACACCATTGAAATAAATAGCAGAGGCAAAAAGAGACAGGAGGATCAGGGTAATTCAGTAAAAAAAAAAAAAACACATGGAAATATTTGCCTGCAAAGTCTTTGAGTGTACTGCACAAACAAAATGAGGGGTATCAGGCAACAATATGAGTGAAGAAGTTGAAGGCCAATCAGTCTGATGTGGCCCCCATCAGAGCCAGATGTATTAGAATTTTCAGTGCAGCAGGAGCAGACTGGGCATTTTGTGATTTTGAGGTGTGAAATTACCTCAGCAGAGATGTCATTGCTCTTGCAGCCACACCAGGTGCCAAGAATTGACCATGGCAAAAAGAGTTTTTAATGCTTCTTCAGTTTGGCTTAATCTTTTTGTTGGTAAAATGCACATCCCCAGCAGGGAGCCCAGATAGCATGGCTTCACAAGGAAAATTAAATACCAAGAAGCCCCTAATAAATTCCTGAGGAAGGAGGCATTTTTGAAAGGTATAATTGGGTAACACTGCAGTGCCTGAATGGAGGCTGTAGTACACAGTTGAGTGACTCCAGGTCACCCAGTACCCATCTCGGCCTGAGCAGCCTGTCTGGACCACCACCACCACCCATGCAGAGCCCAAACATAGCAACTTGGTCCATTTTCACCAGATATAAAGTCAAAGCATGGTGGTTCTTTGTAAAGGCAGAGCAGCATGGACATGGAGTATCCAATCCAGCACATTGGCCTGCCGAGACAGTTATTCCTCCAATACCTCATGAAGGCATTTGAATAGGCAAAGCCAGTCTGCAATGGCTCAATGCATTGCAGCATGTGGTGATGGTGTTTTTCATCTTGTAGGCCCTCCAATACCCAGTTTACTGTCTCATGAAACCATGATCATAGCCTGGAAGAATCAGAAAAATAAGCCTGGAAGCTGCTGAAGTCATTGTTTGCACACACCAGAAAGGCAGCCCCTGAAAACAATAACTCTGGCTTACTTACCACATCCCATACAAACCCTGGAGTGAATTCTTCTCCTGGGAACTTACAGTTACATCCAAATGTTCAAAACTAATAATAAGTTTACCCTATAATACAATTCTGTTTAGGTGGCATTACCAGGGTTTTAAGAATGTAATGCTGAACCACAGAGAACAAAGACAAAATTGTCAAAGGAACTAGTAATTGAGTGACCAATTTGGACACCAAGGGCTTGATTTTTCCATAGTGCTCAGCACGTCTGCCTGTTCAAAAGGCAGCTTCAAAGACACTTTTGGTAGTAAGGAGAACATGGCACTTCTGCAAGAAAGACCTCTGGCTCATCACAAGACAGGCTGAAGACAAGACACACTGTTAGCAACTAATAGCAACTTCTGCTTAAGGAGTTAGTACAGCACCAGAGACAAGAACATGCAGGATTCAGTTTGCCATGGCAACATTCAATTCCTCTAACCAAAAGGGTTTGTCTTCCTGAAAGTCCTCGACTTGCTGCAAAATTAAGAAAGCATGTGGTGAGTAACTGGGTCACAACTCTTACAGACTAGTCATCTTCATGACACAGGCTGGACATGTTAGTGACTGCAGAGCCCTCCTCTGGCCCAAGCCAGTGTCCTTCACAACAGTGCTAAGGGCAAATACTAAGTCCCTATTTCCCTTGCTCTCATTATGAAACATCTGAAATGCTCAATTAAAAAAATAAGGAGGAAAAAGATGATGTGGACTATCTCAATTTTTGTGTTTCAAATTAATCAAAAGATAGAAAGCAACTGAAAACAGGTCTCAGGTAGGAGCGTCACATGCAACCATGACTACAGCTCTTCTAACCAATTCTAATACCACATGTGTTTGTAAGTATTTCCAGATAATACTGCTGGACCATTTAAATGTGTGTGTCGTGTGTGTATGTGTATATATATCCATATATATATATATACACACACACACACATCTATACACACACCCACCCCCCATGTATACAAAATAAAAAAAAGTAACAGAAAGAGAGAACTGAATGGTTTAAAACCACACCAATATCAAAACCAACATTTTAAAGGACCTGCCTTGAATCTGCTAAGCCAAAAATTGCTTTAAATATATTTAGCATGATTTACCAGTGGAAGAAGGCTGGCTTCTTAAAAAAGAAAAAGGGAATTCAGCAAGTATAAGCAACATGGTAAATCATTACAGATCAACATCTCCTCTCTCCCTTTTTTTTTTAATAAAAACTCATATGAGGGGGGGAGGGGGGGAATCACAGAGTATTCTAATGAAACTCTGAAAATAGAAGAAATTGCAAAAGAAACTTTTGGGCTTGAAAATTAGCCCAGGTGCTGAATACAGCACTTTAAAAGTTCTCTTGTGCTTTCATGTTCCCACATTACACCTTAAACTGGAAATAATTTCTTGAATGTGTGATAGGGAGGAAAGATTAACATGCGTTACAGTTAAGAGGCATATGATGGGGAGGGGTGAAAAAAAATCATAGTATCAAGGCTGACAAATGGCATTAAAATGGTCTGTAAGGCTAAAAAAAGTACTTGAGAAATGTTTAAGAGAAAGGCAAAAACCCCTCAATTGCTAGATGCACGAGAGGCCTCCTTCACAAAGAGATTAAAGGAAGCAGGATAATTCAGTTTGGAAAGGAGCGAGAGGGAATCTGATACAGGTATTATGAAATAACGAATCATGTAGAGATGGCCAAATTGGCAGCTTCTATTCACCCTTTATCTAAATTAAATGAAAACAAGTTTGAAAACACAGAGAAATAATTATTTATGCAACAGTATCTGAATATCATTAAGCAGTGCACAGTATCTGCTACAATACTTCATTAATCTCTCCCCTCTACACTAAAGGTGTAACTTCATTTCAGCTAACACTGGAGTTTATGAACCAGGTTAGCACTAATGCACATATTCCTGATCAGTATCCGTTCCTATTTCCAGAAAATTAAAAAGCACTGTCATACACAGATTAGTCCTTAAAGACAGGAATTGCTGTTTTATGTAGCTAATTCCCCTCCCCAGAATCTGCTCGTGGACACTGTTGAGGTCCCCCCTCCCCTTCAGGCAGATGAGCTACCAGGACACCACTTTGGCTCAGCATGAGGGAAGGATCACATGTCGAGCTGGCAGATGGGTGTTGTGAAATGTAGTAGGATGCAGCAGCAACACTAGCTCGTGTTCATCTGTCTCCTCTTGCACTGAGGCGGCCAGTTTAAGTGGAAACACTCTTCACTACTTCTACAATCTCATTTGTAGTTTGCCAAAGGGAAGGGGAAAAAAAGCTATAAAAGCATTACCATCCAGTGAACACCCATTGCCCAATTCAGATTAAATGATAGACTACACAAAAGCAAAAGAGACAGCAAATTTTAAAAGAATGTTTGGGAAAGACACTGGGATAAAGAACCATTTTTCTGCTTTACTCACATCACTACACTAAAACGCAATTGGTGTCTTACTGGCAGTTTCAACACTTTCCTGTGGAGGCATCAAGCACCAGTCTCCACCAGGAAGACTGTGGCCCAGCCCTGCAAAACAAGCTCCAGACCACAAAAACTAGAACAGGAATGGTTATGTTTTTTTCCCTTCCCCTTCCACCTTTCAGTCCTCTCAATTGTACTAACTCCATGTCATTAGAGAAAAAGTGTTTTTTGATTGTAAGATTTATCAGGGAAAATAGTGTTTCTCCTATACAATTTATTCTCTTCTCTGTGTACGTGTGCACAAAAATAGCCCTTTTAAAAGCTATTTAAAAGTCTTGATGCCGCTTCATTACTGCTCTGCAAGGCTGGTACTAGCCTGATATTTTTAGTTTCCACATAATAATAGTTTGTTCATTTTTAAAAATGCCTTCTGTAAAGCTGGAATCCTGCAATTATAACATATCTGTCAGACTTAAAAAAAAAAGATTTTTCAGATCATCTTTTGGAACCTATCAACAATTACAAATTCCAAGAAATATCTCCACAAGAACACAGGCATAATTTCAAGAGGCCATATGTATGAAAAGTCTTCTCTCTGGTACAGGTATGACAGTGCATTATAGAAACAGATCCAGCTATTGCTTGACACCAGGGAAACCTTTCCTGGGAAGGTTGCCCCATATTTAACATTAAGAATTTCCTTCAAGATCTGCTTGTAATTATCAAAAAATGATAGAGGGACTCACAGAGGAAAATCCTATAAAAAGAGCTGTAGTTCACAGATTACTGCAGATAAAAAGGAATTATATTAGAACTCAGGTGGAGATCACATCTAAGACATTCCCTCTATTCTGCACAAGATACAAGATAACAAGCTTTCAGGAAAAAGAATTCTTAACATCACTTCATGAATACCTTCAGTCTCTTTATAACTAGGAAAAAACTATAAAAAGACTGAAGCATTTTTCTAGAGTTATCTTTAGAAGATTCCCTTTTCCCCTTTTTAAAATGGTCATCCATAAGATGCATGCTAAGTCTTTGGTTTTCCCAGCATTCCTACTAAGGGACACCACTGCTATGGAACCAACATATCAGGTTTGGTTTCTAAACAACAAGGTTCTGAAATACAAGAGACTATTGAAGGGAGGGAATTGCTATCTGCATTTCCAGAGGCTTACAGACACACGTCGCTGCATATTCTCATACAAAGCTTTCCTTTGAGCTACCAGTGCACATCCCTTGCCTCACCTCCCTAGTTAACTTGCTGGCATGACAAAATTCCTGTATCTGAATGCAGACCATCAGTAGCAGTCTCATAACTCACAGGACAGCCCAGTTACTTGAGTAGTTGTAACAATCTCTGCAACTGGAAAAAATTGTTTTTTCCTTAACCCATCTCTCCTGTTTTTTATAGGTATTTCCATCGAGAAGGGAGGGAAGAGGACAACCTTACGTAGTCCCTGCTGTGGGGACTGGGCAATGGAAAAAGCAGGGGAGGTTGTAGCGGGACTCAAGAACTCAAGCCTTGGATCAAACAAAAGCAAGAGTTACATACAATTTATAGCAAGGAGGAGTGATCTTGGTAAAGCAAGTACACCACCTTCAAGTGCTGCAGTTACTTGAGCTGCAGAATTGACTTGAAATAAAGGCCTCCACAATGCTACCACAGCGATGAGAGCTGTGCAAACGACAACAATTACATGCTGTCAAAATATTCAGACTGCAAAAACATGAACCTTGGAGCAAAGGGAAAATGCAGGACTTTTGAGTGCAGAAAATTTCTGTAGTAAAACACATTATCTAGCAGCTACATTCAGACAGTCATAAAAAATGAAAGTATATGTATATTAAACACTCAAACCCAAATTATTATCAGTCCCCCTTAAAATTAAAGGGATACTACCATGAAATTCTTATAAACACAGATTTACCAAGATCTACGAGATTTCCCAGTCTTCTTAAAAGAATCCCAGCATTAAGGCCAGCTCATGCACTAATCTGAAAGGTAAGGTTTAAGAGGATGTCCACAAATAGCCAGAAACTTTTGAATGCAATTATCTAAACTAGAAACTAAGATTGCAAGAGATGCACTATGCTAATACCATTTGACCTATATATACCCAAACAAAACAATTCAGAGTGTGAATGCTAAGTACTAGCTGACCACTTAAAGACTATAAATTACTTTCGAGAGTGAGTTCTGAAGGAGCAGTTGAATGACAAGTAAGATGACTGGAACATTTCAAGGAGAATGATCATAACTGAGTTAATTACACCTAAGGTGTAGGAGTGATCTCTGTTTCCATCTACTTGCATTCAGAGCCCTCTACAAAGTTTTCCATTTGCAAGCTTTCAGGACGTATTCAGGCACCAGCAAGCTCTCAACTCTGAAGTTTATTGTTCATTAATAAAACTAAAGTATGTTTTCCCTTTCTTATAAAGGGAAAACAAAAGAGATGCAATCACAAATGAGGCAAGTGCCCTCGTTTCTCACAAGCATTGGAATTCACAGAGGAAAGAGGGCATACAGAATCCCAGAATCCCAGACTTTTCTGAGTTGGAAGGGACCCACAAGGATCATCGAGTCCAACTCTTTAGTCAATGGCCCACACAGGGGATTGAACCCATGACCTTGGCATTACTGCAACCAAGTTTTAACCAACTGAGCTAATCTCAGGGTCAATTAACTAAATAACATAAATGATATATAGCTTTGGGTTGTTTGTTGTTCCTTTATTCAAAAACAGAATTGCTCACCTGGAACATCGTCAATCGTCTGCTATTCCTCAGACTTATTTATGAAAAGAAGAAATCAAATACAATGGAACAAAGGTCTACTCTGCTCTTACTGGATTCCGTGGCCCTACAGGGAAGTCTAGAATCAAGTTTCTATCTTGAATTTTGTAACTAAGTTTCAAATTCAACGAATCATTTCTGCTGAACATATCAGGCTTTAGTAGCTAAAAGAAAAAAACCCCTAAAACCAAACAACAACAAACCCAGCAGAGCTTTTCTTTGCAAAAGTCATCCTTGTGCAAGGATCTGAGCATTTTGGTAACATCAGCTGGTAGATTGATACACCTGGTTTTAAGAGCACCCCCCCCCCCCCCCCAGCATAAACCTGCTTTTTTCCAGAAACCTGGACACTCAATTTGGATGCAACCTCTTTCTTATGTTCTAAATCAGGCACTGCAAATATTTGAATAAGTGGCTCTAGTTGTGTTTCACTGTTGTTCCATAAGTAGTTGAACAAGTCTTTGCTAAAAGTACTTTAACTCTCTACAGCAATAGTCTCTCTGACCATTAATCAAATCCATCTGTAGTAGGAATAAATTAAGAGTAAAGGTGAAGTATTCTGCAGAACATGGAGAAGTTGTATGCCACTTATCAGTTTTACATTTACTGTACAATAAACTATCTTCTTCCCTTGTCAAAATAACTCCTTCTCCTTAAAATTTAAATTTTAATTTTTTGACATTTAAAAAGTCAACACTGTTTAAAATAAGGGAAGTGGGAGTGTAAATCCCCAGTATACGCCTGTATGAATGCACACTTCATTCTGATTTTTCACTGATTCATAGCTAAATACTCAGCCCAACAGAAGGGGAACTAGATTTTTAGGCACAGAGGGAAAGAGTACTTCAGTGCTTTGCTATTGACATAGAAGAGAGAGGAGGCGGTGTAAGAGGAACTAAGAAATCTTGGTTATTCGCCTGTTGAATATTTAGGGAGCCACAGCTCCTAAATCCCTACTCATGGCATCTGGATGAGAATGAAACATGCCATTCAGAGCTGAGGATGGTAAGTAGACTCAGACAGCAGTAGCAGGAGACTGCTAGAACAGAGGAAAGGTTTATTTCAAACCGTTAGCAGTGCTCACCTCTTTCATTAGATCAGCAGCTGCATGTGACAAGCAGCAACAAACAAGGGTGGCCCAAAGATCCTACAGGTGTAGGCAATGGGTGTCTGGGTGTCAAAATGAAGAATAGGCAGCTCAAGTGCTGAAGGAAGTGCAACCCAGCTGGGAGGCTGGAGAGGTCACAGAAGGACCCAAGGACCAGAGGCCCAGTGCCATTGCCCATTTTTCTGGGGAGGGAGCTGAAGAGTGAGGCAGGATTGTTCAGGAGAGATTTCACATGGAACTTGATCTTACGCCTTATAGAAAAGGACATGGGTGAAGTCTCCAAGTACCGTAGAAGTAATATGTACTAGAGGTGCATATAAAATACGAGGGAAATTATGAGAGTCTCCAAGAAATTCTGTACAACAGAGTTTAGGGATAAGCTGCATCACAACTGGGTCAGAGAGGGGAGCACATAGGAACATCATTGGTGTCCTAGGTCAAGGATATCTGCAAGAGCAGATTCTGAGTGCAAGGGAATAAATGAGAGATGGAGACACACACCCGCAGAAGCCTCAGAAGTCAACCAGTACACACTCCCTTATACATACCATCACACAGAGCTCCCAGTGCTTGGTTTCAGGCAGATGGAAACAGCTCAGCATGCAGAAGCAGTCATATACAAGAAGCCTTGAAGCCAGAAAACATGAGACTATACCAGTGACATGATTTTTGTCACTCAGATACTTGAAAGGGAGAGAATCAAAAACATGACAGCCAAGACCCTCTAAGAAAGACCATCAGAGCTGTGCTTAGCACAGAGATATCCCAAGATAGTCTTTAAACATGAGTCAACTGAAAGCTGAGCCTGTTGCACATATTCTACTATAAAAACATGTTCCTAAATTACAAATAATGACCATGAGACACACACAGCACAGCATCCTAGAGGAGATGAAAATAGTTATAATACCAAAAAAACACTCCCAAAACCCCCTCAAACTGCCTTCCTTCCCCATGAAACTAGAAGCAAACTTCCCAAAAAACAATGAGAATGTGTCAGAAGCTCTAAACAAAACATGGACACTGAATTGGAGAACAGCTTCTGCACCACCACAGCTCCTGGAAGCACTACAAATGGAACCTTTCTGCTGACTTACTGCTCTGAACTCCAAGGCAGGGGAAAAGCTGAGGGCATCCCAATTTTTTTACTTTAAAAAATAAAGGATTCTACACATTGGAGACCTTTTACAAGTGTTTAAGGTCTTTGACTTTAAACAAATCTGAGAGGTGCAGACTAAGAGGCTGTCATATTGTTCCCTCCAGGACATCACAACGTCATTGGCAGCAGGGCTGACAACACTAGAAGAATTGCTGCCAGGCACAGAGGCAAGCTTAGAAACCTGAACACCCTTGGGTAGAATTTGAAGTCTAAACACTCCGTGCCACTAAAAATACATGCAAGCATCTGACCATTCTTCCACCTAGCAACAATAAAATCACTTTTCCCTCTGCTTACTTGAGAGCATGTTTAACTTTCAAACCAGCATAAATAGTAAGCTCAACTATGGCCAGAAAAAAAAAGTGGGATGGGGTGACATGGCCAAGTGTGCTGCAGCAGCCTGTGGAAAGCAATACCCCATGAGGTCTGGCAGAAGATCAAGGGCAGTCGCTTCAGTTGCTTTTCAGATTATATAGCTTTGTAAAATTATTTTGGTAATAGTCAGCCTTCTAAAAACCTCCCTGTGGAAAGTGATCTTTTCTAGTCCCTTATTGTTGAGCTCTTATCCACCAGTGGACAATGTGCTACTGTAGTTGTGCTGGCTACCATGCCAGCAGCACAGTAGTGGTACATGCCGCTGAACCAATGAGACCAGCCCAGAACAGGAGGAATGTCTCCCTTTCCAGCCTTCTCCTTAATTTTAGTGCGCACACAGCTCTGCTGCCAGGGCAGGCCATGCCAGGCCAATACTTAATTTGTAAACAGACACTCCAACATGCTCATCCTAGCTGCTGGCTCCAAGTTATCTGCTGTTAACTAGCATGCAGGAAGGTTTCTGCATATACTCTTATCTGCAATGATGAGATTTTACAAGAAAGAGGCAGATAGTTAAACATATTTTGATGATTACATTGGTCTTAACTCAAAGAAGGGGAGGGAACCCTACCTAGACTCTCCCTTTGTCACTCTTGAGCCTGGGTTCTGGGGCGTTCAGAAACAAAAGCACAATTAAGGCAAACACACTTTGCCTCTGCACACTAAAACATGCACAGGGTGTGTCCTCCTTATATTTAATAAAGGCTCTCATACTTTCCAATATGATAAAGGAATCACCTCAGGGTTAACGCTCTGAAAATATGAATAGATCGTGACAAGGAAACATACAAGTTTCATTCCTCGTGTTATCTCCTACCAGTACAATGCAGGGGCCCCTTAACCTCTACCAGCAGTGCCTATCAGAGCAGCTCCTGAAGTGTACACACCAGGCATTATCAGAGATAAACTTAACTTTTAAAAATTACCTTGGATGCACCTTTTTCTGCCAGCCATTTAGATATACAGTCTTACATATGAATTTCAGCCAACTGGAGTCTTCTGAAGTTAAACTTGTAAAAGGATTCATTTTATATTCATTTCTGTGTGCTCAGAGTCAGACAAGACAGATTTGACTTTCAATTTGCCTGTTTTGTTTGGGGTTTTTTTCCTTGACTCTTTCAGAAGGATCATCACAAGAATGGACATCCACAAAAATGTCAGCAACCTGTTTCTAGATGGGGAAAAGACAAGGCCTTCTGGACTGACTGCTCCATTCTCATCCAATGTTCCCTTGAAGTCATCTCGATACTAGCTTGTAGTGCTTCTTTTATGTTTTTGTCTTTTTTCTTCTGTGAGTTTTTCCTAAAACTCAAGGACACAAGTTTTTCCTCACTACATTTACAAGAAGAGCAGGGAGTTGCATATAATGGATCTAATACTATAAACCAGGTAGTAACAAGCTGCTCAAAAGGTAGCAGTGGGCTTTCAGAAATCACTCACTCCTCTCTTCTCCCACGCCACTCCTACCCTTTTTTTTCCTTTTTATTTTTTAAGCAGAAAAGCAAAATTACCTTAATAAGTTATTTCCCCCCAATATTTAGCTAGAGAAGAAATGTGTACATGCCACTAACAGAGAACTTAAGTTTCTGAACAGTGATGCCTGTATAAAATTATGTTTTTCACTGTTTTGGCTGTGTTAAAATTCCCATTAAAATGTTCAGTGCTTGTGGTATTTTTATACCTTCAGACAAGAAATCAGGAAATAATAACTCAAGAGATCTCTGTCCAAATTCTGGGAAAAGGAAGCCTGATTTATCTGCATTCTGACTACCTCTGTGACTACACATTACATAAATAATCTAATTTTTTAAAAAGCCAACAAATAAACATTACCCACTTCCTCATCTGTTTCTTGTTACAGTGCAGGTACCAATGCCTTCAGCTGGTTTTTCATCACAGGAGAAATGTTAAAAGCAGGCTTTAACGAGAATATCAAGACAGCGAAGATACTTGTCATATTAACTACGTTAGCACAATCTCCCAGAAACTTCTTACAAAAACATAGACTTGTTTCAGCACTTGACAAACATAAGTCTTAGCAAATCCATCCTCAATATAACTTTTTTTTCCCCAGAAGTGGTCCAGCTCCCCTTTTCTCTCCACACTTCTGCACAGGTTTTCACTACTGCTGCTACAGATGAGGATTACAGTGGCTTGTGCTTGAATACATACAGCTGACTATATATGTTTTCTAGAAGTTTAAATAACTTCCTTCTACTGTGTAGAAACGCATATCTACACACAACACACTATGCATATTCATCAATATCCCTCCCACTTGAAGGGTAGGAGGAGTCAGCATGGAAGAGCAAGCCGATATGAGAAGCGACTTCAGGTGTAAAAATATAGGTTGTGGGATGTGTGCATAGCACACACATCTCAAAGAACTCTACATAGCATTAGCCTAAGATGAATAATGGTCACTTCACTCATGATTTGTTAATTTTAGAAGTGACATCTCAAAATCTGGTAGGACATATGGAATACTATTGACTGAATTCAATATCTTGTCATAGCATTATGTGTTTATTATGATAAATACAGTTCAAGCAATACCTAAAGGTGTTCAAAACTAAATACTCCTTAGGCAAAACAGGAAAAAACCATGACTAGAACTCACATTAGCAGCTTAGAGCAGGGGTACCATGAACAGTTTTACAACATGGTAGAAACACAAAAAATTACTAATGTAGGAAAAGATGTTCAGTAGATCCATGCATTGACAGGCTTCATGTGCCTCTTACTATGAGTCAGAAACCCCACACTCTGAGACCTGAACCCTGTACTCTGCACACACAAACACCCTGAACATGTCTTCCCTTCTCTTAATATTGAGGAGTCTGTGGTGTTTTCCATATATACACACAAACAACATACACTATTTCAAAGAAGGTAATGTCAATATAGACACACTAAAAGTTACATGCAAATGTTATTGACAAGTGCTCTTGATGACTATTTGCTGAAGTCAATCCAACCACCACCATTCATGCTACAGTAAAACTGCAGCTGAAAAACAGGTCTAGAACTTGTCCCATGACAGCCATGTGGTGTCAGAACCAAGACTGGTCTGGTGAATCAGATCCTTGACTGAAGTTATACCTGACTTTTGGTGTGGCCCTCAAGTTCTGGAAAGAGCTATATGAAACACCAACACCAGAGTTATAAAAGGTCAAAAGAGGCAACCAGCTACACCTCAGTAATTTCAGGCCAATATTTGAATCTGTGCCATTGGAGTATGGATGATTTTTAGACACTCATTACTACAGATACACTTCCCATATCATCCCAGATTTTATGCTTATTAAGATCTCTACCCTTTTGCAGCAGATATTAAAACATTTTATGCAGTTGAAGACTCACTTTCACAGAGGGCAGCAAAAAGACTTAATGACCTTAGCTTTTCCTTGGAGAGCAGGTTTTACTTGTCCTGCTGGAGATGCCCACAAAGTGGTCCACATACTTCTTACAATGGCACAGAAAGAGCACACCCAGGGCTCCAGAGGGACATTGGGCTAAAGAGACTAACATGAAAGAAGTACCTGAGAAGAGGAAGTTCATCTCAAAGAAGGCAGCAATGTGAAGTAAGGGGAAATACCTACAGCCATTCCACTCAGCTCTGGGAAAACACCATTATTAAAACCCTTGTCTCTACAATTATAATTTGATATATCAGTAACTGGTTTAGAGTAAGCCTATATTCATCAAATCATTAAATAAATTCCACTTTTAAATCATTCAGGATATTTCAGAAGGTGAGTGTTTAGACTCTGCACTTCATCACTCTATTGCTTTAGAAACACTGTCAAGGTGTTTGGAAGCTCCTTAGTTTCATTCTCAGTTTGAGCCAACTATGAAGTGGAAGTCATGCAGCACTAAAAGACAGAAATGGGATTGTAAAGCAAAACATGATTTGTTAATATAAATCTGTACATGAGTGCATGGGCACAAAACACTATCATCCATCTATTATACAGTTCACATTCTGGGAGAGCAAACATGTACTGCTGAGTAAATACACTTGCCCTTAAAATACCAAACATGTAAGGAAAAAAGCAAAATTACAAGAACTTACATTTTTTCCCTTTTATTCTTTCCAAATCCACTTTCATTTGTGCTCTTGAATGGAAATGAAGAGCACTGTAGAAGTAGTATTAAGTAGGTGTGTGATGGTTTGAAGAAAAAGAGAAAACAAAGCTCTAGACCTGGTAAATGCTAAGATTACATAGAGCTGACCACAGCTGTAAATAGTAAATGCTAGTGAAGATTTGTATTAGAGGTTTGGAGGTTGAGGAGTTTTGCATTTAATTTTTCGCCTTTTTAAAAAAACAAAATCTGTAAACATGGCAATGGAGATTGACCAAAAAAAGCTTAGCACTAAGTACTGCAGAACAGCAAGTGTCAACACAAGAACACCTTTACCACATGTGGCAATGCCACAAACAACAGGCAACAGCCTGAGCTTGTAAGAGAGGTGCACCAAGATACAACAGCACAAATTACAAAATCCATTAATGCCCAACTATAATCAGTTTTGAAAAATAAAGTTATTAAATTTGCTTTAAAAAGTTTGAGGAAATCTTGTAATCTCAGCTTTAAAACTACAAAGAGTTTTAACTGCAATATGCATGTACACATCACCAGCACATGACCTCCAAGAAGTGGCATGAGAATACCAGGCAGGAAACTGTTTGTATGTCTGTCTTTCATTTGTTACACCACGAGGAAAGGGCAGATATCAGTCACTGTAAACCTTTCAATTAAACATTCATTTTCTAACCATTAAAGAGAAGACAAATTGTTCAAGTTCTGGAGTTACCAACTGCAAGCTTAACTACAACCATAATTACAAAATTCCAAGGGGTAAATTATCCATGGAGAGGCTGAAATGTTCTGTTTTCTCATGTAAAATACAATCATTTCTTCACACTGGCCAATAATAATAAAACTGAATAAATACTTTATTGTGCATACCTCTAAACTATCCCATGACAAATATAAGTTGTGCTGTAACAGTGGTTACAAACCACCAATCAAATAAAAAAGAGTGCATAGTTTTCCAACTTGGATGTTGAAATTTAGATTCATTAATCCAGAACAAGTCAGCAGAAGAGCTCAACACCCCTGCCATTCTCAGCAGAGATAGTAAATATTCCAGATCCTCAGAACTGGGTCCAATCTTACTTATTTGGCTTTAGAAATCAAACCTTCACAACAGGAATATTAGGATTTATTTTTTCACATGTCAGCTGCTGGATAAAGAAAGGTACACTGTTCTCTACTATGCATCAGCAAGGAGATTTGTATCTATGCAACCTTTAAATATTCAGGCAACTATACGAACAGCACTTGCACACAGCTCCGAATCTAATAATGAGCATGCAGTTGTAAATCTGGTATGAGCCAGACCACGTGAGGATACGGCCATCTGTACAACGACTGCAAAGCACGCTAGTGGTGCGGCGCGTGGTGTCCTTCCCTCATTAAAAACACAAGCACAACGCCATATATGTGAAGCACATGCCTGTTTACAACAACAACTTCCCCAGAAAAGCTCAGAAGACCACAAAGCTGGTGACAAGATAGAGCAGTTCAGCCTCACACAGCTGTGCGAAGTGTCATGAGAATGAGCTCATGCCCTGCAATGCTCATCCGTGGCAAGGAGCCTGTGCTCGCAGCACACATGAGCAAAACCAGACTCCCAAGGCTTCCCCCACAGGAACACCTGGTAGTGGCTGCAGCAGGCAGAGCTTCATTTTGCCCATGCACCTCAGAGCAAAGTAGGCAAGTGAGAAGAAAGAATGCATGCCCGGCATCCAAAAGAGGACTTCCCCAGCAGCAGCCCATGTTCTCCTGCACTGTGGCTCCACACTGCAGCTCCAGCCAAGCCAGGGAGCCCAACATCAAAAGCCATGGCAGACAATGACACTGGGGCAAGAGGCTGGAGAGAGTGGCTGACTTCAAATCTCACTGAGTGAGCCCAGACACTGCTTACAAAGCTGTGCAGCCACCACAGTAAGGGTGTCAAACTGTTGGGGCCCAACAGAGGAAGACCTTTAACCCACAAATGAGTTTTTTAAAAGCTGTGTTTCTTCTCCTTTTAGAGTGTTGCTTATGAGTTGTGAAAGACTGCAGTGAATTATATATTTTCATGCATCACAAGTCACGTTCCTCCCCTTTTCTTTGTCCCAGCCATATGCCTTTACTGCATCTGATTGAAAAATGCAGGAGCTTCTCTCATACAACAAAGTTTTCAGAATTATTCATGATATAGAAATCCACAGCTTAATTTGTCCTGCTTTATAGCCTGGTCTCTGTGTAACTTGTACTTTTTAGTGGCTCAAGCTGGGAAAGAAACTAATCGCAGCTTGTGCACTCCTCAGTTCTGCTTCTAAAGCAATAGAGAGTGATGAAGTACAGAGACTAAACATTCATTTTCTCAAGGATCTTGGATTATTTTAAAGAGAAATTCACTCAAGAGTTTGATGGATCTAAGTGTCAAGGAATTTCTTGCAACACTAAGGGTTGGTATAAAGCAGGATAAGTGCAATCCCTGAGAGCTATTCTATTTGCAAGGGCAATCAGCCCTTGGCACAAGCCAGATTATATTTGCACAGACAAGACTTCTTACAAATGCTTTTTCCCAGCACTGAACCTGCAATGGCTCTTCTCTCTACCTGACTAGTCCCACTGGGTCTTTCCCCACAGCCCTGCTTGCTCTCCATGTGCCACTACCTGAAGAAACACATTAACTGCTTTAAAGGCAGCGGCAGCCTATAAAGCAGGAGCCCTCCAAAGCCCACAAAACACGACCTCCAAGAAACAACCATAAAACTCATACCAATAACAAGAGAGAACCTTGAGGGAAATCTTGAGTCTGTGGATATATATGAGGGAGTGGAGAGAGAGGAAGCACAGGGAATTTGTCCACCTCAAGCAGGTGATATGCTGAGCTATAAGCAGGCTACAACTGCATCAAGGAAACAGGAGGTTGAACAGCAGGGCAATGCAAGAAGGCCATGAGATGCACCACTGCGCTCACCAGCAACAACAGCACCAACCTAGCAATGCAAATCCCTGCCAAAATCAGAGCTTGGTCCCATCTCCCACACTTTCACAGCCTGTCCTTGGCCCATGAAATCTGCTTGCTCAGTCTACACCACACAACGTGTTTCCACTGACGCAAAGTCTTCAGGGTTGCCAGATTAACATGTTTCCTCTCCCTGGGCTGGGGAGGGAACACAGTGTCTTTGCCCACACAACCACCATCCCCCAAGCAGTCTCCCTTGCCCAAAGTCTGCCCTTGCTTGTGCCACCCTTGCACCACTGCCACACCACATGTCACAGGCATGCTGGGGGCTTGATCTGGGGCAAAAACACATTTCTTCTGGGCAGCAGAGATAAAGCCACACAGACTATTGTATGCACTTACCGTAAAGGTAAAGCAGGGGGCAAAGGAAGCAAGGAAGGAAGGAAGCTACATTAAACTTACAGTTAGTTAAAATAAATCTCTCTTCCCCTCCCCCAGCTCCAAACATCCCCCTTCCTACTCCCAGCACAGACAGTTGCCTCCTGAGTTCAGGCACCACTACACGCTTTGTGCTTCAACCAGTCCCAGGCTGTGCTGAGGAATTGCTTCCTGCATAACCAGGGGAAATGCCACAAAGTACCATGGCACAGAACAAGAGTTCAAGGCACAAGTTTTGTGGAACATATCTGAGGGAGGTACAGCAACCTTCACATGGTGTGCAGTGTCGCACCAGTAAAACAGCTTGAAATGCTTTCAGGGGCTTAACTAGTTCAGCTTTTTTAGAAGATAGGTGTGACAAAAGCAGTCACAGAAGTAGACTGGCTTTGGCTAATGTAACTGATTATTCTTCTAAGGTCTCAATCACATCTGAAGTAGTTTCACACAGGTGCCTTAAAAAGACCAAAACTCACCTCTGCTCTCTTTCTATAAGATTATACAAAGTTACTGAGAGCATTACAAACAGAAATGATGCCTAACTTTGTTCATATACAGAAGAAATAAATTTGGAAGCTCTACATGTTTAAGTAGAACACAAAAAACCCCTCCTAGAACATCTGAGGGAAAACATGCCTATTCATGTACTTGCTTAAATAGGGGAGCAATTTTTTAGAAAATTAGGAAGCCTGGGAGTTTGTGGCAATGTCAAACTGCCCTATTTTTAGCATTGTGTGTCAAGGGCACATGCCTAGAAAGCACTTGCACTGCATCAGCAGTTTACAGGAAAAACAAGGTAGACAAGCACATGCTTATTTACAGACAGATGAGCCCAAACTTTGTGTGTGAATAATCACATAGGACTGCTTTGGTTTTACTGGGTGACTCACTGGGGCAGCATCAGTGCTCCTGACACAACCCCTGAGCTCAATACTATCGGAAGGAAATGGCTGCAAGCAATCAAAATACCCAAGCAGCACAGGAGAGGCTGGGCAGCAAACTGAAAGCAGATGGACTATATTAATTTCTTTCAATTGAAAGGTAAATGTTTCAGATAGGCAAGAATCATAAGGGGTCTACAAAAAAAAGTGTATGTGTCAAAGGCTTTGCATTCCCCACTGTTTTTCTATTTTAGGTTCTACATATGACTAATTTTCAAACTTGTCACTACCTCTAGCATCAGCTGTTCAAAAAACCCAGAAAAATTTTTCATCTGTAGATGAAAGCCTGTACAGTCATCTAGAGGAAGCAATAAGCCTTATTTTGTTCACCATTTCTAATGTTATTCAATAATTTCAAAACTCAACCACACTGCATAATACTGTAAAGTCACATGTTATCTGGTAGCTCTCATTCCTTAATAAAAACAGTTACCAAAGGTTTTATCAATACATATAATGCTTGATTGTCTACTTTCAATTAATACCTATATACCTGCAACCATCTCTAGCCACTCTCACAGGCAAGTATGCTGCATTTTTCATTAGCAAGTGTCCTTTATTTGAAATATCATCTGAATAGTTTCAAGAAAATTCTTTACGCTGAGGCACTGGCAGATTCCTGGAGTATCCTTCCAGTTAGCTAATAAACTCTGTAGTGAGGAAAACAACAAGGATGGGAAAATGCGCAATTCCAGAAAACTGAATATCAATTCCTGCTTTCCCCACTCTAGTGGTACAGGGGTCCCACAAGAGCTGTACTTAGGCCATCTACAAGCAACAAAAACCCCAAAAAGCAACAACAACAAAAGAGCCTCCTTTGTCCAGCAGCAAGGTCAGGTCACCAAACTCTCACAAGCCGAATCAGAAAGCTTGGAAAAGGATATGATGCCACATGTAAATGAACATAACTATGATGCACTGAGCCACCTGAAACATGGCAATAAACACAACAGTAAGATTTTTAACAGGACAAAAAGTAGAATCTAGATAACAGGATTCTGACTAAGATTACAAAAAGGTTTCTGTACCCAAAAGTTGTTTTATTTAAACTTATGTCTGTGCCTATCCCAACACAAAACCTTACAATTTAGTAAGTAGGCAGTTCACAGCAGCCTCAACATGTTTGCAAGAAACAGAAACACTGGAGCAGGTACTAAATAGTAGTCCATGGTATGCTCTACTCATTCTGAACACGAAGACCAAGAACTAGCTGCCACATGCTCTCCAGAGCTCTAATGGAAGAAGTCATTTAGGTGTTATGAGGACTGAAGTCAGAAGACAGAAGTTTGAAAGAAAAAAACAACCTAAGTCAGTTTACTTGAATTTTCTATTTGCATAGAAAATCTTCACAACTACACTGACTTCATCATCTATTTACACTAGTATGAGATACTACCTTAAGTTCTGTTTTAGGAAGCTTTACACAGGACTTTCAAGAGTATCTTTATTATTATCTTTTAAAACTCCAATGTATAATGAAACATTTAAGCACTACATGCTGATCAGCATGGTCCCCAGAATACAGATACTCCAACAGCAAGTACCTGTGACAACTACATCCAGTGTTCATACAGAGTTCAGGAAAAGACAGTCAACTAGCAAGCAGGCTGGAAGGCAAGAGTGGACGGCAAAAGGTACAGACAGACAATGAGAGTGTTGCTTTAACAGCTTCGTATGGCCTTGGCTGCTGTGACTGGTCTGCACACTGCACTGTTCTTAATGGCAGTAAAAACAGACAGCACAGGAACTAGTCTGTAAAATAACTGTTGCCAGCAAAGCAAGCAAACAAGCACAACTTCAAGGGAAAAAAAAAACAACAAACAAGGAGTGGGGACATACTTGCATCTTTTTTTGGCTGCATTAGTAAATAAGCTGCTGAGCAACATAAATCCCATTAATTCGCCATAGGAACAGATGTTTGCCTAACACTACCTTGGTTTCAACACTGGCTCATAGAAAACATGTCACACAAAACCTGCTACTAAAAGAATAAAGGAAAACAGAATAAAACAAAAATGGGTTCCAAGTTACAAGATAGTTGTGTCTGTATAAATAAAGCAGGATGTGGGCCTAATCCCCATACTACAACTTCTCTCCTGATACATCTAAATGTGATCATATTCCTGTGCTACTATTCAGGTGATCTGTGCAAACCACAGGTTACATTTCACAGACAAGCCCAGCATGGCTGCTTTGGGAGCATCCACACAGCTGCAGTTTAGAGAACCCAACTTTAAAGATTTTTGTATGCCCTATGCTCAAAAAAAAAAAATCACCCAGCTAAACCCTACAGCCCAAGGGTGAGCAGTACAGGCAGTCTGCCCTCCAAGCCCAAGCAATTACTAACTGTGTTGCTGCACGTTGATCTGAAAACCTTAATCTCAAGTATGACATGTGGCTACCTTTGCCCTTCTTCCCCCACCACGCCCCATCATGCAAAGCAAAATAGTCTCATCCCAGGCCACCTTTAACCCTCCATTTCAACCTCACCGCAGCAGAGCCTGCCTACACCAAGCTCTGACCCTCTGGAACTGCCTCAGTGAGACAGGAGTTTGCACATGGTATTCAAGCTGGATGCACTCTGTTGGAATGGGACCAAGGAGAGCACACAAGATTCAGGAAAAGAAGCAGCAGCAAAGGGAAAAGCAGTAGGAAAGTTAAAACACAAAAACAACCACACAACAACAACCACACACAACCCCATCCCCCAACCCCCAAAAAGGAAAATGGGTATATAGTTGCAAAAAGTTGAAAGCATCAAGGATATGATCAGGGTTTTGGTTTTTTAATCACTTTGCCTCAAACTATTATATAATTCAAACTCTTAAATCTGAATTAATTTGCCTAAAATGAAAGTAAATATTGTTGTAGAAGAATTATCTTAATATGAAGTGCAACAACTTTTCAGTGACATCTGTTAAAACTGTGTCAGACAAAGTGTCCAACAAGCCAGTATTTTCTTTATAAATTGTGGTTCAATATTTATAATTTAACAGTGGTAAAATATTACAGTCGTATACAAGGCAAGTGTTTTATTTTAAAATTTCAGGTAATACTATTACTCTTCATTGGAAGTGTTCTGAATACATGGTTGCTGATTTTCAGATGAGCAGACGGTCTAACAGAAGGTTCCTCCAAAATCATGTACATCTTTTAGATAATGGAAAAGAACTATGGATTTCAAGACCTGATTATACACATATGAAGAGGCAAGGCTGAGAAATGCAGACTGGTTTAGAACCTCCCACAAGTCACTGAATTTGGAGTTCCCGTTACTTTAAGCTCAGCCTAAATGCCTATCTTTAGAATTAAGTTCTGCTAATTGGAAGATGTGAAGGTAACAATATCACTAATAGACACATTGCTCAAGAGCAGAATCCATCTCATTAATCTGGCAGCTCCATAAATAAACAAACCTTTGTAGTAATATGGACAGGTAGTGAAAATTCTTTAAATTTAAATAATTTTTTCCTTTTTTTTTTAATCTCTGTAATTTAGTTCCTATATTGATGCAAATTTAGGAGATATGCACACTGCTTTTAAGTCCAATACTCTCAGTAAAGTGCTAAATAAAACAGTGATTTATGTAACTAACCATAAAAAGAAGCCTCTCGCTAAGGAACTAATATTGTAAGAAAAGATGTAGAGCTTTAACTCTTCTCAAGCTTAATGACAGCTAAATTCTTTCTTCATACTAAGATTACTAACAATGTTCAAGGAAAAGAATTTTCCTTCATATAACAGAATTAGTCAGTCAAGAACTTCTCAGATAACATACAAGAACCCAGAATTATACTGGGTTTTAATCATTACTTCAGTACAGTTACAGGATATGATCTGGTATTGCAACAAGGAGCAAAATTACCATCATTTGAATATCAGCTCCATTCTTAGCTCTTCCTTCAAGTTGTACGTTTGCCCTTGCTTAACTTTGCTGACATCAACATTTCCCAGTTGCTGCCACTGCGTTAAAGGCAAAAAGAAAACCAGCAAGGTAAACAATCACAGTTATGCTGTAGAGATCAAATAGGATTCCACTGAAAGTAACTCCCAAAATAACTTAAAAAAACCCACAAAAATAGCTCACACAAACAACCAAGTTTCATTTTTACTATACTGACTTTAAACCATTAATGAGTCATCACTTAAATAATCACTAGCTACATTTATAAAGAATTATTCACACAGTAAACTAGACTTCATAAAATGAAACTATATATATTTCCAATACATTCTATTTTACTCATTTAAACTAATTACAGACACACAGGAATTCAATGATTTAAGGGGTTTTAATTTTCTTTTTTTAGATGTGTGTTTTGAAGTACATTTACCACAGAGGTTTTGTTTCACCTCATAGCAAGAACTCAGTGTCTCCTACTTCCTTAGCCTACATAAAATTTTCCTCTTTACCAGAAGGGTTTTCCACCAAAATAAATGAGACCAAGAAAGATCGTGGTGTAGCAGAGCAACATAAAATGCAATTAGTGGTAAAGTTTTTGTAGGTTGTGTCATTTCATATCTTTCCGTGCCTTCATGGGGCAGCAAAGACTTTATTAGAAAAAACTCCAAGCAAAGACACTCCTGCCATCACTGCCCACTTTGATTAGTCTTAATCTTAGTGGAAGCACAGCAATTTTCACTGATTGCTTGTTTGAGGGCCATACGATTTGCGCAATGTTTATTTTGGGCCCTCACTGAGGGAGGGGTGCAGCCAAACGGGCACTCTCCCAACCCAGAGCACACAAAATACAGCATTCGCACTCTAGGAACATCTCAGCCTCAGCCAAACCCAGGGAGCCTGCCAGTATCAGGAAGGGTTGTGCACATCAAGACCCACCCAGAGGACTCCTGCAAGATGGAAATCACATTTCTACATCCTGGCAAGCCTCACCAACTGCAGCACAGCCCAGAAAAGCCAGAGAGGGTGACATGGGCAACCTTTGTAATGAAATATCACAGGGGACAAAGTGAGGAGCACAGATTTCCCTCAAGTACTGTAAGAAGGAGTTATAAAGCACTGTACACCACAAAGAGGACTCTTCATGAGCAAGAGGAGACAGTACACAACACACTTCAGGAATATTTAAAAAAAATGTATTCTTCACCTAAACCAAACTAGAAAGTCAAATGACAAATACCTTGACTTATAGTGGTGTTGCATCCACACACAAACTTAGATTTCACTAAAATCATTGCAATATGCAAGGCACACTAAAGAGCAAGTGCTCTGCCCATTAAAATGTCTCTGATGATCCCAAAACAGACTAAAGTGGATCACATTATTTTCAGTGCAAGCTGTATGCACCCTGGTATCTACACCCTAGGGAGTGCTGGCTCTGTGGCTTGTGTATTTTGGTGATAGAGCATGTTCTCACATTACTCAGTGATCATTTTAATGAAGTAGCCATTAGGAGTAAAAAACAAATTTAACATATGTATCCTATATCACAAGAAAACAGAAAGGCGGAAACTATGCCTTTTAGTTTCCCACATTTCCTCTCCAATTTTCTCTCTTTTTTCTCCCAAGAGTAAAGATCTCACTGACAAACTGAAGGGCTGGGCTGCATAATAGGTTTAACAGTTACACAACAGCGAAGACAACAGCTACGATAGCATGGGACAGAAGGAAAGAGCAAAGACCATGTTAGTGACCCCCTTATAGCTGCAGCTGGAGTCAAGCAGCAGGATTTCCTTAGACAGCATTGCTACATCTGGATTGCTTTCCAAAGGAAATGAAATCAACGCTTCTGCAAGACATGCTTTCAGATAAGCCAAAGCCACAAAAGCATACAAGAGGCAGTGATGACAGGAATTGAATTGCTAGTAAAAATAAAGGAGAAGATAAGTTAATGTACATTAGAACAATAGTTACCTCTGTTAAGGTGATCATTATGCCTCAGCAAGAAAAAACCCACAAACATCACATAACCCAGACGACTAGAAAGTAGTTAGAATCAGCTGACAGGTAGTTAGACAACAACCCATGCATCGGGGTGAAAAAACCAGTTTGTGAACTCAACAAGGTAAGGGAGACCTTCAAAACCGTAAACAAGGAAGGTGTTGCTCAGACTATTTTAAACGGAAAGGCAAGCTTCAGAACCAGAACAAATATTTCCAGGATCTGATTCCAAAAATGGTTTTGCAGAACAATATAATCCACAACCAGTTCTATATGAAACATTTGCAATGCTGACAACCTTTATTTTATATCAGTCTTTCCCAAATTCACCTAATACTCTTCTAAAACCATAGGGCAGTATGGCTTGATAACGCTGGATAGGAAGTTAGGAGGTCTAAGCTTATGTATGGTCACTTCCCTCCTGCATATTCAATTTGATACATTTTTGCATTCTTAACAGCCACAAACAGTTGATGGAAGCTGAACATTCTATAGGCTATAACTATGTACACAAGACAACTACAACAAAAAGTCTTGCTAATTTAGGATCTTGTGTTTATTTGATATCATGCTGACATTTCCCAAAGGTGCAAAGAGTTGTTGTGGCTTAGCAGAGAATATAAAGACTTTATATAAAGAATACATTCTTGGATCAGCACAATATAAAACTTCCTTGCAGTTCCATATACAGCAGTGGTGGTGGGTTTTGGTGGTTTTTTTCATATAGAAAATTAATTCAATTTTTCCTTAAAATTGAATAGCAGAGATTTTAGACAGAACTCCTAGAAAGCACCCATAAACCTGCAAGTGAAGTGGTCTAATTCTAAAGTAATGTTCGCAACATCCACTGCCAGTATTTCTTATGCTTACAATTATAGTGTTTCTATAACTAATTTTCTCACTAGAATAAGAAAAATAAAGGGATATAAAAATCTACTTAATTTTTTGAAACAAATACTCAAAATTATTTAGTTCCAACTACTACTTTCTAAAACTCCCCCAAAAAGAATAGGTTTAAGATTTCCTACCCCTTTTCTGCATGTATCTTCAAGCACTGCTGAAATGCTAACTGTCTCTGTATCCTTCAACTTTTGGCTATCAAATGATTCCGAAAGAAGAACATCATCTTTGGCATCAGGGTAACACAAAACTTTTAAAAGTCCACACACATTTTCGAAGTGCTTTAGCTCAAGCTCATAAAAATGCTACTGGGCATTGGTACCTGGAAAAGACAATGAAGATAAAAGATGCCATCTGCCCCCAGCCCTGTCCTGGTCTTTGATGGAGGGAAAAGCCCCAGGAAAGCTGTATGCCCTCCAAATGCCAGGAGTCCCTTTAGCATCTGGGGAATACTGCACAACAATGTTACTGTGTAGCTGCCAGGGTTAGAGTCTAGGGAAGGGTGGGATGGGGAGGCAGAGAAAAGAAAAGCAGCTTCCTCCAATAGTTAGTCAAAGTGAAAGCAAAATGGGAGTTATATTTGCCAAAAGGATAGGACCTTGGATCACAGGCTAGGAGTTTCCTTTTGTGGCAGCAAGTCTCCAGATATGAAGCCTCACCCAGCAGTTTGCAAGCCTAGAAGTAATTGTCTAAACTGCCTGCTGAAAACACACACTCCAGCAGGCAACAGGACTGCATGCAGCACCTACAATTACTTTTCTACTAACATCAAGAGCAGAAAAGTTAGAAAAGAGGTAAGATAATGGAAGCTTATTATTTAGCTCACTTTTTGCTCAGCTCAGACAAAGAAACTTGTGAAAAGCAAATACTTCCGCAAGGAAGAAGACAGACTTCAAATGAGAGAATAATTCATGGACAACCACAGTTGTCTTGGCGGGGGTGGGGGTTGTTTGTTTAGGTTTTTTGTGTTGTTTTGGGTTTTTTTTGTAATGTTATGAAAAAACTTATTAGTGGGTTTCAAATCAAGCACAGAAAGGGCTGGGTTTGTGTTTTTTGTTATTGGATTATTTTAGTTGTCGGGGCATGTCTGACTTTTCATTTTTCTTTGATGACAAAAATTTGGATTCATTTAATGGCAAAATTTTCTTTTGATGATTTATAGAAATACCCCTAAACTGTTCATCTGGCATCAGACTAACAGTCTGGAAAGATCTATTTAAAAGCATTTTTTAAAGTTTAAGTAACTGTGCATGAGATGGTAGAACTCAGCTAGAGACGTTAATTTTCAACCTTTTTATAATCTACATTTTTCTTTTGCCAAGTTTAAGATGTCAAAAAGAAAAGTAGAACTAATATCCAGTATCTATAATTAACTTCTTAGACACAAATTGAATATGATGGTATCAATGTCCTGAAACCTAGTATTCAAATGATCCCTCATTTTATTATAAACTTACCAATGACTGAGAAAAAAAACCTCATGAGGAAGCAAATTGGTACCTTTATCTGCTCCAATTAGATCACAAAAGATAAATACCCTTGAGAAGTATTTTTTGACACTTTGAAAATCTTCAAACTCACGACTTTTACAACTAAAGAGTATTTGCCATGACACAAAGCAGTGACAATTAATCAACCTAATAAGCTGTGGAAGTCAACAGGGTCTTTAAAGGGGTTTCCCCTCCACATACACACAGAGCTCTCTAGTAGGAAGAAGTTGGTGATGCCCACTCCTAAGCATTAGGCACTGGCTTTATCATTAATCTTTGAAAATTTCCCATTAAGGCAACTTTTCCCTCTTACTTTCAAAATACAAGTTTCTTCTGTCCCAAGCCCAACCACGTGAATTTGGTTAGATGTAGGAATGCAGAAGAGATTTTATTTTCTACCACATAGAGTAGAAAAGTAGGCAAAGTGCTGCTATAACAGCTGTTGATCAATTCTGGTTGTATTTACTTGCAGAAAAACTAAAAATCCAAAAAGAAAAAGTGTCAAATGCCACTGCAGCATGAAGATCTAACTCCACTGGTTATAGTACAGTCTATAACCTGGTTACTCCTCAAACATGATTTTTTTCAGGCCAGTACAGAAAACAGCATATTACTTCACTTCCACTTCACCATTTTAGGGAACCTATACCACATGGTCCTCTGAAATGGTCAAATACTGCTACAAGTCAGAAGCCTTCTGGTCTTTGCATTTATATATTTGATTTGGTCATGTTCATGTTTACTAAAATTATTTTTAAGGCATTAAAAATACATGGCGATATGCAGATGCTGCTGCAGAATCACGTCTAATCACACTAGCAGGGTAACACATGTGCTCATGGTGACCCTTCCTGGTGCAAAGCAGTGTACGGAATGGGCTTCCGGAGTGATTTCCAACAGAAGGGCATCCCAGGCACTTCTGTGCTTTACCCATCAGACATTTGCTGCTCCTCCAGCCCAAGATAAACAGAATCCTGGAGGTCAGCTCCAAGCAGCTTTACATCGCAGCCTGGCATCATCAGTAAGAGACTTTCAGGTTTGCCACTACCCCAGAACAGGAAAGGTCACGTGGCCAGACAGACCTGATGAGTTCCCTCTCTAATCTTGACATCTGAAGGTCTCCTCTGCAGTTGTGAAGCTCCCAACAACTACTAAAACAGTGGGTCTGCATCAAAAATACAACGAAATGACAGCATTATACCTTCTTTGTCAAGCAGAAGACAGACAATAACAAGTTACATGTAGCAGGGCAATGTTTTTAATCCCACGAAGCTCAGAAGATAGTACTATGCAGAAGAATCAGGAGCAATGCAGAGGAGTCAGTGCAATCCAAGGATACTGGAGGCTGCAGCTCTAACATCCCTTCCATGTTGCAGTCTCAAAGACCCATTGCTTATCTCACCTCTGTGAAGCTGCATTATTGCATTGTCTGAATAGCAGAGAAACTAACAGCCACTTCACAATGGAAACATTTCATTAGTCGGGTGAGGACATCACTTTGAGAGTTTTCCTATTTGTTTTGTGAAGACAGAAGTTACTTTTATAACCTACAGCCACATAAAACAGTCACCAACAAGTGAATTTCTATAGGGTCAAAAGGCATCACCAGATAATGGCTTAGACTAAAAACTGTCATATAGCAAAGTGGTGGAAGTCATGGGCACTTGTCTCTAAACTTTACCAGCAACACCTGATTTTTTTCTCCACCCCCCTCCCAGC
This sequence comes from Pithys albifrons albifrons, assembly GCF_047495875.1. Classification (NCBI taxonomy): domain Eukaryota; kingdom Metazoa; phylum Chordata; class Aves; order Passeriformes; family Thamnophilidae; genus Pithys; species Pithys albifrons. The sequence goes on from NC_092464.1 coordinate 32,814,722, forward strand.
TCCTGAGCTAGTGAAAGTTGATGTTTTCTTCTGATATATTTTGCAGTCCTTCCACCCTCCTCCTAGATCTCACAATGAATTTCACAGCCAGTGAGCTTAGGTATCTGAAGGCTGATTGTAGTGGGTGTACACAGCATAGCTAAGAGAGGTTCATATCTGCTACACAGCCATCCACATCTGCTAAAGGTTTTCCTAGTCCCTCACAACTCACTCATGATCACACAGTTGGAAGAGCTCCAATCACTATCATAAATCCCCTCTGTGCACTCCCACTATGGTCCCAGACATGAAGCCACTTCAGGTTTGCAGTATTCCCTGCTTCCACAGCACTGTTTTGACGCCTAAGGATTTTAGTATATTTTGTAGATTTTTGAGATTATATAGGTTACATGGATTCTCCTATGTTGTTTGCATCTTAGGTGAGTTACTAAAGCTCCTTCTCACAGATTTGTGAGCTTTCTCATGCTCTGCCAAGGCCATGGTGTTTGTGAGAAGCCACCTGTAGATAGCAAAAAGACAAAACACAAGAAGAGGGCCTAGAGGTCCTGGAAGATCTCCAAGGGGCAGTTCTCAGGACCCCTACAGGTGGGGCACAGAGGGAAATGAAGATCATGGTTGGTTATCAAAATCTCATATGTAAATTGCTGGAGAAGTTATAAAAGCTGTGACATCCCTGGCCATGGATGTGCAAGCCTGTGTGCAAGTGTGAGCCTGTGTATGTGTCGCAGACCTTCTGGTGTGCACCTTGAAAGCTTTCAATAAAGGTATACTATCTTTCTCCATTAATATCATTTTTTGAGTGTCTATTTCCACACTTCGGCATCAGGCAACAGTTTCTTCTATTCTGTTTTAAAAAACTGGGATGTCACCAGGAAGAGATGCTTCCTGGATATGAAACCCAAACCTACTGACAGAGTGACATATACTATATACTGAACATTAATAAGAAGCTGAAATGAAGAGGCAACAAGGAAGTTTCCTACAGGGACGCAGTTACTCAAGTAATTAAGTCGTTCTAGCTTAGGACAGCAACCTAAACCAGCAACTATTTGGGCTGCAACAACCAATACCCACAAATCAAAGTCAGGGGTAATGAGTTGACCACACTACCTGCAAGAATACTACAGGTCCACAGGAGTCCTATACTCAGAGAAGAAGCAAACAAAAAAAATTGCTGTAGCTGGGATGTAATACAAGTCACTAAGATCACATGGATGGTTCCTGTAAATTTCTACACATGCAGACAGAGAAGTAGAGATACCAGAAAACAACATGCCAAGAAAATGAAATGTGTACTGAGAAAGTAGGATGCAGGAGATTTCCAGACCTAAAGCATGCTGGATCGACACAAGGACACTAATACGTGCTAACAGACAGCAGATTCATAACTCGGACCACATCCAAAAGGGTGAGAGCTGCTATAGGCAGTCACGAAGGCCACAGATTTAATTACATATCCAATGCAACTCAAGGGCTGAGGAATACCTTCCTAGAAGCCACTGGCACATCATTTATAATCCTCTGCTTCAGAGTGCATAGTTGAGATTGGCCTCCTTGTTGCTGCTTAGGTTGGGTAACTGTGAGTTTAGTACAGGAACTATGGGAGCAAATAAGTGAAATTGTTGCATGAAGAGCTATCTACTAGTCACATAACAGCCTGATTCTATTACCAAGAGCAAAAAAACCCCACCCACCCCAATATCCAAAAAATGTTGATTTGGATTAATTTCTTACACATGCATTCAATCCCCTATCAGGCTTTATAACAAAGTGGTTGTTTGCAAGGACAGTTTTAATCTATCTTCCCTTCTCCCTGCAAGTTAATGGTGGGCTACAATTTTCAGAGTGATTTCCTGTTTGCATTATGTTCTAAAAATCCTGCTCATTTACTTCACTAAAAGGCATGTGCTTGGAAGTGGTTTTGATGCTTTTTAGTCATATCCCCCCTTTTGATTGCCACAACACTCGGAGTCTGAAAATAAGGGAGCTATTTCAAGTTACATTCCCTTCTTTCCCTGCCCACATGTACTTGGCCACCAATTTGGGACATGGAATCAGAGGGAGCTTCAGGCTGTAGAATAACACAAAAACTTGAAAAGGAAAATACATTAACGGAACTTCACTCTCATCCCCCTGCTCAACAAATTTGGATCAGTTGTTGTTCACCTACATCTTAAAGATCTCTTAGCTATTTTTCATATCATCGTTGCTGCTTTTCAGGGTCTCAGCCCAGCAGCCAGCACCTGAACTCCCACAGCATCCAGGCTCTTGGACTGAGCACTAGCAGGCTGGATAAAATGTCAGCATGGAGGTGCAGATAGTGTTAGTGTCTCTTGCCTTCCCATAGTCCTGTGGCATTCCCCCTTTGCTTGGTACAACTTCACTGCTTGCCTCAATCACGTATCTTCTCTACAGCTGAGCTCATTTTCTTCCTTTTCCCCACTCACCCAAGAAATAACTCAATATGTACCTGTATCACTAGATGAAAGCAAGCAGGAGCTACATGAAGAGACACAGATGGGGCCGCAGTCATGAATGGTCAAGTTCAAGATCAGAACCAAAGCAGTCACCATAGGAGGGAACACAGAGGTAATGCAGCAGTGTGCTCGTACAAGTAGCAATGAAGTGGAAGGCTTTTATCAGGAGCAGCACCACAGCAGAGTTGCTCATTGGAGAGGTAGCCCGAGAGCCAGTTTCTACTTGGCCAGCAAACAAGACTAAAGTCCCACACACCTAAAAGCACAACTGTGAGATGTGCTGACTACCCTTGCTTTATAGAATCAGCTGGACTGGAACTAGCCAACCTCTTGGAAACAATCATGTTTTGTTTCTCTCTCTCTCCACACAAGAGACAGTTGCATAAAGTTAGGTCAACATGTGGTATGCATAGGATTCAAATGTAACACTTCCTGGCAATCAGCACCATGCCTAGAGGAGCATCTGCACTACTGATAATGTCAATTTTTCCCATGGCCATCATAAACAGATACGTTTGCTCATCTCTTGAGACAAAAGGAGCAGACCCCATTCTATAGCTTTCCATTGGTTATACAGCAGCTTTTTTTTTTTGCTTATTTGTTTAAAGGAGCAAAACTCAAGACACACTCAGATGTCTCTGTCAGCAGCTACCTTATTAAAGTGAAATAACATAAAATGAATGATATAACTGTGTGCAGATTTGGTCTTCTAACTCCAAATCAATTAAAACTCCCATGGATGGACAAAGAATTAAATAATGGGAAGCAGCTTCCAAAACCACCTCAGAACACTAGAGCTCTTCAGCAAGAAAAAGAAATGGCTGAGAAATAAAAGTCAGTAAAATAATAAGGGAAATAGAAACAGAAAAGGTAATGAAGGTATTATTATTCTGTTACTATTCCCTTTTCCTTCCAGTACAGGAGATGGGAGGTAGGTGGAAGTTCAAAGCACGTGAAATGAGATGGTTCTTCCTGCAATATACCCTAAAACCATGCCACTTCACTGCAGTATATTGTGGATGCCAGGAGTTTGCATTGGTTCAAGAACATGCCCACAGAAACCCCAGACTGATTTCTCAAACACAAAATCACTATTTCTGGGTCAGTAGGTTTCAGGGCTGCAAAATGCCAAAAGCCAGTAGACTGCTTTGGTGAACTATCACTGTATCCTTGTCCTTATTCCTGTATCCCTCCCAAGGCACAGCAATGGTGGGTTATGTGACTGTACATTAACCTCTCTTCTGACTCAGTGTTGCTGGTTTTTGTTCTTTATGCACAAACCAGGTAAATGGATTAGGAATCATTGAGGACACTTGAAGTTAACATTTTTCTGTTCCTTTGGCAATCATGAACAAAAGCTCTTAACATTTCTCCTATTATTGCCCGAGGAATAACTCGTGCATTTCCTTCAATTCTTTTCAAATTATCCGAGTAAGTCTGAAGCAGCAGTCTCTGCTAGTGATGTTGTCTTTTGCAATTAGTTCAGATTTTGTCTAGGAGCAGAAGAGAACTAACCAGTCTCTTAATTGCATTAATATCACATTAAACTTACAACACTTGGAGGCCATCTTTGTTTATAGAAGCACGTGGCTTTACCAGCAGCTTCATATACGCAACAGAAAAGGTACAACATCTAACTTCATCAGGAATATTTGGGCTGCACTCCCAGCATCTAAAACCAACACTTCTGCAGAAGATCCAACAACAGTATGAACTATGGGTTCCTTATTTCACAGAGGAAAACTTAACTGAGCAAGATTTATGTCAGGAGGCATGAATAACTAGCAAAAAGTTTCCGTATGAAAGACAAAGAAAAGCTTTGTCAATAGCTTTAACAGATATAAGTACATTTTTCTCCTAAAAAAAGGTAATTATTTTATAGGTCAGAAATGTATTTTAGGATTTTTGTTACAACTTGCTAATCTGAGATTGCAAGTTGTCAGAAGCTACAGTTTTCACCAAGTAGTCCCGTGGCAGTTTGGTTCTTATACTATTAAGAATACCAGTGGGAAACAAGATCATGAGATTTCATGTGAAATGAAAGAAGCAGTTAGTGTGTTGGTCCTACTTATTTTTCTTCTGGGCTGCCTCAGTTAAGGGTGGTTTGAACAATGAGTTAATTTATCACGGTGTTTAAGGAAATTTAACCAGCAATGGCATACAGCTCAAGTTCTATCTGCAGAGATGCAGTACCATTCCAAACCATGTTTGCCCTGCTGTGCATACAGGTGACAAACTTGCAGAGATTCCATATCCAGCTTAATGTCTAGTAATGATGCTATACTGAGTAACAGTTGGGCTCAGAGGACAGTACCCTATGTGGCCACACCCTACCTGGGGACCAGTAACAAGTGTTTTGTCCCAGGGCCTGTCCTGCCTAACGTCTGTGTCAATAACCTGAAAGAGTTGTTGCAGCACACTCTCAAGTTTGGGGATGTGACCCAGCTGAGGGAAACAGTTAAACAGTTAACATGCCAGAGGGCAGGGCTGCCTCACAGAGAGACCTAGACAGGGTCAACAACAGCCTAAAGAAATTTGACAAGGATAAATGCAAAGCCCTGCACCAGGGAAGAAATAACCCCCTGCACATGGGTACAGGCTAAAGACTTACTGGTTGGAGAGCAGCTCTGCTGAAAAGACCACACAGGGTGGTGTTGCACAGCAAGCAGAATATGAGCCACGTCTGTGTCCTGGCAGCAAAGAAGGTCAGTAACAACCTGGACTGTATTAACAGAAGCACAACAATGGATGGAGGAAAGTTAATGAATGTTGAGTTAAAGGGGATAACCCCATCACATGTTGATGCTTCATCCTGTTTTGGGACCTACAGTAAAAGACACCTACTGGGAACCTGGAATGAGTTTAGGGATGGGCCACCAAGATGACTGGAGGCTGGAATACCTCTCCATTGAGGAAAGGCTGAGGGAAACAGGCCTGTTGAGCCCAAGACTGGACAGCTTTGAGTAGAGCATAGCAAGAGTCTGCCCCAGAGGTCATTGAGCAGATAGACCTAGGCTCTTCCCAGACCTGTAAGGTCAGAAAATAGGAGACAACTGGCTTAAGCTGACATAACAAATGTTCTCACCAGGTACAATGAAAACAATCCTCACCAACAAGATAATTAGTTCTTCAAACCGGTCACCCAGAAAGGTTACATGAACTGCATTCCTCAAGGTCTCCAAACGGGACAAAACTTTAACCAATGTTAATTAAAGTCAATACAGAGTGCTGATTTGAACAGAAAGTTGGACTAGAGACCACCAAAGGTCCCTTCCAACTTCAATGGTTTTGTAATTCCAAGAAAAAAACCTGTCACAATGCTGGATAAAGAGGTTACATCATGATTAAAGTGACCATTAAGTAAAAATTATAGCTAAAGGGGTGCAACACATTGGCAACTGAGCCCTCTAACAAAGATTCACTGACACCTTTCTAGAATTACAAATAAAAATTAAGGTTTGGTGGCTGGATTCCCAAAACATGTTTTGAACCAAGCAAACTTGATGTGTCTGTTAAGATTTGTCAAGTTTTGGAGTCGGTCAGTGACAGGGTAAACAACTAACTATATTATTCTAGGCTTGTGAGCAACACATTGTTTTAACAATGCCAAGCAACCCCTTGGTGACAATGCCAAAATTCTTGCACACTAATAGCTGTTTTAAGTAATAGAATAGTTCTGAAAAGTTAAGGGATTACAGGTTGTGCTTTCCTTTATCCCAGAAGATCAAAAATCAGTAAAGAAAACAGACTGTCTCATTTCAGAAACAGGACAAAGGAACAAAGTTGGATGGTGGGAGAAGTTTATCAAACAGTTGCACTGAAATATTCTTTTTTTTTAAACCCTTCACTTGTCTGTTTCTCCCACTGAATTTTGAAAGGGAAATAAGATCCAGGGTCATAAACAGTCTCCAAAGACGAAGGTTCTGCAGGCCTTAGTTGGAATGGCCATGTTTAATATTTAAAACTTACCAGTTCTCTGTGCTCTGACAAAGTCCATCACAACCAAAAGCAGCTCATACTCCAACACAGGTATCTATATAACACACTGAATCACAAGGCTCTGTGGCTCAGGTGAGACAACAGATTGAAAGTTTCAGGTCCAAGTGCAAGTTTCCCTCCACATTTTGTATGCCTCTCCCACAGTTTGTTAAAACATCTCACAAACTACTCAGCTAGGTCAAGATTATGGTCTAAAAGTTGTGGCACTTCACAGCACCTTCTTCAAAAGTTGCTCAACCAACCCCTCCTGCCTCTCCCTATGCAAGTCAAAGTCTCTGCCTAAAAAACTCCCTGACTCCACATGTCCTACAGCACAGCCCAAAATCTACTTCCTCTTCTTTCATCTTACCGCCTTGATCACCTGGAGGAAGAATAGCAACTTTCACACTCTAAACTGTGTCAGTCAAGCCAGCTCTGCCTTGGTGAGCCTTCAGATTTCTTTGAAACAGCATTAACATTATGTCTGGGTCCTGTGACTGGAAGACGACTTTCTGTCTTGTCTAGGTGATTAGCATAACAGAGCCCTGAACTCACCTCTAACTTCTCTATTCATTGCTTAAGCTGCTGCAACACAAGTTTCTTAGAGAAAAACTTGTGTTAACCGATGCAATGCTACTTTTCTAAGCCTACAACTATAACAGAAGAGCAGAATATCTCCAGTGGGGGTTTCTAAGATATTATCTCTTACACAGGGGCAGATGTTTGATAGAAGTATCACTATCAACTGCTTTTAGTAGAATCCTGATTTAAATAAACACTGTAACCCAGTTTTCAAAGAAAATCAACTTTTCTTGTTAAATTTTTCATCTTTTTTAATAACAACTGTATGACAATTATCAGCAGTGCTAGAACCAACACACTTGTATGAATAAGTAATTCCAAGTGAGAAATATGCTTATTGCATGTTTATGACAGGACCTTGCCTCCCACACCCTGTACTTTAAACACCTGCAAGAGGTGTTTATTACCTCACATATACCTGTAAATATCATCCCCTATAATTAAGCCAGGCAATTAAAATCCCAACATAAGCCAATATGTTGTCTGAAGTACAAAAGTGGGTGGTCTGCCACAGACATGGTCACTTTCCTGTATCAGATTGCCTCACCTGCAGCTAAACTCAGCTGGATGATGGGAAATATGTGCAGCTCAGACAAAACAGTTAATTCAGGTGTAGGTCCATGGTCAGACAAAAGGAAGGAAAAATTATCAGCTCTCTTTTCTTTTTGGCAGAAGAGCAGCAAGGGCAGCCCCCCATGCTCCTGAATATAGAATGAAGACCAAGAGGATGCAGTGCCTTTCTGAGGCTCCACGTTGCCCCGCAGGTTGCTTTACCCGCTGTCCTGTAGTTAGGAATCAAAATAAGATTCAAACTTTGTTTGATGTACATAATTCTTGACAAATCTCTCAAGTTTCTCATTATAATGGGGAGAGGGAGGACAACCTCCCTTCAAAAGGTTTTCACACTGTCTTCTACAACAGACTCTTAAGGCAAACACTGACAACAGTGCAACAGCAGGTGAGAAGCTGACCCTGTGATTGCTGTTAGGTAACAGTCATTACCAGCCCACTGTCAAACTGAAGGGTTCTATTTCACAGGGTTTGCAGGGACCATCCCACCTAATGTTGTATCAGATTTGTGTTTATTAAACTTGAAGATGGCACAAGGCTGAAATGAAGCAACAATATGCCAGAGGACAAGAGCTCAGAGTGATCTTAAACTACAGAAACTACTCTGGCAAACCTCATGAGATACTTCCAGGTGAGAGACTTAAGAACAATCAGTAGCCTGAAAAATGAGAGTCCCGAGAAGAGATTGAAAGAATTAAAAACTCCCTGAGCAACATAAGTCTTCAAATATGTAAATGACTGCTGCAGAGAACAGAAAAATATGTTCCCCATTCACCTGCTGAGTAGGACAAGTAGTAGCAAAAAGTACAGCTTAGTGCCTGATGTTTCCTCCTCAAAGATCCCTACCAGATTCCCGTAACTAGCAGGCAGTAGCAGATTTGTGCATGCTTAGCATACTGCTAAGCATTTTTATAGCTATACATTATTTTTATAGCACTACATTAAGCTGGGATTCTTGGAGGATGCTTGAGGTGAAAAGCTGTATTTCAAGATATTTTAAATGTCTTTGCTGTTGTTTCACCTTACTTCTAGAATTCTTTTCAATGTAGTGCCTGCTCATTCCTCTTTACGTATTTGCTTTATGAGAAATATTTATAATCCTAACTTATTTTTAATTGCAATAGTTTCATGTGTGGGTTTTTTTCCCCTTTCTTAAAACCCAGAAGGTCCCCACCTGTACTCTTCATATCCTTGGTATTCTAAAATAAGCTGCATCTTAGGCAGCTACCATTCATCAAGATTAGTTTTTACACTGCATCTCCAATTTAAAAAACAAACAAGCCACCCAACACAGCTGATTTATTCAAAGTAGTGACAAAATCTACTACAGATCCTCAGGACAAACAGGTACATGCACTATACTTACATACATTTGCTCCCAGTCAGAACCCACTCTATTCTTCTAAAGAAACAAAGTTTTCTTAGAAAACATGCAGATGGGAGAAGATAGTTTAAACCTTTCTTACATTGACAAATCTCAGTGCAGAACCCAAAATTACTTTGCAACTCTGATCTAGGAATCCTTTTCAATTACTGCTTCTGCTTGAGGAATCTGAAACAACAGAAATCTCAGCATAGGTTCAAGACTTCGTTTTCCACTTCCATCAAAAAGTAAGGAAAAGCAAACCCTGTTTAGCAACATCCTTTTGCCTTTGAAAGAGCTAAAATGGACCTTTCCTTCCCACACATTTCTATCCCTGAAAGCAATCTGCAAGTCTCACCGCAAAGCCAGCAATACACATTCACAGCATTTTTCTTGCTTTCTCTGCTCACTCAACAGGTTCACACTTCAGAGACTGGGCTTTTAGTCTACCTTTTTTGTCACCAAGTTCATCAACACTGTTTATCTGCTCCAATCAAACTGATAAGGAAATAAGCCCACAGAAGATAAGTAGGAACTCTTCAACAGATACCTTCCTGCTGAGCCAGCAAGTGCCATTTTTGGCACCATCTCTGTCCTGAAACTCTGGTCTCTAGTGTTTTATTCACTAAACATGGAAAAAATATTTGGAAAGAAAATCACGTGAATCTTCTACTCTGTAGATGCTAGTTTTAAAATGTTTTAAAAGAAAGAAAAGAAAGGGTGGTGACATTTCACACCATGGTTCCTTCTCAGAAGAGCTCTACTTGAAGACCCATCATGTCAAAACAGAAATAAACTCTAGGAACACTTCAGTTTTCAATTGCTACATCTAGATCTCCATCCAGAAGACAATCTTGTCTTGCAAATACACCTCCAGTGCTGAATACACAAAAGCTAAGTAAGAGTACTTGCCACCATGAGTTAGGAATCAAACCAGCATCTTACAGACTGTGGCTCAGGAAAGAGTAATAGAGATCTATTTGCTTTTCTGCAGTGACCAGAGAGCCAGGGTAGTTGTTTCCAATGAGAAAGAGGTGAGACTGGTGTATGTGAAGAATGAAAAAAGGTGGTGTGCAAAATCCTTCACTAGTCATAATGCTTAGCATCAGTCTGGAGTTCATATTTGATGAATAAGGATAGAAAAGAGGAATGGAAATTATATCCACCTATCACTAAAAATGATGCACTGACTCTTTGAGAGTTTGCTTTGCAAAACAGAATTGGTAACAAGATAAAATGATTTATTTAAAAACTAAAATCTAATCATGCACATGTTCTTCAAATTACTAAATTGGTACAATAACCTCCGTAGGCAAATTACATGTAAGCAAAGCAAAAGCAAGAAGATGCATGCTAGAAGTGATGATGCTTTTATGGAACACAGCCACTGATCAGAGTCCTCAAACACAGACCATTCAGGGAGGGAAGGGGGAAGATGCAAATGACCTCCTGGATGAGTAGAGAACATGATCCTGGATAATCCCCTACCAGTCCAGACTCTAACTGCAGTCAGAGGCAAGGTCTGAATTTTTTTTTAGTTCAGACAGAAATGCTGCCTATCCTCCACCTCATTTCTCCTAGCTGGGCAAAGAGTACAAAAGTACCCAACCCACACATACAGAAACCTGCAGAACCTTGCCAAAAATCCTGTGAAGCTCAAATTAATTACCAGACAAGTTTTGTACAAACTTAACCTTGAATGACTTGGAATAAATGAGAATTGTAGCTTCTACAGCTGCACTTTTCAAGTGAGCTCTTCAGGATAGCAACCTTGCGATTTTGTTTCAAAGTAGTAACTCAGCAGATTACAGAACGTCATTATCTGCCTCTTTTTACACCACTTAAACCCGAATATGGTCTAAAAGGGTTATCTTGCCTTTTTTACTTATACCATGATGGTCTGATAAGTACACAGTGAAGTCTTACATTACACAAGAGTAAACAACAAGCCCTTGCTATGGTAAGAGTCAGTATTTTGTTCAGTAAATTCAACCTGTTTGAAGAACACGAGTTGGAATTTTTTTTTTCAAAAAAGACAACCAGAAAAACAAACGGCTAATCTGAATTTGCATACTGGGTTCATGACAAATGTTGCTCATTACTCTGTGGCCATTTACACCACTGCTTCCCAATCTATATGGAGTAACTACAGATCAAGTGTCCTACCATAAGAGTGTTCAGGATACCAGTTACTTCCAAGGGAAAGTTTTCTTATCATTAAAGTTCAACATTTTCTTCTCTTCTGTGCTACTAAGGGCACTAGATTTTACTAAATAGGCATGTATGTCTCTTAGAAAAGAGTGTACACCAGTGGAACAGTTTCAAAATTTTCACCAGAAACTGATTTACTCCAGTATTTCATGAATCTCAAAAGGCAGTTCCATCTGCATGGAGAGCAAAGGAAGAGTATCAACAACAGGGTACCTTCCTAAGCTGAGGGATCTCAAAACATTGTCAATTCAAATCAAGCTCCAAAATTCCCTGAAAGTTTTTTTTGAAGGTGTTTTTCAAAACCTGGAGGCAAAACTATTATCTGTGCTCCTATTACCACAGAGGAAACGATTACCAAATTCTGTTATGCTTCACACTACTAGCACTTTGGCGGCAATACTGTGGGACCACCATCCCTATCACACTTCCAGACCTGCTTTCTCCAAACCTGATGAGCAGCATTTGAGAACATTATGGATGCCTTCCTTATTATAAGAGGCTTCTGTATGTGTTTTTTTTTAATAAGCCAAGGACCATCTCCGTGCACAGAGATTTTCACTGGGTCCAAGTTCCATGTGGCCCAAGGCATACAGGTACCACTGTGTGGTACACTGGCAACAAGAGTGGTGAAGCACTGTACTAGAGGCATGCACACTGACTGACAGGGACACTCATGGGCTTCCTACATAAAAAGTCTGTTTCTATACAGAACAAAATTAAAACAATTACTTCAACATTTGCAAAGAATGACAGTGTAACCTTACTAACAATGGGTATACTAGGGGAAAAAAATTCACAAGAGCAATAATCTTCTGTTCTTTTCATACATCATAGTAAAAGGAAAGGTGTTGCAGGGTCCTGGGGGTGTTTTGTATTTCAATATTGAAAATACATGAGGGCTGATAGATTAGCTAGGTTGGTTTTAAGGATTTCACACTCATTAGAAGCCAGTCTTGATTCAAGCAATTAACAAAGAAGTGATGAGGCAAAAAAACTGGCACAGGGGGACTATAAACCACAATTTAAGTAAAATCACTCCAGTTGCCACACATGTGCATTCACATATGATCCCCTCAGAAAACATCCTGCAAGAACATTGCTTCAATATAAAATACCTCTCTATATGTATAAACTTCTACTCTCCCTACGAAGAAAGACTTGTTTTAAGGAGGAATCAAAAACTTCTTGCAGAGCTCAAAGCAAATGTGTTCAAGAATTTTAGCACCAAAAAAGATGCTGGAGCCCAAGGTAAACTGACAAGACAATTCCTGATGAATTTAATCACCAGCTGCTGTATTTTATCATCAGCACTGTTTTGAGAGCATACAAAGCTTACCTGCTTAAGTACAAAAGTGCCATACTGCTGGTACTTACAAAAAAAAATTTTAGGAAGTTAGTGGACAAATCATACTTGGCAGACAGCTCTGATGTTGCAAGAGAATGCCAAAGTATTGTAGAAATTTTGGGGTCTCTAAATTGTGTGCTCAAAGGGTCAGGTCTGTACGAGTAACTTGAGGTCATCTAGGCAAGGTTGAGATTATGTTAATAGGGACAATTTTAACATTGGGAATGTTATGAAGATAGTGTTTTGAAAAGGTGGGCAGAGAAAACATCTGTCAGACCAGATGTTACCAGGCAAACTGCAGCAATAGAGAAGAGGGAAATAGTTTAAAAATCAAGAAGCAGATAGGAAACAGGGTAGATACTTGTAATACACAAGCAAAATTAGCTACAAAGGTGTAAGGAGGCATAGGCAGGTAGAAACATCTTTAAGTACTCTGCTCGACAGTGCTTACATCCCTGTTTATTCACATCTCTGAATTGTATGCCTCTGCTCTGATACTTATGGTTCCTACACAAAATCCTCAGAGGAATTTTGTACCAAAAAATAAGTTAATCTTCAAATTAGTCACCCTCAGCCATTTCTATAACTACTCTTCCCAGAAGATTGAAAAAAAATTATTTGAAATAAAAGGTAGTAGGTGGACACTGTTGGGCTGAGGGGTATGCAAGGTCTGGGAAGTGCAGAGGAGAAGCTTTACATGGGCAACAGACACCAGAAAGGCAGGCTGAAGCAATGAAAAGCAGTGAGTGCTGGTGCCTTACAGAAATCCCATGGTTTAACAGCCTAGGTTGAACAAACCAATGCCTCTGTTTTTCTTCAAAATTAGGAAACAATCAGGCAGTGCAAACAAAGCAGTAGTTACAGATAGGAAATCAGATGAAGGCGGACCAAACCTGCTGGAGAACTGCTACCAGAGCTGTACCCTCAAACCTTCCACCCTCTAATCTCCCTTCAGCAAAAGGATGACTTATCGCTAATGAAATATGAAAACAACATTTTAAACACACAAATAAGGTAAAAAAAAATAGTGAAGAAAACAAGTCTATTCTCACAGTAGCCCATCTACTGTAAAAATTAGAACAATATTTTTGTAGTGCAGCAAGTATACACTATACTGGTGCTAACCATAATAGCAAGAACAAACAATTTGCCAATATACCACCACTACAGAGGACCAAGGAAAATGCAAAAACAAAAACCCAACCCCACCCCCCCACCCCCCACCCCCCCCAAAAAAAAGGATCAGCATTACATTTCTGCTTCTGTAAAGGTTTGGCCAAATATTGGAATATGAACCTGTATGAAGTTTATTGAACTCATACACCAAACATCAGCAAGGTCCAAAATGGATGAACTTTCAGTCTAAGAGTGACTGCTTCAGGAAGTCAACATTCAAAGAATCCATTTCAACATTTTTTATGGTTAGCTCAGAGAGCAGAAATGAAGGCAGTTATCTGAATTGCTTAGAAGGCTCTATTGTTCTCTCTTCCAAAGGATTTTTCTCCAGTACAGAATGGGTGGTGTGTGCAAAGCAAGTAAAAGATGGGGGAAGGGGAAAAGTCCTGTGGACAGAGACAGAAACACAAACAGTTTTTAAGCAAATACAATTTTTTTAAAGTAACTTCCTACCTCCCACTGCAGGTGAGGCGGGATATTTCTGATCTGAAGCTTCCGACTCCTGCAGATAAATTAAAGAAAATAGTATATAAAAAATAAATCATTGCAAGATAGACTGTACATAGCAGTGTCATACATTTAAGCATCTGTCATACTAAGAGGGGGGAAAACCAAATACACAACCCAAAAAAACCAACAGATCGCTGAAGGGGCAACATCAGGTCAAAACCATTTCAAGTCCAAAGAGCTGTTACAAAAATACTTGTTACACACTTGACAGCTGCTACATTTCATGAAGTCTCCTCTTTTCTTGAAGACTATTTCTATTTCAGCTTTAAGGCCTTCAGTATCTAATACTCTCTGTTACAAACGTGTGTGATAATCCCATATATTTGTACTGGGTTCTCCTTCACACACTTTGAGTTTTTTGTTGTTGTCAGTTTGTTTTTTGAATTCATTGAGAAAAGGCTCCAGGATTTTACATTCCTTCAAGATAAGGAATAAAAATTTATACAATTGCTTTTATATTAAGCTTTTCAATTATCTAATGACAGACTATTTTCTAATATTTACATGACTAACTTTCTTCTTCTCTGATTGGGAGGAGAGGGTAAGAGTCAGTAAATTCCTTGTATTTTCACCCCAAATTTACATCCCAAATTTACATCGGCTTTCGTTTATCTAGTAAACAAGACATTCACTTTGAAATGCTACTGCAAAACCTAGCAGTGTTCTGGCTGCCTTCACAGCCAAGTCCTTTGTCTCCTCCCTTCCCCCAAAGTGAGAGAACAAATAAATGCCAGAGATGCCACAAACCCCTTGGGATTTACAAGAATGTGTAGATTAACAGAGTTTCAGCTGGGCTCAGGTAGGGTGAGCCTAACCATCCTGGGTGGCTCTGGGGACAGGAGAGCAGGCGACAGAGAGCAGTCTATCTCTTTCAACTACCTTTCAGTTCACCAAAGCAGATAAAATAAGGGTCTTGGTTCAAACAATTTTCCTTTGTATTTTAATTGCTCAATACTGACCTCTCACAGTAAAAAAATGCTTCACATTTTAAGGACTTTTTATAACAGTTAAACTTATACAGGCCAGTGAAGTCTTGCAGCCAAACAAGTTTTAGAGATGTTCCTGTCTAGCAATAAAATAGAAAGATTTCCTTTTCCCCCTCAAACCCTTTTAAAATACATTCCTTCCCCTGACGCCACCACCTCCCCGGCCTGCAGTGAGCGTTTTACATCTTGAAATGCTCTTCTCAAGAGGCTTTGTCCAAGGCACAGCCGGCTATTAGAGCACAAAGCCACCTTGCCCAAACAGCTCCTCATGAGGCTGTGTCACCCCCAAATCTACAGCAACCATAAGATCAAGCAACAAGCATGCTTTTGCCTGAAAAGATGAACAGGTCTTGGCTATGTAGCATTTCCCAGCTGTTTTCACTCCCTCTTCAGCAAGTAGGAGCAGATTTCAGCATTTGATCATATAAGTAGGCGAGAAAAGGAAAATGAAAACCCAAACCACACACAATTCCATTTAAGGTTTCATTTTCACTAAAGCAAGGAAAGTCAGGAGCTGCTTCACTGTAATAGAGAGCAGAAAATTTTCTTGAAGTTTGCAAAGTTTTCCTTAAACTGTAAGGTCAGCCAGTGATCCTGCTACAAAACAGTCACCCTAAAGTAGTGCTATACTGCTCTGAAATACCAAAAACTCACACGGTGATCTGAAACTTGGAAGTTGGGTCCTAAAGTGGAACATAAAAGGGAATATTCATTCAATATTAGAAATACTGGGAAATTTTAATACAGCAAAACCCCAAACCACAAAATTGGCAGCTAATATGCTATTCAATGTGCTTCAAACTCTGTTGTGCCATTACTCTCTCACACTTGTAGATTCAATTAAAATTCATGAGTTTCATAGCAAGGAGTACCACTCATTGAAGGATCCAAGCCCAACAGCCCTGCCTGCCAGCACACTAACAAAAGGTCTCACCCCAGCTCCACATCAAGTTTGGCCACAAATGCTCACACTGAGCTGGATACATCCACTGGTGAGAAAAGGAGGGGAGGGAAGTCCTTTCCAAAATCACTTATGTAGGTTTTTTTTTGAAATGAATTGTGAGGTGGCAGTTGCGTGAAACCCATGTATCTTCTCTCCTGCCCAATGCCTGAAAGATGGACTCAAAAAAGTAATCCACTTTTACTTATCTATTGTTGAGGACTAATGCAAGGTTTGAAGGTGGGGTTCTTTTCTTCCCACATGACTCGAAGAATTGGTACAGTTTGATGCAATTTAAAACTTCTGCCAGTCAACGTTTGTAGCACGGAAATAACATGAACATCCAAAAAAGGAGAAGGGAGATGAGCAAGAAAGAAATGCTGCCTTAAAATTACCAGTTCCTCTGCTACATTCATAAACAGCCAAAGGAAATGGCAAGCCAAGCACAAAACGGGTACAGTCCTGCTGTGTACCTCAATGTATGGCGATAGTGAGACACCTATTGTACAAAACTGAAAGGCCACTTCAAAAGTGCAGGGATAGATGTACACACCATTTAATTTGGAACTATTAACACATTCATCAGTTTCTTACCTGCAACTAATTTTAACTTGTCACCTGATGCACAAGTTTGAAGTCTGGTGTTTACTGATGCATGTGAAAATTTAATTTTCTTTTTTTACATTACTTCTCTATCACAATTAGCATTAGGGAAAAATATAATTGAAGAAAGATTTGCACGGCCAAGAGAAGAATCACACAGAACTAGCATAAAATCTAGACTCCTTTGAGATTTTGCCATTTCAATTACTGTTAGCCCCTGTTACAAGTAAGTCTAAATATATTCCTAAAAATACACAAAGCTTATAATCCCTTTCTCCCTCTGCCCTTCTCCACAATCAAAGAATAGTTAGAAATTACCAGAGTGGGACTTTGTGTTTCCAGGACCAGAACGAGCGCTGAACAAGCAGCAAGCAGACAGAGACTAGATCTGCCCCACGCTGCAATAACCTGGAGCTCCTACTCAGATCACTCCCTCCCATCCTTTCCCTGCACTTCAGCAGCCCTTTACATCTCCTCACTGCAAGGCAGCCGAGTGATTTTGCAGGCACTCTTTCCATTGCTTGCTTGTGAGCACCCAGAAAACCAGCTTTCAACTTCAAGAAAAAACCCAAACGAAATGCAAATATATAGCAAAGAGTAAGGGACAAAGATGGGTCCTGACTGGATTTACTAGAGCAGCAACAGCTGCCAGGAGCATGGGTTCCAACTGCAGAAAGCACTTTTGCATAGGGTCAAAACTCCACACAACAGGTGGGGAAAGGAAAGAGAAAAGTATGGGAGCATCTTCCTGGAAATACACTCTCATCTCAGACTGTGAGCTCTTTTAGGATAATTTCCATCTTCTTCATGACCCTGTTTCCTTTGGCAATATATGGTATATGCAAAGATCCTATAGCTATCTCATCCCAGGCAGCAGAATCCTAAAGAGGGGTTTATGCTCTGTTTTGAGGCAATCTCAAGTTTTGTTAGTCTACAACTACTAGAAGTCACACTAAGCACGTAAAACAAGAAATAGTCCTCTCTCATGCCATGATGGTATTTCATTACAATAGTTTCATCCAAAATATAGCTCACCTGATCTTGATAAATCCTGTAGAAAAACACTACCAGCATCTCTCAGTGTGACTCAGGTAAGTCTTGTGCATGCGATTTTCCCAGTTTAAGCAGATTTCTTAGTTTGTTTCTCCCATTCTAAATAGGCATTGCAAATAGATGTCAACTGAAAAAAAGTCTGAGCAAATCAGCCTGTCATGTGAAGCTTTTTGAAAGCTACCTATGTTCATAGCATGTGAACAGGTATTCCTCTTCATTTGTCTTTTTCAAAGACACCCAAAACATCTTTTATTGGCCAAGAAGAAAACAGACTTCTTTGGTTTCTCTACAAGGTTAGCCCACAAGCAATTGTTTGGCAATAATTTACTTTTCTTAGGAGGAATTGCACGCATTCTAATTCTTTTCAGGGACTATCCAGGTAACAGGATTTAGTTACTTTAAGCCACTGCCGATGACCATATGCAAACGTATTTATTCTGGGGGCATGGAGACATGGAGCCTTGTGTTTGGGGGAAATGAATATCTCTACAACATTAAAAGCAGGTAAAACAAAAAGCCATCATTGTGCCCTTTCACAGGGAAAGCAGCATATTTGTGCTATATGTGTGCACAGAGACAGAAAGGGCAAAGTTCCATAAAGATGGATAATTTACTAAAAGCCATCTTAGTGACCTCTGAAGGGGTAACCTCTCTTACATAAACACAGAGAACAAACATATGCACAGGGACACCCAGTGCTCCCAACCCACAAGAACCCTCCACACATGTGAAACGATATTAAACATACCTTGGGGAAAAGGTGGTGGAAGAAAAGAAAGGTTACAATTTAAGTATTTTCTTTCCTTTATATGTACTTTCCTTCATTCTCTGCCCTCACTATATACATCACTTTTTTCCTTCAACATTTCAAGTTCCTCTTGTGTTAAAAACATCTCAAAATTGTCTATTTTTGTGTCCCTGCATCAAATAAAATCTCACTATATGTTTTCACTAATAGAATCTCACTGTATGTTTAATATATTTAGCAAAGGCAAATCAGGACAGACCTGCACATCCTCTTAAGGGAAAATTTTAAATAACAGAAAACCGACAATCATAAAAGTGGAGAATGATAAAGTATCCCAATTTTGCTCACAATGCCAATTTTTTTGTATCTCGTAGCCATGTCAAAATTTGAATATTTCAGATGGAAACATACATAAGTATCAAAGTGACTGCACTTTTACACATTTGTACCTATACTTTTACCAGACCCTTCTCACCATCCTCCCGTCCCACCAGAGACCTGCTGCCTCCTGCACCTCAATTCTCATTTCTCAATGAAAACACCACTTAATAGACTCTTACTTCAGCAGCCATACAAACTCCACACAACCTTAATGCCTTAAACCTACAGAGCACAAACATACTCCTTTTAAACAAGAGTCTATGGAAAAAGAGTCACACATATTAGAAAGGATATCAAATGAACATCAACAATGTTAGTCCATTCAACTGTTTGAACTCAATACCTATGGGACAGAAGGTAAATGGTCTACCTTTGCCATTCTAAGGAAGGTGAAAAGAGCAAGCACTTATTCATTTCATCTGTTCTAGGTAGATACTGCTATGCTGGTTACCTGGAAAAAGCCCTGGCACCTCACACCAGGTAGCACAGATGCAGAGAATGCCAATACCCACCAAGTGCTGGTACTGCCTCTCAGTTCGTGGTCCGTTGACAGCTACATGTGATGCCACTGCAAACCTACTCACTGAAACAACCATTTTTCTCCCTGAGCTCCAAAGAGCTGCATGAAGACAAAAATAGTCAGTTCTCAGGCTTGCTTCACTGACAGCCCAAACCGAATATAGACAGCTGGAGACAAAATATTAAAAAACACCACACAGCAAAAAAGCCTTCTAAGAACTGTGGCTAATGCCACACAGCAAGAAAAAAGTTCTGTATAAAAAGTTCTAACAGGAACAACTATAGAAAAAAGTTAGCTACTCCTATAGCCAAATGGAAAACTGTTGGTAAACAACTGCTTTTATAGGGGAAGAAGTGTCTTATTGTTTACTCTGCAGCCAGCAAAATAAAAACAGGAAAAAAAGAAAAAAAAAACAAAAACCCCCACAAAAGTTACCCCCCTTCCCCAAACAGTTCATTTGTTTCTCCCCCTCAGGTTGCTTCAAGTAGCTAATGCCCAGCCACATCAGAGTGAATCTGCTTTTAATGCTGTTCTAGTAAGAAGGAAAAAAAGTATGGCATGTTTACAGGACAAAATAAATTAACCCTAACTCTGAATTCATATCAGTGTGACTGGGGAAAAAAGCAGCAGTATTTTTGTAGTTAGAAGATGAGAGAGTGGAGTTCTCATTTTCTTAATGGTAAAGGTAGGTAAAGATACAGATTTAGACACTTAGTGACCTGTCCTGCAAGAGGTGCTGCAGTCTCTGCCTGCCCCCTGACTAAACACTGGAATTCTGTGGATTTAAGCAGTCATTTAACATTTTAAAGTTGTTCACAGCTGGTTCCTGAAAGTACCTGAAGTTCACTGACTAAGCTGAAACCTTACCGCAGTCTACAACTATTCTCATGAGTGGAAGAGGAGGGACAGGCACTGAGCTCTGCTCTGTTGTGACCAGTGACAGAACCTGAGGGAATGACCTTAAGTTGTGTCAGGGGAGGTTTAAGTTGGATATTAGAACAAGATTCGTCACCCAGAGGGTTGTTGGACACTGGAACAGGATCCCCAGGGATGTGGTCACAGCCCCAAGCCTGGCAGAATTCAAGAAGCATCTGGGTGACACTCTGGGGCACATGGTGTGAGTCTTGGGAATAGTCCTGTGCAGAGTCAGGAGCTGGACTCAATGATCCTTATGGGTCCCTTCCAACTCAGCATATTCTGTGAAATAAAGCCTATTGATTGCACACTCAAAGCCATATTTTTATATATATAAAATTTTATGTATATATACACATGCAATTATCTATGTCAATTTGCTTTTTCATAACAAGTAATTCTGATAAATACAAAACCAAAGAATCACACTTCCTACCTAAAAAGAAGTTATTCTGAATTTCTTTTAAAAACCAACTCAGGTTCAGTTAAGTGACAAAGAGGTGTTTATATCGCTCCTATTAAAAGGTAATTAATTTCTAGTATGTATTACAAGGCATACTGATGACACAGCTATCACATTTTATCAAATTGAGCCATTAGCTTGGGAAACAGATAGTTCATCTTGATGAACTTACCTTACAGAACAAAGAAGAATGGTTTCAAATATTGGCTTAAGAAACATCACCAATTTTTATTTCTACACATTGATCTGGACAGCAGAATACTTGAAGAAATATTATTGCTCCAATTTCAGACCCAATTCAGCAATTCAAGCAGACAAAGCTTAGCTAAGCCACATGCAAACTACAGCAATACTTCTTTGTGTTGACTCATTATTTAATCCCAGATCCAGATTTAAAAGCACTCTGTACTACCACTCAGACTAAGGATTTTCCTTAAAATTTAGACAATAGAATTTTTTTTCCCTCAAAGCTCACACAAAACATACTATTTTGCTCCTAACTACACTTTTTTGTTTTCATCTTGTGGATACAATCCACCAAACTAGCTGCTTAGGAGGGGTGCATTGCTTTAGCATTCAGGATGAAAATATGACTCTTGGATTACTTCACAGATCCCTCTGTGCTGATGATCAGATTTCTTACCAGTGCCTGCAAAACATCAGGTTTGTTTACTATTTTTCACCAGGATGAATAATCAGAAAGCTGTCCACAGGGTCAGTGCAACCATGAAGCTCTGCTCCCTAAAGCCACCAGAGGAGCAACTGGGCAGAGAGCTGCACTCTCCTCACAGCATTAATGTGAATACTCTGAAAGAGACTGCGTATTTGTGAACAGACTGATAGCTCAAGAAGCACAACCAGAAGATTTACATTGACACATTCAAGTTACATCAAGCAAAATAAGCAAATCAAGGCATGTAAGCCCAAATGTAGTTCTTGTGTTTATGCAGATGAGCTGGATAGTAGGATTTCACCTGTTACCATTTGCTTTAGGATTTTAGTTTGACAATTCTTCACATGACTAATTAGACTAAAAGCTTATATTCATTATTTGTAAATTCCCTTGAGTGGACCATAAAGGCATTTTAAGAAGAAAATTCTAAAGATTCTGCCATTACCATAATAATGTTGAACTTCTTGTTTTAAAAATCTTTCATTTTCCAGCTGTTGTTAATGAGAGAAGGTTGTTAAGACTTTCTTTTAAATTAGAGAATGAAGCATCACTTTAAATTTAGTGGGAAGATTTAGCGTCCTCTAGACAAATGGGTTTACCTTTGTAGCTTGTGACATATATGACATTTTTTCTTCCTCCATGCCAAAACTCTTTGGAGAAACTGTTTATTTGCTTGGGTTTTTTTTTTTCTGGTGGAGTGTTAGGGGGCAGGAGTTTGTTTGCTTTGTTTTTTGTTTTGGTTTTTTTTTCAGGTTGGTTTTGATTCCTTTCCCTCTGTTTGATGGAGTGTGGGGATATTTGTGTGTTTTTTCTAAATGCCACATTTTTCTCTTTCCCTCTTTCTCTGAGCAGGTGTCTCTACTCCTTAAACAACTGTACTACTGAGCTGATTTTTTTTGACTAAACTTTTTCAAGCCACAATCACTTGAAATTTATTGCCTCACCCCACCACTAACTTGCTATTAACAGGGATGTGGATAACTGAAAATGTTAAAGAGGTATGTGAAAGACTGAAAATAACACTTTTAAAAGCAGAAGTACATCTAAGCATGGAAAAAAGTTTGTCTACTTAATATCCTAACCAGTATGAACTACTAATCCTTTAATGATGGAACACAACACTCATCTTTTCTCTCTCCTCCCAACCAATCCTTTCCTTCAGCCACCAAAAAAGACTTCTTCGCTCCCATCACCTGTTTTCCTAGTGCCCACAGGGGCTGCTGCTTGAACTAGTCACTATTTCCATTATGGACTAACTGCAAAAGTTTACATCAGCTGTAAGAAGCAGCTCCAGATTAAAGCTTGCATACAGTGCATCCCTGCAATATATGACCAAGTTAATGGCTAGGGAGCATGAGGAAAAAAAAATCCTTTTCTGTTTGTTTTTTTTTTTTGGTTTGTTTGTTGTTTGGGTTTTTTTTTTTTAATTTCCAATTAATTTATCTCCTTTTAAAGAGCCCAAGGAGGAGAAAGAAATTGAGTGGTGTTGGGTACCTCAGTGTCATTTCTGAAGCAAAAGAGGGTACCAAGGCTGCAATAATTAAAAAGCCAACAAGGTACTTTGTTCTAATCAGCTGCTGGATGTAGCCTCGATGTCTTTATTTTGCACATCTTTCCTACAGCCATCTCACATAAGTTTGCAAATCAGCTAGAAACCCAATGGAAATGTGACATAGATAGCATGTACTAGGTAAAATTTTGGCAACTATTTTTGTATGAGAGGTATGGCACCAGATTAGATCTCATCTAACAATAACTCAGTGATTCATCTTCTCAGACTGAAACATCTAAGTAAAATTAGCAGCACTCGTAGACAAACTCAGTAGCCACCATGCTGCTGAGACCAACAGCTCAACCACAAGCCTGTGTTTGCAAAGAACATCAGAAATGCTTTCCAGATTCCTTACGCCAGAGTGATAGACAGGGAGTCAAACCTATTTTGGTCTTTTTCAGGTCATGCTCCAGTGAAACCAAGGTTGCTCATACTCAATTTGAGTTCACTGTATGCTCTAGAATAAACAAATTCAATTCTGGTTTGTGGAGCTGGAGGGGTAGCAAAATATAGCAAGAGTCGTTTCTCCTTTACACTTAGGGTGTGTAATTGCAAGACCTCTGTTACATTGTTTCAGCAAGAAGGAACCTCTATTTGCTACTTTCTTTGGCTATTAAATACCCAAGTGAAAACATTCAGGTTGAGACCAAGCTATTCAGAACTTAAACTGAGCATGGCATTAGGGTAGTTTAGGGACCCATCACAGTTCTCCACTGCTTTGCTGTTTCACCCCACACACAGACTTTTTAAAGAAAAGACTGTTTGCTGCCTCTCTCAGGCTACTTTACACAAGCTGACACAAATTAGCATCCAGTTCCTAAAATGATCTCCACAAATGAAGTTTCCTGTGGGGTTTTGGAAATAGAAACATTAAAACACTTGTGCTGCTGAAAACACCATCTAATTTCAAAAAGCTTATAGGATGTAAGTGAAAAATCTTTCTAGTCCGATTTTATGTGTGTATATACACTTCAGTTACCAGACAGGCTCCCCAACATTTTCAAGTCTCTTCCATGATATAAAATAATATTAACAGGGGTAAACTACTTCTAAAAATATGAATAATCCTACTGCTTAAAAGAACAAAATAAACTAAAAGGAGAATTAATAAGAGCACAGAGTAAATGAACACTTTCAAATATAAGGCCGCGGTTTTCAGGCTATTTTCCAATGTTTAGAGCCACTTAAAGAATGTAGAGTGTGTGCACATGCATACATGGCTTTCGCTCTGCATCCATCCTTACTGAAACTTCCGTTTTTATTACTATTTTTCAGAAATATATATATATTACTCAACTTTGCAAGAGGACAGCTTATACTGACATGATAAGTGAATATTCAAAACATATACTATGCTTCTCATCTGATATTCCAGGAAAGACTAACAAAGACTTGCAGTTAACTTGCTCACATGACAATTATTTTTAATTAAAAAAAAACCCTCAAGACAAATCAAGAAAAATTTTTAAAATTCTGGAAAGACAAATAGTGTCTTTCACATCTTCTAGACCACACTAACAGGAATAAAGTGGAATAATTCACCAGTTTTACAACAGATATCAAGCCTAATGTACATTTGCTCTTATCTTTCCTTTAAAATCAATAAGTTCTTCCATCTCAGTAGCTTCAGTAGACTAAAATTTACTCACACAACTTTAAAATAGAACAGAAATTTTCAAAGTATACACTGATGCACATGGTAGCCAAGACTGCACAGAAACCAATTCTCACTTTGATGCTCTAGTAATTATTTTACCAGTACACTTTGTTGAACTAATTGAATATCAACACGAAGAAAGAGCACTCAAGTGCTGGCCCTTACTAATGGCAATTCCACGTGGACTTAAACTGATTAAGTGACTTAAATCAGATGAGATATAACACCTTCACCAGAGGAGTACTAGAACATGTGGGGTTTGCCCTGCCACTGTGAAATAGTTTCCCTTCCTTTGTCTTGCCCTGTCAAAATCCAAAAGTCACTGAAAGTGAATACTCTGCTGTTTGGCTTTGTCATTTTTATGCTGAATGTCACTAGATGCAGAAGTTTTTTATAAAGTGACAATGCTTTTTCTATACTTAAGTTACTTGCAAAGAGAAACAAATTCCATTTATGGCTTTCAGACATTTTCATTTCTTTTCATTAATTTTCTCTGAAGAAGTTTCCCCCCAAATTTAAGTCCTATTCAATTACACAAAAACTCTGTGGAGAGAAGAGCACCAAATGAAATTATTTCATAGCTGTACTTTCAGCAAAAATTACATGTTATTCAGAAGACCTGCACATTCTCCCCTCAAAATATTTTATACCCTTGTAGTATAGAATGAACTGTAGAATGCACCTTCTTCCAGCTGGTATGTAGAACTAAATGATAGACACAGACACTTTGCACTCAGACAAAATGAAGCTACATTTACAAAGTATTTATAAACAACAACCATGCAAAGTTATCTTTATAATTCTTTTAGAGCACTGATTTTGTTCAGGGTAAGTAAATCTATACTAGTAAATACATATGCACAGTACATAATTTGTACAGGCATAGTTAAAGCATCACAGTTTGTGTGTAAAGAGTCTTGCCATTTTTTATATTTACTTAAGAGAAATTTGTTAATTATATCTTTCATTAAACTTCATTTTTAAGAATTACCAAAACAAATCTTCTGTGCTTTTGTCATAGAAGCTTTAATTAGTGCACACAGGCTTACATGGTATAATATATGAAAGCAATCCCTGAGCTTTCATACCAGGGCTTGATTAAAGCCTTAGAGTATCATTTCATTCTGTTCAACTGGAAAAGTCAACAACTAAAAGTCAGTTGTTCACTGACTTTAAATTATGCAACATTTCAATTCTACCATTTCTTTCAAAGGCAAGTTATGCTGAGAACTTGCTTGTACATAAGAGGTGTAAGTGCATTTTCTTTAGCAACCTTTACAGTTAATATCTAATAATTTTCCTCACTTTAGTAATACTATAAAAAATCTGCCCTGACTTGAAATAGTGACACATAAAGCAATTATAGGATAGACACTATCACCTTTAAAATAAATCCATTATTTTTTGTTTCTTTATCAAAGAAAACAGAATATAGGATATATTTTGAGGATGAAGATCACTGTTACTGTAGATTTGAATATACTGCCACAAATAGAGAACAAAAAAATAGGAGTTTACATTTCTGCACTGGTAACCACACTCTTTACACAGCATTTAAAATAGACACTGTTATAGTTCACTTCATACTAAACTAAGCAAAAATTTAAGTGTGGATCAGGTAGTTCTAAAGCAGAAAAAAAAAGGCCTGCATATCATATTACAGCTAACCAGTTAAACCATAAGTATAATTTACAAGTTAATCATCATTAGTGTCAAGATTATTTGCATTTAGTGACTTGCAATTTTTAAAGACACAGCATTTTGCTGTGTATTTAAAACAAGATTAGGACAAAGTTCATTTGAATGAAGAAGATAATTTTAACCAAGTATAATAAATTATTTAGCAGATAATTACTTCAAATTTAGTTTGTATACTGATGTGCAAGCTTATTATCACACCATGGCAGTAATTACTATGTCATTTTTACAATCATATGGCACTGATTTACAAAGAGAGACTTAAATTAGGTGGTATTTTCCCCCACTAGTAGATCAAGTTGCTTTTACCTGAGAGCATAGCTTAGTATAGTTTAAATATTCCTTTCAAACCTTTATGTTCAACTGTTCCATCTGCATATAGGTCTGATCAACAACTGAGGATTTAAGAACTTTTAAAAAGAGCTCGATAAAGCTAAAATAGACAGCTTTAAAAAAAGGCTTAAGGCTATGATGTTATGAGATTCAACCACAGATAAAAGTCATCTTTCTTTAGGGGTTACTAACCATTTTTTGCTAGCACTACTCTTTGTATGTCTTCTTCACACATATACCCCACAATCATCACCCAGAATTTCAGCTTATTTCAAACCATGCTGGAATCAGCTTCATGCCTAGTACTGGACTACACAATGAAACAACTACCAGTAACAACCAGAACCAGAGCTACCAAAATCCTCAAAACACAGCAATCACTCCCTCCCTTCTCCTCCCCCAAACCTCAATGACATGCTTTAATAGTTTGTAACCACATGCACCGTTATCCACAGAGTGCAAGGAATGTTAGAAGGAAAATAAACTGGTCAGGACACCTGCTCAGCTCCCTCCAAATCAGGCCAAGCTCTCTTCATTAGGTAGGGCACACACCAAGCCAGATGCCATTTCTTCTTATGGAATTTGCAGGCTGTCATCGTGGTGAACCATGACTAAGCTTTGGGCAGACTTTTCCAGACTCTCATGCTCTGCCTTTCCCTCCCCATTCCCTCACCCCCCCTTATACCTCCCTCCCCCTGCCCACCTCTCACAA
The DNA here is from genome assembly GCF_047495875.1 of Pithys albifrons albifrons. Classification (NCBI taxonomy): domain Eukaryota; kingdom Metazoa; phylum Chordata; class Aves; order Passeriformes; family Thamnophilidae; genus Pithys; species Pithys albifrons. Next base: position 32,842,168 of record NC_092464.1, read on the forward strand.
AGGTACCATCCAAAATGAAACATCCAGTAACACAAGCTAGAACTATGTCAAAGAGAGGCTTTCTGGAATACAAAACCATTCATGATTTCCACCAGCACACTCTAACTAAAAACCTAGGATAGCTTCAACTTCCATTTGAAAGGCCATTTTTCGAAGTGCTGCAGCATTGCTGTACAGTGGGAGACTGACACAATCACACACGTAGTGTTGGATCTGAACTGCCCTTCACACATTTAGGAGTAGCATATTCACGTTAAGATGCTGAACTTAAATGCAAAACCAGTAACAGTCATACTAAGTGAACTGTGTAGAACAGGTGACGTGAGCCCAAGGACCAGGAAGAAAAGCAATATACATAAGCTTATTATTTGCCACAGAGGCAGGCAAAATCCAGCCATGGCAAGTGAATGCAATTGTGATTTTTGTGAAGCAAGTAAAATGCAAAGGTATATTTAAATCAATCTAAAATCTTGACAGGCTCTCGAAATTATAATGACAAATTTTCCAACTGTTTTCCTGAGATTGCTTTCAAGGAACAAGGTGTGGCTTCAACTGTATATAGGTTAAACATATACCACATACCTAAAAACATCATTTTGCTCATGCTTTGAGTATAATTGAACAGCTGACATAAAGCTCAGTTGTACAAAGGGTGTGTACACCACAACTTTAGATAGAAGTCTACTATTCTATGTTAAATGCAGAATTTGGGTATATTTACACTTCAGTCACTTTGTGTTTGAGAGAGCAGCCAGGGTGGAAGAAGTGGTAGAAATCACTTTATATATAAAATTTCTCACATCTGCACTTAAAAAAACACAACAACAAAAACAAAACAAACAAACAAAAAACCAAATAAAACCTTCTAAATAGAGGTATATAACTCACTCTAAGCAAACATAATAAGCAGTAAGCTAAAGCAAGTTATCAAATAGAACAGGACCTCACCATTTGCTATTAGGGCTCAGACCATCACTGAGGAAAAAAATCTTAGTATGTAATAAATAAAGGATTGTCTACTCTTTGACTATGGTAACTTTCTGTGGGGTGTTTGGGTTTTATTTTGGGGGGTGGTTTGTTTTTAAATAAAATATATTAGCAGAGTAACCACTTTGGTGCACCTTCAAATTAGCTAGTATTAGGAGTATAAGAACAATTTTACACCACTACTACTGAGCTCCAGAATTAAACTCTGAAAAGAAATTTAATGAGTACACAATATTAAAAAAAAGCTGTGCATTTCTCATGTATTTTGTTCACAGTACAAAACAGTTGTGCATTTCTCAGAAGTACCCTACATTAAAAGCTTTAAGGAGGTGGAAAGTTCATACAATAAGGTAACAAACAAGTGTTGAGATACACCAGCATTTCTCTTGGATCAACAGTAGTGCCTCCTGACCAACAGTGGCAGTTTTTAGTGCTTTTAGATAGCACAACACTAAGTTATGCTGCTCCCCACCACCACCTAGAACTTGCTTAAATAACCAAGCTTCTATTAACACAAACCTCACCATGTAAGAATTCTGGTATATCAGCACCAGTACCTACTGTGATCGATACCACTAAGAGACACTTAGCATCAAATCCCTCTCACTTGACCCTGGTGAACAGGTTCCTCTGCACACCAGGTTTTCCACAAAGAAAGGCGTGGGTCATTCAGGGATCCTGTTCCCTTGGTAGGAAAGACCCATGTGCTGTTTACAGCACAGCAGTACACATCTCGAACAGACCAGCATCTCAGAGGCAAGGGGAGCCTGTGCAAGTTGGTGTACAATTAGCAAAATAATCTGAAAAATTATTTCTAAATTACCAACAATATTCCAAGACAGATTTCTTTTTTCCTAACCACTACCTGCTTAAGTTTGCCACAAAACTTTGAGTGGAAAATTATTTAAAACATGCATATCAGGATTCTAATTCATATGAGCAAAAAGATTAGCTTCACATTATAATCTGCTTCATGGATTAAACTACTACCTAAATTCCTGTAACATCCCACAGATCTTATTTTTCAAGTACACTCCTAAAGAGATACTGTTTTGAAACTTTCACTCTAGATGTAGGAAGAAAAATTGAACTTTTCTTCCATGATAACCAGGAAGCCACCATGGCATAAAGAATCTCCCCAATCCGTATAAACTAAATAATCCACTAAAACTAAATTTCTGGATGATCTGATCTGTGTTTTAAAACTACTGTTTGGTGGGGTTTTTTTTTAAACAAACAAACACAAACAAAACTTGTGTCTTTTGCCTTTGCTAGATGATATATGCATTTTCCCTGTCACAGCTAGAGCAGTTTTGTCAACTTGACTTCCCAAGAGTCTTCCCACAGCATACTTAGGATTCCCTCCAATGGCAGGGAAGAAGGGGCAGAGCACCTGCAGGATCAGGCCCTAAGATGAAAGCTGAATGGAGCAACTGCACATTCAACTTGCTCAAGCCAGGGATTCCCCCATCCCTCCTCTCTCATGGCTAGCCCTTCTGCCCTGCTTATTCATAGAAAGCAAAGTACCACCTTGAACCTTGCATGCTAGATACTTAATGAATAATTTTAAATCCGAACACAATAAGTTCTTTTACTCCAACTGCTCTTTAACATGAAATTTCAGTAAAATAAGTAACCATAAAGGAAGTAATAAATTTATCAACAGAAATTTTTGTTCACACAGAGTAGAGTTGCCTTTATCAGGAATTTTGATTTCTGCATGGAAATATTTGAAGCTCCATTATGATGAAGCAAGCTCCATTTTTGAAAAAAAATTACAGTATCTGTGCATTTAGCATTTAAAAATAAAAGACACTTTACCAAAACAATAAAGCACAGCTATTTTCAAAGAGGAAAAATGTATTGGATACATGGTGCAGACTACATATTTTAAAATAACATTCCTGAAGTTCAGCTAAGCATGAAAGTTAATCTTTCAAAAGTGAACATTCAGCTCCAGTTGTGTTCAAGGGTACTGGTACTAGTGGAGGGGAAGGGGGGGGGGGGGGGGGGGAGCCAACAAAACCCCCAAAACTCCAGCCTTACTATTTTTATAAATTCTCCAGATACTTTTAGCTGGTCTTTTCTTAAACTGCAAATTATTTTATGGTAATACAGTCTTTTAAAACCCACATGTGGATATATATACACACACATGCAACACACACATACATACACACTTTCTCTTTGAAACACTTCTGATAGGCGAGACATACTGTGGAGGCTGGTCACAAAATAATCAAGTCATCAAAAAATTTAAAATGGAGTAAAGCCCTTCCCAGAAGGGCTTTTCATTTCAAAATAGTTTCATTTTTTGTACTTAGTCCTATACCCAAGAAGAGTCAGATCCCTCTTTGAATCATTGTTTTATCTGTACTCACACAGATTTTAATTTAAATGTACAGAATGCTTAATTTTAGTTGTTAGTAGCAGTTTTCCATCCATGCAGATTTGCAATAGGACAGTTTGAGTTGATGCTGATTCCTCTGTACCATGAAGGAGGAGGCAATAGAGTAGACACATTGATGCTAAGGTTATATTATACAGGAGACAGCTTTAATACTACAGGTTTCTCTTGTGCCAGCTGTCATGATGATATACGTCAGCAAAATGACAAGTTTCTAATGTTTTGTTTTGAAATTTCAACATACTTGAGGAAAAAAATTGAAAATACCACATTTCTTGGTGCCACTCTTTCACTGTCATTACACATACAGTATTTTAACATTTACTAGGGTCAATATTAGGGTAACACACATCATTTTTAAGTATGCCACTACAAACATCAAGATTTACTTCTCTGTTAAATATATGTATCTTTCAACACGCAGTCACAAGCCAATCAGATTATTCTGAGTTGGAAGGGACCCACAGGTATCGCTGCATCCAGCTCAAAAGTGAATGGCACATACTGCAGATATGGAAAGAAGAAAAGCCAGGAGGCAATACAAAATTTTAATTTTTTGTTAGTTACCTGAAATGTGCCAAGCACACTGGAGCTCTTACTACCACACAGAAATTTTTCAAAGCCAAACTACATATTCCAGTTGATGGCAAGGAACAACTACCACTGAAGTATCCAGATGGATAAATATGCCCAGACAGGCTGGGTAGCACCAGTGAGCACTGGGCTTACTGATCTCCCCAGCGTACTCCAAACATGGACACCTGGGGAGATTTTTGGATGAGCATTCTATGATATCTTCTTTATTTGGATAGCAAATGTACCACTCACATAGCAAAGATGCTCAGGAAAAAAAAAAAGAAGGAAGTAGTATGGAAGCCTTAGACTAAAACTATAAAATAATGCACAAGTATTTCTGATTATGTCACATTTCTAGACAAAATAAGGGAAAGTTATGGTCTTGTCTTAGCTTTCAACAGTAATTAGCATATAACTCAATATAATTCTATATTCTGCATCATTAGAGATGTAGAATGGAGTGATGTGAGAAAAGAGAATCATCTTGAACCCTGAAAATATATAAAGCACCTCAATATTGATAAGGATATCAAACCTATTTAAACTTTGTAACTCATTCCTCTCTATATATAAAACATGAAGAGTTATTGTCCATATTTAGATTTTAGAGTACTTAATTTTTGCACATGTTCTCCATCTATTTACTGATTCTGAATAATCAAATAAAAATGAACTTTACTCCTAAATTACAAGAAAAAAATGCCCTGCATCAATTTTACCCTGTGCCTGACTCACTGGGCTCACGTAAAGATAAAATCATCAGAAATGTCTTTTCCCGTGGCCCATGGCACTGTGTATTTTTTACCAAAATCCCAGAAAGATAGAATCTAAATGGTAAGATGACAATAAGGAGATGAACAGGTTTAAGGAGTGAAGAATCATTTTTGTGAGGTTCCCTGAAGGCCTAGCCCCATCCATTGTTAAGGATTAGGTGTATTTTACTTCTGGGTCTCTCTCTCACAGCCATTATGGAAAGTTTCACATTTTCTGGTAGGTAGTTAAATCTCAGGCCATTTAAGAATTTTTCAGGTCAAAATTAAGCATTTGAAGTCCACCCAGTAGCTAGCCAGAAGCCATAAAAGGACTCCAGCACTGTAGAGTCCTATGCTCTGCTTTTAAAAGAGCAACTGAAATGAACACAGCCCCATTTTACAAAAATACCACCTTCAAGGTCTCAAAAATGTGGAAAATGTTATTACCCCATGCTTAAAGGGGAAAAAAGGGAGAAATGAAAAAAAAAATCTTAAACATTTCCTGAATATATTTTTACTACCCTTGAATTATGCTTCTAAAATGTTATTCTATATTCCACTCCTTCAAAATTTACCATATCTATGCACAATTTAAGGTCCGCTACAAGTATGTTCTCAGGGCACCTTCCGTTAATGGAAGGAAGAAAAACAAGAACAGGACCAATCCTTCATGACATGCATTTATTGCTGTGTTTCTGTTGATTTTTAAAAATTGCAACAAGGTTTTTTTTCATGATCAAACAATATAAGAACCCATAAAAACTGAACTTCCAACAAGGTTACAGTTAACATGGTTAGTGAAGAATTATCAGTTCTTGCCATAAGGACTCATCTTCTCTATAGGAATCACCACATTTCCACTCTAATTGCAAGCTTTCAAAGATCAAAACAAAAAATTCTGTCCACATCTGCAAAAATACATGTGGAAATAGAGAATAAAAACCTTACATCACTATGTGAAGTTTTGGGCCTTTACTCTCAAAATTATACGAAATTTGGGCACAGAAAAGAGAACAAATCTGGCTAATAAAATATTTTCCATCTTGTGTTCTTACTTTGTGTATGTTTCTCCCTGCTTGATATTTACGGAGACAAAATGACAAATCAATGCCAGTGAAATTTTTTTTATTATTATTAACTGTGACTACTGCAGACACTACACATATTTTAGCCTCCTGAAACCATTTCCCACCATCTTGCACATGCAAGATACAAACCCTCATTATACTGAAAATTGTCTACACAATCCAATTTCCATCCAGTGCTCATCCCTGGAAGAGACGTCTGCACGGGGTGGGGGGTTGGAGGTTTGAGGCCCCTTTTCCTTAAATCAGCCTTCAGACACCTCTGATTAGAGGTGAAGCACAGCTGGCAAGTCATTGCTCTCCCCACAGCAACATTACCTATAGGGTGCACCTTTGTAGCCATTTCTCCTGCTCCCTTCCCAAACAGACCCCCCAGAAGAGACATAGTGAATTTATTTTCTCAACAAAGAGCCCTCAAGGTGGGGAAAAAATTAATTAACCTCCTAATTAGAAGAACACTTTGACTTTACCACACCTGAGGTGTTTGTGAGCATTTTAGGTACCTGAAGGCCACAGAAGTAGGCATAGGGGACCAGGTCTGGGTGGTTAGCCCACCTGGGCACAGAAACCAGAGCTGCAAGGCTGCACCAGGCACATCCCCAGGTGCCTAGAGTTAGCACCTGACCCTCATTGCGCACAAGTGACATCAGGGCTATTTGAATAATCAGATTGCAGCCTATATCGCCTTGTGAGATACCAGCTGCTCTTGGATTGCAGCAAGGTAACACCTGAAGCCTTGCACCACAAGTTCCACGTACGCCATGGGCTGCCACCATCCTCCTCCCGCACCACTGCTTTGCAAGGAGAAACTCATCTAACCAGTGAATGTGACTAACAGTGCCCTGCCTTCCTGCCCAGAGCATGACTAGCAGTCAAAACCATTACAATGTCTCCTCTAACTTTTGCACTAAGTGACCTAAACCCTTAAACGTTGGAATAGCTTTCTTCCAAACCAAGGGGTCTGAATGCAGAAATGCTGCATTCCTTTGGCATTCCCCTGAGATTTCAATAGTAAGTCAGGAATCTACTCTGAGCTTATTAAATACATTGCACCTCCCCCAGAATACTTCCCCACCCTTCCATCTAGGAAACCTTGACCAGGCTCCTTCTTTCAACCACAACACATCCCCTCATCTGTCTTTAAATGCTTCCAGGGGTGTGGGGAGGACGAAAGCCACACACCGGCCCTCTCCTTCCTTCCACAGCAGGTAGGAAGGCAATTTTCAAACCTGGGTGTGCCCATTTCAAATCAGGAGATCCAGCAAGGGCTGGAATGCAGTGACTACTGGGCCCAAGAATTTCGCCCTGAATAACAAGCCAGACACACTCCATGTCTTCTAGATTCAACCTAACTTTATGGCAACCCTAGCTGACATCACCTCTTGACCTTCCTTTATGTGACAAGGTTATGGATTACCAAACCCTTACCCTTTCTTCCTGTGCACCTCAGCCATCTCTGGAGAAAGATACCCGCAAACTACCTTTGTGAGTGATAATGTACACGCTTTGATAAAACAAAACAAAAACAACACAAAAACAACCACCAAAACAAACAAACTCCCCACACAAACAAACAACCTGAACAACAACAAAAAGCACACACAAACAACCCCCCCCAAATAAAAAAAAAAAAATTAAAAAAAACCAACCAAAACCACAAAACCAGAAACCATTCTAATAATCATGTTTAAGGAGGCTCTGAGGAAGGGAGCTAGGAATCTCCACGAAGCAGCCTCACAACAGCAGAGGTCAATACAACGTATTGAATAACTTCAGTGCACTACAAAACAACTTTTGCTTTTATGAAGTAATCATTTGGCCAAACTATTAATCGGACACTCATGCTGAAAGACAGACTTGACACATCCTTTTTTTTTTTTTAAATGGCGTCACTTCTCTAACCATATCTCACATGCTGGAGTACCCAGGGCTCTCTGGAAAGCACTCCCTGGCCTTGCAGCAGCGTGAAACACACTGGGTGGGCCTGGCGAGTGACACACCCCCCAGCTGCATTTGCACCTTTCCCTTGTGCAAAAAGATACAAAGACTTCAAATAAGTTACTTGGAAAGTACCTTAATAAACAGTTTCATCAACAACACTCAACATTTGAAAACTCCACTTTCAAATGTAACTAACCCTAAATATGCACCCAGTAAGCAACGTTTAGGTAAACAAGGAAAAAATCGCCAACTTTTTGACCCCACTCAAAAAAAGAAAAGTGTTAGGCACCTATATGAGGAACAAGAAAGTCACTTACATATGGAGACCACTGAATGAGTTTTACGTGTCTTTCTATATTAGATTTTGGGAGAGGGGGAGCAGAAACAAAGGGGAAGGAAGCACAGTTATGAGAAACACAATTTAATTTTCTGTTAAACAGCTCTCTAAATCTGAGCTATATCTAATACATTCCAACATGATACCACACAATAAAACAGTATTTTAACAAATAAAGGCTTTGGTAGTAGCAATATGGGTATGCTGATACAATTACATTTGCAATTTTTCAGTATCTCTATATGTAGGCAATAAACGCCTGCAGTAGAACTTTAGTACAGAATTATTTTCAACAAGTTACAAGCAGATAAATGCTTCTGATAATTGCTAATTCAGAGACAAATAGGAGGACACGCTACCTAACAGAAAGAATGGACTTTTACACCATTTCAGCTGACAGCTGAAAGAACAGGAAAATACTTTTAAAGGCATTAAGCAGTGATTAAAAAAAAAAGTTGGGGAGAACCAGTGATTTTAAATTTAACTTTACATGAGGGTAACGAATTTCTTTTCAACAGCACAAATAGAATGCTATCTGTGCAACCTTAAAGTTAATAAGCATGACAGTAAATTTATTTAGTAGAGACTAATCAGAAAATTATCAATTCTTCTATGTCCTATGGATTTTTCTTCTTAAATCTAAAGACATATCCATGTACAATAATTTGGTATACAAAATGCCTGAAATATAGGCTACTGTAAATCAAAACTGTATACCTTGCATAATAAATTAGAAAGAGCACATACAGGATATTAATTTCCAATGTAAAGCATCAAATAAATAAAATCATGAAGATACACATGCTATGAATTAGCCTAGAGAGGATTTGTTCCCTCCCTTAACTAGAGCAAAAATCCTCTGTAGCTTCTCAAGTGAAGCTTTCCTCTAACCCTAAATAGTGATCAAACTTCTAATTCTCAAAATACCAAGACACAATGTTCATCCAGACAGTTAGATAATATTTTTTCCAATCAACAATCTTAAAAACACTGTAGTTTTAAAAATAATCCTGAAATAATAGAAACCCCTTTTAATAAAGTTACACAGACAGGCATACTTCCCAGATTGAATAATGGAGTACAGGAACAAACACGTGCAAAGTTTGATCTATTTTTTTCACTCTCTAGTGCACAGCAGGTTTTCTATAATCTAAATATTTGTGAAAGCAGGCTGAATTGCTATAGACAGCATAAAAATACTACCCTGCTTTATTCCAAGTATTGCTTCTTCACACGAGGCCCAAAAAAATTACTGCCTCACAAAAAATTAAAGGCATGTTTAGAAATTAAAGATGCATAAATCCTGTCCTTACAGGGAAGGAGTCATTCTCCTGCTGCTTCTATAGACCAGTTCTAAATAGCGATGATAAAATCCTCTCAAATACAGATGAGACTTCTGCTACATGCCTATAAAATGCTGCAGACTCCAACATGGCAGGAAGAAAAAAATTCATATATCAGTATATTTACAAGGTGCTTTTTTGTTGCTGAAGCAGAGCTCACGTGCTTGCCCGTTATATAGTTCACACCACATTTCCTGTTAATACACAGCTTTTAACTCTTCTCACAGAGCTTTAAATTTTAAAATCTTTGCAATTGTTCATCATCAAACCAGAATAGCTTGCCTCTCCCACAAAAAGGCACTTTTTAAAAAAATAAATTAAATAGTACCACGGCTGCCTGGCCAAAACACTGCATTAGAAATACATGGGGTGATACTAGAAAGCCTTTCGGACAGCATTGAGTGCACGCCTGTACGTTTAAGAAAGCAGTCCATTTATCTACAGGGAAGAGAAACACAAACCTAAGCATTTTCAAATTGCTTCTCACTGGGTAACTAAGGGCAAGGGGCAGGAGTGGAGAGAAATAAAAATAAATTACCTTTGTCTTTTCGGGACTGAATGTTCAACTTCTATGAGTTTGCCATGCAGCTCCACTTTACCTGCCGAGATAAACAGAAAGGGGAAAATATTCGAGCGCGGCTGTGCGTCCCCATCTCTCGGAGCGGGCTCGCAGGGATAGGAAGGAGGGAACGGGAGCGCAACACGTTAGCCCATTCATCGGCAGCCCGGCCACCGCCGGAGCGGGGCCGCGGCGCCCGAGAAAGCGACACATCCCGGCGCCCGGAGCCGCGCCACTGCCGCGGGGGAGCCGCGCTGCCCTCGGCGGGGCCCCTTACCCCGCCCCGCGCTGAAAACAGCCCGCGAAACGTTGTGTGCGGGAGCCGGGCTCGGCCCCGTCTCGAGGAGGGGGAGCGGGGGCTCCGCCGCGCCCCGCGCTGCCAACTTCGGGCGGTTTTCAGCGCGGAAGCGGCCGGGAAGGGAGCCGAGAGGAGGCGCGGAGCGCAGCCCGAGCCCATCTCCTCCGAGGTAGCCTCTCCCAGCAGACCTGAGCCCATCTCCTCCGAGGCAGCCTCTCGCGGCAGACCTCTGCAGACCCATTTCACGCGAATTTATTTTTTTTAAGCACACAAAAACAGGATGTCGGGGCCAGAAGCCGGCGCTGTTGGAGGCGGTGATGGGTGCGTGAGAGTAGCGAAGAGAAACCGAAATAAATAGCCGGGCAGCGCGAGGCGGGGGGGGGTCAGGCAGGGCTCCCCCCTCCCAAGTTTGGAGCAATTCAGCGGCTCGCCCCCAGCCCCACGGCCTACGCCAAGCCAAGGGAAACCTCAGCCCGCTCCGGGGGGAGGTGGCCCCTGCGAGGGGCTGCGGGGGAGTCCAGCTGTGCCCGGGGGGCCTGCGTGTGCAGCCGCTGCCCCGCGCAGGGCTCCGCGTCCGCAGCCCGCCTCCGCCTCGCTGCACTCATCTCTCCCCCCCTTCACCCCCCCCATGCAGCGAGGGCCCCCGGCCGGGAAGGGCTGGCCGTCGGGCTTGGAAAAACATGGGAGCTGCCGCACCGCGGGTCCGTGGGCCCAGGCTCCCGCCCCTCCCCGGCCCCACTCCCCGGCTACTCCCGGGGGGCCGCCGCAGCGTAAGCCCCGCGCAAACGCTCCGTGGGAAGGCCGGGCTGCTCTGGTTGCGCTCGGAAAACAATTCGCCCCTCACCTGGGGGCGGAGGGGGCAGGGACCCCCCCCCAACATCGCCCCCAGTCCGGTAGCGCGGCCCAGCCCGCAGCTGTAGCCGCTCCGCCGCCGCGGAGGAGGGCGGGCGGCGGGATCCGTCGGGGCTGCGGGGAGAAGGCGGGGGTGGTGGAAGGAGCCGCTCACCTGAAAGTGCCTCGATGGCCTTCATGGCCCAGCTCTCGTCGGGGCAGTCCACGAAGGCGTACCCCGTCTTTACCAGGAACTGGCCCGAGAAGGGGATCTTGGAGTCCTTAAAGAGACTTTCCAGGTCGAGAGGGCTGACGTTCTCGCCGAGGTTGCCGATATAGAGCTTGTTCATCTTCCTGGCGGCTCGGGGAGGCGCGCACCGCGGGCTGCAACCCTCGTCTTGCGAGAGGAGGTGGGGAGGAAGGGGGAAATAAAACAAAATGCGATGGAGGAAGGAAAGAGAGAGGGAGAGCGAGAGGACAGGGAGAGGAAGAAAAAAAAAATCAGATCTGCAGCTTGTGTCCCTCCCTCTCCCTCTCAAGGGGTAAAAAAAAAAAAAAAAAAAAAAAGGAAAAAAAAAAACAGTTTAGCCAAACGCGAGCCCTAAGTGCCTGCCGTGCTACCCGGGCGCATGGGGGGCTCGGGGGAAACACCCAGCGCCGGGGCCGCGGATGGCGGGCTGAGAAGAGGAAAAGGAGGAGGGGAGGGGAAAAAACTACTTTTTTTGTCTTGCCCCCAAGCCCCTTTGGCAGCAGCAGGCGGACTATGAAAATGTCACACTACGTGCATGCAGGCGCCGCCTCTCCGTATTAAAAAAAAAAAAAAAAAAGAGAGAGAGAGAGAGAGAGAAGGGGAGGGGGAGGGAAGGACGGAGGGAGAGAGAAAAAAAATTACTTGAATATTCCGGCTTTTTGAATGAGCCACGTGTTCAAACTACAAATCAACTTCTCACGTGAGGAATCCCAGCTCTTCAATTAGCGAGTGGATGGGGCGCATACACAGTCACGGAGGAGGGCTGGGGTGAAGGACGGGGAGAGGGGTGGGGGGAGGCTGGACAGGACAGGATAAGTTTAGAGAGGGCCGGAGGGCGGGGGAAGGGGAAACCGGAGTTGGGTGGGCTCCGGTCTGCACCGCCTCTGCCCTTCCGCCGGGGGAGACTGCTCTGCGCACCCCCTCCGCCCAAAAACGGCTGGGCGACCGCACCTCCCCCCGTGCGAGTGGGGTGTGAGCCTGGGGAGGGAGGGGAAAAGGCACCGCAATGCCCGCCCTCCCCCCCCCCCCCCCGCTCCTCCCCCGCCGTGCCAGGCGGTGGGGATTATTCATCGGGGTCGTGCCTGGGCGATCCCGCTCCCCGGCACTATGGGTTGGGGGGAGGAGGAAGAGGGGGAGGAAAAAGAGGGGGCGTGGGGGGAGGTGGCGGGGGAGAGACCGGGATCCGCTCCCGCGCAGTGTCGCCGCGGCTGCGTGCTGGGGGGCTGCGGGGCGGGGGTGGGGGGTCCCTCCAGCCCCGGAGGAGCCCCATATGGTAATGATCCTGCATTACTCGCGGTGCCCCTTGTGCTGAGCCTTATGGAAAGGAGGAGAAAGAGGGGGAGAGGAAAAAAAGACAAAAGACAAAGGGGTGGAGGAGAGTTGGGGGATGATGAAGAAGAGGAGAGTCCTGGGGCGAGGGAGCTACTCGGCCCGGGGAGGGGCGGGGGGCGCGCTCTCTGCCCATCTGGGCAATGGTGAACGGCGCGGGGGGAAACGCGAAGGCACCGTTGCCGTCGGCTGGTAACGGCACACAAAGGGATTTGGCGACCCCCCTCTTTTCCTCCCCCCCTCCCCCTGCCCGGTCTAAGGAACCATTCATAATTCTCCACATTCGTACAGATACAATGGTGGGCTTGTGGGGGGAGGGGTTTGGGGGTGTGGAGCCTTTCCAGTGCAAACAAAACGTTGCCTGAAGATGAAGAAAGGATACGGAAATGAAAGCCAGCACTGTGTTTTTAATATAGCGATCTAGTAGGTTTTGTTTAATAATTCAGCGCACTTTAGCCGAAGGTTTCATTTATTTCATGATAGGCTTCTTGTGGTACGTTTTAATAGGTATATCCTCGGAAAACGGTTAAATACCTTTACTAGTGAGCAGTGACTGGATTTCCACATGTCCTGTAGTGTGTCTGGAAATCCGTAGCAAAGAGGAACGCTTCCTAGTTTTGTGCCTAAACTTCTAACAAGTCTACAGTTAAAGAGGGGTGATTTAAATCTCCTTGGAAGCCGTCCTGGGGTCAGGCTTTTGTTACCCGCGCTGCGGCCGCCGCAGCTCGGCGGTGATGGTGGTGGTACCCAGTGCTCGGGGAGGGTGAGTCAGGCTCTCAAGATTTCTCTTGTGGTGGCATGATGATGCAAGGAGACATGGCTCACCATGAGGGCTGAAGCCCCAGATCATTGTGAAATTGTCAGGGACTGGGTGAATGCTGCAGTAAGTTGGAGATATGGCCCTTTTGTTGTGTGCATCTAAGTGGCTGGCTGACCAAACCCCTAATATTTGTAATTTCAATCAATTGTTTAATCTCAGGGTTATTTTAATGAACTTTTAATTGCCAGGTTGTGATTGAGGAAATCGAGTGTTTTGTGTTTCAGTAATCAGAATTTAATCACAACTTCCAGTTTGTAGAAAATTAGCAAATAATTATCTTGGGGATAGAGAGATTTTTTTTCCTTGAGATTTAACCTGTTTATGACTTTTCAATGTTGGATGTGGATTTTTTTCCTAAATGAATTTGTATTTCATAACCCAAATTTGTATAGTGTGGCTAAAATTAATAATTGTTTATTCAAGTTAAAAACAGCTCCCTCAAAACTACTGAATTCTTAGTTAAACTTGTGAAAGGAATTAGTCACTGCTCCTGCAGATTAATTGTATTCTTTATAAATTTGATTTGCACTGAATCTATAAGGCTGTCTGCATGTGCTCATTTCTACATAGTTGGTCTATAGCATTACCTGGTATTTTCTCTTAAATTGCTAAACAGGGTGGATATATTTAATTTAATATTCTAGTTTGATAATCTGTTTTGTTGGAAGATTTTTTTAAGAAATGAAGATTGAATGCTTATGATAACACTGTGCATCAGTTGTCCAATAACATCATAAACCTCTTTGTAATCAGATGACTGGGGGGTAAAAATTCCTTACTTATAAGCAATTCCCCCTGCTTTTTTGTTTGTTTGTTTGTTTGATACTCTGAAAACCTCTTACTAATAAGCTGAATTATTTTCTGTAAATCTAAATAATGTATAGCTTTGTTTGTTAAGAAGTGTAGGTTCGTTAGTGGCTTCAAGAGTAGTTTCACATCTTGAATGCCAAAAAAGACAAATCAACAAAAACTTGTTCATGCTGCCTGACAAATCTCCACTTCTCTGCACAGATGAACATAGTTCAGACCAATGGGCACTCCCAAATGTTAAGGTTATTGAGAATATAACTTTACAGTTTGAGATGTAATTCATTTTGGCAGTCACAAATCAAATGCACCACCACACATGAAGGCATTCCCACATACTAATGTATTTTTTTATTCACTTCTGTAAGAAAAAAAATATAAAAAATTTTAATTTTTTTTCTGTATTTCAATTGTTTATGTCTATTGCCCACGGAAGCCAAGAAGTTGTTAAAATACTTACATAAATATTGCACACAGGGAAGCACAGCCAATCTTTAATTAGCAAAGGCTTTTACGACATTCTGCAGTTTAGAATTAAAACTCAACCATGTGCTTCTTCCCACCTCCGGGTGAGACTCGGAGAGCCTCCACCGTGTTCGTCTACACCCTTTTCCACGGCCGGGGGCGGGCAGGGCGCCCCGTCCCTGCCCCCTCCCGAGGGCAGAAGCCCCCGCTGTCTCTGGGCTCGGACCACGGTAGGTGGGTAGCACGTCGGACCGGCCGCAGTCCCAGCATTTCCCATTAAATGTTTTTGAGGGGGCTTGGCTTGGGGGTTTGGAGAGGATTTTTGTTTTGTTTTGTTGGGGTTTTTTCTTTTTTTTTTTTTGGCTTACAACCGCCCACGGACGGCTGCCGCGTGGGTTTGTGGCTGAGGCGCGATGGGCGAGGGGCGAGGGCAGCCCCCGCGGGCCCCGAGCGGCCCCGCCACGACGGCGGGGGCGGCTGCGGGAGGAGCGGGCGCGGAGCCGCTGGTCCTCGCGGAGCGGACACCCGCGCCGACGGGACGGGACGGGACAACCGCACTGCCCCGCCGGGCCCGGCTCGGCCCGGCCCCGCCGCGCCTCCTCCCGTATCTGTGTGTCCTTCCGTCGCCCCGTCGGTCCGTCCGTCCCCGCCGCCCCCGAGCGCGGAGCCCCCGCGGGCGGCCATAGCCGCTCGTAGTAAAGCGGCGCGGCGGCGCCTCCTGCCATTGGCTGCGCCCTGCGCCTACCAGCGCCGCCCGCCACCGCGGCGCGGCCGCCCATTGGCCCCCGCGCCGGCCCCTGGGGCGCGTGGCGCGAAAGCGGCGGCGGCGGGGGCGGTCGCGGGGCAGGGGCGGGGGCGCGGCGGCACCGGCCAGGGCAGGGCACGGCAGGGTGGGATGGGACGGGACAGCCAGCCCGCTCCCTCCCTCCCTCTCCCCTCCCTCCCGGCGGAGGGACGGGTCTTTCTTTGTAAGGCGGTAAGTGGGTGCCACGCCGCAGAGGTGCCGGTTCCGGCGGCCGCCGCCGTGCCGCAGCCGCGCCTGGAGTGGCGGCGAACAAAGGAGCGGTGGGCGCGGCCGCCGTGCGGGAACGGGGAGTGCGGCTGCCGTGCGGGAAATGGGCATCTGGGAGCCGCACGATGCCCGCGCTGGGAGGGTCTCCAGACGCCGGGGGTCGGCGGCAGCAGGCGGCCCCTCGCCGCCGCAGGGATCGGTGCTCCCGGGCTCCGACCGGCGCGCCCGGCCGCCCTTCTCGAGGTGCGCTCTGCCAGCCCGCCCGGTCAGGTCGGGAAGGCGGTGGCGCCTCGGTGCCGGCGGCCGGTCCCGCCACTGGGGCTGGCAGCAGCTGGGCTCGCCTTCCCCTGTACCGGCGAGTCTGCCGGGGCGGGCAGGGGCTCGGTGGAATGCCTGCGGGAGCGCCGGGATCTGCCCCGCTGCGATCCGGCTTGGAAGTTTTGATCACAAAATGCTGCAAAACCCGATGGATCGGTGACGGAAACCGCGGCGGGCGGCGGTGCCGGTGGGGAGTGAAACGCATAAATCGCACGATGCATCGGAAGTTTCAGGGCTTGAGATAAAACATTGTAGCCAGTTCTGCTCGAGTTTCCTTCCAATAAAAAAAGAATTACAAAGTGGTTAGCTGTCTGTACTGTTTTGCTGACCGGAAAGTTACTGGAGTTTTTATTTTGTAATGCAATATGATCACAATGTTACTGCACAAAAACAATGCAAACAATTTCTAAATAATTATTCCGTTTTATAAAACGTGCTGACTGTGGCTTACAACGAATCTCTACATGCTGATTTGAAAGTAAGTATTTTTTCCCATTTTTTCCAGGGATCTCTATATTCAAGTACTGATTGCTCTCTTTATCTTGTTTTCAGCTTTCAAATATTTGCAAACAGACCTTGCAAAATAAAAAGCTGATCACCTACATTTTAATTTTGTGAAAATAGCTTAGAGTCTTTTAAAATATATATATATTGAGGGACATAAACTTTTCAGTAGTGTTCACTTGCTTAGAACCGCTGGATTTAAAATGAGACTTTCAAAATAGAACGTACCATATTATGGTTTGATATCTGAAACCTGAGTTCTTTGCAATTGTGTGGTAAGAGTATGCTGAAAAAATATAAATATGTCATATACATTACAGACAGACAAATTCAGAAGTCTATTTGATCCAGTGACAGGAAGAACTGCCAATATGGCTTCCTCTATCTAAAGAATATTTTGTGGGGCTTTTACAAGGGGTGGAGAACTGAAAATGAAGGCATTATTTAAAAAGTAAAAGTGTTTCTCACTAGCTAAGTGCATTTTAACTCGTTTCAGATGGGTTTTGGTTCTGGTTTTGTTTTCTTACAATTTAGAGAAATCAGAATATATTTCTTGTAGCTCCTCCTTTCATCAAGGAGACCTTTTGCCAAGAGGGAAAAAAAACTCAAGGAAAGGAGTAAAATGGGGCAGCAACCCAAGCATGAAATCCTCTTGGTGAAAACAATGAGACCCTCATCTCCAGAAACTGTTTTGCCTTACTGGTACGATAACAGTGGTTTCAGTTAGCAGTATCATAGGTCTATTGTGAATTCAGCTCCAGGACTATCCATATCTTAAAATTACAGAGAAAAAGTACTAAATTTGTTTTTTAATAACTAGTATTGGTTAGATTTTAATGCCCAGAGTTCTTTCCAAGTGGCCATTCTTTATTAAAAAGAAAACATCATCTCTCTTCCACTAAAAGTTCTAATGCAATGCTGGCCTTTAAGAAATCTCTGCAACAATTTGATATTTATATCAAAATAATCTTAATTTGGATATAGCTAGTTATTTTGTTGTATTAAAGCAAAACTGAAGATGGCAGCTGCTGAAGTTTCATAGTTTACAATTTTTAAAAATTATTTGTTTGAATATTTTTAAATACATTTATTCTCTTGCTGGAGGTTGATAAGAATTCATTGTTTTCCAGTCCAGGCAAGAGTTTGGTCCTCTACAAATTTTATCAAGAATGAACATTTCAATTTCAATGTAACATTCATGAAAAGAGCTGTTTAAATTGACCATTAATTGCATATATCCTTTGAAGAATGTGGTAATGAATGTTTGTATTTAAAGTGTGTTTTCTCAATGCAAAATATGTATGTTTTATCATTTGTTATATAATATTTTTTTAACAATCAGAAACCATCGTAATGTTTAAAATACTCAAGTTTTGTTTCTGGTCTGTTTCTTAAGCAGAATGGATAGATGAGTCTGTGAATTATAGGGTATATGGCAATTTAAAACTACCTATGAGGCTGAAGCCTGAGCTGTGGGATTGTTGACTCCTCCTGCAGACATTGGTGCATATATATGAGTAATTTCATTAGGTCATTTCAGTTTTTGTTTATCTGCTTTAAAATAAATTAGGCTTAGTTTTTTGTGTTTCTCCTGAAATTCATACCACATAACTGTTTCCTTTGCAATGGATTACCTTAGTATAGTACACATATTTTTGATATAAAAAGCTAGGGAACTTTGATTGCAAGAGATCTGTTTGGGTAGGAACTGTCAGTATAAAATGGTTGGCACAATCTCTTTATATAAGGAATTCCTCTTCTTTTCCCCCCTCCCCAAGTTATGATTCTCTGACAGTTAAATAGTCAATGCAGTTTGCCTTACTTTCTGAGACATTTTATATATAGCCTAGTTATTTCCAAGACTAAGATCAAGTAACACAAACTTCTACAAAAGTAAGTATTTAAGTAGGAGAAGAGAGATCTGTAAAACAAAAATCCCCTGCAATCCCATCAGGCAAAGCTTGTGAAAATAAATACAAGTCTTAGTCTGACAAAATTAAAGTGCATACATATAGCATTACTTTCATGCTAATTAATTCCTGATTTAAAGCTCAATTTACATCTCAATTGAGCAATCCTTGATACAACTGGAGGCACACAAATATATCTTAATCATTTCTAAAAATTTCAGTCAGGTTTTCCTTCTAGAAATGCTTTTGGTTTCTTTAAAGTTTTGCAACAGCAAACAGTTTATCTGAGTGTTTAAATGCTTTTAAAGTACTACTTAAACCAAAGTTAGAAAACCAAGTAGTAAAACATGAAACAAATTATGTATTTCGGTAAACCTAAGCCTGCAAGCCTAGTTTGAAGGTATTTTTTGCAAGCCTGTTTTGAGTCCATTGTTTGAACATATAGTCATGCTATAGGAGTGGGGCTGAGCTCACAGAATGCACTCTAACAAAGTACCGTAATGGGGTCACAGAGGCCAGAGAAAAAATTCAGCTTTCTTGCATCAGACCTGTGATAAAGCCCCAGCCTGTATGTAAACAGTCAGTGAAACATTCTCACAGGCAACAGCTAGAGACAAGGCTTTATTTGCCATAGGTTAACAGTGTAAAAAATATAGTCAAAGTTGCATTACCAAAGAAATGCCAAAATGTGTTTATTTTTGTTCTTTGGATGAAAAAAAATGTCAGCCACATGATTCAATCTATTTTTTTGCATTAAATGACAGGTCCATGAAAATTCAAGTGGTTTGTACCCTTTTGTTTCAGTTTTGTGTGTATTTCTGATGTTAATACACAATGCTGAAATACTAATTTTGAACTGAAATATGGTTCTACTCAAAATATGGTTTTAATTTTTTTTCAAAACAAAGGAAGTCCAAGTATCAGTTCTGATATCAATGAAACATAGACCTGAAGTAACTTAACTGAACTGAGTGTTCATGTTGCTTAAGTAAAGCCTAAAATTCAGAAAGTTTTAGTTAAATTTCCTTCAGCTTTGGTAAGTTAGTAGAAATACAGAGTTCTCTCAGTAAAAAAAAAAAAAAATATCAAAATAATCAAAAGAAGGAAATCACTATTTCTGAGATTATAAGAATAAATGGGGATGATTCGTATCAATTATATAGTCTAATTATTTGATGGAATATAACTTTTTAATATTCTGACATTTTGATTTCACCCTTTTAATACTGCCCTAAACTTTAAGAAGACAAAACTCACCCAAGTACTGCTAGTTTTGGATGTGCATGTTTTCATCAGGTTGTGGTTATTTAATTTGAGAAAAAGTGTGGGCAGAGAGAGTTAAACAGTGAACAGAACAAGACAAGAGTGTTTCCTGACTCCACCAAGTCAAAGGACAACAGGTGCCCCTGCAGTTCCTTAGGAAATCTGTCCCTGGCTAGGCTAAAATGTTAGACTCATGAGCTACAAAAGGGATTTTCAAATGCTGGCTTTTTAAGAAACAGAACAAACCAGACCAGCTTTCTGGACGCAAATGCTGTCAACCTAATTTATGGTTTTCTGTGTTCGATAAATAACTTGCAGAGGTTCAAAACAAACTTCGAAGAGGTTCATGGATGTATTACAATGAGAAGCAGTGAAATGTAAAGTTTCAAAGTTCAATTGTCTTAATAATTAGGAAAGATGGAATAAACCTTTCTTTCCCCATAAGAAAAACAGCGTTTCCCCCATATATGCTTCCAGACAGTTTGAAAACTGTTTTGAGCAAAAAGAACTAAAAAACAACAAAAAAACCTTGACAAACTCTAGCCTAAGGGTATATTTTATCTCTAAATGATGAGTGAAAAAATGAGTGAAACAGGTATGTGATTTTTATACCTGAAATCCCCCCAAAGCCCTCTTGTACAGACAGGCACTGTTTCCATCTGCTGCAAATGAAGTTGCAATTGATTTAGTTTTATTCTTCTACAAGATGTTGGGGGGGGTTGTTTTGTTTTGGTGTTCCCCCTCCCGCCCCCCCCCCACACACATTGGACATCTTGTTGTAGACCTATAACATAAGACACTGGATCTGTGCAAGCACAGTCTCATCTGAAAACTTCTGTGGAGTCTGGTGAATACAAGCCAAGACATGCTCTGCAGTTCTGAAGTTGTAGGTCAAGCAGTGGAAAGCTCTGAACACCTTTGAGGTCTGGTTATCAAATGACTATTGTTGGTTGTAAACATCATACTTGTCAAAGTCATGTTCAAAATGTAAAAATATATACAAAATCCAGGGTTTATTTTCAAAACTTGAATTTCTAAACTAATAATCCTAATATTTTCTTTTGTATCTGCATTAGACTTCAAAAGTATGTAATTTTTCTCCAGTATTAATTTGTTCTTGCCAAAATGTTAATTTACTGTTTCTTTAACAAATGCATTTTCTGGTATTTTTTCTAAGATTTTATAATTCCAAAACCAACTGTACAGATTATGTCTTTATGATTATTATTATTATTCATTTTCAATACAGTCTAAGGATACAAATATTCTTAAATCCTGGAGAAGTACTTATAAAATTAAGAAGTAATCTTAAAAAAAAATTGAAGACATATTAACAATGCAGAAAAATAATGCTTTGTTGCAAGAGATGAAGCATTTCTTGCAGTTAAATACTGAACACAGCACTTAGTCTTTCCAGGATAATATTATTTTCCATAACTGAAATAAATTGGGAATAACTTTAAGATACAACAAAACACAATACTCATGACTTCATCAGAAATTCCCATCAATGACTAAACATGTGACAGTTGAAAACTTGCCTTTGCCTTGGACTGAGGACCTGCATTATGGTTAGTTGCTGATTTGCATTCTGATCTAGGTATAACTAAAATAAACAGAAAACAACACTGAGAATATTTTAAAACAAAATCTTAAACTCACTTTGGCTGTGGCCAGTGTTCTCTCTTAACATTAAGGAGTTGCCTTAAAATAAGAATGGGTTCCTTTCTAGCAAACTTCTCTTCTGAAAAAGCTCAACAGTTCTTGGGGGAAGAAGCCCTACAGAGTAATGTAGTGAGAAGCATCCTTGAAAGAAGTGGTGGAGCTGCCTTTGACTGGAGCTACCAAGTCCTAGAGGAAAAACAGAACAACAGTGAAGAGTGAAGCTCATTAGCATCACAGATGAAATGCTGCCTTTCTTTGCACATCCTGAAACATCTGCCTGTGGGCTCAGAGAACTGCCCTTTGGGAATGGGGGAAATTATTCTTTTTCCACTCATCATGTATTTTTTCAGAAAGAGCAGGAATGTCCCACCAAAAGTGTCAAATCTGCACTGGTGGTCGAGGGGTAGATGTCTTCAGATACAACATTTTAACTCCAAAATGTAAATTTTCTGTATTCCTGTTTTACCCTGGAAGTTCCCAAATAGAGGCTGGATGGAAATGTGCACTACTTGCTGGAACGCAACAGATTTAATGGCATGTACAGGATCATAAAACAGGTTCTGTGAGCACTTGACCACACTAACAGATAATTTAAGGACAGCAGTAGAACTTGGGTTCACACAGACACTGTCCCCTTATAGCTGGTTGCTTGAATACAAACATCAAGTTCACTTCTGCCCAGTGGGGTGTTGACTGCAAGGACACCGTGATGCACCAAAAAAATGGGTGGGGAGGCTTTTAAAATTAATAGATGATGCTCTCCCCTTTCCATTTCTCTTTTGCGGGCAACAGTTGCCGCCTGACGCCTAAATAAGAAGCCTGCCAATGTGTAGGGGACAGGCTTGTTTGGGGAGTCGAGCAAGGAGTACATCAGCCTTGGGAAGGATCTTGGGCTGGGTGAGCCTGGGCTGAGCCTGGGCTGAGGCACGGCTGAGCCAGCCGATGTCGAAGCTTGACGCCGCTCTGGACTCCTCGAGAGAGCGGGAGCGGTGGGTGGGCAGCAGAGGGGAGCGGCGCTGTCGAGGCAAAGGTGGCCTAATGGCTTCGGGGTATCGAGCACTTCGTGGGCTCACCTCCGGGCTCCCTTCCCTGAGACAGCCGCTTCCGTCGGATGCTTTCTTTGGGTGGGGTTCACGCACTGGAGTAGCGTGTGAGGCTCAGCCCGCAGGCGTGGATGCGCAGAGGACCCGCAGGCGGTGGGGAAGCCCCCGGCCGGCCCCCGGCCGCCCCCCGACCGCCCCGGCTGCCCCAGCCGCCCTCAGCGCCGCCCGCCCGCACCCTGAGACCCCGCTCGGCCCGGGAGCGCTGGGCGCGCCGCCCTCACGCCGCCCGCCCAGACAAAGCCGGGGAGCCCCCTCTCCAGGATATGGCCGGGGGTGCCTCTGCCCGAGGGGCAGCGGCGAGACCGCCGGCAGCAGGAGCTCCCCGGGAGGCGCCAGCCCAGGCTCCGCGGCCCCGCCGCCCCTCCTTCCCCCGCTGCCTGCCGCTGTACTCCCAACCCCCCTCGCCCGCCCAGTGTCCCTTCACACCCCACCGAAATCCCTTCCCAGCCCCGTCTCCCCCGCCCCCACCCCCTGCCCGCGCGGGGGTCGGGGTCGGGGAGGGCCGGCAGATTGCGGCGGGGTCCCTCGAATGGAAAAGCGCCGGGAGGGCAGTAGCCACTGGAGGACAAACACACGGTGCCTTGTGGAAGATGCTGCTTTGCAGTAGCCACAAAAGACCAGGAATGAAGACAACAGAGAACCCGATTTCAAGGCAGCGAGAGAACGGAAGACACCAGTATTTTCCTTTGCACTGACCTCGTGGAAGGTGTCCCATCCTCACCGCCAAGGAAAACCAAACCTCCCGAAAATGTTTGAGCATGTGCGTGCTTTACATTAACAATTCGCAATTGGCTCTATACATATTTAAATAGGGGCATTATTAAGCTTGTGCCTATTCAGACATATGCCCTTAGCAGGGACGCTGGCTCCTCACATTTTCTTTGGCTGTAGTGTTGAACTGAAGACAGTGAAGACAGAGAAAGAAGAACGTGTACACCTGTGGTTCCCAAGAAAGTGGATTTCACACCCCTGCACAGATAAAACACACCCTCCTTTCCAAGTGCTATAGGTAAATCTAATCTTAGAAAGACTGATGTCCTAGGCAATGATTTTCAATGTGTTTCCTTCTCTGCTAGCGAAAGGAAAAGGGAAAAGGGTAGAAAGTGCTAAGCCAGAGAGCAAGTCACCTGGTGGGAGCTGTACCCCACAAACAGGCTGGATTCCACACAACCTGGGTACTGGCACAGTCCCTGCAGACCTCTTCAGGATCTGTTATTTTCATAAAATACAGTCCTGTCCTCCCTGATGCCTTCACATTCATTTTCAGGGCAACAGGATCCTTGCTGTTCAACAGAGGCAGCTAGTCCTGAAGTTTGATGAGTATTTACACAGGAAAAGTGTGACAAACCTCTGGTACTTCTTGTTTTCTTACTCAGTCTCTACTCTCCTTTGCCTAACTTGTAGCCTTGTCTTTCCTAATTCATCTGAGGGTTTTTTTCCACCCTCCTTCCCTTTTCAAATCTTGTCTTTAGTCTCCCACCTAATTTTCTTTCCCCAGCTGTTATTCCCTGTCTCATGGTCTCTCCACCTGCTTCCCTTCCCTCTCTTCCTTACTAAACAGTATTTGTAGCCTTCATCCCTCTGCTCCTCAAAGGGAGTTTGCTTCAGTTCTGTTGTGCCTGAGTATCTGTGTCTGATGGTAGCAGTTTTGTCCTATCACTGTACTGATCCATACCAGAAGGCTGAAGTCAGAAGATGAAGCCTTTTGACAGGATTTCTATAGAACATTTGTGCCTGGGGAACCCTGTGCAGGGCACTGCCTTCTACCTGTACCCTGCTTTTAGACCTTCCTGAACAGTAGCTGGTGGAACACTTGCTTCCATCAGCACAAATATGGCTGTGCTTTAGGCAATAAACTATGGGCAAAAGTACTCCTCATGTAGGTTTCTTAATTTTCAGGGCTCCCACTTGCCTCTGAGAACAGATTTGGTGAAAGTCAGGCTTTGCTGGAGCCATACTGCTGCTCTGGAAAATCCCTGTGTGTTCAGTTTGGGTTTTGAGAGGGGCAGAGAAAGAATGTACTGCACTAACGGGCCGTGAAAGACCAGTTCAATATAACATGCTTGAGCAGTCCCTTCATGGGATTGTTCTTGAAAAACAGTGCTCAAGTATCTTACAACTCTGTTCTGATAACTGACCTTGTGTGACTAGGACTCTGGTGGTGGTAACGTCTCACCAGAGGTTTGGGTGGAGCAGCTATGGGCTCAGGGACATGCTGCTGATGGAAAAACTGGGGTCAGCATGCTCTAAAGCTCAGAGACATCAGCTACAGACACTAGCTACGGCAAAGAGGGCTTTCTGGCAACACATTGGCACTATGCTATAGAAGAAGTAGTGCAGACCCTGAGCTGAGAGGAGGAAGTTAAAAGCAGATGAGATCTCTGTGGGTTTGCAGTAACCGATGTATGACAGGAAGAGTGAATTCATGCCAGCATAAAGGAAAGACAAAAAAGGAGGAAGGCAGCAGTTAAAAATCCATATTGTTCACTCAGTAGCTAAAGAGTTGTCTGACTCCAGAAGAAAAACAATGTATTAGTTGCAACAAGAAAAATAAAACTATTTTTGTGGCTCTCTCTGAAACTGAAGTTTTGCTTCTTTATTAATGCTAGACTTTTAAGACTGTAAACATTGCCTTCTCCTCCCTGCAAATCTATGCTGTTTATGAAATTTTACAAGTTCCATGGTTAATGATTCAAATGTTAATAGTTTGTACTCAGCAAAATACCACACAAATGCATTCATCACAAACCAACTTTCGTTAATGAGAACCTTCACTGCAGCTGGAAGTGAGGAGGTGACTTTGTTCTCAGTGCTGCAGACAGGTGAGGGGACATGTAAAAGGACTGGCAGGAGGTTTTTTAACACTGGTTGCAGAAATGGATTAAGGAGAAAGTTCCAGGTAATGTCATCCACTGCCAGAAGCAACTTCTTGGACAAGAATAATGTTTTCTTCATCTTCATCTTGCTCAATCCCACTCTCCTCCATAGACACAGGTCACAAAGTTTCCACAGCCACCTGCTCTCACCACAGTGTGTTTGTCCATTAGCATGTCCCAGAATTTCCTCTTTCCACTATTTCTCTCCAAATTTCCTGTTTCTTGTGTCCCCTTCCCTCCCCTTCCCTTCCCTCCCCTTCCCCTCCCTTCCCTTCCCCCTTCTCTTCCCCCTTCCCTTCCTCCTTCCCTTCCTCCTTCCCTTCCCCCTTCCCTTCCTTTCCACCTTCCACCTTACCTTCCCTTCCACCTTCCCTAACCCAACCTTCCCTCCCCCTCAACCTTCCCTTCACCCCAGCCTTCCCTTCCCCTCAACCTTCCCTTCCCCCTTCCCTTCCCCCTTCCCTTCCCCCTTCCTTTCCTCCTTCCCTTCCTCCTTCCTTTCCCCCTTCCCTTCCTTTCCACCTTCCACCTTACCTTCCCTAACCCAACCTTCCCTCCCCCTCAACCTTCCCTTCACCCCAGCCTTCCCTTCCCCTCAACCTTCCCTTCCCTTCCCCCTTCCCTTCCCCCTTCCTTTCCTCCTTCCCTTCCTCCTTCCCTTCCTCCTTCCCTTCCTCCTTCCCTTCCTTTCCACCTTCCACCTTACCTTCCCTTCCACCTTCCCTAACCCAACCTTCCCTCCCCCTCAACCTTCCCTTCACCCCAGCCTTCCCTTCCCCTCAACCTTCCCTTCCCCTCAACCTTCCCTTCCCTTCCCTTCCCTTCCCTTCCCTTCCCTTCCCTTCCCTTCCCTTCCCTTCCCTTCCCTTCCCTTCCCTTCCCTTCCCTTCCCTTCCCTTCCCTTCCCTTCCCTTCCCTTCCCTTCCCTTCCCTTCCCTTCCCAAACCTTCCCAAACCTTCCCAAACCTTCCCAAACCTTCCCTTCCCTTCCCTTCCCAAACCTTCCCAAACTTTCCCAAACCTTCTCAAACCTTCCCTTCCCTTCCCAAACCTTCCCTTCCCAAACCTTCCCAAACCTTCCCTTCCCAAACCTTCCCAAACCTTCCCAAACCTTCCCAAACCTTCCCAAACCTTCCCTTCCCAAACCTTCCCTTCCCAAACCTTCCCTTCTCAAACCTTCCCTTCCCTTCCCAAACCTTCCCTTCCCTTCCCAAACCTTCCCCTCCTCAGTAACTTCCTGAGTAATTTCTGAATTTTCCAGATTGCATTGCTGTCTTCAGCCTAGCACCTTGTTTTCCTCTCTCCTTGTCCATGTTCCAGTGTGGTTTTGCAAAGCAAGAAGGAATTCCTGCCTTACACATCCTTTCTCTTTTCACTTATGGTGCATTCACTATTCCCATTGCTAAAGCTCACAAATGTTGTTGAGCTTTTGCCACACACCCAGATGACTGGTAAATCCTGCCTGTCTCTCTCTACTACATGACGCTTTTTCTCTTTCATCTTTGCCAAGGAAGAACCATACTTTGATTATAAAGGTGATGCTTGTTTAGATAATGCTCTCTCTTGTTAGAGAGGAAGACCATCTTTCCAGCAAAGGAAGGGAATCAAGTTCTCAATTAAGTCCGATCTAATGCATCTGGTGAAATTTTAGAACCACTTGGGTACCTCTTCAGAGTACTACTCACATTCTTTGTGGCTAGTAGAGGATTATGGGAAGTTTTTGCATGGATATCACCATCAAGAAAGTAAGATAGCAGCATGTTTCAATGAGCAGTTGTGCTGATATTTAAGAAGCTGTCACAAAATTTTCGCTATAGCCATGGAGGCTCATTTTCCTCACCTATAACAAGTTAGAAATCATAGAATCATAGAACATCCTGAGTTGGAAGGATCATTGAATCCAAATTCTAGAAAGGTGAGTGTGACAAAAAGACCTTGCCAGCATTTGGAGCTATCAGAATTTTGTGTCTGCTTCTTCCCTGAAGCTGTTATTCATTAGGTACTTGATGCTGGTCCATTTGCTTTTCAGCAGCAAACTGGTCAAACAGCTGCTTGGATGCATTTAGTTACCTCTGACATGCCTTTGTAAAAGGCAGTGAGACAGCACAGTGTAGTCATGGTGGCACTAATGAGCTAAAAGTAGAAAGCAGGAGGAGACAACAGCAGGTGGCTTTAGCAGGTGGGAAAATGAAGGTTTATATTTCCACATGCCACAGAGGATGATTTTAGCTATTTGGGTAGGTATTTAAGTGGAAATCCTCTCTGCCACTCACCAGTCTCAGTGAGAGATGATCAGAGATGCTACTCCTACACCATGGTTACCTTCCCATATCCATTTCACCAGTCCTGATAGGGTAGATGGGTGATGAAACCCAGAACTGGATACACCGACAGCTGCTCTTGGTTCAAGCAGAGATGATAGCAGACTTCTCCCTCAAATTTGCTAAGCTTCCCCATGCAGTGTTCTGTGACAGAAGCAGCAACCAGGATTTACTTTGCCCCACCAGAAATTGTAGAAGGGAGTGAGTTTCATCTTTGGGACGCAGACTTTGCTGGAGACAGCTACCATTTATCACCTACACCCTCAGAATGACATGCTGGGGCAACTCACAAGCTCATGCTGATAGGGAACATAGCTCCTCCCTTGCTACCACGTGCCTGAACAAGCTGAGAGGGCAGGGAAGGCAAAAGCCAGATGCTCCTTCTGAGTTAGACAAGGATCACTGCGACACACAGAACAGGTGTCGAAGGGTTGCAACTGTAGGTCTGTCCCAGGCAAACAATAGGGTAGGAGGCACGAGTGATCTGCAGCACTTCCAGGGAGGTTTTCCTTGAGCTCTCTCCCTCTGTATGCTTTATAGAACAATTGCAGAAGGGGTAAGAAACCAGAAGGTGTTGCAGGAAAATTCCATCCACACAAATTCCCCAAAGGGTGCAAGCTCTTATAGAAACTGGAGAGATTTTTACAGTGTCCCTCTGATAAGTATAATTTTCCTGTCCATCAAACACCTTAGTAACTTTGTACTCATAAGCCATCCCAGCTACACCTCTGGAACCATACTGTTCCTTTAAGAGTGTGTAGAATAAAGGGTACTCAAATCATCTTCAAGCAACAATTGTGTTTCAAAACTTGTGAAGGTAGCAATGGCACCTCCACAGTGCTCAAACAACAGGATACACCCGAGACACTTCACTTCATCCTTCTGCCAAAATATTAACATAGGAAATGTATTTATTCATGTAAAAATGCATACCTTAC